>NC_086444.1:233261571-233861571 GCF_028390025.1 Pseudophryne corroboree
TAATGTTGCACGGTTACTTCCTTCCTTGCTTTAATCAAAGTAGGAATGACTTCTTCCGGCATGCCTTTTTCCTTTAGGATCCGGCGTTCAACCGCCATGCCGTCAAACGCAGCCGCGGTAAGTCTTGAAACAGACAGGGACCCTGCTGAAGCAAGTCCCTCCTTAGAGGTAGAGGCCACGGATCTTCCGTGATCATCTCTTGAAGTTCCGGGTACCAAGTCCTTCTTGGCCAATCCGGAACCACTAGTATCGTTCTTACGCCTCTTTGCCGTATAATTCTCAATACTTTTGGTATGAGAGGCAGAGGAGGAAACACATACACCGACTGGTACACCCAAGGCGTTACCAGCGCGTCCACAGCTATTGCCTGCGGATCTCTTGACCTGGCGCAATACCTGTCCAGTTTTTTGTTGAGGCGAGACGCCATCATGTCCACCATTGGTCTTTCCCAACGGGTTACCAGCATGTGGAAGACTTCTGGATGAAGTCCCCACTCTCCCGGGTGAAGATCGTGTCTGCTGAGGAAGTCTGCTTCCCAGTTGTCCACTCCCGGGATGAACACTGCTGACAGTGCTATCACATGATTCTCTGCCCAGCGAAGAATCCTTGCAGCTTCTGCCATTGCACTCCTGCTTCTTGTGCCGCCCTGTCTGTTCACATGGGCGACTGCCGTGATGTTGTCCGACTGGATCAATACCGGTTTTCCCTGAAGCAGAGGTTCTGCCTGGCTTAGAGCATTGTATATTGCTCTTAGTTCCAGAATGTTTATGTGAAGAGACGTTTCCAGGCTCGTCCATACTCCCTGGAAGTTTCTTCCTTGTGTGACTGCTCCCCAGCCTCTCAGGCTGGCGTCCGTGGTCACCAGGATCCAATCCTGTATGCCGAATCTGCGGCCCTCCAATAAATGAGGACTCTGCAACCACCACCGAAGAGACACCCTTGTCCTTGGAGACCGGGTTATCCGTAGGTGCATCTGAAGATGCGACCCTGACCATTTGTCCAACAGATCCCTTTGGAAAATTCTTGCGTGGAATCTGCCGAATGGAATTGCTTCGTAAGAAGCCACCATTTTTCCCAGGACTCTTGTGCATTGATGTACAGACACCTTTCCTGGTTTTAGGAGGTTCCTGACAAGGTCGGATAACTCCTTGGCTTTTTCCTCCGGGAGAAAAACCTTTTTCTGAACCGTGTCCAGAATCATCCCTAGGAACAGCAGACGAGTTGTCGGCATTAACTGGGATTTTGGAATATTCAGAATCCACCCGTACTGTTTTAGCACTTCTTGAGACAGTGCTAATCCCATCTCTAGCTGTTCTCTGGACCTCGCCCTTATTAGGAGATCGTCCAAGTATGGGATAATTAATATGCCTTTTCTTCGAAGAAGAATCATCATCTCGGCCATTACCTTTGTAAAGATCCGAGGTGCCGTGGACAATCCGAACGGCAGCGTCTGAAACTGATAGTGACAGTTTTGTACAACGAACCTGAGGTACCCCTGGTGTGAGGGGTAAATTGGAACGTGGAGATACGCATCCTTGATGTCCAAGGATACCATAAAGTCCCCCTCTTCCAGGTTCGCTATCACTGCTCTGAGTGACTCCATCTTGAACTTCTTTATGTACAGGTTCAAGGACTTCAGATTTAGAATAGGCCTTACCGAGCCATCCGGCTTCGGTACCACAAAAAGAGTGGAATAATACCCCTTCCCTTGTTGTAGAAGAGGTACCTTGACTATCACCTGCTGAGAGTACAGCTTGTGAATGGCTTCCAAAACCGTCTCCCTTTCGGAGGGGGACGTTGGTAAAGCAGACTTCAGGAAACGGCGAGGTGGATCTGTCTCTAATTCCAACCTGTACCCTTGAGATATTATCTGCAGGATCCAGGGATCTACCTGCGAGTGAGCCCACTGCGCGCTGTAATTTTTGAGACGACCGCCCACCGTCCCCGAGTCCGCTTGAGAAGCCCCAGCGTCATGCTGAGGCTTTTGTAGAAGCCGGGGAGGGCTTCTGTTCCTGGGAAGGAGCTGCGTGTTGCTGTCTCTTCCCTCGACCTCTGCCTCGTGGCAGATATGAATAGCCCTTTGCTCTCTTATTTTTAAAGGAACGAAAGGGCTGCGGTTGAAAAGTCGGTGCCTTTTTCTGTTGGGGAGTGACTTGAGGTAGAAAGGTGGATTTCCCGGCTGTAGCCGTGGCCACCAAATCTGATAGACCGACTCCAAATAACTCCTCCCCTTTATACGGCAAAACTTCCATATGCCGTTTTGAATCCGCATCGCCTGTCCACTGTCGCGTCCATAAAGCTCTTCTGGCCGAAATGGACATAGCACTTACCCGTGATGCCAGTGTGCAGATATCCCTCTGTGCATCACGCATATAAAGAAATGCATCCTTTATTTGTTCTAACGACAGTAAAATATTGTCCCTGTCCAGGGTATCAATATTTTCAATCAGGGACTCTGACCAAACTACCCCAGCACTGCCCATCCAGGCAGTCGCTACAGCTGGTCGTAGTATAACACCTGCATGTGTGTATATACTTTTTTGGATATTTTCCATCCTCCTATCTGATGGATCTTTAAGTGCGGCCGTCTCAGGAGAGGGTAACGCCACTTGTTTAGATAAGCGTGTTAGCGCCTTGTCCACCCTAGGAGGTGTTTCCCAGCGCTCCCTAACCTCTGGCGGGAAAGGGTATAATGCCAATAATTTCTTTGAAATTATCAGCTTTTTATCAGGGGCAACCCACGCTTCATTACACACGTCATTTAATTCTTCTGATTCAGGAAAAACTATAGGTAGTTTTTTCATACCCCACATAATACCCTGTTTAGTGGTACCTGTAGTATCAGCTAAATGTAACGCCTCCTTCATTGCCAAAATCATATAACGTGTGGCCCTACTGGAAAATACGGTTGAATCGTCACCGTCACCACTGGAGTCAGTGCCTGCGTCTGGGTCTGTGTCGACCGACTGAGGCAAAGGGCGTTTCACAGCCCCTGACGGTGTTTGAGTCGCCTGGACAGGCACTAATTGATTGTCCGGCCGCCTCATGTCGTCAAACGACTGCTTTAGCGTGTTGACACTATCCCGTAGTTCCATAAATAAAGGCATCCATTCTGGTGTCTACTCCCTAGGGGGTGACATCCTCATATTTGGCAATTGCTCCGCCTCCACACCAATATCGTCCTCATACATGTCGACACACACGTACCGACACACAGCAGACACACAGGGAATGCTCCTAACGAAGACAGGACCCACTAGCCCTTTGGGGAGACAGAGGGAGAGTTTGCCAGCACACACCAAAAGCGCTATATATATATCAGGGATAGCCTTATAATAAGTGCTCCCTTATAGCTGCTTTGTTATATCAAAATATCGCCATAAATTTGCCCCCCCCTCTCTGTTTTACCCTGTTTCTGTAGTGCAGTGCAGGGGAGAGACTTGGGAGCCGTCCTGACCAGCGGAGCTGTGAGAGGAAATGGCGCCGTGTGCTGAGGAGATAGGCCCCGCCCCTTTTCTGGCGGGCTCGTCTCCCGCTATTTAGAAAAATCAGGCAGGGGTTAAATATCTCCATATAGCCTCTAGGGGCTATATGTGAGGTATTTTTAGCCTTTATAGGTATTCATTTGCCTCCCAGGGCGCCCCCCTCCCAGCGCCCTGCACCCTCAGTGACTGCCGTGTGAAGTGTGCTGAGAGGAAAATGGCGCACAGCTGCAGTGCTGTGCGCTACCTTTAGAAGACTGCAGGAGTCTTCAGCCGCCGATTCTGGACCTCTTCTGACTTCAGCATCTGCAAGGGGGCCGGCGGCGCGGCTCCGGTGACCATCCAGGCTGTACCTGTGATCGTCCCTCTGGAGCTTGATGTCCAGTAGCCAAGAAGCCAATCCATCCTGCACGCAGGTGAGTTGACTCCTTCTCCCCTCAGTCCCTCGCTGCAGTGATCCTGTTGCCAGCAGGAATCACTGTAAAATAAAAAACCTAGCTAAACTTTTTCTAAGCAGCTCTTTAGGAGAGCCACCTAGATTGCACCCTTCTCGGCCGGGCACAAAAATCTAACTGGAGTCTGGAGGAGGGTCATAGGGGGAGGAGCCAGTGCACACCACCTGATCTGAAAAAGCTTTACTTTTTGTGCCCTGTCTCCTGCGGAGCCGCTATTCCCCATGGTCCTTTCAGGAACCCCAGCATCCACTAGGACGATAGAGAAATATATATACACACACATACATATATATATATATACACACATACATATATACACACATACATACATACATGTACATACATACACATATACACATATACATATATATTTTATTATTTTCATTTTTATTTTTAAAGAGAACTGGATTGTGACAGTATTCAAATACAAAATGCAACCATTTTACTTTTCTATGACGTTAAAATACCACAATACAGATTGCGCACATCATGAGAGACTACACAAATGTAATACATTTTCTTAAAATCTGCATTTCTGCAAGTGCAAAGGAGATTACATGCATTTTACATGGATTCTGCACGTCTTTCATCCAAAATGCTAAGGTACAAAACCGTAACATTTTGAGACAAGTCACAAATGAAAAAAAAATGTGTTTGATGCCAGTCACCTTCCTGCTAATATTACCATCCAGAGCTGTCAACCCCTGAAATATACGTTATGGTAAGATCTTACCGTTGATAGCCGTATTTCTCCTAAGTCCACAAGATCCACAGGATAACAATGGGATATGATGGAGCAACAGCTTGTCCGGCCTCCCAGCATGCAACAGGCCCGTCCATATATCCCCACCTCCTTGCTCAGGCATATCAGTTGCATTCCAAAGCTCAAGGCAGGAGCATCATTGATAGCCCTAATCAGGCGATAAGAACACACATGCACACCCTTCCGTACAAGAAGGAAGAGGTTAGTGAGTGAAACTATCCTCAAATCAGGTGCGTCTGGGTGGGATCCACGTGGACTAAGGAGAAATAACGTTATCAACGGTAAGTTCTTACCATAGCGTATATTTCTCCAGCATGGTCCACAGGATAACAATGGGATTTTCCAAACCAACTTAGCGGTGGGGACGATTTTCCTTCGCCCGAATTCAGCGTCATGAGAGGCAAAGGTATCCAAGGCATGATGTCTAATGAATGTGTTAATGCAGGGGTGGCCAAGCAGTCAGAGGCAAAGAGCCAGAAAAGATTCGTAGTAAAAGGGAAAGAGCCACTATCATGCGCGTGCCGCAGGAGTGTGCAAAAATGGGGGGGTGGCCTAGTTTTCACAAAGCCACACCCCATTTTTGTGCGCGCACCTTTTCGGTATGACATTTGTAGGAGTATGACCTTGTGTCATAACCCCGTTTTTAGTCATGTTGTACAGTGCCACATACATATAATGCCACAGTACAGTGCCACATACATATAAAAATGCCAATAAATGGTTGCCTCCACACTGCCAGATACACATATGTCCACACAGTGCCAGATACACATGCCCCCACAGTGCCAGCTATGCCCCCAGTGCCAGATACACATGCACCCACAGTACCAGCTATGCCCCCAGTGCCAGATACACATGACCCCACAGTGCCAGATGTGCCTCCAGTGCAGATACACGTCTCCACAGTGCCAGCTATGCATGTCCTTACAGTGCCTGCTATGCCCCGGTGCCAGCTATGCCCCCAGTGCCAGCTATACATGTCCACACAGTGCCAGCTATGCCCCCAGTGCCAGACACATGCCCCCACAGTGCCAGCTATGCCCCCAGTGCAGACACATGCCACCGCAGTGCCAGCTATGCCCCCAGTGCAGACACTCATGCCTCCACAGTGCCAGCTATGCCCCCAGTGCAGATACACATGCCCCCTCAGTGCCAGCTATGCCCTCAGTGCCAGCTATGCCCCCACAGTGCCAGCTATGCCCCCACAGTGGCTTCTCCGACCCCCAAGTGCTGCTCACCGTGTGCTGTTGCTGCTGTGAGGGGAGGAGAGCGCAGCGCGCGCCTCTCCAGTTCCTCTGACTCCGGCGGCGGCTATCTTCAATTCAGCGCCGGCCCGTGAGCCAATCAGAGCTCGCGGTCCTGGCAGACAATCAGAAGCCAGCTGCCGGACCGCGAGCTCTGATTGGCTCATGGACCGGCGCTGACTTGAAGATAGACACCGGCGCCGAAGTCAGAGGGGCAGGAGAGGCGCGCGCTGCGCTCTCCTCCCCTCTCCTCACACGCCGGAGACG
Organism: Pseudophryne corroboree; assembly: GCF_028390025.1. NCBI lineage: Eukaryota > Metazoa > Chordata > Amphibia > Anura > Myobatrachidae > Pseudophryne > Pseudophryne corroboree. The sequence goes on from NC_086444.1 coordinate 233,267,783, forward strand.
GAGAGTCCTAAGTAGTGCAGTGCTGGGCAGCGGTGGCCGGGAGCGGATCGAGCCGCATGCGGAGGATGAAAGAGCCGCATGCGGAGGATGAAAGAGCCGCATGCGGAGGATGAAAGAGCCGCATGCGGCTCGAGAGCCGCGGGTTGGCCACCGCTGTGTTAATGGAAGACCATGTGGCTGCCTTACATATCTGTTCTGCTGAAGCACCACGGTGTGCTGCCCATGATGGACCTACCTTACGAGTAGAGTGAGCAGAGACATTATCCGGAACAGGGAGATACGCTCTAGAATATGCTTCTGAAATAGCCATTCAAAGCCATCTTGCCCACGTCTGTTAAGTCACAGGCCATCCTCTCTTGTGAAATCCGCAGAGAATGAAGAGAGAATCTGTCTTTCTGATGGCATTGGTACGATCCACGTAGATCCTTAATGCCCGGACTACGTCCAGCGACGCATCTCCCGCAGAAAGTCACGAAACCTGAAAAGCCGGGACTACAATTTCTTCATTAAGGTAGAATTTAGACACCACTTTCGGAAGATACCAGACCTAGTTCTGAGAACTGCTTTATCTGGATAAAAAGTCAGAAAAGGAGAACGACAAGACAGCACTCCTAAATCTGATACTATTCTAGCTGATGCCATAGTCAGTAGAAAGAGAACTTTAGCTGTCAACCATTTAAGATCCACTTTATTAAGTGGTTCTAATGGAGCAACTTGAAGGGCTTTCAGGACTAAATTTAAGTCCCAAGGCAATGTAGGAGGAACAAAGGGAGGTTGAATGCGCAGCATTCCCTGGAAGAAAGTACGCACATCCTGTAAACTGGCAATTTTCTTTTGGAACCATACAGTCAATGCTGATACTTGTACTCTCAAGGAAGTCACCTTCAAACCTTTATCCATTCCCACCTGAAGGAAATCTAAGTACCTAGAAATTTGGAAAGATTTCGGGTCCATATTTCTTTCACTGCACCAATGAATATAGGCCTGAGATATTCGGTGATAAATGCGAGCTGAGAAGGGTTTATTGCGCTGAGCATTGTTTGAATTACCTGTTGTGAGAATCCTCTTGACTTCAGGTTAGAGGTTTCAAGAGCCATGCCATCAACGATAGTTGATCCAGATGCCCCTGGTAACAAGGACCCTGCATTAGTAGATCTGGACGTTGAGGGAGCAGAAGTGGAGCATCCATCAACATTCTCTGCAGATCTGTGTACCAATGCCTTCTGGGCCAAACCGGAGCTATTAGAATCACGGCACCCTTTGCTTCTTTTATCTTCCTCACCACCTTGGGTAGCAGGATGATTGGAGGAAACAAACAGATACGCCAGATGAAAATCCCATTTCACTGACAGGGCGTCCACAAAGATTGCTCCGGGATCCTTTGTTCTTGACCCGTATACGGGTACTTTGTTGTTCAGACGGGACGCCATGAGATCTTTCTCTGGCAAACCCCACTTGTCTACTAGAGTCTGAAAGACTTCCGGATGTAGAGCCCATTCACTTGCTTGAATGGCGTGTCGACTGAGAAAGTCTGCTTACCAGTTTAGGACTCCCGGAACGAATACTGCGGACAATGCTGGAAGATGGAGTTATGCCCATTTTAGTATGTGACTTACCTCATTCATTGCTGTTTGACTACGCGTTCCTCCCTGGCGGTTGAGGTACGCTGCCGCCTTTACATTGTCAGAGTGGATCTGGACTGGTCTTCCTTGAAGACTGTCCTTTGCCTGAGTAAGTGCCATGTATATGGCCTGAAGTTCTAACAGATTTATTGGCAGGCAACTTTCTTCTGTGGTCCATTGTCCCTGGAACCATAATGTTCCAGACACTGCTCCCCAGCCCTGAAGACTGGCATCTGTTGTCAGGATCTCCCAATCTGATATCCAAAAGGGTCTCCCTTTGTTTAGATGGGATGTTTGTAGCCACCAGGCTAATGACTTTCTTACCTTGTGTGAAAGTACCATAGTCTTTCTTTATTGTCTGATGTATTCCATTCCATCTGGCCAGAAACAGAGATTGCAGAGGTCTTGAGTGGAATTGTGCATACTCCACCATGTCGAATGTTGACACCATCAAACCCATCAGTCGCATCGCTGTGTGGAATGATATTGTTTGACTGTGTAACAACTCCAGAGTCCTTGACTGTACCTTGGCCATCTTGTCCCAAGGTAAAAATATTTTCTGCAGACTTGAATCCAGTACAGCCCCCAAGTGAGTCATCTGTGACAGAACTAGCGACGATTTTGCCCAATTAATGAGCCATCCGTGCCTCTGCAGACATGTTTTTGTCTGTTGGAGATGGTCCAGGAGCATTTCCTGTGATTGTGCCAGAATTAACAGGCCGTCGAGGTATGGAAAAATTCTTATTCCCTGCGTGCGAAGATAAGCTGCCATAACCACCATGATCTTGGTAAATACTCTGGGTGCCGTGGCTAACCCCAAAAGTTAATGCTTTGAACTGAAAATGCTGCTGGAGGATAGCAAACCTGAGATAGCACTGATGGAACAGTGCTATAGGAACATGTAGGCAAGCATGCCCACTGCTTTTTCGCCTTACCAAATTTATTATATTGGGGCTGCTTACGATCACTTTTTCCTTTTGCTTTTCTTTGTGACCCAAAGGGCCAAAATGCGGGACCCCTACGTGTGGGGTTATATGTGGAAGGAAATTTTACATTTTTGGAGCCTGCTTCTGACTCCAGAATATCTGTCAATTCTTTACCAAACAGAATGCTTCCAGTAAAAGGCAAAGATTCCAGAACCTTCTTAGATTCTGAATCAGCATTACATGTACGTAACCAAAGTGCTCTGCGAGCAGCTATTGTTGAAGCTGATGCCCTGGAGGCGATAGTGCCCATATCTATTGCTGCTTCTTCCAAGAATATTGCAGCCTGTTTTATGTGAGCTATATAGGATTCTTGCTCCTTTGAAGGTGCTGAAAGACCATCTTCCAGTACCTTTATCCAGGCAGCAACTGCTTTTGCCATCCAAGCTGAAGCCATGGCTGGCCTTATGACTGCCCCAGACAGAGAAAATATGGTTTTCAGAAAACCATCCACTCTCCTATCCGTGACATCATCCAATGACGTTGATGGCAAAGGCAATATAGATTTTCGCACTAATCGAATGATATGCGTATCTACTTTGGGAGCCATTTCCCATTTTAAACAGTCCCCAGCTGGAAAAGGATAATTGGAATCCCATATTTTGGGAATGCTATATTGTTTACTGGGTGCAGCCCAAGCCTCTACCATGATTTCTGTTAGCTGGTCTGACCCTGGAAACTCAGTCTTACCTGCTTTGGGCCGTTTAACTAAAGGTGCCTTGGTTTTTAACACAGGCTCTGCTGAATCCTCCAAGGATAGAATGGCCTTTATTGCACTAATTAGCTCAGCTATATCCACTGAGCTGAGACCTTCTACTTGTTCTTCGTATGCCGAAGTATAATATAGAGCTTTCATCGTCTGATGAATCATCCTGTGTAGCCTGTGAAGTTGACGGTTTACTTACACTTGGTTTATCAGCTTGTCTCTTTGGAGAAGTTGGTGAGGGAAATGATATACCGTAAGTAGGGAGCTGCATGTATGGGTTATTAGTGTACCCCATTCCTGGTAGCGAAGCTGTAGGAATTACCAGTTCAGCTATACTGGACAAGGCCTGTGCAAACATCGCACAAGGTGGATCTATCTGTACCCGACGTTGAACTTGTAATCTGCTGAAACGCAAAACAATTTGCACATACACCATCCCGAACCAGATCCTGAAAGGATAATACAGTTTTGCAAGACAAACATGATATGAGTGTTGGTGTTACTGAGAGTGTACCCTCGTCACTTTTGCTGCTCTCAGACAGGATAAATAATCAGCACTTTCACAGTGCACTACACAATTTGTGACTGTAATCACTTTAGTCTTCTAAAGCAGGGACGTGCAGTCAGGGGAGGCAGTGCCTCCCCTGTGATTAATTATTAAAATAATATAAAGAAGATACTTATGACACATATTCTGTGTCATAAGTATCTTCTTTAATTAATTCTAATAATTTTTGCGGTTTAATGTGCTTGGGAGGCACTGACAGCAGGTACCTCTCATACAGAATTGAAACGGGACTGAGCGGGGGGCGGGGCCAAGCACTGGGCTGTAAAAGCCCATTCAAAACAGATGGGGAAGCGGCACTTATACAAGTGCCTCACTGACAGGGACACCACCCCCATGTCAGCGAGGCACCTGTGATTGGACAGCGGATCCAGGGCTGGATCCACTTGTCCAATCACCCCCACATGCGGCGCTGGAGGCGGCAAGTCCCGGCGGGAGGCGTCTACAGTGTGTGCGGCATTTACCCCCGTCCTCCTCCGCCGCTGACAAGAGCGGCGTTCTGCGGATCTCCCCTTCCTCAGCCGGCTCCCTCCCCCGTGCGGCTCTCCCCTTCATCTGCCGGCTCCCTCCCCTCCACTGGCTCCCTCCCCCGTGCAGCTCTCCCCTTCCTCAGGCGGCTTCCTCCCCGTGCGGCTCTCCCCTTCCTAAGGCGGCTACCTCCCCGTGCGGCTCTCCCATTCCTCCGCTGGCTCCCTCCCATGTGCGGCTCTCCCCCTCCTCCGCCGGCTCCCTCCCCCGTGCGGCTCTCCCCTTCCTCCTCTGCCGGCTCCCTCCCTGTGCGGCTCTCCCCCCTCCTCCCTCCCCTGTGCGGCTCCCTCCCCCGTCGGCTCCCTCCCCATGCGGCTATCCCCTTCCTCCACTGGCTCCCTCCCCTTGCGGCTCTCCCCTTCCTCCCTCCCCGTGCGGCTCTCCACCTCCTCCGCTGGCTCCCTCCCCGTGCGGCTCCCTCCCCCGTGTGACTCTCCCTCCTCCTCCGCCGGCTCCATCCTCCCGGCGTGGCCCTGCAGTGTGTGCGGCTCTCCCCAACAGCAGGTTAGTCTCTCTCTCTCTCTCATCTCCCCCCCCCTCTCCTGTGGATTGATGTTTGTAAATATAATTTTCATTTTTACAGGTCCCCCTACCCTATTCGATTCTACTGGACAAGTGGACGTGACCGGCGTGGGATGTAGGTAAGAAATCAGTCTCTCATTTTTACAGGTCCCCCTATTGGATTCTACAATGGATTTTACACACATGGCTATCAGCTTCCCATCCACCGCCCACGGATGGGGGGGGGGGGGGGGGCGGCGACAGCCTCGGTCTTCACCCCTGGTCCTTGGGTGTCTGGAGGGGGGGGTGACCCCTTAATTTAAGGGAACTCCGGCCAGGGGTGACTAGTTGGGGGGGTAATGCCACGGCCGCAGGGACCTCCATAAATGTGTCCCCCAGCTGTGGCATTATGTCCCTGGCTAGTGGAGCCCGGTGCTGGTTTTAAAAATACGGGGGACCCCTACATCTTTTGTCCCCCGGATTTTTGGAACCAGGACCGGACTAAGAGCCCGGTGCTGGTTGTCTAAATACGGGGAACCCCTGTCCAATTTTTTCCCAGTATTTAAACAACCAGGACCGGCTCAAAGAGCCCGAGGTTGGTTATACTTAGGAGGGGGGACTCCACGCATTTTTTTTTTTTAACCCATTCAGACCCTTCTCCATTAAGTTAATGGAAGCCCTGGACAACAAAATTGCATTCATGTCCTCCTCCCACTCCCTTCCCAAACACTAATTTTTATTTATTTTTCTATAAAAATGTACAATATATCACAAGTATGATGAGCAGGCAGGCAGCGGACATTGGCGGCATCGGACTGAGATGCAAATTAGTGGCGGAGGGCTGGGTCAGTTGATGGTGGGCGAGTTTGTAAGCCATTAGTGGTGGCAGCGGGCATCGGCTCATAGGCAGTAGCGGGCATTGGCTCGGTGGCGGTAGGGATCATCGTAAGGATTCGGCGGATATTATGGCTGTAGTGCCTCACCAGCCACTGACCTCACCGCACGCCACTGTTCTAAAGTGATATCAATCTGACCCTACCCATGCATCGGCATTGAGGACCAGAAGAAACAACTGACAAACATTTAAAGTCAGCAATCACACTAGCAGTCAGTCACATGTTATATATTAGTCATATGAGCACATAATCTACATACTTTAAAAATGTGTTTGTAGTTGGAGTACACATTACTGAATTCTGTTTTATACAGATCTTAAAGTATTCAGACGCAATGCGAAGAAAACTACAGTAATGTACACAGACTTGTAAGCAAAAGGCACTTACATTTAAGTATTCATACTGACAAAAAGTAGATAGAAATGTAGTGCTGTATAACCTGTCCTCAGAGTGGGATACAGGGAGACTCACCTCACTTCCAAGAGTGATCAATACATTAGCGAACACTGAGTGGATCCAGACGCTACTAGTGTAGACTGCCGCTCCGGGAACTCTTACGTGGACACAGACGCACTGTGCATACAGACGCCTGTACTGCAATCGGGTCTCCTCGCAGTAGCGCTTAGTGAACACAGACGCACCGGCCTATGCTGCGACCGAGACCCCTTGTGGTAGCGCCCGAGACGGAAGTGAGGCAACAGTTCATGGCAGGAAACTCGTGGAAACTGGTTATAAACAGGGGGGAGGGGCGCCCATGAGAGTAACTCTCCACCGCAGACATCAATCCTAGGGATCAAAGCCTCATACTACTCCTGGTGCCTTATGATCCCTAAGGCCTAGCGCTGGAGCAGCCGTGGTGGCGGCGTGTCAGCTACTGTTTGGTAGTCTCCTCCCAATACAGTGCGGCTGTGTCCGCATTCTCCGACTACGTGTAACCGATGCCTTACCTTCTCCCCGTGCTCTGGCCACAGCCTGGTAATGTCTGCTGGACCTGCTAGTATATCAGACACAGACGCCGGTCATGACAGCACTGTACACATGGGTAAGCGTTGTTGCGACCCGGCGGAGAGTTGTTGGAGCGACTCTTTCCAATATGCGTATAAGACGCTGTTAAGAAAGATCGCTCAAAAACATAGTAAAAGACTAAAAATAAAATAAGAAAGCTAAGGGCTGCCAAGAACAGCAGCCCTTGACCATGGTCCAGCTCCTGCCTCACCAAATAAAAAACGGATTTGCCTGAGCCAGTGGCGAGGATATATATGGACAGTCCTGTTGCATCCTGGGAGGACTGAAAGCTTGTGATCGTTTGGGGCCAATCCACATTGTTGTCCAGTGGATAACCTGTGGACCCTGCCGGAGAAAAACCAGCAACACTGAGCATGGTCCGGCTCCTGCCGCACCAAACAAAAAATAAGATTTTACTTACCGATAAATCTATTTCTCGTAGTCCGTAGTGGATGCTGGGGACTCCGTCAGGACCATGGGGATTAGCGGCTCCGCAGGAGACAGGGCACAAAACTAAAGCTTTAGGATCAGGTGGTGTGTACTGGCTCCTCCCCCAAGCCTCAGTTAGGATACTGTGCCCGGACGAGCGTACACAATAAGGAAGGATATTGAATCCCGGGTAAGACTCATACCAGCTACACCAATCACACCGTATAACTTGTGATCTAAACCCAGTTAACAGTATGACAAACGTAGGAGCCTCTGAACAGACGGCTCACAACAATAACCCGATTTTTTTTTTTTTTTTTTTTGTAACAATAACTATGTACAAGTATTGCAGACAATCCGCACTTGGGATGGGCGCCCAGCATCCACTACGGACTACGAGAAATAGATTTATCGGTAAGTAAAATCTTATTTTCTCTAACGTCCTAGTGGATGCTGGGGACTCCGTCAGGACCATGGGGATTATACCAAAGCTCCCAAACGGGCGGGAAAGTGCGGATGACTCTGCAGCACCGAGTGAGAGAACTCCAGGTCCTCCTCAGCCAGGGTGTGCCCCTGACCAAGTAGCAGCTCGGCAAAGTTGTAAAGCCGAGACCCCTCGGGCAGTCTCCCAAGATGAGCCCCCTTCCTTGTGGAATGGGCATTTATATATTTTGGCTGTGGCAGTCCTGCCACAGAATGTGCAAGCTGAATTGTACTACACATTCAACTAGCAATCGTCTGCTTAGAAGCAAGAGCACCCAGTTTTTTGGGTGCATACAGGATAACAGCAAGTCAGTTTTCCTGACTCCAGCCGTCCTGGAAATCTATATTTTCAGGGCCCTGACAACATCTAGCAACTTGGAGTCCTCCAAGTCTCTAGTAGCCGCAGGTACCACAATAAGCTGGTTCAGATGAAACGCTGACACCACCTTAGGGAGAAACTGGGGACGAGTCCGCAGCTCTGCCCTGTCCGAATGGACAATCAGATATGGGCTTTTGTGAGACTAAGCCGCCAATTCTGACACTCGCCTGGCCGAGGCCAGGGCCAACATCATGGTCACTTTCCATGTGAGATATTTCAAATCCACAGATTTGAGCGGTTTAAACCAACGTGATTTGAGGAATCCCAGGACTACGTTGAGATCCCACAGTGCCACTGGAGGCACAAAAGGGGGTTGTATATGCAGTACTCCCTTGTCAAATTTCTGGACTTCAGGAACTGAAGCCAATTCTTTCTGGAAGAAAATCGACAGGGCCGAAATTTGAACCTTAATGGACCCCAATTTGAGGCCCATAGACACTCCTGTTTGCAGGAAATGCAGGAATCGACCGAGTTGAAATTTCTTCGTGGGGCCTTCCTGGCCTCACACCACGCAACATATTTTCGCCACATGTGGTGATAATGTTGTGCGGTCACCTCCTTCCTGGCTTTGACCAGGGTAGGAATGACCTCTTCCGGAATGCCTTTTTTCCCTTAGGATCCGGCGTTCAACCGCCATGCCGTCAAACGCACCCGCGGTAAGTCTTGGAACAGACATGGTACTTGCTGAAGCAAGTCCCTTCTTATCGGCAGAGGCCCTGAGTCCTCTGTGAGCATCTCATGAAGTTCCGGGTACCAAGTCCTTCTTGGCCCATCCGGAGCCACGAGTATAGTTCTTACTCCTCTACGTCTTATAATTCTCAGTACCTTTGGTATGAGAAGCAGAGGAGGGAACACATACACCGACTGGTACACCCATGGTGTTACCAGAACGTCCACAGCTATTTCCTGAGGGTCTCTTGACCTGTCCAGTTTTTTGTTCAGGCGGGACGCCATCATGTCCACCTTTGGTCTTTCCCAACGGTGCACAATCATGTGGAAACAACTCTGACTTGGGGTAAAAAAAGGTGGATTTTCTAGCTGTTGCCGTGGCGACCAGGTCCGATGGACCGACCCCAAATAACTCCTCCCCTTTATACGGCAATACTTCCATGTGCCGTTTGGAATCTGCATCACCTGACCACTGTCGTGTCCATAAACATCGTCTGGCAGATATGGACATCGCACTTACTCTTGATGCCAGAGTTTCGCATATATAGAAATGCATCTTTTAAATGCTCTATAGTCAATAAAATACTGTCCCTGTCAAGGGTATCAATATTTCCAGTCAGGGAATCCGACCAAGCCACCCCAGCGCTGCCCATCCAGGCTGAGGCGATCGCTGGTCGCAGTATAACACCAGTATGTGTGTATATACTTTTTAGGATATTTTCCAACCTCCTATCAGTTGGCTCCTTGAGGGCGTCCGTATCTGGAGACGGTAACGCCACTTGTTTTTATAAGCGTGTGAGCGCCTTATCCACCCTAAGGTGTGTTTCCCAACGCGCCATAACTTCTGGCGGGAAAGGGTATACCGCCAATAATTTTCTATCGGGGGAAACCCACGCATCATCACACACTTCATTTAATTTATCTGATTCAGGAAAAACCACATGTAGTTTTTTCACACTCCACATAATACCCTTTTTTGTGGTACTTGTAGTATCAGAAATATGTAACATCTCCTTCATTGCCCTTAACAAGTAACGTGTGGCCCTAAAGGAAAATACGTTTGTTTCTTCACCGTCGACACTGGAGTCAGTGTCCGTGTCTGTGTCTGTGTCGACCGACTGAGGTAAAAGGACGTTTTAACGCCCCTGACGGTGTTTTAGACGCCTGGACAGGTACTAATTGGTTTGCCGGCCGTCTCATGTCGTCAACCGACCTTGCAGCGTGTTGACATTATCACGTAATTCCTTAAATAAGCCATCCATTCCGGTGTCGACTCCCTAGAGAGTGACATCACCATTACCGGCAATTGCTCCGCCTCCTCACCAACATCGTCCTCATACATGTCGACACACAAGTACCGACACACAGCACACACACAGGGAATGCTCTGATAGAGGACAGGACCCCACTAGCCCTTTGGGGAGACAGAGGGAGAGTTTGCCAGCACACACCAAAAATGCTATATTATACAGGGACAACCTTTATATAAGTGTTTTTCCCTTATAGCATTTTAATATTATATATATATATATATATATATATATATATATATATATATATATATATATATATATATATATATATATATATATATATATACACATACATACATATCGCCAAATAAGTGCCCCCCCCTCTCTGTTTTAACCCTGTTTCTGTAGTGCAGTGCAGGGGAGAGCCTGGGAGCCTTCCCACCAGCCTTTCTGTGAGGGAAAATGGCGCTGTGTGCTGAGAATAGGCCCCGCCCCCTTTTCGCCGGGCTTCTTCTCCCGTTTTTCTGAGACCTGGCAGGGGTTAAATACATCCATATAGCCTCCAGGGGCTATATGTGATGTATTTTTAGCCAGAATAAGGTATTATACATTGCTGCCCAGGGCGCCCCCAGCAACGCCCTGCACCCTCCGTGACCGTTGGTGTGAAGTGTGTGACAACAATGGCGCACAGCTGCAGTGCTGTGCGCTACCTTCATGAAGACTGAAAAGCCTTCTGCCGCCGGTTTCTGGACCTTCAATCTTCAGCATCTGCAAGGGGGGTCGGCGGCGCGGCTCCGGGACGAACCCCAGGGTGAGACCTGTGTTCCGACTCCCTCTGGAGCTAATGGTGTCCAGTAGCCTAAGAAGTCAATCCATCCTGCACGCAGGTGAGTTGAACTTCTCTCCCCTAAGTCCCTCGATGCAGTGAGCCTGTTGCCAGCAGGACTCACTGAAAATAAGAAACCTAAAAACTTTTTCTAAGCAGCTCCTTAAGAGAGCCACCTAGATTGCACCCTGCTCGGACGGGCACAAAAACCTAACTGAGGCTTGGAGGAGGGTCATAGGGGGAGGAGCCAGTACACACCACCTGATCCTAAAGCTTTAGTTTTGTGCCCTGTCTCCTGCGGAGCCGCTAATCCCCATGGTCCTGACGGAGTCCCCAGCATCCACTTAGGACGTCAGAGAAAACTGATTTTTGTGAGCAAGGAGGAGGGGATATATGGACGGGCCTGTTGCATGCTGGGAGGCCGGAAAAACTTGACCGACTGGTGCAAATCCGCTGTCGCTTCATCATATCTCATTGTTATCCTGTGGATAACCTGTGGACCCTGCCGGAGAAAACATTTTTAGGTTTGTCGGTTTGCAACCCCTACTCTACTTTATTGCAATGAACTGTTCTACAATCAATCATGTTTCAGTAGCCCCCGGCTGCACCTCACCCTCTTTCATCCTTCCTGCTGGAGTCCCACAGGGTCCCATCCTGGACAAACCTAAACTCATCATCTTCCCCCTAACAAGTCTCCATCCCCACCAATCTAACAATCACTGTTGACAACCCCATCATCCCCCTATTCCCCAACTCTGCTGCATGTGTGTCACCCATGACTCTACCCTCTCCTTTGCCCCCCCCCCACATACATTCAATCTCTAGCTCAGTGGTTTCCAAACTTTTTTGAATCACGGCGCCCTAGAATATCAGAATTTGTTTCACGGCACCCTTAGGCCAAAAATTTCTTATTGAGAAATTTAGAAAGAAATATTACATTAAGTAGATTGCATTTATATGTCATCCTTAGGGTCAGTTGTGTGGTGAGGGACAAGATTTGCTTCTGTTTGGCCACATATTTTATGACTGGCAGCCACTAGCACTGGTTTTGACTTTTATATTGACCATGAATAATTAGAATTGGTCCTGGACCACCAACCCAGGGCACCCCTGCAAGTGTCCCGAGGCACCCCAGGGAGCCACGGCACACAGTTTGGGAACCTCTGCTCTAGCTCAATCCTGTCAGTTCCAGCTACGCAACATCACTCACATCAGGCCATTCCTCTCTCAGAATGCTACCGAACTGATTATCCAATCACTAATCGTTTTTTGGCTCGACTACTGCAGTCTTCTCCTCACTGGGCTTCCACCTTCCCATCTTGCTTCCCTCCGATTGGTTCTCAGCACTGAAGCTAGACTCATCTTCCTCTCCCGCCGTTACAAATCCACCACTACCCTCAGCCAAAACCTGCATTGGCTCCCATTCCCCTACAGAACCCAAACTCCTCACCCTCACATACTAGGCCCTCTCCAACTCCTCTGCTCAATACAGCACCAGCCTCATTTCCTTACATATTACCTCCTGCCCTCTATGGTCAGCCAATGACAGTCGCCTCTCCTCTACCTCGGTTACTGTATTGCATGCTCAAATCCAAGATTTTGCACATACTGCCCCCTTCACAGGAATGAGCTCCCTTGCTCCATCAGGCTCTCCCTGACCCTGCATAGCTGCAAATGCGCACTCAAAACCCACCTGTTCATCAAAGCGTACCCTTCCACTACTTAACCTCATCGCCAGGTCACTCCTACCCTACCCTCCTACCTCAGTCACCTCTACCTTGCCTGCCTCCTCCCCTCAGGTCCCCCATCCACATGCTCACCTTTCATGTCATCTGTCAGTATCCCCTCTCCCCTAGATTGTAAGCTCATAGGAGCAGGGTTCTCCTCCCTCCTGTACTAACAGCCCTCTTCTCTAGCACTTCAATGATAGCCTTCACCTACTCAGTGGCCGGAATTCTTCTTGCTCACAGCCATTCATCTCTATCAGTGGCTCTACTCCTGCTAATCGTGTCATCACCACTGGAGACAGGTTCCACCCTTCGCTGATTACTCCCTCACTCACCTTGCTTCCCAGCTGTATTGTGTGCCGAGAATTGTGGGCTAATTGTTACCTGTGCTCTGTTTATTTGTTGGTTACTGTAATGTTATGCAATGTTCTGCGTACCCTGTACTGTCATTGGCACTGCAGACCACTTGTGGCATAATAATAATAATAATAAATAAGATTTTACTCACCGGTAAATCTATTTCTCGTAGTCCGTAGTGGATGCTGGGAACTCCGTAAGGACCATGGGGAATAGCGGCTCCGCAGGAGACTGGGCACAACTAAAGAAAGCTTTAGGTCACCTGGTGTGCACTGGCTCCTCCCACTATGACCCTCCTCCAAGCCTCAGTTAGGACACTGTGCCCGGACGAGCTGACATAATAAGGAAGGATTTTGAATCCCGGGTAAGACTCATACCAGCCACACCAATCACACCGTATAACTCGTGATACTATACCCAGTTAACAGTATGAATATAACGGAGCCTCTCAACAGATGGCTCAACAATAACCCTTTAGTTAGGCAATAACTATATACAAGTATTGCAGACAATCCGCACTTGGGATGGGCGCCCAGCATCCACTACGGACTACGAGAAATAGATTTACCGGTGAGTAAAAATAAGAATTTACTTACCGATAATTCTATTTCTCGTAGTCCGTAGTGGATGCTGGGGACTCCGTAAGGACCATGGGGAATAGTGGCTCCGCAGGAGACAGGGCACAAAAGTAAAAGCTTTAGGATCAGGTGGTGTGCACTGGCTCCTCCCCCTATGACCCTCCTCCAAGCCTCAGTTAGGATACTGTGCCCGGACGAGCGTACACAATAAGGAAGGATTTTGAATCCCGGGTAAGACTCATACCAGCCACACCAATCACACTGTACAACCTGTGATCTGAACCCAGTTAACAGCATGATAACAGCGGAGCCTCTGAAAAGATGGCTCACAACAATAATAACCCGATTTTTGTAACAATAACTATGTACAAGTATTGCAGACAATCCGCACTTGGGATGGGCGCCAAGCATCCACTACGGACTACGAGAAATAGAATTATCGGTAAGTAAATTCTTATTTTCTCTGACGTCCTAAGTGGATGCTGGGGACTCCGTAAGGACCATGGGGATTATACCAAAGCTCCCAAACGGGCGGGAGAGTGCGGATGACTCTGCAGCACCGAATGAGAGAACTCCAGGTCCTCCTCAGCCAGGGTATCAAATTTGTAGAATTTTTCAAACGTGTTTGCCCCTGACCAAGTAGCAGCTCGGCAAAGTTGTAAAGCCGAGACCCCTCGGGCAGCCGCCCAAGATGAGCCCACCTTCCTTGTGGAATGGGCATTTACATATTTTGGCTGTGGCAGGCCTGCCACAGAATGTGCAAGCTGAATTGTACTACACATCCAACTAGCAATCGTCTGCTTAGAAGCAAGAGCACCCAGTTTGTTGGGTGCATACAGGATAACAGCAAGTCAGTTTTCCTGACTCCAGCCGTCCTGGAAATCTATATTTTCAGGGCCCTGACAACATCTAGCAACTTGGAGTCCTCCAAGTCCCTAGTAGCCGCAGGTACCACAATAAGCTGGTTCAGGTGAAACGCTGACACCACCTTAGGGAGAAACTGGGGACGAGTCCGCAGCTCTGCCCTGTCCGAATGGACAATCAGATATGGGCTTTTGTGAGACAAAGCCGACAATTCTGACACTCGCCTGGCCGAGGCCAGGGCCAACAGCATGGTCACTTTCCATGTGAGATATTTCAAATCCACAGATTTGAGCGGTTTAAACCAATGTGATTTGAGGAATCCCAGAACTACGTTGAGATCCCACAGTGCCACTGGAGGCACAAAAGGGGGTTGTATATGCAGTACTCCCTTGACAAACTTCTGGACTTCAGGAACTGAAGCCAATTCTTTCTGGAAGAAAATTGACAGGGCCGAAATTTGAACCTTAATGGACCCCAATTTGAGGCCCATAGACACTCCTGTTTGTAGGAAATGCAGGAATCGACCGAGTTGAAATTCCTCCGTGGGGGCCTTCCTGGCCTCACACCATGCAACATATTTTCGCCAAATGCGGTGATAATGTTGTGCGGTCACCTCCTTCCTGGCTCTGACCAGGGTAGGGATGACCTCTTCCGGAATGCCTTTTTCCCTTAGGATCCGGCGTTCAACCGCCATGCCGTCAAACGCAGCCGCGGTAAGTCTTGGAACAGACATGATCCTTGCTGAAGCAAGTCCCTTCTTAGTATCTCTTGAAGTTCCGGGTACCAAGTCCTTCTTGGCCAATCCGGAGCCACGAGTATAGTTCTTACTCCTCTCCGTCTTATAATTTTCAGTACCTTGGGTATGAGAGGCAGAGGAGGGAACACATACACCGACTGGTACACCCACAGTGTTACCAGAGCGTCCCAGCTATTGCCTGAGGGTCTCTTGACCTGGCGCAATACCTGTCCAGTTTTTTGTTCATACTGGACGCCATCATGTCCACCTTTGGTCTTTCCCAACGGTTCACAATCATGTGGAAGACTTCCAGATGAAGTCCCCACTCTCCCGGGTGGAGGTCGTTCCTGTTGAGGAAGTCTGCTTCCCAGTTGTCCACTCTCGGAATGAACACCGCTGACAGTGTTATCACATGATTTTTCGCCCAGCGAAGAATCCTTGCTGCCATTGCCCTCCTGCTTCTTGTGCCGCCCTGTCTGTTTACGTGGGCGACTGCCGTGATGTTGTCCGACTGGATCAGCACCTGTTGACTTTGAAGCAGAGGTCTTCCTAGGCTCAGAGCATTGTAAATTGCCCTTAGCTCCAGTATATTTATGTGGAGAGAAGTCTCCAGACTTGACCACACTCCTTGGAAATTTCTTCCCTGTGTGACTGCTCCCCAGCCTCTCAGGCTGGCATCCGTGGTCACCAGAACCCAGTCCTGAATGCCGAATGTGCTGCCCTCTAGTAGATGAGCACTCTGCAGCCACCACAGAAGAGACACCCTTGTCCTTGGAGACCGGATTATCCGCTGATGCATCTGAAGATGCGATCCGGACCATTCGTCCAGCAGATCCCACTGAAAAATTCTTGCGTGAAATCTGCCGAATGGAATCGCTTCGTAAGAAGCCACCATTTTTCCCAGGACTCTTGTGCATTGATGCACTGACACTTGGCCTGGTTTTAGGAGGTTTCTGACTAGCTCGGATAACTCCCTGGCTTTCTCCTCCGGGAGAAACACCTTTTTCTGGACTGTGTCCAGAATCATCCCTAGGAACAGCAGACGTGTCGTCGGAATCAGCTGCGATTTTGGAATATTTAGAATCCACCCGAGCGGTCGTAGAACTACTTGAGATAGTGCTACTCCGACCTCCAACTGTTCTCTGGACCTTGCCCTTATCAGGAGATCGTCCAAGTAAGGGATAATTAAGACGCCTTTTCTTTGAAGAAGAATCATCATTTCGGCCATTACCTTGGTAAAGACCCGGGGTGCCGTGGACAATCCAAACGGCAGCGTCTGAAACTGATAGTGACAGTTCTGTACCACGAACCTGAGGTACCCTTGGTGAGAAGGGCAAATTGGGACATGGAGGTAAGCATCCTTGATGTCCAGGGACACCATATAGTCCCCTTCTTCCTGGTTCGCTATCACTGCTCTGAGTGACTCCATCTTGATTTGAACCTTTGTATGTAAGTGTTCAAAGATTTCAGATTTAGAATAGGTCTCACCGAGCCGTCTGGCTTCAGTACCACAAATAGTGTGGAATAATACCCCTTTCCTTGTTGTAGGAGGGGTACCTTGATTATCACCTGCTGGGAATACAGCTTGTGAAATTGTTTCCAATACTGCCTCCCTGTCGGAGGGAGACGTTGGTAAAGCAGACTTCAGGAACCTGCGAGGGGGAGACGTCTCGAATTTCCAATCTGTACCCCTGGGATACTACTTGTAGGATCCAGGGGTCCACTTGCGAGTGAGCCCACTGCGCTCTGAAACTCTTGAGACGACCCCCCCACCGCACCTGAGTCCGCTTGTACGGCCCCAGCGTCATGCTGAGGACTTGGCAGAAGCGGTGGAGGGCTTCTGTTCCTGGGAAGGGGCTGCCTGCTGCAGTCTTCTTCCCTTTCCTCTACCCCTGGGCAGATATGACTGGCCTTTTGCCCGCTTACCCTTATGGGGACGAAAGGACTGAGGCTGAAAAGACGGTGTCTTTTTCTGCTGAGATGTGACTTGGGGTAAAAAGGGTGGATTTTCCAGCTGTTGCCGTGGCCACCAGGTCCAATGGACCGACCCCAAATAACTCCTCCCCTTTATACGGCAATACTTCCATGTGCCGTTTGGAATCTGCATCACCTGACCACTGTCGTGTCCATAAACATCTTCTGGCAGATATGGACATCGCACTTACTCTTGATGCCAGAGTGCAAATATTCCTCTGTGCATCTCGCATATATAGAAATGCATCCTTTAAATGCTCTATAGTCAATAAAATACTGTCCCTGTCAAGGGTATCAATATTTTCAGTCAGGGAATCCGACCAAGCCACCCCAGCGCTGCACATCCAGGCTGAGGCGATCGCTGGTCGCAGTATAACACCAGTATGTGTGTATATACTTTTTAGGATATTTTCCAGCCTCCTATCAGCTGGCTCCTTGAGGGCGGCCGTATCTGGAGACGGTAACGCCACTTGTTTTGATAAGCGTGTGAGCGCCTTATCCACCCTAAGGGGTGGTTCCCAACGCGCCCTAACTTCTGGCGGGAAAGGGTATAACGCCAATAATTTTCTATCGGGGGAAACCCACGCATCATCACACACTTTATTTAATTTATCTGATTCAGGAAAAACTACAGGTAGTTTTTTCACACCCCACATAATACCCTTTTTTGTGGTACTTGTAGTATCAGAAATATGTAACACCTCCTTCATTGCCCTTAACATGTAACGTGTGGCCCTAATGGAAAATACGTTTGTTTCTTCACCGTCGACACTGGAGTCAGTGTCCGTGTCTGTGTCTGTGTCGACCGACTGAGGTAATGGGCGTTTTAAAGCCCCTGACGGTGTTTGAGACGCCTGGACAGGTACTAATTGGTTTGCCGGCCGTCTCATGTCGTCAACCGACCTTGCAGCGTGTTGACATTATCACGTAATTCCCTAAATAAGCCATCCATTCCGGTGTCGACTCCCTAGAGAGTGACATCACCATTACAGGCAATTGCTCCGCCTCCTCACCAACATCGTCCTCATACATGTCGACACACACGTACCGACACAGCACACACACAGGGAATGCTCTGATAGAGGACAGGACCCCACTAGCCCTTTGGGGAGACAGAGGGAGAGTTTGCCAGCACACACCAAAACGCTATAATTATACAGGGACAACCTTATATAAGTGTTTTCCCTTATAGCATCTTAATATATAATAATATCGCCAAATAAGTGCCCCCCCTCTCTGTTTTAACCCTGTTTCTGTAGTGCAGTGCAGGGGAGAGCCTGGGAGCCTTCCTAGCAGCGGAGCTGTGTAGGAAAATGGCGCTGTGTGCTGAGGAGAATAGGCCCCGCCCCCTTTTCGGCGGGCTTCTTCTCCCGTTTTTCTGACAACCTGGCAGGGGTTAAATACATCCATATAGCCCCAGAGGCTATATGTGATGTATTTTTAGCCAGCATAGGTACTTTCATTGCTGCCCAGGGCGCCCCCCCCCAGCGCCCTGCACCCTCAGTGACCGTTGGTGTGAAGTGTGCTGAGAGCAATGGCGCACAGCTGCCGTGCGCTACCTTAAGAAGACTGGGAAGTCTTCAGCCGCCGATTTCTGGACCTCTTCTCTCTTCAGCATCTGCAAGGGGGTCGGCGGCGCGGCTCCGGTGACCCATCCAGGCTGTACCTGTGATCGTCCCTCTGGAGCTAGTGTCCAGTAGCCTAAGAAGCCAATCCATCCTGCACGCAGGCGAGTTCACTTCTTCTCCCCTAAGTCCCTCGTTGCAGTGAGCCTGTTGCCAGCAGGACTCACTGAAAATAAAAAAACCTAACAAAACTTTTACTCTAAGCAGCTCTTTAGGAGAGCCACCTAGATTGCACCCTTCTCGGCCGGGCACAAAAACCTAACTGAGGCTTGGAGGAGGGTCATAGGGGAGGAGCCAGTGCACACCACCTGATCCTAAAGCTTTTACTTTTGTGCCCTGTCTCCTGCGGAGCCGCTATTCCCCATGGTCCTTACGGAGTCCCCAGCATCCACTTAGGACGTCAGAGAAATCTTATTTTCTCTGACGTCCTAGTGGATGCTGGGAACTCCGTAAGGACCATGGGGATTATACCAAAGCTCCCAAACGGGCGGGAGAGTGCGGATGACTCTGCAGCACCGAATGAGAGAACTCCAGGTCCTCCTCAGCCAGGGTATCAATTTTGTAGAATTTAGCAAACGTGTTTGCCCCTGACCAAGTTGCAGCTCGGCAAAGTTGGAAAGCCGAGACCCCTCGGGCAGCTGCCCAAGATGAGCCCACCTTCCCTGTGGAATGGGCTTTTACAGATTTTGGCTGCGGTAGTCCAGCCGCAGAATGCGCCAGCTGAATTGTGCTACAAATCCAGCGAGCAATAGTCTGCTTAGAAGCAGGAGCACCCAGTTTGTTGGGTGCATACAGGATAAACAGCGAGTCAGTTCTCCTGACTCTAGCCGTCCTGGAAACATAATTTTTCAAGGCCCTGACTACGTTCAGTAACTTGGAATCCTCCAAGTCCCTAGTAGCCGCAGGCACTACAATAGGTTGGTTCAAGTGAAAAGCTGATAACACCTTAGGGAGAAACTGGGGACGAGTCCTCAATTCTGCCCTATCCATATGGAAAATCAGATAAGGACTTTTATATGACAAAGCCGCCAATTCTGATACACGCCTGGCCGAAGCCAAGGCCAACAACATGACCACTTTCCGCGTGAGATATTTTAGATCCACGGTTTTTAGTGGCTCACACCAATGTGATTTTAAGAAACTCAACACCACGTTGAGAACCCAAGGTGCCACTGGAGGCACAACCGGGGGCTGAATATGCAGCACTCCTTTTACAATGTCTGAACTTCAGGTACTGAAGCTAGTTCTTTCTGGAAGAAAATAGAGCCGAGATCTGTATCTTAATGGAGCCTAATTTTAGGCCCATAGACACCCCTGCTGGTAGGAAATGCAGAAATCGACCTAGTTGAAATTCCTCTGTTGGGGCCTTTTTTGGCCTCACACCAAGCAACATATTTCCGCCATATGCGGTGATAATGTTTTGCAGTTACATCTTTCCTGGCTTGAATCAGCGTAGGAATGACTTCCTCCGGAATGCCCTTTTCCTTTAGGATCCGGCGTTCAACCGCCATGCCGTCAAAACGTAGCCGCGGTAAGTCTTGGAACAGACAGGGCCCCTGCTGCCGCAGGTCCTGTCTGAGCGGCAGAGGCCATGGGTCCTCTGATATAATTTCTTGAAGTTCTGGGTACCAAGCTCTTCTTGGCCAATCCGGAACCACGAGTATCGTTCTTACTCCTCGCCTTCCTATTATTCTCAGTACCTTTTGTATGAGAGGCAGAGGGGGGGAACACATAACCGACTGGTACACCCACGGTGTTACCAGAGCGTCCACAGCTATCGCCTGAGGGTCCCTTGACCTGGCGCAATATCTTTTATAGCTTTTTGTTGATGCGGGACGCCATCATGTCCACCTGTGGCCTTTTCCAATGGTGTACAATCCTTTGGAAGACTTCTGGATGAAATCCCCACTCTCCCGGGTGGAGGTCGTGTCTGCTGAGAAGATCTGCTTCCCAGTCGTCCACTCCGGGAATGAACACTGCTGACAGTGCTAACACATGATTTTCCGCCCATCTGAGAATCCTTGTGGCTTCTGCCATCGCCATCCTGCTTCTTGTGCCGCCCCGTTGGTTTACATGGGCGACTGCCGTGATGTTGTCTGATTGGATCAGTACCGGCTGGTTTTGAAGCAGAGGCCTTGCCTTGACTCAGGGCATTGTAAATGGCCCTCAGTTCCAGAATATTTATGTGTAGGGAAGTCACCTGACTTGACCAAAGTCCCTGGAAGTTTCTTCCCTGTGTGACTGCCCCCCAGCCTCAAAGGCTGGCATCCATGGTCACTAGGACCTAGTCCTGTATGCCGAACCTGCGGCCCTCTTGAAGATGGGCACTCTGCAGCCACCACAGTAGAGATACCCTGGTCCTTGAAGACAGGGTTATCAGCCGATGCATCTGAAGATGTGATCCGGACCACTTGTCCAACAGGTACCACTGAAAAGTTCTTGCATGGAACCTGCCGAATGGGATTGCTTCGTAGGAAGCTACCATATTTCCAAGGACTCGCGTGCAATGATGCACCGATACCTGTTTTGGCTTCAGGAGGTCTCTGACTAGAGATGACAGCTCCTTGGCTTTCTCCTCCGGGAGAAACACTTATTTCTGTTCTATGTCCAGAACCATCCCCAGGAACAGTAGACGTGTCGTAGGAACCAGCTGTGACTTTGGACTGTTTAGAATCCAACCGTGCTGTTGTAGCACTTTCCAAAATAGTGCTACCCCGACTAGCAACTGCTCCTTGGACCTTGCCCTTATAAGGAGATTGTCCAAGTACGGGATAATTAAAACTCCCTTTTTTCGAAGGAGTATCATCATTTCGGCCATTACCTTGGTAAACACCCTCGGTGCCATGTACAGTCCAAACGGCAGTGTCTGGACTTGGTAATGGTAATCCTGTACCACAAATCTGAGGTACTCCTGGCGAGGATGGTAAATGGGGACATGCAGGTAAGCATCCTTGATGTCCCGGGATCCCATGTAATCCCCCTCGTCCAGGCTTGCAATAACCGCCCTGAGCGATTCCATCTTGAACTTGAATTTTTTTATGTATGTGTTCAAGGATTTTAAATATAAAATGGGTCACACCGAACCATGCGGTTTCGGTACCCCAAACCGTGTGGAATAGTAACCCCGTCCTTGTTGAAGTAGGGGCACCTTGAGTATTACCTGTTGGGAATACAGCTTATCTAGCGCAGCCTCCCTGCCTGAGGGAGTTGTCGGCAAGACATATTTGAGGAAACGGCGGGGGGGGGGGGGGGGGAGACATCTCGAATTCCAGCTTGTACCCCTGAAATACTACTTGAATGAAACAGGGATCCACCTGTGAGCGAGCCCACTGATCGCTGAAATTTTTGAGACGGCCCCCCACCGTACCTGGCTACACCTGTGGAGCCCCCGCGTCATGCTGTGGACTCAGAGGAAGCGAGAGAAGAATTTTGATTCTGGGAACAGGCTGACTGGTGCAGCTTTTTCCCTCTTCCCATGTCTCTGTACAGAAAGGAAGCGCCTTTGACCCGCTTGCTTTTCTGAAGCCGAAAAGACTGTACCTGATAATACAGTGCTTTCTTAGTCTGTGAGGAAACCTGAGGTAAAAATATTTCTTCCCAGCTGTTGCTGTGGATACGAGGTCCCAGAGACCATCCCCAAATAATTCCTCACCCTTATAAGGCAGAATCTCTATGCGCCTTTTAAAGTCAGCATCACCTGTCCAGTGACAGGTCTCTAATACCCTCCTGACAGAATGGACATTACATTCATTTTGGATGCCAGCCGGCAAAATATCCCTCTGTGCATCCCTCATATATAAGACGACGTCTTTAATATGTTCTCATGTTTGACAGGGTCACCGACCACGCTGCAGCAGCACCATCTGCAGGTCTCAGTCTAGTACCCGAGTGTGTAAATACAGACTTCAGGATAGCCTCCTGCTTTTTATCAACAGGTACCTTCAAAGTGGCCGTTCCTAAAACGGCAGTACCACCTTTTTTGACAACCGTGTGAGCGCCTTATCCACCCTAGGGGATATCTCCCAGCGTAACTTATCCTCTGGCGGGAAAGGGTACGCCATCAGTAACTTTTTAGAAATCAGGATTTTGGTACTTACCGATAAATCCCTTTCTCCGATTCCACAGGGGCCACTGGAGTGTAGTTACAATGGGGAGATAGTAGGTGGTATTGGTAGCTGGCACTTTAAAAATTCTCACACTGTGGCTAGCTCCTCCCCTACTATCTCCCCTCCAAGCCAGTCTACGTTAAACTGTGCCCGAGGAGAGCTGTAATAAACAAACCGTAAGGTAGAGGAGGTTAACGACGCCCTGTAAACCAGGCGAACACAAACTAAACCTGGAACAGAACCTGACAAAAAACCAGGCTAGCCTGAACCCAACAAGCAGTCATATGGTGATCTGCAATCGTTAATCAAACAAAAATCAGGAGAAACAGCGCTGGGCGGGCGTCCAGTGGCCCCTGTGGAATCGGAGAAAGGGATTTATCGGTAAGTACCAAAATCCTGATTTCTCCTTCATCCACTAGGGGCCACTGGAGTGTAGTTACAATGGGGACGTCCCAGAGCTCCCAAAAAACGGGTGGGAAAGCGCTGAGAGTCCTGTAAAAACTGCTCGGCCAAACAGTGATGCAGAGGCCGTAAAAGTGTCAAACTTGTAGAATTTGACAAAACGAATGTCGGTTTGACCAAGTAGCCGCCCGACAAAATATTCATGGAGACCCCGCGGGCGGCTGCCCACGAAGGTCTTACAATGCGCGTAAAGCGCGCTGAATTGGAAAACGGAGGTTCCCTAGTAACCGCCAAGAAGACTGTCTGATGATCAGATGTATCCAACTGTCCAGCATATGCTGGGGCCCCGGCTATTTAGTACGGGAGCATCGTCCAGAGCAAAGAAGAAAAAACACTTCATCGAATAGCCTGAGACCTCTGTAGAGAGAGTTGACGAGCCCTGACAACATTCAGAGAGGATTGAAAACCACTAGTGTCAGATTTATATGAAAAATGGACCTCCCCTCTGGAAGAAACGACCGCTGAGGCCGAAGCCGAGCCCGGGGAGTTGCCAATAGAGTACTCCCTGAACAAGAGGCCGAACTTACGGCCGCTAGGCTAATCTCATTTGGAAGAAAAGCGAAAAAGGCAGAGACCTAAAATTCCGGTCAGTGTGGTTTGAAGCGCAGCGGAGCAAAAAAACCTCCCAGAGAAACCAAAGATGAATGGTAACTGGAAGAAGGGGGAAAAACCCCCTTTTATCTTCATTATGTTCCATAAAGTTTTCCCAAAGTGGCAAAAGCGAGAAGAGGTAATAGACTTCTGAAATCGGAGCCCAGTAGGCCTAACCGAACTAGGGAACTCCTCCCTTCTGAGGTCTCGTGAACAGTCACACGGGTAACCGAAACCAGTGTAAAATTGAACAAGGAGAAAAAAAAAAAGGAGCCTGTTGAAGTAGACAGTCCCGTCGAGGTAGGAGCCAAGGCTCCTCTACTGACAACAGGCGTATCTGTATCTTCAAGTCATGCGTGGCCCAACCAGCGCCACCGAGAGGACTAGCACGCATAATCCCCTCCTGTGTTACTGAACATGAAGTAGAAATAGAAAAGGAGGCAGGATAGAATAACCAGAAAACTCCCCGGAGCCCTGAGGGCCTCCACGGCTACTGCCGTCCGAGAGTAATAAAGGGTTAAAGAGTCAGTCAGAACGCCCTGAGGTCGATCCGAAATCTCCGCCCACAGCGGACCAGCTGACAAAACTCCGGGGCATGTTCCCTCACCCAGGAGTCTGACCTGGTGGCTTGATCTGGAAACAAGATTGTTGTCCCCCGTTCCGAGAGGAATGGAGGCGACCACTCATTACGTCGCAACTTGACTGAAGAAATAGAGTCTCTGGTGCCGAGGAATGAAAAAACCTCTGACGGACCGTGTTGAGAAACGTCTATGCGGAGCATAAATTGGATCTGTGTCGAATCAGAAGCTCGTGGATCCTCCGGATATTCAGAAGCCACCTAATGTACAGAGTGGGATAGTAGCAGTAAATTGTCCCATTAGGGAACCAACGTCACCCACTGCCCTTGAAAAAGAGTTATTCTGTTATCTTCCTAAACTCTGTGGGAGCGGAAGAGAGAAGAGTAAAGGACTTACAGTGAAAATGAGAATCCTGTTAAGGGGGAATCTGAGAAAAGCCTGTCCAACGGAAATCAGTAAACAGGCATCTCTGAAGACAAGGGACACGTAAAACTCCCTTTCTTGTTTAAACTAGCAATCACAGACTAAAAGGATTGTAAGGCCAGAATAGGCCTGTCCGAGCCACTTGGCTTCGGAACGTGAAAAGAAAACAAAGGCCTGAGAACTGTCCTAATTCAAATGATATGTGTAAAACAGGGATCAACACCCTTTGCGGTTAGAAACCTATGGAGCGCAGCCTGCAGTATGACTCTCTTGTCATCGTAAATCAGCCGACCCATGCCGAGGGACTCCTGAGACGGTTGTAACCGCCCAAGCCTTCTCCCATCGACCTGCGCCTACCCTGGGACCCTGCAGGTGTAATGGGTGTATAGGATGACATAAAATCAGACTGGACTGAGGATGTTGAACCTCTGCTTCAGCCTTTTTACCCTGAGAACCCCTGGCGACGAAGATATCACCCGTGTGGAGTCAAAAACCTGAAAGGGCACGAAACAATCTAAAGGGAAGACCAGTAAAGGTCTGTCTTGGAGCTGGGGCAGTAGTAGGAGAAATCAAAGTGGACCTACCTCCATTGGTTCAAGAAATCCTGCAGAAAGTTCCTTCCCCAGAACCATCTGCCCCGTAGGATTTCATGTTTACTTGTCACTGTCGCAGCCCCAGAGGTCGTCGGGTTAAGACAGCCCAAGCGAAGATGCAGGGTCCGAGTCTGTAGACATGGAGACCTCCAAGGAACATAAAGCAGAATCGTGATTCTGACCTGTATCAAAGTATCAATTGATCCTGATGCGAAGCATCCTGTAACCTAGAGGACAATTGTTCCCCAACCTACCTGCTCCGGATACGGTAGAACCATGCTGCCGCATATGTCGATGGATCCCTGAGCAAGGTTGCCTCAGGAAAACGGCGGCTTGATGGACCGGCGATACACCGAGGTGTATACCCTAGAGAGGTTCTGATACCATCTCCTGCCATCTGCGGGGAAAAGATAGGAAAACAAACCCTGTTTGATACCTGATATTGTGTATTCGGGTGTCTGTCGGCCGCCTACCGGAGCCTGCCCAGCTCATCCGAAACTGAACCAGTCGCTGTCATTTTCGTCAATGGCGTGGAACCCTGATGGACTTGACGTGTCCTCCTCCTTTACCTGCAGTATCAGATGAACTGCTGTATTATGTACCTGTATATTCTGAGACACTGGTTCAGATCCACAGAAAACAGACATCAGTAATGCATGGAATGTTAGCAAAGTTTCTTTTTGGAAAGGTGTGTTTGGTCCCGCTGTGATTTGATCCTGTGACCTTGGAAACCAAAGTCCAAGGGTTTACCTGATGAGCTATTGTCTGGTTAATAGTGACATTACCTGCATCATTGATCAAACAGGGGTGTGCAGGTGCGTGGAGGGCGAAGCAGATGGCTCCGCCGCATACTTCACACCTAAGAGGGAATTCTTCGACTATCCCAGGAGAGACAAACGAAAGGAGAAAAGGTGGGTTAAATAAACAGAGCCCTACGTAAGGTCTGCACTATAATGTGTAGTGACCGATACGATTAAAATAAACTTTCTGGAGCAGCGGAGACCTGAACCAGCAACGCTGCGCTGTGGGACAGGAGTCTTAGCCCTAGGCTATAGGAGTTCTCCTTAAAGTTTTGTTTGGATTCAAACCCCTGTTCAGATACCCGCTACTAGCGTACTGAGCCGCAGCGCTATTTGTCTGATGCCTTACACGCATTCCACAATTACAAATAGCATTAGTAACTAGTGACAACAAGGAATAATAAAGGGAAGGCAACACCCCGCCCTGTATTTAGTGTACCGCTAATTAAGGTGCACCAGATGTTTCTCTGAGGTTCCGCTGGCTTTTCAAAATGGTGACCAGCCTGTGAGAAAGATGGGGGAAAATGTTATGTGCAAGATGTTGTTATTAGAAAACATTGCGGAAGTAGCCTACAGCACCTGGTATTCCCAGGCGGTCTCCCATCCAAGTACTAACCGGGCCTGACCCTGCTTAGTTTCCGAGATCAGACGAGATCGGGCGTGTTCAGGGTGGTGTGGCCGTAGGCTTTTATCCCCTATATCTGGTATTTTATGGATTTATCTATATACATACCTACACGCACTTAAATATATATATCTATATATATATACATGCACAAACATAACTATATATGTATATATACACACACACCGTAGGTAAATAAATACTGCACAGTAGATCCTTTTAATTATTATTGAGCTGAGTCCCAGCTACTGTAATAGAGCAGGTTCCCTGATTTGCAAGTAGGAAAATGCTGGGTAGAGGACTCTACTGCAGGAGGAATGTATCTATATTTCAGCAGCCTGAAGTATCGAAAAGTTACAAATCCCAGAGCTGTTGCCTAGCGACGGGGAGACCTGGGAGCCCGCTGAGTAAAGCGGGTTAACTGTTAATATACCTGGGACTTTATTTGTATTTGTCTCTGAGTATGCAAGATTAGCCCACTGGGCTATAGGAGACACTGCAAATATGAAGCCAGGTCTGTGCAGGGAGGAAATGGCCGCCAGAGTGAAACTCCTCTGGGCTATGCGATAAAATCTATATAGTGGATAACTGGATTAGTGCTGAACCACTCTGACTATATCACATTCTCCTCAGCACCATGTGCATTAAACTCACATAAATGCCTATTACACTATAACAGTGGCCGGGGAGCGGAGAATGCTGAGCCCGCTGTACAGAGCAGGAGTTAGCTCCGCCCCCCGGCTATGGCGCCTTATTGCAAAACTAAGCGGGAAGCGAGCTGTACCCTCCGCTGGGCCTGCGAGTCACCGCCGGGGAGCGCTGAGCGCTGAGCCCGCTATACAGCGCTAGTAGAGCCCTGTATCTGCTAGCCGCCGCCGGGGAGTGTTGCGCTGAACAGAGCGCGAGTCGCCGCCTGGGAGCAGGGAGCGCTGAGCTCGCTCTACAGAGCGGGACTTAGCTCCGCCCCCTCCGTACAAGGCGCCAAATTTAAACATTGCTTTGCGCTCGAGCGGGATCCCTGTGCCGGCTCTGTGAGTCGCGCTGAGTGGGTGCGGGGGGTGCGGGGAGCTGGGGGAGCAGAGGGTTATCAGAATGACACACACCCGTTTTTCAGTCAGGGTTGTATAAACACATACTCAGCCTCCCCCAATCATCCTGTCTGTTTCTCCATGAGGAGGACAGGTAAGGATACAATAAAGTACATTACAGCCCCAGAGAGCCCTTCTGGAGTGGGTTGTACAACAATAAACAGATTGCTCTAAAAACATACATAGCCACCACAAATAAAGTATACTTCACTCACCACTGTGTTCTTGGTGGATCGGCCCCGACACACGCCGCACGCAGCGGCGTCCAGCCGGAATCTTCTGTGGTGGGGTGGTCCCGACACAAGCCGCACGCAGCGGTGTCCGACCATTTTTGATACTCACCGCTGCCATGCTGCCGGAATCTTCTGCTGGATGGAGTGGCCGCGACACGCGCCGCACGCAGCGGTGTCCGCCAACTCAGGAGAGCTCAGTGTCTCCCTCAGCCGGGGCCCATCCCTAGCCGCACGCAGCTGCGATGGGACCCCGCCGGCAGCTCCCACGGTGCAGACTGGCAGTGGCAGAGCTGCCAGTCTGTGAGTGTGTGTAAGAAAAATAAAATAATAAAGAAAAAAGAAGAAAATTCTTCAGCTAAACCCAAGTGAACCAGCTACCTCGGGCACTTAACCAAGACTGGCTTGGAGGGGAGATAGTAGGGGAGGAGCTAGCCACAGTGTGAGAATTTTTAAAGTGCCAGCTACCAATACCACCTACTATCTCCCCATTGTAACTACACTCCAGTGGCCCCTAGTGGATGAAGGAGAAATTACCAGTTTCTTATCGGGGAGAACCCACGCTTTTCGCACACTTCATTCATTCATCTGATGGGGAAACAAAACACTGCCTGCTTTTTCTCCCCAACATAAAAACCCATTTTTAGAGGGTTAATGTCAGAAATGTGTAACACATTTTTTTTATTGCCGGGATCAAGTCACGGATGTTCCTAGTGGATTGTGTATATGTCTCAACCTTGTCGACACTGGAGTCAGACTCCGTGTCGACATCTGTGTCTGCCATCTGAGTGAGCGGGCGTTTTAGAGCCCCTGATGGCCTTTGAGACGCCTGGGCAGGCGCGGACTGAGAAGCCGGCTGTCCCACAGCTGTTACGTCATCCACCCTTTTATGTAAGGAGTTGACTCTGTCGGTTAATACCTTTCACCTAACCATCCACTCTGGTGTCGGCCCCACAGGGGGCGACATCACATTTATCGGCATCTGCTCCGTCACCATATAAGCCTCCTCATTAAACATGTCGACACAGCCGTACCGACACACCGCACACACACAGGGAATGCTCTGACTGAGGACAGGACCCCACAAAGCCCTTTGGGGAGACAGAGAGAGAGTATGCCAGCACACACCAGAGCGCTATATAATGTGGGGATTAACACTATAACTGAGTGAAAATTCCCCAATAGCTGCTTGTATATATAATATTGCGCCTAAATTTAGTGCCCCCCCTCTCTTTTTAACCCTTTGAGCCTGAAAACTACAGGGGAGAGCCTGGGGAGCTTTCTTCCAGCTGCACTGTGAAGAGAAAATGGCGCCAGTGTGTCTGAGGGAGATAGCTCCGCCCCTTTTTCACGGACTTTTCTCCCGCTTTTTTCTGGATTCTGGCAGGGGTATTTACCACATATATAGCCTCTGGGGCTATATATTGTGGTATTTTTGCCAGCCAAGGTGTTTTTATTGCTGCTCAGGGCGCCCCCCCCCCCCCCCAAGCGCCCTGCACCCTCAGTGACCGGAGTGTGAAGTGTGTATGAGGAGCAATGGCGCACAGCTGCAGTGCTGTGCGCTACCTTGGTGAAGACTGATGTCTTCTGCCGCCGATTTTCCGGACCTCTTCTTGCTTCTGGCTCTGTAAGGGGGACGGCGGCGCGGCTCCGGGACCGAACACCAAGGCTGGGCCTGCGGTCGATCCCTCTGGAGCTAATGGTGTCCAGTAGCCTAAGAAGCCCAAGCTGGCTGCAAGCAGGCAGGTTAGCTTCTTCTCCCCTTAGTCCCTCGCTGCAGTGAGCCTGTTGCCAGCAGGTCTCACTGAAAATAAAAAACCTAATTCTATACTTTCTTTCTAGAAGCTCAGGAGAGCCCCTAGTGTGCATCCAACCTCGGCCGGGCACAAAATCTAACTGAGGCTTGGAGGAGGGTCATAGTGGGAGGAGCCAGTGCACACCAGGTGACCTAAAGCTTTCTTTAGTTGTGCCCAGTCTCCTGCGGAGCCGCTATTCCCCATGGTCCTTACGGAGTTCCCAGCATCCACTAGGACGTCAGAGAAATAATAATAAAGCAGTAAGGATTTAAGCATGGTGACAAAACAGTGACTACAGAACCTTGTGCAGTTAGCGGTGACGCATAAGTATTATTTAAAAACCTCTATTCTACACACTAATGTGAACTGTTAATCAAATGGGTATTCATCTATGACTTGTCATGAGGGTGAAGCTTGCTCCATCAATGGGCCTGATTCAGAGACTGTTGCAAATGCCATTGCAGCAGCTAACCTGTAAGCAGGTGTGCAAAAAGGTGCCAATGTCGCAGCTGCATGGATTTGTATTGAGACGACCACTGCTGGTGTCCTGGATCCACCGCTTGAAGACTCCACCAATGGACGCAAATCAGTGGCTCAGTGAACATCAGAATAACCCTATGGTTGTTAGACGCAAGATGCCGAAACCATTTTTTTTGCATATGGGATCAGAGTCTCAAGAACACAAGTCACACTCATGACACTGTCACAACATGCCTGCATTTGAGTTACCACCCCCGTTACCACCTACAAATGCTCCGTGACAGTCACTTGGTAAAGCAATCCTCCATCACAATATTAGCTCATGCGCAGGGTGACTTCTATGTACGTATGAGCAGTAGAGAGAGAAAGTCAACCATTCGCGACAGTTACCGAGTCAGGCCCAATGTGTTACCTGATCAGAAGAAAGTGAAGTATCGAATTAAGTTATATGATAAAATCTCTACAATGATTACACCGTTCATTTAAATTTGTATTGCTGCAGACATGGGGTATAACTGCCATATCTAGCGCCTGGAAAGTGTCCCCTCCACACTCCATATATCAGACAAGAGGAAATTACAGTGATGCATATGAAAAAATAAGAATTTACTCACCGGTAATTCTATTTCTCGTAGTCCGTAGTGGATGCTGGGAACTCCGTAAGGACCATGGGGAATAGCGGGCTCCGAAGGAGGCTGGGCACTCTAGAAAGATTTAGGACTACCTGGTGTGCACTGGCTCCTCCCACTATGACCCTCCTCCAAGCCTCAGTTAGGACACCGTGCCCGGACGAGCAGACATAATAAGGAAGGATTTAGAATCCCGGGTAAGACTCTTACCAGCCACACCAATCACACCGTACAACTCGTGATACTATATCCAGTTTGACAGTATGAAAAACAACTGAGCCTCT
The DNA here is from genome assembly GCF_028390025.1 of Pseudophryne corroboree. Taxonomy (NCBI): domain Eukaryota; kingdom Metazoa; phylum Chordata; class Amphibia; order Anura; family Myobatrachidae; genus Pseudophryne; species Pseudophryne corroboree. Next base: position 233,299,174 of record NC_086444.1, read on the forward strand.
CAACAGATGGCTCAACAATAACCCTTTAGTTAACAATAACTATTTACAAGTATTGCAGACAATCCGCACTTGGGATGGGCGCCCAGCATCCACTACGGACTACGAGAAATAGAATTACCGGTGAGTAAATTCTTATTTTCTCTAACGTCCTAGTGGATGCTGGGAACTCCGTAAGGACCATGGGGATCATACCAAAGCTCCCAAACGGGCGGGAGAGTGCGGATGACTCTGTAGCACCGAATGAGAGAACTCCAGGTCCTACTCAGCCAGGGTATCAAATTTGTAGAATTTTGCAAATGTGTTTGCCCCTGACCAAGTAGCTGCTCGGCAAAGTTGTAAAGCCGAGACGCCTCGGGCAGCCGCCCAAGATGAGCCCACCTTCCTTGTGGAATGGGCATTTACAGATTTTGGCTGTGGCATGCCTGCCACAGAATGTGCAAGCTGAATTGTACTACAAATCCAGCGAGCAATAGACTGCTTAGAAGCAGGAGCACCCAGCTTGTTGGGTGCATACAGGATAAACAGCGAGTCAGATTTTCTGACTCCAGCCGTCCTGGAAACATATTTTCAGGGCCCTGACAACGTCTAGCAACTTGGAGTCCTCCAAATCCTTAGTAGCCGCAGGCACCACAATAGGCTGGTTCAGGTGAAACGCTGATACCACCTTAGGGAGAAACTGGGGACGAGTCCTCAATTCTGCCCTATCCATATGGAAAATCAGATAAGGGCTTTTACATGATAAAGCCGCCAATTCTGACACTCGCCTGGCTGAAGCCAAGGCCAATAACATGACCACTTTCCACGTGAGATATTTCAGATCCACGGTTTTTAGTGGCTCAAACCAATGTGATTTTAAGAAACTCAACATCACGTTGAGATCCCAAGGTGCCACAGGAGGCACAAATGGGGGCTGAATATGCAGCACTCCTTTCACAAATGTCTGAACTTCAGGTACTGAAGCTAGTTCTTTTTGAAAGAAAATCGACAGAGCCGAGATCTGTACTTTAATGGAGCCTAGTTTTAGGCCCATATTCACTCCTGCTTGCAGGAAATGCAGAAATCGACCTAGTTGAAATTCCTCTGTTGGGGCCTTTTTGGCCTCGCACCATGCAACATATTTCCGCCATATGCGGTGATAATGCTTTGCCGTAACATCTTTCCTGGCCTTAAGCGTAGGAATGACTTCTTCCGGAATACCCTTTTCCTTTAGGATCCGGTGTTCAACCGCCATGCCGTCAAACGCAGCCGCGGTAAGTGTTGGAACAGACAGGGCCCCTGTTGTAGCAGGTCCTGTCTGAGCGGTAGAGGCCACGGGTCCTCTGAGAGCATCTCTTGAAGTTCCGGGTACCACGCTCGTCTTGGCCAATCCGGAACCACGAGAATGGTGTTTACTCCTCACTTTCTTATTATTCTCAATACCTTTGGTATGAGAGGCAGAGGAGGGAACACATAAACCGACTGGTACACCCACGGTGTCACTAGAGCGTCCACAGCTATCGCCTGAGGGTCCCTTGACCTGGCGCAATATCTTTTTAACTTTTTGTTGAGGCGGGACGCCATCATGTCCACCTGTGGTTTTTCCCAACGGTTTACCAGCATCTGGAAGACTTCTGGATGAAGTCCCCTCTCTCCCGGGTGGAGGTCGTGTCTGCTGAGGAAGTCTGCTTCCCAGTTGTCCACTCCCGGAATGAACACTGCTGACAGTGCTAGTACATGATTCTCCGCCCATCGGAGAATTCTTGTGGCTTCCGCCATCGCCATCCTGCTTCTTGTGCCGCCCTGTCGATTTACATGGGCGACTGCCGTGATGTTGTCTGACTGGATCAGCACCGGCTGGTGTAGGAGCAGGGATTTTGCTGGACTTAGGGCATTGTAGATGGCCCTTAGTTCCAGAATATTTATGTGAAGGGAAGTCTCCTGACTCGACCATAGTCCTTGGAAGTTTCTTCCCTGTGTGACTGCCCCCCAGCCTCGAAGGCTGGCATCCGTGGTCACCAGGACTCAGTCCTGTATGCCGAACCTGCGGCCCTCTAGAAGATGGGCACTCTGCAGCCACCACAGTAGCGACACCCTGGTTCTTGGAGACAGGGTTATCAAGCGATGCATCTGAAGATGCGATCCGGACCACTGGTCCAACAGGTCCCACTGAAAGATTCTGGCATGGAACCTGCCGAAGGGAATTGCTTCGTAAGAAGCCACCATCTTTCCCAGGACCCGCGTGCAGCGATGCACTGATACCGGTTTTGGTTTCAGGAGGTCTCTGACTAGAGATGACAACTCCCTGGCTTTCTCCTCCGGGAGAAACACTTTTTTCTGGACTGTATCCAGAATCATACCCAGGAACAGTAGTCGTGTCGTCGGAACCAGCTGTGACTTTGGGATATTCAGAATCCAGCCGTGCTGGTGCAGAACCTCCTGAGATAGTGCTACTCCCACCAACAACTGTTCCTTGGACCTCGCTTTTATTAGGAGATCGTCCAAGTACGGGATAATTAAAACTCCCTTTTTTCGAAGGAGTATCATCATTTCCGCCATCACCTTGGTAAATACCCTTGGTGCCGTGGAGAGTCCAAACGGCAGCGTCTGGAATTGGTAATGGCAATCCTGTACCACAAATCTGAGGTACTCCTGGTGAGGATGGTAAATGGGGACATGCAAGTAAGCATCCTTGATGTCCAGGGATACCATGTAATCCCCCTCGTCCAGGCTCGCAATAACCGCCCTGAGCGATTCCATCTTGAACCTGAATTTTTTTATGTATGTGTTCAAGGATTTCAAATTTAAAATGGGTCTCACCGAACCGTCCGGTTTCGGTACCACAAATAGTGTGGAATAGTAACCCCGGCCTTGTTGAAGTAGGGGTACCTTGATTATCACTTGCTGGGAATACAGCTTGTGAATTGCCGCTAGCACCGCCTCCCTGTCTGAGGGAGCAATCGGCAAGGCAGATTTTAGGAACCGGTGGGGTGGAGACGCCTCGAATTTCAGTTTGTACCCGAGATACTATTTGAAGGATCCAGGGATCCACCTGTGAGCGAGCCCACTGATCGCTGAAATTCTTGAGGCGGCCCCCCACCGTACCTGGCTCCGCCTGTGGAGCCCCACCGTCATGCGGCGGACTTGGAAGAAGAAGCGGGGGAGGACTTTTGCTCCTGGGAACCTGCTGTTTGTTGCAGTCTTTTTCCCCTACCTCTGCCTCTGGACAGAAAGGACCCGCCTTTTCCACGCCTGTTTTTCTGGGTCCGAAAGGACTGAACCTGATAAAACGGCGCCTTCTTAGGCTGTGAGGGGACCTGGGGTAAAAATGCTGACTTCCCAGACGTTGCTGTGGAAACTAGTTCCGAGAGACCATCCCCAAATAATTCTTCACCCTTATATGGTAACACTTCCATGTGCTTTTTTGAATCTGCATCTCCTGTCCACTGGCGAGTCCATAAGCCTCTCCTAGCAGAAATGGACAATGCATTTACTTTAGATGCCAATCGGCAGATTTCCCTTTGTGCATCTCTCATATATAAGACTGAGTCTTTTATATGGTCTATGGTTAACAGGATCGTGTCTCTGTCTAGTGTGTCAATATTTTCTGACAGTTTATCTGACCACGCAGCGGCAGCACTGCACATCCAAGCTGACGCAATAGCTGGCCTAAGTATAATGCCTGTGTGTGTATATACAGACTTCAGGATCGCCTCCTGCTTTCTATCAGCAGGTTCCTTGAGGGCGGCCGTATCCGGAGACGGTAGTGCCACCTTTTTAGACAAACGTGTGAGCGCTTTATCCACTCTAGGGGGTGTTTCCCAACGTGACCTATCCTCTGGCGGGAAAGGGAACGCCATTAGTACCTTCTTAGGAATTACCAATTTTTTATCAGGGAAAGCCCACGCTTCTTCACACACTTCATTTAATTCATCTGATGGGGGAAAAACTACGGGTAGTTTTTTCTCTCCAAACATAATACCCTTTTTAGTGGTACCAGTAGTTATATCAGAAATGTTTAACACCTCTTTCATTGCCTCAATCATACAGTGAATGGCCTTAGTGGGCATCAGGTTTGACTCATCGTCGTCGACACTGGTGTCAGTATCCGTGTCGACATCTGGGTCTGCTTGAGGTAGCGGGCGTTTCAGAGCCCCTGACGACCCATGCGACGCCTGGGCAGGCACGAGCTGAGAAGTCGGCTGTCCCACATTTGGCATGTCGTCGATTTTCTTATATAAGGAGTCTATACGTGCACTCATTACTTTCCATAAGCCCATCCACTCAGGTGTCTGCCCCGCAGGGGGTGACATCCCTTCTAAAGGCATCTGCTCCGCCTCCACGTCATTATCCTCATCAAACATGTCGACACAGCCGTACCGACACACCGCACACACACAAGGAATGCTCCGAATGAGGACAGGACCCACAAAAGCCCTTTGGGGGGACAGAGTGAGAGTATGCCAGCACACACCAGAGCGCTATATAATGCAGGGACTAACTAAGTTATGTCCCCTATAGCTGCTTTTTATATTATATATGTATTGCGCCCAAATTTAGTGCCCCCCCTCTCTGTTTTTACCCTGTTCTGAAGTGTAGACTGCAGGGGAGAGCCAGGGAGCTTCCTTCCAGCGGATCTGTGAAGGAGAAATGGCGCCAGTGTGTCTGAGGGAGATAGCTCCGCCCCTTTTCCGCAGCCTATTCTCCCGCTTTTTTCTGGATTCTGGCAGGGGAATTTACCACATATATAGCCTCTAGGGCTATATATTGTGGTCTTTTTGCCAGCCAAGGTGTTTTTATTGCAGCTCAGGGCGCCCCCCCCCCCAAGCGCCCTGCACCCTCAGTGACCGGAGTGTGAAGTGTGCATGAGGAGCAATGGCGCACAGCTGCAGTGCTGTGCGCTACCTTGGTGAAGACTGATGTCTTCTGCCACCGATTTTCCGGACCTCTTCTTGCTCCTGGCTCTGTAAGGGGGACGGCGGCGCGGCTCCGGGACCGAACACCAAGGACTGGGCCTGCGGTCGATCCCTCTGGAGCTAATGGTGTCCAGTAGCCTAAGAAGCCCAATCCGGCTGCAAGCAGGCGAGTTCGCTTCTTCTCCCCTTACTCCCTCGCTGCAGTGAGCCTGTTGCCAGCAGGTCTCACTGAAAATAAAAAACCTAAAATTATACTTTCTTTCTAAGGGGTGTGCATCCAACCTCGGCCGGGCACGAAATCTAACGGAGGCTTGGAGGAGGGTCATAGTGGGAGGAGCCAGTGCACACCAGGTAGTCCTAAATCTTTCTAGAGTGCCCAGCCTCCTTCGGAGCCCGCTATTCCCCATGGTCCTTACGGAGTTCCCAGCATCCACTAGGACGTTAGAGAAACCAGCAGTGTCTGCTAAGGTTCTAAAATGTATTTATATGTTAACATTTCACAATAGTACAAAATATGTCTCACCCCCCCCCCCCCCCCCCCCAATGTGGCAGTGGTCACAAAGTAAAAGGGCATCAGATTGAATATTCCATTTGTTACTACATTTATGTAGTCTCATAAGAACTAAGTATAATATGTAGTTCTAACACACATATTTGCAATAATACATAAATACACATGAGAAACTCAAAAAGGAAGCCCTAAATCTCTATCCCTGTCTTGTGTGCATGTCGTTAATAACCTGTCCTCTGTGCTCTAATTACAAAACTTCCTTGCAACACAGCTGGCTGACCCTATCTCATATCTGTATCTGTTTGGTCTTATTAGAAGTGCAGCCACAATAGCTGTCTACCTTCTGCTGTATTTCTGTATCATCTTCTTTATACTTCAACAAACAAATGTAAGCTAAAAAATAACATGCCCCGTTTTATGTATAAATCGCAGAGATTGCTTGTACAAATGTCTGACTGTGCCCACAAGCTGACCAGCTACAGTATATGCTCTCCCCGGGCTGCTTCCTCAATCATCTGCTATGACACTGACAATGCAGGAAAGTGGTGACATAGGACGAGCCTGCCAGAGAGAGCAAAGAATGCAACTTGACACGACAGTCAGGTCAGGCTACTTAGCAAGCATCCTCCCAGGGATAACCGGCAATGACAACACAGTTTGCATACATACAGAGTACTGTACAATGTACTGTATAAATAAAGTGGGAATGCAGAATCTGGTGACTGGTTCTCTTTAAATCACACAACTACACAACTGGGAAGCTGCTAACATACCGCCGCAGGGGATCCCGGCGATCACAATGCAGACGCTGGAATCCCGCACAGTGGTACAATGCCGACCCCGAAACACCGGCGAGGTAGGCGATTCTCCCTCTATGGGTGTGCACAATACCCATAGAGGGGAGAACAGAAGCTGTGGCGAGCCATTACGCCCGCAAATGGCTTACTAGCGATCGCCCCGCTGCCGGCATACTGGTGGCCGGGATGCCGCTGTCTGTATACTGACTGCCGGTATCCCGACCATCAGTAATTTACACCAAACCCATGCAGCTAAATGCTGCTGCTGAGTAAAATAGATAAAGGGTATAATTTACTGAATTGCTAAAGAAAAATACTACAATGTATTGTTTAAAACAGGGCAGTCATAACCAGTTACAATGAAACATTCTGTTGGTGTTCCTTTTGAGGATTCACAGCTGTCAAGCAACATCCATGACTCACTCATAAGCCTGTATGTACTACGGGTTGGGTGATGACTACATCCCTGTACTACCACCTATGTACTATCTAGGTAGATGGACAGTTGCAAATAAAAAAAATGCAGCAAAATTCAAGTGTAATCTTGCCTTCCATGATCTTTCACTCTGAAGTCTATGAACACAAATGCAGAGAAAGAATGAAGCACCGTGTGCAAAGATAATATGGATAACATGAAGGCTACTTTGTATATCTGTTATTCCTGTGGTTGCTTCCAATGGAACCTTTACTGCAGAATAGATTGTATCAGATTTCTTTACATCCACTTAGAGCAACTGCATTAGTTCAATTTCCAACAGTGAATCCTGTTATAATAAGAATTTACTTACCGATAATTCTATTTCTCGGAGTCCGTAGTGGATGCTGGGGTTCCTGAAAGGACCATGGGAATAGCGGCTCCGCAGGAGACAGGGCACAAAAAGTAAAGCTTTAGGATCAGGTGGTGTGCACTGGCTCCTCCCCCTATGACCCTCCTCCAAGCCAGTTAGGTACTGTGCCCGGACGAGCGTACACAATAAGGGAGGAATTATGAATCCCGGGTAAGACTCATACCAGCCACACCAATCACACCGTACAACTTGTGATCTAAACCCAGTTAACAGTATGATAACAGCGGAGCCTCTGAAAAGATGGCTCACAACAATAATAACCCGATTTTTGTAACTATGTACAAGTATTGCAGATAATCCGCACTTGGGATGGGCGCCCAGCATCCACTACGGACTCCGAGAAATAGAATTATCGGTAAGTAAATTCTTATTTTCTCTATCGTCCTAGTGGATGCTGGGGTTCCTGAAAGGACCATGGGGATTATACCAAAGCTCCCAAACGGGCGGGAGAGTGCGGATGACTCTGCAGCACCGAATGAGAGAACTCCAGGTCCTCTTTTGCCAGGATATCAAATTTGTAGAATTTTACAAACGTGTTCTCCCCTGACCACGTAGCTGCTCGGCAGAGTTGTAATGCCGAGACCTCTCGGGCAGCCGCCCAAGATGAGCCCACCTTCCTTGTGGAATGGGCCTTAACCGATTTAGACTGTGGCAGGCCTGCCTCAGAATGTGCAAGTTGAATTGTGTTACAAATCCAACGAGCAATCGCCTGCTTAGAAGCAGGCGCACCCAACTTGTTGGGTGCATACAGTATAAACAGCGAGTCAGATTTTCTGACTCCAGCTGTCCTGGAACATATTTTCAGGGCCCTGACAACTCCTAGCAACTTGGAGTCCTCCAAGTCCCTAGTAGGTGCAAGGCACCACAATAAGCTGGTTCAGGTGAAACACTGACACCACCTTAGGGAGAGAACTGGGGACGAGTCCGCAGCTCTGCCCTGTCCGAATGGACAAACAGATATGGGCTTTTTTGAGAAAAAACCACCAATTTGACACTCGCCTGGTCCAGGCCAGGGCCAAGAGCATGGTCACTTTTTATGTGAGATGCTTCAAATCCACATATTTGACTGGTTTTAAACCAATGTGATTTGAGGAATCCCAGAACTACGTTGAGATCCCCCACAGTGCCACTGGAGGCACAAAAAAGGGGTTTGTATATGCAATACTCCCTTGACAAACTTCTGGACTTCAGGAACTGAAGCCAATTCTTTCTGGAAGAAAATTTACAGGGCCGAATTTGAACCTTAATGGACCCCAATTTGAGGCCCATAGACACTCCTGTTTGCAGGAAATGCAGGAAACGACCGAGTTGAAATTTCTTTGTGGGGCCTTCCTGGCCTCACACCACGCAACATATTTTCGCCACACGTGGTGATAATGTTGTGCGGTCACCTCCTTTCTGGCTTTGACCAGGGTAGGAATGACCTCTTCCGGAATGCCTTTTTTCCCTTAGGATCCGGCTTTCCATCGCCATGCCGACAAACGCAGCTGCGGTAAGTCTTGGAACAGACATGGTACTTGCTGAAGCAAGTCCCTTCTTAGCGGCAGAGGCCATAAGACCTCTGTAAGCATCTCTTGAAGTTCCGGGTACCAAGTCCTTCTTGGCCAATCCGGAGCCATGAGTATAGTTCTTACTCCTCTACGTCTTATAATTCACAGCACCTTAGGTATGAGAAGCAGAGGAGGGAACACATACACCGACTGGTACACCCACGGTGTTACCAGAACGTCCACATCTATTGCCTGAGGGTCTCTTGACCTGGCGCAATACCTGTCCCGTTTTTTGTTCAGACGGGACGCCATCATGTCCACCTTTGGTATTTCCCAACGGTTTACAATCATGTGGAAAAAACTTCTCAATGAAGTTTCCACTCTCCCGGGTGGAGGTCGTGCTGAGGAAGTCTGCTTCCCAGTTTCCATTCCCGGGATGAAAAACTGCTGACAGTGTTATCACATGATTTTCCGCCCAGCGAAAAGTCCTTGCAGTTTCTGCCATTGCCCTCCTGCTTCTTGTGTCGCCCTGTCTGTTTACGTGGGCGACTGCCGTGATGTTTTTCCCACTGGATCAATACCGGCTGACCTTGAAGCAGAGGTCTTGCTAAGCTTAGAGCATTATAAATTTACCCTTAGCTCCAGTATATTTATGTGGAGAAAAGTCTCCATACTTGATCACACTCCCTGGAAATTTTTTCCTTGTGTGACTGCTCCCCAGCCTCTCAGGCTGGGCTCCGTGGTTACCAGCATCCAATCCTGAATGCCGAATCTGCTGCCCTCTAGAAGATGAGCACTCTATAACCACCACAGGAGAGACACCCTTTTCCTTGGATATTGGGTTATCCGCTGATGCATCTGAAGATGCGATCCGGACCATTTGTCCAGCAGATCCCACTGAAAAGTTCTTACGTGAAATCTGCCGAATGGAATTGCTTCGTAGGAAGCCACCATTTTTACCAGGACCCTTGTGCAATGATGCACTGTTTTTAGGAGGTTCCTGACTTGCTCGGATAACTCCCTGGCTTTCTCTTCCGGGAGAAACACCTTTTTCTGGACTGTGTCCAGAATCATCCCTAGGCACAGCAGACGTGTCGTCGGGATCAGCTGCGATTTTGGAATATTTAGAATCCACCCGTGCTGATTGTAGCAGTATCCGAGATAGTGCTACTCCGACCTCCAACTGTTCCCTGGACTATGCCCCTATCAGGAGATCGTCCAAGTAAGGGATAATTAAGACGCCTTTTCTTCGAAGAAGAATCATCAATTCGGCCATTACCTTGGTAAAGACCCCAGGGTGCCGTGGACAATCCAAACGGCAGCGTCTGAAACTGATAGTGACAGTTCTGCACCACGAACCTGAGGTACCCTTAGTGAGAAGGGCAAATTTGGGACATAGAGGTAAGCATCCCTGATGTCCCGGGACACTATATAGTCCCCTTATTCCTGGTTCGTTATCACTGCTCTGAGTGACTTCATCTTAATTTGAACCTTTGTAAGTGTTCAAAAACAAATTTTTAGAATAAGTCTCACCTAGCCTTCTGGCTTCAGTACCACAATATAGTGTGGAATAATACCCCTTTTCTGTAGTAGGAGGGGTAATTGAATTATCACCTGCTGGGAATACAGCTTGTGAATTTTTTCCCATACTACCTCCTTGTCGGAGGGAGACTTGGTAAAGCAGACTTCAGGAGCCTGCGAAGGGGAAACGTCTCGACATTCCCATCTGTACCCCCGGGATACTACTTGTAGGATCCAGGGGTCCTGTACGGTCTCAGCGCCATGCTGAGAACTTGTCAGACGCGGTGGAACGCTTCTGTTCCTGGGAATGGGCTGCCTGCTGCAGTCTTCTTCCCTTTCCTCTATCCCTGGGCAGATATGATCTTATAGGGACGAGAGGACTGAGGCTGAAAAGACGGTGTCTTTTTCTGCAGAGATGTGACTTAGGGTAAAAAACGGTGGATTTTCCAGCAGTTGCCGTGACCACCAGGTCCGATGGACCGACCCCAAACAAGTCCTCTTCCTGTATACGGCCATACTGTGCCGTTTGGAATCTGCATCACCTGACCACTGTCGTGTCCATAACATCTTCTGGCAGTTATGGACATCGCGTTTATTCATGATGCCAGAGTGCAAATATCCCTCTGTGCATCTCGCATATATAGAAATGCTCTATAGTCAATAAAATACTGTCCCTGTCAAGGGTATCAATATTTTTAGTCAGGGAATCCGACCAAGCCACCCTAGCTCTGCACATCCAGGCTGAGGCGATCGCTGGCCGCAGTATAACACCAGTATGTGTGTATATACTTTTTATTATATTTTCCAGCCTTGTCAGCTGGTCCTTGAGGACGGCCCTATCTATAGACGGTACCGCCACTAGTTTTGATAAGCGTGTGAGCGCCTTATCCACCTTAAAGGGTGTTTCCCAACGCGCCCTAACTTCTGGCGGGAAAGGGTATACCGCCCATAATTTTCTATCGGGGGGAACCCACGCATCATCACACACTTTATTTAATTTATCTGATTCAGGAAAAACTATGGTAGTTTTTTCACATCCCACATAATACCCTCTTTTGTGGTACTTGTAGTATCAGAAATACGTAACACCTCCTTCATTGCCTTTAACGTGTGGCCCTAATAAGGAATACGTTTGTTTATTCACCGTCGACACTGGATTCAGTGTCCCTGTCTGTGTCTGTGTCGACCGACTAAAGTAAACGGGCGTTTTAAAACCCTTGACGGTGTTTTTGAGACGTCTGGACCGTACTAATTGTTTGTCGGCCGTCTCATGTCGTCAACCGACCTTGCAGCGTGTTGACATTATCACGTAATTTCCTAAATAAGCCATCCATTCCGGTGTCGACTCCCTAGAGAGTGACATCACCATTACAGGCAATTGCTCCGCCTCCTCACCAACATCGTCCTCCTACCTGTCGACACACACGTACCGACACACAGCACACACACAGGGAATGCTCTGATAGAGGACAGGACCCACTAGCCCTTTGGAGAGACAGAGGGAGAGTTTGCCAGCACACACCAAAAACGCTATAATTATATAGGGACAACCTTATATAAGTGTTTTCCCTTATAGCATCTTAATATATATATAAGCATATCGCCAAATTAGTGCCCCCCCTCTCTGTTTTAACCCTGTTTCTGTAGTGCAGTGCAGGGGAGAGCCTGGGAGCCTTCCCTCCAGCCTTTCTGTGAGGGAAAATGGCGCTGTGTGCTGAGGAGATAGGCCCCGCCCCTTTTTCGGCGGCCTCGTCTCCCGCTCTTAACGGATTCTGGCAGGGGTTAAATATCTCCATATAGCCTCCGGAGGCTATATGTGAGGTATTTTTAGCCAAAATAGGTATTCATTTGCCTCCCAGGGCGCCCCCCTCCCAGCGCCCTGCACCCTCAGTGACTGCCGTGTGAAGTGTGCTGAGAGGAAAATGGCGCACAGCTGCAGTGCTGTGCGCTACCTTTAGAAGACTGAGGAGTCTTCTGCCGCCGATTCTGGACCTCTTCTTACTTCAGCATCTGCAAGGGGGCCGGCGGCAAGGCTCCGGTGACCATCCAGGCTGTACCTGTGATCGTCCCTCTGGAGCTGATGTCCAGTAGCCAAGAAGCCAATCCATCCTGCACGCAGGTGAGTTCACTTCTTCTCCCCTAAGTCCCTCGTTGCAGTGATCCTGTTGCCAGCAGGACTCACTGTAAAATAAAAAACCTAAGCTAAACTTTCCTAAGCAGCTCTTTAGGAGAGCCACCTAGATTGCACCCTTCTCGGCCGGGCACAAAAATCTAACTGACTTGGAGGAGGGTCATAGGGGGAGGAGCCAGTGCACACCACCTGATCCTAAAGCTTTACTTTTTGTGCCCTGTCTCCTGCGGAGCCGCTATTCCCATGGTCCTTTCAGGAACCCCAGCATCCACTAGGACGATAGAGAAATGACGTTTTATGTTCTTCCTGGTATTTCAGTTGTATTATTTTAATAAACAAAAAATTTTATGCAAAATATATTATGCAAATTAACATTGCAGTGAGTGCTCAGTTTGCAGTGAGTGCTCCTTCCCTTCTCTATATTGGTAGTATAGCTCTAGTTGTCCCTATGCTGTAGCAGCAGCTTACTGGTTACATTTTACCAAGTTGCGTAAAATGTTTTCCTTTTTTTCCCCCAATGTGTGTGGTAGATATACAGGGGTCAATCCAATTGCAGGTGAAGGTGTGAGTTGCCGTTGCAGCAGCGTGGAAATGTTGGCAACTGCACAGCATCTCTCACAAATACACACAATTTTGTACACGGCCATGTGGGGCTTGTAAACAAAATTGTGCAAGTCCAAGCTGCGGCACTAACTCGAAGGGTGAGAACATTGCCCGCAATTGAATTAACTGCACAGTATAGCAAGGGGCATTTCCTAAAACAGCCTATATTTTATTCTGTACTATAGTTAAAGAAACATTAGCATGTTTTCTCCTAGTTTGTGATGTCCACGCTTTAGATTTGGTTACATTAAAGGAGGTCATGGCTTAAATAACTAAAAGGATACTTTTTTCCCAGCTCAATCTAATCTGTGAAGGGAACCCATCAGTTAAGGGGGGTACTCACGGAGCGATAATCTAAGCAATCTGACTAGATTGCTTAGATTTTCAGCAAGATCTCTCCGTGTGTACCCCCCACAGCGATAGCGATTTGCGGCCCCGTCCGGTGCTTTCGCTGGTGCTAGACTGGCCTGCATGCAGGCTCAATCTAGCAGGTTGCTCATTTCACCTGCTGGGTGACAGGAGAGCCCCCCCCCCCCCCCCCCCATTCTCCCCCGCACGCTCATCACACACTGCGCCCTGATCTGCCGGTGAGTACAGGGGGGTACTGACGGGAGAGAGGTGTGCTGACACAGTCCGCTCAGCACACATATCCCCACCCACCCCACCCCCGCTCAGCACAGCGCGATGTGCTGAGTGAGGGGACAGACGGACGACGGACAGGGGGGCCGCTCACTTCACACAGCGGTAAAGTGAGCGACCCGCTAGATTGAGCCCTGCATGCAGCCTCAATCTAGCACCGGCGATAGCGATGCTCGCTAGGGGGCATACACACGGCAGATCCGTGCTCAAAATCTAAGTAATCTAGTCAGATTGCTTAGATTTTAAACACAGATCTCTCTGTGTGTACCCCCCTTACGGGCCTTTACTGTGAAGAGGACTCTGAAATACAATAGCTGTCTCTGGACTGGTAATTTATTTTGCTGGACTAATATCTTCTGCTACCAATCATTCAATTTTGGACAACAACATCCCAAAATGACTGGGAGATACACTACATGGGTTCATTCAAGAGAAGTTTGGGGAGTTGTTCTACATAAATTACAAAATTTGCTGAATAATTATTATTTTTTTATACAAAGGGTTTAATTATTGTTATAAGTAGCACTGATCTGCATGTGGAGATATTATTTACAGGAGAGTCTTAATAAAAGCACTACCCATTAATATTGGGCACTGTATATTGCCTATTCCATAATACCTCAGGGTATAGAATAACTGAAACATTCTTCACATAAGCACACGTCTTGAGAATGATAATAAGTAAATTGGCTGACTAGGTGGGTCAATTAGTCTTTCCTGTCAACACAAGTAAAATGATGACGCATCAATATAAAAGCCACACACTACAATTTTTCAGGAACATTAAAATAATTCCCTGAGGAGCATGCAAGTTAGTATTAGTACTAATATAAATGTACTAACAAGTCAACATCTAGGAACCACAATAACTGTTGATATTTGTTTATTTAGAGTAAAGTAACTACAGTACTATAGCAGGTAATATACGTGTAGGAACAAATATAACAAATGCAGCTACTGATGTTGGTGCAGTTTAACCCTTGTGTTAGATTCCTCTCCTGCCTGAACAGTTGTCAGATTAAGTGACATGGACAAACACTGCATTGTTCTCTATGCAAACACCCAGCACTAGGAGTTTGAATAGATGTGTCCTTTATCATTCACAGCCCCACCTCAGACAGGTAGAATAAGCAAATGCTTTAAAAAAAAAAAAAAAAAATTATTGCTCTAACCACGGTCGGTGCAGGATTAAGGCACCGGGGGCTGGGAGAAATTGGTATATTTTACCAACAGATGGTATGACGGCTGTCAATATACTGACAGCGACATCCTGTCTGTTGGAATCCTGGCAGCAAGACATTGAGCCACCTTTGCTGGCCTGCTGCGCTAGCCACGCCTTGGACCCGGTGGCTCACCACAGGTTTTATGCCCACTCAGTTGAAACTGCAATAAAATCTACATTAGAAAAAAAAATAAAAAATCTTATGTCTATAGATTTAAATAAATACAGCCAATTTTACCTAAATGTCAGAAGAATAATGAAAATGCTAACCAAATACCGGCATGCAGAAACCCAGGCACCACCAGTGAAACACACCACCACAGATGTAAAACATAATATTAACGATAATTTCAAGATGTAAAAATGGTTTCTTCCAATGCCAGGGCAAGTGGGGTCATGTAGACGTTAGAGTCCAAATTGTTTATAATACAATATCAAAGTTGTGAGGAGAATTTAATTAGCCGCAGGACTTACTGATTTACTGGGGGTCATTAGCTCCTAGGTTAGGTATCTGAAGCTACTGAATTAATTTCAGCAGTAAACCCGCAACTAACGTGTGGTAAGCCATAGCTCCTGGGTTACCGCCAACAGTAATCCCACACCTAGCTCTGGAAGCACTAGTGTACTCGCATTGCTATGAATACCTCAGAAGGGTAAAAGGAGAAATCCATGTTTAGTACATCCTTGGGGCTAGTCACACGCAGTAATTTAATAGCTTGAGGCACTTAGGGCCTAATTCAGTTTGATTTGCTGAAGTGTGGAAATTGCCATTTAGTGATTTCCGCAGTTTAGTGCATGAGTGCGCGCATGCACAAGGACTTAGATTGCGATCACAGTGTTTTGAGGGAGGCATTGCCGCAGGGCAGCCCAGATAATGGAGGCATGTCTGGACCGTTTGTGTGGTGAGCTGCGGCGGCTGCATGATGTCCCACACAGCCGCCGCAACCCAAAACACTGCGGCCCGGCGACAGCCTTCGCAGCTAGGCTGCAGGGACTGGGTGCAACCCTTAACATACAAGCACATCACTGTTTAGCGATGCACTTGCATTTTAGCAGGGGGGGGGCATGCTAGAGAAATTAGTTGTAGCTTTGCTTTTTCTCGCAAAACTACAACTCATGCTGAATTAGGCCCTTAGCTAGTAAGTACACAATGGCCAAAATAAGTTAGTCCGCTGGTGTGTACCCTCAATATGTCTGAACGTGCAGAACAGCCAATGGATGACATAACTGCAGATATATCTGCACATCTGGATGTGTGTGTAGGCAGTCCACCGACCTCCCATACACTGGGCGTACTATCTCAAATACCTGCCATGCTGGGTTTCCTGACCGAGTGAGTCTACGAACCTGGGTCGGCCGCTCAGTCAGCATGACTGCGGTGCGCTGACTTGTCAGTCAGGTGGTGTGTACCCAGCCTAACAGAAATCCCACCAATATGTAGCGTTTGACTCCACTTCAAGCCCATCATGTTAGTGTTGACCTTGTGTGGAAGGCTGCTGAAGGGCCTGATTCAGTCGGACGGATCTCTGTGCACAGACATTAATGCCGAGTGTTTAATGCTGCAGCTACAGCCACTTTGCGTACGACTCATCAGCACCATGACGAGCAGATGACTGATGGCCAATAGCCATGGAGGAGCTATCTCCCATTTTCAAGTCAACTTACTGATAAAGACTGAAGTGTGGGAGCCAGAGCATAACAATACAGCCCAGGTACGTACGTACGTACGTACGTACGTACGTACGTACGTACGTACGTGTGTGTGTGTGTGTGTGTGTGTGATATATCCCTGTTTTGACATTAATCTTAATTATTGCAAAGTAATCAGGGAAGTTCTACAGAGGATTACAATGACTGGATTATCCGTAAGGTGTGTCTTGTCAGCTCTTGCCAAGGCCATTCTGAAGAGTTTTGGGCCCTGGTACCCCATGCCAAGCAAGGAACATAGAATGCCACATCATACATATCTGGCCTCCATGGAGGCGTTATGGGGTGTGACTCCAACAGCCGTAGCCACACAATATTGGGGGAGTGACTACAGCTACTGGGCTGGCCAGGGTACTACGAGGGTCATTCCGAGATGATCGTAGCAGAGCTAAATTTAGCACATCTACGATCATTCCCACTGACATGCTGGGGAATGCCCAGCACAGGTCCATTCTGCCCCGCATATCAGTGCCGTTCGCGCCCCCCCCCCCGCCGAAGTGAAAATGCATCACACAGTGGCGATGCCATTGCACTTCAAGAGTAGCTCCCGACCAGCGCAGCTTTAGCGTGCTGGCCGGGAGCTATTAATCGCTCCCCGGCCCGCAGCGGCTGCGTGTGACGTCACATAGCCGCTGTGGCCCGCCTCCCGTTCGGCCCAGCCACGCCTGCGTTGGCCGGACCGCGCCCACGAAACGGCGGCCAATCGCCGCCGTTCCGCCACCATCCCCCCCCGCCCAGTGACCGCCTCTGCCTTCGGCCGTCTGGCATGCGCGGCAAAATTCTGACCCGATCGCACCGCTGCGATAAACTGCAGCATGCGATCGGGTCAGAATGACCTCCTATGTACCGTCCCTCTCTTAACACCCCCGGCTCTTGCACAACATCTAAATGATGCTGCTAACTTACATTACAACTATTAAATATATGGGGGAGTTGTTAAAAAAAAAAAAAAAAAAAGAAGAAGGAGTACGTTTGTTGAGAAATGGCCAGTTTAGTAGAACAACTCTGAACTATATTGATGCACTTGTGGTTTTCTATTCAAACCGGTTTTTAAAGTATGAATGTTTTAGGTGCCTTACCCTATTCTAACCCACAGACCCAGGGACGTAAAGAGATTGGGGTTGCACCTGGCTAGCTCAAACAAGATGTAGGGGTCTATTCATGAAGCAGTGAAAAGAGTGGAGAAGTGAGCCTGTGGAGAAGATACCCATGGCAACCAATCAGCTACGCCGTACAATTGTATAGTATGCAAATTATAAATGTTACTTCAATGCTGATTGGTTGCCATGGGCAACATCTCCACTGGCTCACTTCTCCACACTTTTCACTGCTTCATGAATAGACCCCGTAATGTCACTGCCAACCTATGACGACACATTTACTACCGTGGAAAGTGCCTGTATAATGTTTATACCATGTAACAGCAGAGTCTGGCATGAATGAGCCGACAGGTCCCGTACAATACCGTTGGGCATCTTTTTTACAGAAAATGTGACTTATCTGCATTGCTATGTGTACAGTACGCACAAGCAGACTCTGCTCATCAGAATGACGTGCAGCATGCCTATATTCTGTGTGCATCTGCAGCTGTATCTGCATACGAAGTTGTACGTTACAGTGTTTACAAGGAAAACACTGTACACATAGCATTTCATGTGCAGTTACAGCCACGAATGCACACAGAATATAGGCATGTCGCTTATCCTTTTAATCAGCATAAGCTGCTTGTGCGTCTTATTCACATAGTTTTGAGAAAAAGACACATCTTAAAGGAAAAGTCGCACCTAAAGTTGCTTGGCATAACTAGAAGGGCTGTTTAACGTGCAGGGAGACTAGATGTGGGTGGACACATCTGTACGCACAAGTTAGAACTCTGTTTAGTTACCCTTCAATTGCAAGAAAAGCAATTCTGGTGAGGGAGAGTAAAGATGTGACAGATATAGTCTGTACATTTACAATTCAGCCACTACAACATACACTTGGCCAAATATTCGTATGACCACCCCCAACTGCACAACACATGAACCATATGTTCCATCTATTTACAAAGTATCTGACCTCTTGTGCACCACTTGGAATTTTGTAAACATAAACATTATATGATGTGTCTACCTAGACAATGTGTCAGCTCTATTTGCTATGCGGTATACAGCTCTTATACAATATATAGACAGACAGATGGGGGGGAATTCAAATGTTTGAAAAGTCTAATAGACAGGAAAAACAGACACCCAACCGACTTTTCAAACATTTGAATTCCCCCAATAGAGTTCAGTTGGTAAATAGAAAACAGAAACCCTATATCCATTCACCAAACCAGATGAATACATGTCAATTTGAAGTAGTAATTTGACAGTCACTTTTCTGGGGGAGATGGCATTTACATTTCCCCATTTCTGACTTTTTTTTTTTTTTTTTTTTAAACGAGCATAAGAATACAATCAGACAGGTGAATAAACAACATTTTGGAAACCACAAGGTATAAAAAAAAAAAAAAAAAAAAAAAAAAAAAACAACAACCACAACAACATAGTTAGTAATGAATACTTACGAGACATATGCCGGGTAGGCAAATCCAATCAAGTTGCAGAGTAGAGACGCCCCATACCCGATCACTAAGTAAACTGCTAAAATGCCAACGATTGCTGCAAAAAAAAATAAAAAAAAAATTATATATTACAAAAACACAATAAACATTTGTGTAGACTGAGATTTGCACGATTTCTCCACACATCTGTATTTATATGGTACTTGAAGTACTTTCTGAACAAAAAAATTCTATCACTGAAACTACTACTGGGTGGAGAAATCTTTTGACATGGGGTTACCAACCTATTCTTACAGCTACATAAGCATCCCTTGCAATCAAGCAATTATGAAACATGAATTTAACAAAGCTAATGACATTTCGCCTTGCATTGTGTACAAATGAAGCTACCACCATACGGCATCTGAAGCAGAGGCGTCTCCAGTAAAAAAGAAAGAAAAAAAATATACTGGGAATGAGCAATAGTTTTAACACTTTCCATACTGCAGATGGGTAATCCTAAGGTTATTAATAGCATTCTGGGAGTTTTTGGGGATTTACATGCCAACTGAAAAGTTTGAAAAAATGTCCCTGTCCTGCTGCTTACCTGCTGCAAGGAACCCAATCATTTTCCCGACTGCCTGGCTTCTGCTTCCGACAGTGTGCGTCTACTTTTCTGCTGCCAAGTCTACCTCCCTCTCTCCCCTCCTACAAATGCAAATGACACGCACTTCCTCACTCACAGCTTCAGCTGTTGTGTGATAACCACACGTTTCTCTCCATTACGCCAAGCACAGCTTTTTTACTCCAGGAGAGAGGAAATAAAACAACCAAAATCTATGTAGCTAATAAACTATAAAAAGATGCGTCTACTTTGGGTACATAAAACAATTATAATAAAGGGGTGTAGTAGGGTATGCCGGGGGCCGGGCTCCTGGTGGCCAGCTTACCGGCGCCGGTATCCCGACCACCGGCATACCGACAGCTGGGCGAGCGCAAATGAGCCCCTTGTGGGCACGGTTGCGCGCTACGCTATCTATTCTCCCTCCAGGGAGGTCGTGGACCCCGAAGAGGGAGAAAGTGTCGGTATTCCGGGTGTCGGGATTCCAGTACCGGTATACTGTGCGCCGGGACCCCAACAGCCGGCAAACTGAAGACCACCCATAATAAAGCATGTGACATACACAAATTGAACAGATTTAGCAAACCCATCAGAGCAGAAGCATTATTTTATTGCCATCCCTTACACGAGCTGGGTTTGGAATGCCGGCGGTCGGGATCCCGGCGGTCAGAATACAGATCCTGGCTGCCAGCAGGGCAAGTGCTAGAAAGCCCCTTGCAGGCTCGCCAAGCTGTGGGCTTGCTGCGCTCGCCACAGGTTCTATTCCCACTCTATGGGTGTCGTGGACACCCACGAGTGGGAATAGCTTTGGCGCAGCTGTCAGCATTCTGGGCGGTCAGGATCCAGTCGTCTGTATTCTGACCGCCATGATAGTAACTACATCCCTCTTATACAGCACATTCCATATAATCCAAAAATTAAAATGCTCATGTTAGGAGGGTATAAAGTAAATTTACCTCGCCCATACTGATCACTGGTTAGAAAATCATAGACTTTTAGACTATAATTTAGTCCATTTTTTTTTTTTTTTTTTTTTAAGTTTAATTAGGAATGCGTAGTTGTTTCATGAAATATTCATATACCCAAACTGAATATAAAACAATTTGCAAGTTGTTATTAAACACTTATCTTCTACCTCCTGTTAGCAGAGCAAATATTAAAGTCGTTTTAAATTCCTCTAGGCACATAGATGCCCCACAGTTGTCAGTAGACAGATGGCTGGTCTTCAAAAAAAAAAAAAAAAACAGTGGGGTAGATGTGTTAAGCAACAGACTCTGGTTGTTATTTGATCTCTGGATCTCAGTCAAGCGGGTCCAGATAACGGCTGCATGTATTAATCTAACTACTGTCGTTGTGGGAGAGTGTTAAATCACCTGTCTGGTAATCATCGCTCTCCCACTATCGGCTGTCCTTACTCTTCAGTGCACATGCGCTGGTTATTTTTTACCCATCGGCTCCTGCCTCTTATTGAAAAAAGAAAAAAATAAGAATTTACTCACCGGTAATTCTATTTCTCGTAGTCCGTAGTGGATGCTGGGAACTCCGTAAGGACCATGGGGAATAGCGGGCTCCGAAGGAGGCTGGGCACGCTAGAAAGATTTAGGACTACCTGGTGTGCACTGGCTCCTCCCACTATGACCCTCCTCCAAGCCTCAGTTAGGACACCGTGCCCGGACGAGCAGACATAATAAGGAAGGATTTAGAATCCCGGGTAAGACTCTTACCAGCCACACCAATCACACCGTACAACTCGTGATACTATATCCAGTTTGACAGTATGAAAAACAACTGAGCCTCTCAGATGGCTCAACAATAACCCTTTAGTTAACAATAACTATGTACAAGTATTGCAGACAATCCGCACTTGGGATGGGCACCCAGCATCCACTACGGACTACGAGAAATAGAATTACCGGTGAGTAAATTCTTATTTTCTCTAACGTCCTAGTGGATGCTGGGAACTCCGTAAGGACCATGGGGATTATACCAAAGCTCCCAAACGGGCGGGAGAGTGCGGATGACTCTGTAGCACCGAATGAGAGAACTCCAGGTCCTCCTCAGCCAGGGTATCAAATTTGTAGAATTTTGCAAATGTGTTTGCCCCTGACCAAGTAGCTGCTCGGCAAAGTTGTAAAGCCGAGACGCCTCGGGCAGCCGCCCAAGATGAGCCCACCTTCCTTGTGGAATGGGCATTTACAGATTTTGGTTGTGGCATGCCTGCCACAGAATGTGCAAGCTGAATTGTACTACAAATCCAGCGAGCAATAGACTGCTTAGAAGCAGGAGCACCCAGCTTGTTGGGTGCATACAGGATAAACAGCGAGTCAGATTTTCTGACTCCAGCCGTCCTGGAAACATATTTTCAGGGCCCTGACAACGTCTAGCAACTTGGAGTCCTCCAAATCCTTAGAAGCCGCAGGCACCACAATAGGCTGGTTCAGGTGAAACGCTGACACCACCTTAGGGAGAAACTGGGGACGAGTCCTCAATTCTGCCCTATCCATATGGAAAATCAGATAAGGGCTTTTACATGATAAAGCCGCCAATTCTGACACTCGCCTGGCTGAAGCCAAGGCCAATAACATGACCACTTTCCACGTGAGATATTTCAGATCCACGGTTTTTAGTGGCTCAAACCAATGTGATTTTAAGAAACTCAACATCACGTTGAGATCCCAAGGTGCCACAGGAGGCACAAATGGGGGCTGAATATGCAGCACTCCTTTCACAAATGTCTGAACTTCAGGTACTGAAGCTAGTTCTTTTTGAAAGAAAATCGACAGAGCCGAGATCTGTACTTTAATGGAGCCTAGTTTTAGGCCCATATTCACTCCTGCTTGCAGGAAATGCAGAAATCGACCTAGTTGAAATTCCTCTGTTGGGGCCTTTTTGGCCTCGCACCATGCAACATATTTCCGCCATATGCGGTGATAATGCTTTGCCGTAACATCTTTCCTGGCCTTAATAAGCGTAGGAATGACTTCTTCCGGAATACCCTTTTCCTTTAGGATCCGGTGTTCAACCGCCATGCAGTCAAACGCAGCCGCGGTAAGTCTTGGAACAGACAGGGCCCCTGTTGTAGCAGGTCCTGTCTGAGCGGTAGAGGCCACGGGTCCTCTGAGAGCATCTCTTGAAGTTCCGGGTACCACGCTCGTCTTGGCCAAACCGGAACCATGAGAATGGTGTTTACTCCTCGCTTTCTTATTATTCTCAATACCTTTGGTATGAGAGGCAGAGGAGGGAACACATAAACCGACTGGTACACCCACGGTGTCACTAGAGCGTCCACAGCTATCGCCTGAGGGTCCCTTGACCTGGCGCAATATCTTTTTAACTTTTTGTTGAGGCAGGACGCCATCATGTCCACCTGTGGTTTTTCCCAACGGTTTACGAGCATCTGGAAGACTTCTGGATGAAGTCCCCACTCTCCCGGGTGGAGGTCGTGTCTGCTGAGGAAGTCTGCTTCCCAGTTGTCCACTCCCGGAATGAACACTGCTGACAGTGCTAGTACATGATTCTCCGCCCATCGGAGAATTCTTGTGGCTTCCGCCATCGCCATCCTGCTTCTTGTGCCGCCCTGTCGATTTACATGGGCGACTGCCGTGATGTTGTCCGACTGGATCAGCACCGGCTGGTGTAGGAGCAGGGATTTTGCTTGACTTAGGGCATTGTAGATGGCCCTTAGTTCCAGAATATTTATGTGAAGGGAAGTCTCCTGACTCGACCATAGTCCTTGGAAGTTTCTTCCCTGTGTGACTGCCCCCCAGCCTCGAAGGCTGGCATCCGTGGTCACCAGGACCCAGTCCTGTATGCCGAACCTGCGGCCCTCTAGAAGATGGGCACTCTGCAGCCACCACAGTAGCGACACCCTGGTTCTTGGAGACAGGGTTATCAAGCGATGCATCTGAAGATGCGATCCGGACCACTGGTCCAACTGAAAGATTCTGGCATGGAACCTGCCGAAGGGAATTGCTTCGTAAGAAGCCACCATCTTTCCCAGGACCCGCGTGCAGCGATGCACTGATACCTGTTTTGGTTTCAGGAGGTCTCTGACTAGAGATGACAACTCCCTGGCTTTCTCCTCCGGGAGAAACACTTTTCTGGACTGTATCCAGAATCATACCCAGGAACAGTAGTCGTGGCGTCGGAACCAGCTGTGACTTTGGGATATTCAGAATCCAGCCGTGCTGGTGCAGCACCTACTGAGATAGTGCTACTCCCACCAACAACTGTTCCTTGGACCTCGCTTTTATTAGGAGATCGTCCAAGTACGGGATAATTAAAACTCCCTTTTTTCGAAGGAGTATCATCATTTCCGCCATCACCTTGGTAAATACCCTCGGTGCCGTGGACAGTCCAAACGGCAGCGTCTGGAATTGGTAATGGCAATCCTGTACCACAAATCTGAGGTACTCCTGGTGAGGATGGTAAATGGGGACATGCAAGTAAGCATCCTTGATGTCCAGGGATACCATGTAATCCCCCTCGTCCAGGCTCGCAATAACCGCCCTGAGCGATTCCATCTTGAACTTGAATTTTTTTATGTATGTGTTCAAGGATTTCAAATTTAAAATGGGTCTCACCGAACCGTCCGGTTTCGGTACCACAAATAGTGTGGAATAGTAACCCCGGCCTTGTTGAAGTAGGGGTACCTTGATTATCACCTGCTGGGAATACAGCTTGTGAATTGCCGCTAGCACCGCCTCCCTGTCTGAGGGAGCAATCGGCAAGGCAGATTTTAGGAACCGGTGGGGTGGAGACGCCTCGAATTTCAGTTTGTACCCCTGAGATACTATTTGAAGGATCCAGGGATCCACCTGTGAGCGAGCCCACTGATCGCTGAAATTCTTGAGGCGGCCCCCCACCGTACCTGGCTCCGCCTGTGGAGCCCCACCGTCATGCGGCGGACTTGGAAGAAGAAGCGGGGGAGGACTTTTGCTCCTGGGAACCTGCTGTTTGTTGCAGTCTTTTTCCCCTACCTCTGCCTCTGGACAGAAAGGACCCGCCTTTTCCACGCCTGTTTTTCTGGGTCCGAAAGGACTGAACCTGATAAAACGGCGCCTTCTTAGGCTGTGAGGGGACATGGGGTAAAAATGCTGACTTCCCAAACGTTGCTGTGGAAACTAGGTCCGAGAGACCATCCCCAAATAATTCCTCACCCTTATATGGTAACACTTCCATGTGCTTTTTTGAATCTGCATCTCCTGTCCACTGGCGAGTCCATAAGCCTCTCCTAGCAGAAATGGACAATGCACTTACTTTAGATGCCAATCGGCAGATTTCCCTTTGTGCATCTCTCATATATAAGACTGAGTCTTTTATATGGTCTATGGTTAACAGGATCGTGTCTCTGTCTAGTGTGTCAATATTTTCTGACAGTTTATCTGACCACGCAGCGGCAGCACTGCACATCCAAGCTGACGCAATAGCTGGCCTAAGTATAATGCCTGTGTGTGTATATACAGACTTCAGGATCGCCTCCTGCTTTCTATCAGCAGGTTCCTTGAGGGCGGCCGTATCCGGAGACAGTAGTGCCACCTTTTTAGACAAACGTGTGAGCGCTTTATCCACTCTAGGGGGTGTTTCCCAACGTGACCTATCCTCTGGCGGGAAAGGGAACGCCATTAGTACCTTCTTAGGAATTACCAATTTTTTATCAGGGAAAGCCCACGCTTCTTCACACACTTCATTTAATTCATCTGATGGGGGAAAAACTACGGGTAGTTTTTTCTCTCCAAACATAATACCCTTTTTAGTGGTACCAGTAGTTATATCAGAAATGTTTAACACCTCTTTCATTGCCTCAATCATACAGTGAATGGCCTTAGTGGGCATCAGGTTTGACTCATCGTCGTCGACACTGGTGTCAGTATCCGTGTCGACATCTGGGTCTGCTTGAGGTAGCGGGCGTTTCAGAGCCCCTGACGACCCATGCGACGCCTGGGCAGGCACGAGCTGAGAAGTCGGCTGTCCCACATTTGGCATGTCGTCGATTTTCTTATATAAGGAGTCTATACGTGCACTCATTACTTTCCATAAGCCCATCCACTCAGGTGTCTGCCCCGCAGGGGGTGACATCCCTTCTAAAGGCATCTGCTCCGCCTCCACATCATTATCCTCATCAAACATGTCGACACAGCCGTACCGACACACCGCACACACACAAGGAATGCTCCGAATGAGGACAGGACCCACAAAAGCCCTTTGGGGGGACAGAGTGAGAGTATGCCAGCACACACCAGAGCGTTACATAATGCAGGGACTAACTAAGTTATGTCCCCTATAGCTGCTTTATATATTATATATGTATTGCGCCCAAATTTAGTGCCCCCCCTCTCTGTTTTTACCCTGTTCTGAAGTGTAGACTGCAGGGGAGAGCCAGGGAGCTTCCTTCCAGCGGATCTGTGAAGGAGAAATGGCGCCAGTGTGTCTGAGGGAGATAGCTCCGCCCCTTTTCCGCGGCCTATTCTCCCGCTTTTTTCTGGATTCTGGCAGGGGAATTTACCACATATATAGGCTCTAGGGCTATATATTGTGGTATTTTTGCCAGCCAAGGTGTTTTTATTGCAGCTCAGGGCGCCCCCCCCCCCCCCAAGCGCCCTGCACCCTCAGTGACCGGAGTGTGAAGTGTGCATGAGGAGCAATGGCGCACAGCTGCAGTGCTGTGCGCTACCTTGGTGAAGACTGATGTCTTCTGCCACCGATTTTCCGGACCTCTTCTTGCTTCTGGCTCTGTAAGGGGGACGGCGGCGCGGCTCCGGGACCGAACACCAAGGACTGGGCCTGCGGTCGATCCCTCTGGAGCTAATGGTGTCCAGTAGCCTAAGAAGCCCAATCCGGCTGCAAGCAGGCGAGTTCGCTTCTTCTCCCCTTAGTCCCTCGCTGCAGTGAGCCTATTGCCAGCAGGTCTCACTGAAAATAAAAAACCTAAAATTATACTTTCTCTGACGTCCTAGTGGATGCTGGGGACTCCGTAAGGACCATGGGGAATAGCGGCTCCGCAGGAGACTAGGCACAAAAGTAAAGCTTTAGGACTACCTGGTGTGCACTGGCTCCTCCCCCTATGACCCTCCTCCAAGCCTCAGATTTTTGTGCCCGAACGAGAAGGGTGCACACTAGGTGGCTCTCCTGAGCTGTTTAGTGAAAAGTTTAGTTTTAGGTTTTTTATTTTCAGTGAGACCTGCTGGCAACAGGCTCACTGCATCGAGGGACTAAGGGGAGAAGAAGCGAACTCACCTGCGTGCAGAGTGGATTGGGCTTCTTAGGCTACTGGACACCATTAGCTCCAGAGGGATCGAACACAGGCCCAGCCATGGAGTCCGGTCCCAGAGCCGCGCCGCCGGCCCCCTTACAGAGCCAGAAGAGGTCCGGAAAATCGGCGGCAGAAGACATCCTGTCTTCACCAAGGTAGCGCACAGCACTGCAGCTGTGCGCCATTGCTCCTCAGCACACTTCACACTTCGGTCACTGAGGGTGCAGGGCGCTAGGGGGGGGGCGCCCTGAGCAGCAATAAAAACACCTTGGCTGGCGAAAATACATCACATATAGCCCCCAGGGCTATATGGATGAATTTTAACCCCTGCCAGAATACACAGAAAAACGGGAGATAAGGCCGCCGAGAAGGGGGCGGAGCCTATCTCCTCAGCACACTGGCGCCATTTTCCCTCACAGCTCCGTTGGAGGGAAGCTCCCTGGCTCTCCCCTGCAGTCACTACACTACAGAAAGGGTTAAAAAAAAAGAGAGGGGGGCACTAATTAGGCGCAGTATTAAAAATACAGCAGCTATAAGGGGAAAAACACTTATATAAGGTTATCCCTGTGTATATATATAGCGCTCTGGTGTGTGCTGGCAAACTCTCCCTCTGTCTCCCCAAAGGGCTAGTGGGGTCCTGTCCTCTATCAGAGCATTCCGTGTGTGTGTGCTGTGTGTCGGTACGTTTGTGTCGACATGTATGAGGAGGAAAATGATGTGGAGACGGAGCAAATTGCCTGTAATAGTGATGTCACCCCCTAGGGGGTCGACACCTGAGTGAATGAACTGTTGGAAATTACGTGACAGTGTCAGCTCTGTATAAAAGACAGTGGTTGACATGAGACAGCCGGCTACTCAGCTTGTGCCTGTCCAGACGTCTCATAGGCCGTCAGGGGCTCTAAAGCGCCCGTTACCTCAGATGGCAGATACAGACGCCGACACGGATACTGACTCCAGTGTCGACGGTGAAGAGACAAATGTGACTTCCAGTAGGGCCACACGTTACATGATTGAGGCAATAAAAAATGTTTTACACATTTCTGATAATACGAGTACCACCAAAAAGGGGTATTATGTTCGGTGAGGAAAAACTACCTGTAGTTTTCCTGAATCTGAGAAATTAAATGAGGTGTGTGATGATGCGTGGGTTTCTCCCGATAACTGATAATTTCTAAAATGTTATTGGCATTATATCCTTTCCCGCAGAGGTTAGGGTGCGTTGGGAAACACCCCCTAGGGTGGATAAAGCGCTCACACGCTTGTAAGAACAAGGGCTCTACCCTCTCATGAGATGGCCGCCCTTAAGGATCCTGCTGATAGAAAGCAGGAGGGTATCCTAAAATGTATTTACACACATACTGGTATAAATACTGCGACCAGCAATCGCCTCAGCCTGGATGTGCAGTGCTGGGTTGGCGTGGTCGGATTCCCTGACTGAAAATATTGATACCCTAGATAGGGACAGTATATTATTGCCTATAGAGCATTTAAAAGATGCATTTCTATATATGCGTGATGCACAGCGGAATATTTGCCGACTGGCATCAAGTGTAAGTGCGTTGTCCATTTCTGCCAGAAGAGGGTTATGGACACGACAGTGGTCAGGTGATGCGGATTCCAAACGGCATTTGGAAGTATTGCCTTATAAAGGGGAGGAGTTATTTGGGGTCGGTCTTTCAGACCTGGTGGCCACGGCAACAGCTGGGAAATCCACGTTTGTACCCCAGGTCGCCTCTCAACATAAGAAGACGCCGTATTATCAGGCGCAGTCCTTTCGTTCCCATAAGGACAAGCGGGCAAAAGGTTCCTCATTTCTGCCCCGTGACAGAGGGAGAGGAAAAAGGCTGCAGAAATCAGCCAGTTCCCAGGAACAGAAGCCCTCTCCCGCCTCTGCCAAGCCCTCAGCATGACGCTGGGGCTTTACAAGCAGACTCAGGCACGGTGGGGGCCCGTCTCAATGAATTTCAGCGCGCAGTGGGCTCACTCGCAAGTAGACCCCTGGATCCTTCAGGTGATATCTCAGGGGTACAAATTGGAATTCGAGACGTCTCCCCCTCGCCGTTTCCTAAAGTCGGCTTTACCGACGTCTCCCTCTGACAGGGAGGCAGTTTTGGAAGCCATTCACAAGCTGTATTCCCAGCAGGTGATAATCAAGGTACCCCTCCTGCAACAGGGAACGGGGTATTATTCCACACTGTTGTGGTACCGAAGCCGGACGGCTCGGTGAGACCGATTCTAAATCTAAAATCTTTGAACACTTACATACGGAGGTTCAAATTCAAGATGGAGTCACTCAGAGCAGTGATTGCGAACCTGGAAGAAGGGGACTACATGATGTCGGGACATCAACGATGCTTACCTTCATGTCCCAATTTACCCTTCTCACCAAGGGTACCTCAGGTTTGTGGTACAGAACTGTCACTATCAGTTTCAGACACTGCCGTTTGGATGGTCCACGGCACCCCGGGTCTTTACCAAGGTAATGGCCAAAATGATGATACTCCTTCGAAGGAAGGGAATTTTAGTTATCCCTTACTTGGAAGATCCCCTGATAAGGGTAAGATCCAGGGAACAGTTGGAGGTCGGTGTAGCACTATCTCAGGTAGTGTTGCGGCAGCACGATTGGATTCTAAATATTCCAAAATCGCAGCTGATTCCAACGACTCGTCTTCTGTTCCTAGGGATGATCCTGGACACAGTCCAGAAAAAGGTGTTTCTCCCGGAGGAGAAAGTCAGGGAGTTATCAGAGATAGTCGGGAACCTCCTATAACCGAGCCAAGTCTCAGTACATCAATGCACTTTCCAGTGGGACCTGCTGGACAAATGGTCCGGGTCGCATCTTCAGATGCATCAGCGGATAACCCTGTCACCAAGGACAAGGGTGTCTCGCCTGTGGTGGTTGCAGAGTGCTCATCTTCTAGAGGGCCGCAGATTCGGTATTCAGGACTGGGTCCTGGTGACCACGGATGCCAGCCTGCGAGGCTGGGAAGCAGTCACACAGGGAAGGAATTTCCAGGGCTTATGGTCAAGCCTGTAGACATCACTTCACATAAATATCCTGAAGCTAAGGGCCATTTACAATGCTCTAAGCTCAGCAAGACCTCTGCTTCAAGGTCACCCGGTGTTGATCCATTCGGACAACATCACGGCAGTCACCCACGTAAACAGACAGGGTGGCACAAGAAGCAGGAGGGCAAAGGCAGAAGCTGCAAGGATTCTTCGCTGGGCGGAAAATCATGTGATAGCACTGTCAGCAGTATTCATTCCGGGAGTGGACAACTGGGAAGCAGACTTCCTCAGCAGACACGACCTCCACCCGGGAGAGTGGGGACTTCACCCATGATTATAAACCGTTGGGAAAAACTCGACAGGTATTGCGCCAGGTCAAGGGACCCTCAGGCAATAGCGGTAGACGCTCTGGTAACACCGTGGGTGTACCGGTCAGTGTATGTGTTCCATCCTCTGCCTCTCATACCCAAGGTACTGAGAATTATAAGATGGAGAGGAGTAAGCACTATATTCGTGGCTCCGGATTGGCCAAGAAGGACTTGGTAACCGGAACTTCAAGAGATGCTCACGGAGGATCCGTGGCCTCTACCTCTAAGAAGGGACCTGCTCCAGCAAGGACCCTGTCTGTTCCAAGACTTACCGCGGCTGCGTTTGACGGCATGGCGGTTGAACGCCGGATCCTGAAGGAGAAAGGCATTCCGGATGAAGTCATCCCTATCCTGATCAAAGCCAGGAAGGATGTAACCGCAAAACATTATCACCGCATTTGGCGAAAATATGTTGCGTGGTGCGAGGCCAGTAAGGCCCGACGGAGGAATTTCAACTGGGTCGATTCCTACATTTCCTGCAAACAGGAGTGTCTATGGGCCTGAAATTGGGGTCCATTAAGGTTCAAATTTCGGCCCTGTCAATTTTCTTCCAAAAAGAACTAGCTTCAGTCCCTGAAGTTCAGACATTTGTAAAAGGGGTACTGTATATACAGCCTCCTTTTGTGCCTCCAGTGGCACCTTGGGATCTCAATGTAGTTTTTGGGTTCCAAAAGTCACATTGGTTTGAACCACTTAAATCTGTGGAGTTAAAATATCTCACATGGAAAGTGGTCATGCTGTTGGCCCTGGCCTGGGCCAGGCGCGTGTCAGAATTGGCGGCTTTATACTGTAAAAGCCCTTATCTGATTTTCCATTCGGACAGGGCGGAATTGAGGACTCGTCCTCAGTTTCTCCCTAAGGTGGTTTTCAGCGTTTCACCTGAACCAACCTATTGTGGTGCCTGCGGCTACTAGGGACTTGGAGGACTCCAAGTTGCTAGACGTTGTCAGGGCCCTGAAAATATAGGTTTCCAGGACGGCTGGAGTCAGAAAATCTGACTCGCTGTTTATCCTGTATGCACCCAACAAGCTGGGTGCTCCTGCTTCTAAGCAGACTATTGCTCGTTGGATTTGTAGTACAATTCAGCTTGCACATTCTGTGGCAGGCCTGCCACAGCCAAAAATCTGTAAATGCCCACTCCACAAGGAAGGTGGGCTCATCTTGGGCGGCTGCCCGAGGGGTCTCGGCTTTACAACTTTGCCGAGCAGCTACTTGGTCAGGAGCAAATACGTTTGTAAAATTCTACAAATTTGATACCCTGGCTGAGGAGGACCTGGAGTTCTCTCATTTGGTGCTGCAGAGTCATCCGCACTCTCCCGCCCGTTTGGGAGCTTTGGTATATTCCCCATGGTCCTTACGGAGTCCCCAGCATCCACTAGGACGTCAGAGAAAATAAGAATTTACTTACCGATAATTCTATTTCTCGTAGTCCGTAGTGGATGCTGGGTGCCCATCCCAAGTGCGGATTGTCTGCAATACTGGTACATAGTTATTGTTACCAAAAATCGGGTTATTGCTGTAGTGAGCCATCTTTTCTAGAGGCTCCTCTGTTATCATGCTGTTAACTGGGTTTAGATCACAAGTTATACGGTGTGATTGGTGTGGCTGATATGAGTCTTACCCGGGATTCAAAATCCTTCCTTATTGTGTACGCTCGTCCGGGCACAGTATCCTAACTGAGGCTTGGAGGAGGGTCATAGGGGGAGGAGCCAGTGCACACCAGGTAGTCCTAAAGCTTTACTTTTGTGCCCAGTCTCCTGCGGAGCCGCTATTCCCCATGGTCCTTACGGAGTCCCCAGCATCCACTACGGACTACGAGAAATAGAATTATCGGTAAGTAAATTCTTATTTTCTTTCTAAGAGCTCAGGAGAGCCCCTAGTGTGCATCCAACCTCGGCCGGGCACGAAATCTAACTGAGGCTTGGAGGAGGGTCATAGTGGGAGGAGCCAGTGCACACCAGGTAGTCCTAAATCTTTCTAGAGTGCCCAGCCTCCTTCGGAGCCCGCTATTCCCCATGGTCCTTACGGAGTTCCCAGCATCCACTAGGACGTTAGAGAAAAACTTTATTGTTTCTCTCTGCACAATCCCCAGGGGTGGTAGTCATGTGACCGCCTGTCGGCTGACCGACAGTCACATGACCTCCTCCGTGAGCCCGACGGCTCACTATCCCGATGGTCGGCATGCCGACCAACAGGGACTATTTCCACTCGTGGGTGTCCACGACACCCATAGAGTGGGAATAGAACCCGTGGCGACCGCAGGTCGCCACCGAGCCCGCAGCGTGGCGAGCGCAGCGAGCCCGCAAGGGGCTTGCTGCACTCGCCCCTCCCCGCCGGGATCCCGGCGTCGGTATGCTGCCGGGATCCCGGCGTCGGTAAGGTGACCGGCGGTCAGGAGACCACCGGTCACCCGTACTACACCCATCCCCAGAACCAACAGCCAGGAACAGTACTGTGTGGCAAAGACAGATGCATTTGTCATTACATTGCCTAGCACATGTAAAAGATAGGTACGCCTATAAAGACAGGGGCGTTCTCATTTCATTATCTAAAGACTAGCTGTTCTACACGATCTTCGCACGGGAGTTTGATTTTCACGGTTGTAAATATAAAGGAGTGTTAAAAATTTGGAAAACCTATGGAGCTGTAAATTTGAGACGTCTTAGTGTACGTTGTCAATAAATATACTTTAGTTTTTTGCAATATTGCACTATGTTTTCTCTTTTTTATTTGAGATATACTTAATCCTCTGTGGATGGTTCCAACTGTAACCATTGTTATCATATGGAGTGGAAGGATAAGGACTGCTTGAAGAGTCAAGTATACCCGGTCTGAACATTTGCTCCATCTTTATCATGTATGTGTGTGCGCTATATTGAGAGAATCCATTTTATTTGTTTGTTCGCTTGGGATTGGTGAAGGATCACTTTTTTTCTCATAGCAGCATCACATAAATTTGCGCAAGAATTTTATCTGTATTTATTTTACGATCACTGCTAAGACAGCCTCACACATGCAGGTTTGGTTAGCCAATGTGGCTACTTTTTATCAAAATACACAACTACTGAATGGTGCGTCGGCAAAGTTATAACAGATCGAAAGTTCAGAACAGAGGATTTCAATTTAATCTAACAAAGAAAAGACAGGTCTGCAGGGATGGCCGACAAACTGGAAGCAGAAGGAAGGACAGATGTACAGAAGGTAGTTGCTCAAATCAATGTAATGGTCCATCACAGGTATATGTAAGGGAGGGGTTAATCTATACTTGAAATACATAACTGTATGACCCAAAATAGGTGCTACTATCATGTAGTGTAGGACCACCAGAGCAGAGACGCCTTGCCATGGCTCATGGCTTACCATATGTTTGCAATATCTGCTTTACTATTACTATGTAGAATGGAGGCCTCTTTCGCTGGTCTATTGTGGTGCGCTGGGGGAATTTGTTCTTTTCTAGTAAACACAGATGAAGTCTGGTCAAATCGTTCAGTGATTTGATGGCCAAAACCATGCAATTTGGTCTTCAAACATGTGGATAAACTGCTTTCAGATTTGACCACTCTGCAATGAATCTAAACTGCTTAGGCTGGGTATATACGAGAAAGATATAGCAGCCGGCTGGTTGTCACTCTGACCAAGCAGCTGTTTAGGTAAGCCATACACAGTTACCAATCAGCTGCTTGATATGTCAAGCCATATGGTACATCACAGCTGGGCGGCATTTAAATTTGCCCACCCAGCAGTGATATAAGTGTTGATGTTCCTGCAGCCAGTGCACGAGCAGTTAGCGGGTTGTCCATACACACATGCAACTACATCAATATATCGTCATTGGCTGTGCTGCAGGGCTGATCTGATATGTGTAAACGACATCGTCCACAGACATATCGGGAATACACACCCACAGATCCACCATTTGATCAGACTATATAAAACCTTCTATAAAACAAAATGCAGCTATTGGTATTTCATTAACATATATTTGACATATCTACTTACCAGCGCCTGAATTTTGGGAAGAAGTATCTTGCTAGTGTGTACACAGCCTAAAGGTGCATACACGCAGAGCGATGACGTGTACATCGCTGATCGGAAAATCGCACAGTGCATACACCCGTCCCAGTGATGTTCATGGGGGTGAACCACTTTCCACAGTAGGAGTTTGTGGAAAGTGGTTCACTCGGTCGGTAAAACAGGTCGACGGACAGCAGCGGCAAGCGATGATGCGGAAGTGCGCATCAGCACTCATCGCCCGGGAATACACACTAGCAGATTTTGAGCTCAAAACGCCAGAAGTGAGCTACTTTGAGCTCAGAATTTTTAAGTGTGTATGCACCTAGCTGCTTGCTCTACTGAAACAATTTTTCTACACTCAACAAAAGCTATCCTGCTGCATAGTCTTATAGCATCAAATCAGTGCTGGAGATAGGTCTGGACAGTCGGGCTACTTCCATTTTCTGCCTTAGTCGTCTGGCTTTTTTGTTGCATTATATTTTGAGGTCATATTGGAGCATTTTAATGCAATTGTGAGGTTTGTACGTCATAATGCATTATCTATTATCCAAAGATTACTTGAGCATTATAGTGTAATAATTAGCTATTTCGTATTAGGAGTGCAGTAACATCTCACACTATGAAAACCAATATATCTAATGTTGGGGTATATTAGCATATGGCCATCTTCATTACACATTATTGCACACTGCCTAATATGCATAGATGTGTGAGAATATCAATGTACTGTACAACCTAATAAAAATGAAAGAAATAGATCAATTTTGGAAGTGATTAATGCAGTCACATAATTACTAGCAAATAAGAGGAGCTGTAACTATATTCTCAGCAATCTCATGACTGTGTAGTGAGGATTATCACACTCACAGTTGCCTGCAAACAAGATCACGTGTCTTGCTAACATCAGTAACGGATTTGCATAGTAGACTTTTCTAAGATCATATGAATACATAGATCAGCATACTAAATTAAAACTAGAAAAGTTCTGCATTTAAAGTTAGGGTAAACAGAACTGGAAGGCTGAAGTAAGGCCCTAAGGCTGGTACTACTGGAGCGACAGGGCTTATTTCCGATATAGGAACGAACCCCATGAGCCAGAAATGCCTGTACACACTGGGGCGATTTAAATGGAGGCCGGAACGACCATGTTCAGTCTTTCATTAACATAACACAGGACACTAGCAACGGACGCTTGGTTTGATGTACAGCACATCAGACCAAACGTCTGTCACATGTGACCGCGGGAGCACAAAATCCCAGGTACACACTGCGCGATGTAAGCGATAAGTCGCACCAAAACTACATTGCTCCAGTGTGTACCCAGCTTAGATGTGGACTCTATAAAAGAGCATTCCGAGATTCCGACAGGAAAAGTACCTTATCCGTGTCTCAGCACAGAAGTGATTCTTATGGGTTGGTATGGAATCCCGGCGGCCAGGTTTCCAGTTGCCACAATGCCTGCAATGGGGCAAGCGCTAGAAAGCCCCTTGCGTGCTCGCAGCACTCGCCACAGGCTCTATTCCCAATCTATGGGTGTCGTGGACACCCACGAGTGGGAATATAGCCCTGGCGCAGCTGTTGGTATTCTCAGTGGTCGGGATCCCGGCGTCGGTATTTTGACTGCCAGGATATTAACCACATCCTTTCCTTCTGGAGGATATTTTATGCTCGTTGGGCTACTAACAGCCTGCAACTGCCTAAAACATGTATACATGGGATCCAGCCAATGTTTTAGGGGGGGAGGGGGGGGGGGGGATTTATCAAAGCACGGAGAAAGTGGAGAGATATAAAGCACTAACCAATCAGCTCTCATGTACACACTATTTGAAAAATGACATATAGGAGCTGACTGGTTAGTGCTTAATTTCTCTCCACGCTTTGATAAATACCCCCTTTAGTGTTTTAGAAATGTCCATGTAATATATTCCTTTGTATCAGGAAAGGTTTACCACATGCCATCCCGTTAGGGCGGCTAATTTTTACCCCCACAACCCATCTTCAGCAGAAGCCGAATAAACACTGCAACAATTGTAGATTTGGGGTTTTTTTCTCTCTATTTGTAGTAAACCAAAAAATTACATTAACTAATAGAATACTGGCCCAATGTCCCCTGATGCAATCTATCATCAATGCCCATATTTACCAATCTTTGGAAATACATAGATAGTATTTCACAAATGTATAATTTGTGGGATATTAAAATACACATAATAATGTGGGGCAATTATGAATGTAAGACATCAGAAAAAGCC
The DNA here is from genome assembly GCF_028390025.1 of Pseudophryne corroboree. Taxonomy (NCBI): domain Eukaryota; kingdom Metazoa; phylum Chordata; class Amphibia; order Anura; family Myobatrachidae; genus Pseudophryne; species Pseudophryne corroboree. The sequence goes on from NC_086444.1 coordinate 233,335,579, forward strand.
ATTTCAAATAAAAGGTTAACCATACTGAAGTTTAAAGATTAGTTTGGTTTGTTACTGTATAAGTAGTTTAGTAGTGTAGGTTATCATATGTATCCTGATAATAGGTCGACATGGGAAAAAGGTTGGCGTGGTATAGGCCAACACATGAAAGGTCTACATGACTTTTTTCATACTTTACCATCCACGTGGACTACAATTAGAAATAGTAACCTGTGCAGAGCGCAGCGGCAGCCATACAAGGGGACGCGGTGCACTAATTAGGGTTCCAGGTCATGTTAGGCACAAAACGACAACAGAAACATTTAAAAATTTCATATCGACCCATAACGGTTATATTACCATTCCTTGTTATGTCATCACCTGCCAAACATCTAACGTATTTGTTACTAACAGATGGAGACCATATCATTGACTCACGTGTAAGAGTTACAAATTAGGAATGATTTGCACTATAAATACATTTGCTGTGGACACCTCCATGTCTGGGTTGTACAAGCAACTTCTGATATCACCCAGGAATACAGCTAGCTGCAGACTGGCCACAATACAGAAGAGTCCTATAAAGAACCAGCAAAACCCATGGGGCAACTGGCTGGGAGCCAGAGGGAGCCTCAACAGCTGATGGAGGGGGGGGGAGAGATACAGTAAGTACCATATGTCAGGCGCTACATGCTGGAATAACAGCAGGTGTTTCTTTGTTACAGTTTACTCAGTACAATGTAGCCAGGTGGAGAGCAGCACCAGGTACACTAGGTGCAGGGTCACATGGTAACTGGTAAGTTCTTACTCTACCGATGCTGCCCATAAGGAGGTAATACAGAGGGGGCACCGTCCCATGCCAGGTGTGGCCCGGAGGCTGGCAGCCATGCCTGAGACACAACAACACAGATGCTGGCTGCTATGAGGAACACATGGGTCAGCTGATCTCCCGCAGCTGCTGCCAGAGAGCAGGGCTGGGCATGCATGTCTCACCCAGCGCTATGTAGCGTCGGTTCACCCCGGTCTTGGCCTCTATCTTCTCCAGCAGGTCGGTGAACACGTTCTGCTGGTGCAGGAACTTCTCGAAGCCGTCTTTCAACGCTGTAACCATGGTGCAGGTCTGGGGATGGAGCCGGCCGCCGGGCGTGTGAGATAGCTGATGGTGATCTGTGTCTGACACACGCAGCAGGCAGGACGGCTGCGGGAGGATGATGTGTGGGGAGGGGACGCCTGGCGGGCGGAGTCTGGCGCGGGTCTGACTTTCTCGTCAGCGCCAGTAACCACAGAGCAAGCCCTCCCCTTTCTTCTCTTCTCTCTCCATTGCAAATGCTGCAACCACACCCAGATGGATCATCATCATCAACACCACACTGCAGTGGTACATAACCCACATTATTCTGTGCCCGGGCACTTTCCCCAGTGTTCACAGACATTTGCCCTGTGGCACTGACAGATGTCTCTCATTTACTTAGATTAGGTTCGCTTATATGGCCTCTTGCTTCCCAGCAGTTCCTGTACTGCCAGTCCCTATAGTTTTGGGAACAGCCCCACAGCCTCTGTAAAATGATGGCACTGGAGAGTGATAAATTGCACGGTGATAAAGTACCAACCAATCAGCACCTGCCATTTTTAAAATACAGCCTGTAACATGGCAGTTACATACCTCCCAACTGCCCTGCTTTTCACAGGACAGTCAAGTTTTTTTGGGGGGCAGCAGTGTCCCGTGCGCGCGGGGGGGGGGGGGGCAGTTGGGAGGCTCCTGCACTCGCTGCAGAGCATGGTGAATAGATGCTGTGCGCATGCGTACACAGCGTCTATTCACGGAGACAGGTACTGGGGGCATGCCAGCAGCTCACTGAGCGCTGGCCATGTCCCCATAGTAATGATAACGGGAGCCGTGGCACGTGATCGCGGCATTGTCACGAGGCCATGCCTCTATGTGAAGCCACACCCATTTTATGTAGCCGCTCCCCCTTTCCGGCAGCGGCCGCAGCTCCGACGCGCATGAGGTCCCGCTTGCTAATCTTTGAAAGTTGGGAGGTATGCAGTTAGTAGCTGATTGGTTGGTACTTTATCACAGTGCAATTAATCACTCGCCAAGGCTGGATAAATCTGGGCCTAACTGTATTACACTGTAATACTCTTACGCAAAATAAGTAAAAGCCATGGTGAGTGGGATTGTGGCGCTGTAGACGCCGAGATGCACCTGCCGGATATCGACAGTAAAGTATGAATGGAAATTGTAGTAAAATGCTGGCAGATTTGCTGTTGTGAATCTGAATGGTTCAGGAAGGCTGCAGGCAAGCCTGACAGAGCCTCACCTCTGCTGATGTAACACTGAAAAGGTTTCCAATACTTGGCTCACCCTGGTGATACTGCAAATAATTTGGTCACACCTAAGATGTATTTGTTTCTATCTCTTATGTTACAGTGTATGCTTCCAGTGTTAAGTAAGAACGCTAACACCAAATGCATTTTTATAATCTGCTACTGTGCTTAAAATTGACCCAGGACCCACAAAGTAGAGACACATATTTAGCGGGCTGAGCTATCTGACAATCTTCTTTTATCAATTTTCTAAGATCAGTGACATCACAGTGACAGACTGGATGTGTCGCATCAAACCCCTTACTTTTTGTATCAGTGCACCTAAACAGTCTGCCTAGCACTTACCTAGGTATGCCCCTACTAGTTGCTTTTCAGAGACACCTCCACAAACCGGTAGTGTGCGCTAATCATGGCACACAGCATAACCAAAGTAGACATTGTCCTGCATCACTGATTTTTTTGTTTGGAATTGCCATTGATGGTCTATGGCTGATGGCAACTGTTTTTGCCATCGACAGGAGACTATTGATGCCGCACAATCTGCACTGGAGGCCTAATTTTGAATATCGGCGGCCCATTGTTGTAGGTCTGTATATACGCAGCACACAGCCATCGATGGCTCAACCATCTACTGATGGTTTATAATCATCGACTAACGATGGTGGAGCCATAACTTATCCATGGCCTTCCCTACTTTTTGTGGTTTGTCCCACTGTGTGTAGATGACAGGTCCCCCTTAACATGCACCATCACCTGCACATAGTGAAAGCAGCCATTTTGTGAACTGAACCAATATTCATGAGAATGGCTAGGAATCATTGACATCACTGAGGAACGAACATTAATAATCTCACTTGTCGTTAAAGGTTTGTATTATGAAAAATAATTAAAAAGTGATGTCTAGGTCATTAAAGCATTATTGCTTATATTCTGATATGGAGTGCCTCTAATTTCCCCCTGATTTTGTGGTAACCAGAACCAGGCTGGAAGCATCACTGCTTGCTAAAAATTGGGGGGACTCCCACGCTTCTTTTAAGTATTATTTGTGTTTGTAAAGTGACTACCTCTGACAGTATAATCACTCAGCCGCATGGAAAGTGTCACAGTGACACTATAATAATCATCCAACTCTTTGGGAAAAATCAAACATGTTTAACGTCACCAACTAGTTGTCGCCTACAGACAATTTTAAGCATTTGTAAGAAAACGGACAATCATTTGCTTCCATACGCTAAAAGATTATTGGGGGTAATTCAGAGTTGATCGCAGCAGCAAATTTGTTAGCAGTTGGGCAAAACTATGTGCACTGTAGGGGGGGGGGCAGATGTAACATGTGTAGAGAGAGTTAGATTTGGGTGTGGCGTGTTCAAACTGAAATCTAAATTGCAGTGTAAAAATAAAGCAGCCAGTTACCCTGCACAGAAACAAAATAACCCACCCAAATCTAACTCTCTCTGCACATGTTATATCTGCCCCCCCCCCCTGCAGTGCACATGGTTTTGCCCAATTGCTAACAAACTTGCTGCTGCGATCAACTCAGAATTACCCCCCATGTGCACTGCAGGTGGAGCAGTTATAACATTTGCAGGGAGAGTTAGATTTGGGTGGGATATATTGTTTCTGTGCAGGGTAAATAGAGGCTGTTTTATTTTTACACTGCAATTTAGATTTCAGATTGAACACACCCCACCCAAATCTAAAAGGCCCCATACACTAGAGCGATAATGGCCGATTTCATCCGATTTCGGGCATTCGGCCCAATATATCGGATGAAGGGGGTCATTTTTAGAGTAGCTCCAGACCTACTCAGCGCTTGCGATCACTTCAGACCATTCAGTTCCGGATTTGACGTCACAAACACGCCCTGCGTTCGCCCAGCCACGCCTGCGTTTTTCCTGGCACGCCTGCGTTTTTTAGAGCACTCCCTGAAAATGGTCAGTTGACACCCAGAAACGCCCCCTTCATGTCAATCACTCTGCGGCTGCCCCTGCGACTGAAAAGCTTCGCTAGACCTTGTGTAAAAATACATGGGCCGTTGTGAAAGTATGTCGCGCGTACGCACTGCGCCGCATACGCATGCTCAGAAGTGCCGTTTTTTTACTTAATCGCAGCACAGCAAACATTTTCAGCTAGCGATCAACTCGGAATGACCCCCAAAATCGGGCATTTTGGAGGTGTTCCCGTGAGCATCGGATCGGATCCTCCAGATTGAATGTGCTGCACATTCAATCAGGTCCGACCTGGGGGCATGTGGGATCGCCCAAGATACATCGTATGCAAAAGGACAGCATACGATGCATTTGTTAAGAATGTGTTTTAAGAATGGAGTTAGAACCGGAACTGAAAACCATTTCTCCTCTCTCCACAGGTAAAAACACCATCTTCATGCTTGTATATCTGAGTCTCTCATCTCTCTCTCTGGCTACACTTTTCACACCCCAAGGAAGTTTGTCTGCAAATGTCTGTGATCCTTCTTCAATGCAAAATAACCTCTGTTAATTAGCTGAACTTCTGATTGCATACCTCCCCCTTTGCCAGCTGATATAGTTGGAGCATTTAAGAGCAATATTATCAAGGCCTGCAGTCAGGGCTTGGCCTGCTTGCAATTGTGAAGAATGCATTTGTTAAGAATGTGTTTAAAGAATGGAGTTAGAACCGGAGTTTGAACTGGATTTGGACTACGCTAAAATCTCAAATAAAACAATTTCCCCAAACACTGCAACTCAGGACCATCATGTGGCCTCTCCTCACCTCTGCCTTGAGAACACCAGGACCAATGCCTACTACTTCTCTGTCCAAGAACATCATGACTGCCCCCAAGACTACCCCTCAAGCTGAGCAGGGAACTGAGGGGCGTGCGCATCAGGACCAGATTTTGCTGGGTCAGTTCCAATGGACATTAGTGTGCACTCCACATTCTTACACCCACCCGCACTGCTCCCCACACTCTCACACCCACCCGCACTGCTCTCATGAGACCAGGACATTTATCATTTTCACAAATTAATGTTTTCCTGCAAATGTGTCTTTCTCTTCTTTCTTCTTACAGGGTACTTTCCCCCCACTGTGTGCTATTCCTGTAATGTGTACCTCCATTGGTTGCACACCCTGCCAGCAGTAACCTACACAGTGCGCCTCACATGGCTGCCTCGGATGGTTCCTACATGGGCAGGGTGTGCTTCATTTGGATCTTTCCATGCAGGGTATAGCATACTCCTACACACGTGTCAGTTTTCCCGTGAATGCATTTGGCCCTTGTATGGCTCATCTCCCACTATGTAACTTTCGTAGTGCGCCCAACATGGCTGCCTTATCTGGTAAACTTGTGGATGGGATCAAAAATACATGGACCTGATGGTTTTATTGGAACCCTACTCTGAACCTAAGGACTCTGCAATCTCCCCGTTTTGTGTTCTCTTCTAGGGGTGGACTATTCCACCCTGGGTAATCCTACGCAGTGCGCCTAAGATGGCTGCCGCACCTGGTACCTTGTGAGGGTGGAATACACAACCCCTGGAGGTTATTACCCAAAATGCCTACACCAACCCTGCATTATGCTTTCTGTCTTTATTGTCTGTGTGGTTTATCTTTTGATGTAATACTTAAATCTTCTGTATTATGTGCATTGTGTGAGTTCTAGTTGGCGCCGCGGATGGCTGCCTCGGTGCTGCTCTGCCAAGCAGCCTTTGTGTTTAGTCTTACGTGTATAATATGTCTAATATGTTGAGTCTATTGTACAGTTGCAATGTGCAGTATCAACTCATACGTGTAATGTATGCTATGTTCTTCCCCCTTCATGTTGCTGCTTGGCGATGCATTGTACCACAAAGAATTCCTAGTGTACATGAGTACACCTGGCCAATAAAGCTGATTCTGATTCTGATTCTTGGGTGATCCTGCCCACTGGGAGGCTGCCGGGGTGATCGCCTGCGACATGTGGTCGCATAAGTGTATGGGGCCCTTAACTCTCTCTGCACATGTTATATCTGCAACACCTGCAGTGCACATGGTTTTACCCAACTGCTAACAAATTTGCTGCTGCGATCAACTCTAAATTACCCATTCACACTGGCATGCGGGGGGACGACCAGCACAGGGCTATCCCGCCCCGCATGTCAGTGCTGCCCCCCCCCCCACCCCCCCGCAGAAGTGCAAAGGCATCGCACAGCGGCGATGCCTTTGCACCTCAAGAGTAGCTCCCGACCAGTGCAGCTTTAGTGTGCTGGCCGGGAGCTAATCGTCGCTCCCCGGCCCGCAGCAGCTGCGTGTGACGTCACCGCGGTCCGCCCCCCCCCCCCCAACGGTCCGGCCACGCCTACGTTGGCCGGATCGCGCCCCCTTAACGGCGGCCGCCGTCCAGCCCCCTCCCGCCCTGCGACCGCCTCTGCCTCAGAGGCGATTGCTAGGCAACGACGGCTGGCATGCGCCGGTGCATGCGCAGTTCCGACCCGAGCGCTGCGCTGCAAGAAACTGCAGCGAGCGATCGGGTCGGAATGACCCCCATGGTTTTGTCCAACTGCTAACAAATTTGCTGCTGCGATCAACTCTGAATTAGGCCCAATGCTGGGTCCATGGATTTTATTCTAACTGGGGCGATATCTGTATGCAGGATGTATGTTCTTCCTGTGTTTGCTCTGTTTCCTCTATATATTCTGCTTTCTAAGCAAAGTTCAAATACAGTATACTTGGGTTACATGGCTTCTGATAAAACCATCCCTTGTGTGTGCATTCATGGTATAGATAATTTAGACTTTAAACATTTTCTGTTAAGTAGTACGTTATATATATTGGTGCTATTTAAATGAAAAGTATAGATGGAAAAAGCATTACACTAATATTATTTTTACAAAATATAAGAAATAATAAGTACAACTGTACATTTTCATTAATGGAGTCTTATAAGATTCAGCAGAAAAATTCAGTTATACTTATAATCAGGAAGATCTCACTTACAGAAATAAAGGAGGTCATTCCGAGTTGATCGCTAGCTGAACATGGTCGCTGCGCAGCGATGAAGCAAAAAAAGGCACTTCTGCGGATGCTGTGCAATGCGCACGCGTGACGTACTTCCACAACGGGCGATGCAGTTTTACACAAGGTCTAGCGAAGCTTTTTAGTCGCACTGCTGACCGCAGAGTCATTGACATGAAGTGGGCGTTTCTGGGTGTCAACTGACCTTTTTCAGGGAGTGTTCGAAAAAACGCAGGCGTGCCAAGAAAAACGCAGGCGTGGTTGGGAGAACGCAGGGCGTGTTTGTGACGTCAAATCCGGAACTGAACAGCCTGAAGTCATCGCAAGCTAGGAGTAGGTCTGGAGCTACTCTGAAACTGCACAATTTTTTTTGTAGTCGCTCTGCGATCCTTTCGTTCGCACTTCTGCTAAGCTAAAATACACTCCCAATGGGAGGCGGCATAGCGTTTGCACGGCTGCTAAAAACTGCTAGCGAGCGAACAACTCGGAATGACCACCAAAATGCGTATCATGGCCCTCATTCCGAGTTGATCGCTCGGTATTTTTCATCGCATCGCAGTGAAATTCCGCTTAGTACGCATGCGCAATATTCGCACTGCGACTGCGCCAAGTAATTTTACAATGGAGATAGTATTTTTACTCACGGCTTTTTCATCGCTCCGGCGATCGTAATGTGATTGACAGGAAATGGGTGTTACTGGGCGGAAACAGGCCGTTTTATGGGCGTGCGGGAAAAAACGCTACCGTTTCCGGAAAAAACGCAGGAGTGGCCGGGGAAACGGGGGAGTGTCTGGGCTGACAATGCTAAATTCCTTTGTCGTATAAACAACCCTTTATGAAGCTAAGAACACTGTACGCTGTTTACTTAAGAAGTACCGTAATGGTACGCTGTTGGCGTAACGATCGCTCGGCCGTAGGCGAGACGCTCAAGCGTCACGTTCGCTCGCGGCCCAGCGATCACAGGACACGTTATTGGTTATGTCTAGGGTAATGATTCGCTATGGCGTAGCTTACGCTCGAGACCACGAGGAGGTCACCAGCGATGCAGACGCTCACAACACTATACCTTTATGTTAAAACCTTATACCAATGAAATACACTGAATACCTTAATGTGAGTACAGGGTGTAAGTGCAACCTTGTGTAACCTGACTAACTACAAAGCTGCTTGAGCGTCACCGACGCTCAAGTGAACACTTAACACTATAGAAAATACACAGATACTGGTTTAGGTTCCAAAGCCTATTAACTGTATTATATCTAATATACTTGTAAAAGGGGATAACAGTACAAATGATACACTACAATATAACAAGGACTTCCTAACCACAGAACTAAACAATAAATACAAAAAGACAATACTACACTGACCTAAATGCAATACAGTACAATACTATAATACTATGAGAGATATAAGAGAAAAGAGGAGAGAGAGAGAGAGAGAGAGAGAGAGAAATTGGCTCACAGAAAGACAATGATTACGGAGAGAAACTTACGCACAAAGGGTTTGATCGCCTGCGCCTCGATATCCAGCTCCCGGCTATCAGCAGATAACCGTTGATGAGAGAGTGAGCTGGATGTGGTCGGCCTGCCTATTTATGCCCCACACACAATGCAATCTCATAGTCCCTACAATCCCATTGTTCATTGGCCGAAGGAATTCGGCCCTGCATCATAACAAAAGGTCATAAGTTGATTCATATCAGTGGCCCTGGTTATGCAAAACAATGGGTGATGACTAACACATTCCTGTCTTCTGGAGAGCGATTGTTTGGCGAATACAAAACAGAATCCTGTCTGGGTTCTGTTCTATATTCATGATGTCCACTTTCAGTTGAGACAATGACATCTCAGCCCTCATTCTCCTGTATACAAATCCAGCCCCATTTGTAAACACAGGTGTTGGCCCTCCTTATTGAGTCTCAAAAACTCAGTGTAATTAAAGGCTATTGTACTCCGTCTGCGGGAAAGATACTGATTTGGAGTACAATTGATCTTCAATTACTATTCCTGTGTTTACCTTATGCATGTGTAGATATGAGGCCCTCTTAACATGCAAACTATTGTTTGGGGGATCTCTGAGGTCAAAGAGACATTTGAGACCCACTGATGCCTGTCTCCAACTGTTCAGATGCATGACTAAGTAAGAACAAATAATAATAAATAAATGGACATAACTTCTTATGTCCATAACTATTCGCACGAGCGATTAATACGCTCCAAACCAACACCGGAATATTGCTAATTAAATACTCTTCCGATGGGTACCAAACACTGCTGTATGATTCCTGTTAGACCCTTCGTACGATGCAAAGAGGGATTCCTCAGCTCAGGGACATTCTATTTTAACCAAACTTTCAGAATCTATCAAAGGGACCATGATCTATAAACTACATTAATTGTGAACAGTTGTAACGAATGGGTCGCACGCTACGACTACGTAAACTCTACCGTAAATACGCATACCGCGCCTGCGAGTGCACGCTATTGCGGGTATGCGCCTCCACGGGAGAGCGCACGCATGCGCAGCACGGACCAGTGTGCGGTGCAAATATGGCAACGTGCATAGAGACATTTTTCTGACTTCGACAGTCCACCCTTTGGCAGTCAATAATAACTGCCACAAAACGTTTAAGGAGAAAAATGTAAGTCAGGGGTTAATTGATTTCCATGGTGGGGTAAGGAAGAAGAGAGGAGTAGGTGTGAAAAGGGTATGACCTAGTGAGAAAGCAGAAGCATGTGTGTATGAGTCCATGTTTGGAGGGTCATGTATCATCGTGCCGTACGTGTGGTAAATCAAGCTTCGAGGTATTGCGAAGTATACATTTGAATTCCTTCTTATCCCGTACTAAGGGTCTGTGGATGGGCTGTCAAACTTTACCGAGCTCATTTCGGCTGTGGTTGTAACAAAATGGGGGAGCACATTTTAGTTGATGATACATGAATGGGGGAGGTATGTGGTTGCTGATATCTGTGCCTGTATTCCCTATCGACTATGTGTGTCATTACCTGAGGGTTGTAGAGATGAAGATAAAGAACACTTATGGAAAATGCAATGATATTCTATGTCAGGGAAATGTACATCTGTCGTTGAAGTTGTGTTCGGTATCTGTTGAGAGTCGTCTTCTTTGCGCTGTATTGCTCTTTGGGCATGAGCAAATAGCTTTGTCAGTGCCATCAGATTTACAAAAAATGTTGGGCTAGCGTGAGTTTAAAAATACTAGGGAAACTGGGGATCCATGGCAAAGTTCATCAAGTGTCCATTTCTCAAGTGGTCAAAACTTCATCTTTGGTGCTTGTCTGTTGTCTGTATACATCTCGTCTCGTCAGCTTCCTCGTCCAAGGGGGTCTTTGTATCTTGGAGAAAAGCAGAAAAACAGGTGAAAGAAACGGACCGTATAATCGCATTTTCATCACATCATGGTTTCTATCATTGGGTCATATACCAAATCCAGGTTAATTACAGTTTCCTCACTCCTTAGACTCATTACCTCAGGTAGTACTTTTCCAATACAACACAATCCTTCAGAGTTTGGGGCGAGCCGCTCATACGCCTTTCTCCCGCATATGAAATATGCATCATCGGGGAGAACATATGGGACGGAATATGTCATTACCATGTTACACATTTTCCATGTGAACTCTCCTAACCCTAATTCTCCCATCTGTTTAGTACACGTATCAGTTTGTACGATATGTGCACAGTATCCTGGTGATACTTCTCCAACTCTCGTAATCCTATTTCCTAAGGTATACCTATACCGGAAAGATTTTCCTCTACTGGCTATGTGGCGTACAAGCTCTGTATCTGTAGGCATCCTATCTGCTCTATGCGAAAAGGTCATGGTTAGGTTGCTCCATGACACTTCCCAATTTCCCGGCTTTCGGGGATTGGAGATGTTAAAACATAATAGGGACCTATCCACATGGTATTGGTGGAGCTTCAAACTAGGAGGGCTGGAGATATTAAACCTCCTGTCCACCGGTCTCCCACCCTTTAGCTCAAGTACCTCCCCTACCGTTAAAGGAAATGGTACTAGCCCTGATTTACTATGACCCTGAGGTACTTGAGAGCATACCCAACAATCAGTTTTGTTTAACACATTACCCACTAAGGAGTGATGGTCACTCAATGGATGCTGGTCCATATGGATATTAAGACTGGATTGGCATTTCTTTATGCATCCATCTTCAACCATTGTCACAGAGCCTACAGATACAGTTTTTCTTTTTGAACTAACAATCCTTCAAAGAAAATGTTTACAGATAACATGGTTGTTAGATCGTGCCCGGTACTCGCCTTTGCTTGGTGATTGGGTTGCTATTGGAAATTTACACCTCCGTCTCAGTCATCAGGACCTTTCTGGATCCTTTCTCGACCTCACTGGTACTCTCACCGAAACAGACTGCTCTGGTCAACATCATGGTTAACGGGAAAATCCATATCACAGTCTCTTGGGGCAAGTCCATCTTACAGGAGGAGAAAAGAAGAAATTTGTAAAGGGGGTATAAGAAAACAGTTTGAGGGGGAGAGAACTTGTTACGATAATAAGTTCTCTCGTCTTGTTGTTCTTCTTGTTCTGCTGTCCTCTCAAAGGTGCTGTCTCTCAGTCTTCCAAACGAACATTCTGGTGATGCAATATTCCTTCCTAACCGGCGATCTTTCTGTAAGGAGCAAAAATCTGGCATTACCATTGGTCCAACTGAGGGGTGACATACCATCTTTAAACCATGGAAACATGAGTGGGAAGAGAGAGACAACAAAAAAACAAAAGAGATAGAGAACAATTCATATGCATATATACATTACATAACTCGACAATAACCATCAATAAGAAAAGAGAAACAAAGCATTTTTAAACATTGTAAGAAAACATTGTTAGCATTAGAAAAACATTGTCAGACTTATTAGGCTGTCATATCTATGTGTCTACTGGTCTCCTTGAGCAGTCCCTCCCCACCAGCACCTGCATTACTCCACTGTCTGTATCTGGCCAGAAATACATTGTGGCGGAGGTCATGCTGGGGTTTGGTAGACTTCTGCAAGGACCAAGTGGGTATGCAATGTGTGAATTCTTACCACTACTAGTCAGAGATGGGGATAGAGAGAGGGAGAGAAAAACATTTTTCACAAATACATTTACAACTTTTCACCTGGTCATTCCTGTGTCTTTAGTGAATGACCTCCCACTTCATTAACCGTTACTTCAGGCTTGCCTCCATTCCTAATAATCACCTTTCCTGCCTATGTGATCCTTGATTATAATGGTGTGTATTGTAATTTTGCTCATTTCTTGGTCTAGGGGGTCTAACTTTATGTGGGTTATTACAGTTGCTAGCACAATGCCCTTCTCTTTTGCACAGATCACAAATCCTTAAGTTCCTCCATGTGCCCATGACCTGAGGTTTTGGTTGATTTGATGCCTCCTCAAACGCTCGGATGCTCATCATCATCAATCGTTTCCCCTGTACTTCCCTGATTCCTTGGATTTTATGATTATGGTGTTGTCTTTCTCTTGATCTACAATCTCTTGCAATGTGTCCCTTTTTATGACAATTGTAACAGATTTCCATATCTGGATTTCTCGCAGGGGTGTGTGGCTTTTGTTGGGGTGGTCTTGTGGTTTGGGCCTGTATATTTGCTGCCATTAACTTATCTCTTAGTGACTCTCTGTACCTGGTGATATTCTGGTCATGATTAATGACGGCCTCTCTTAGTGCGGCCACCGAGATCTCTCTCCAGTTTGGGTTGGTGGTCTGTACCCTTGTTTTTAATTCATCCTTTAAACCATTCATTAATACCTTAACCGCTATTCCTTTATGTTGTGCATTTGTCTTGATGTCTGCGATCCCAGTGTTTCTAGCCATTATTTGCAGTGCTCGATTGAAATAATTAGAAACATTTTCCTTTTCGTTTTGCCTTATGGAGAAAATTTCATTCCACTTGACAGTGGTTGGGAAATATATTCCTAACTGTCGGTTAATTTGCCTAATACATTCCTGATTGTGTTCCTCCATACAGGGTACCTCCGTGTTTAATTTACAATCAGCAATGAATTTTTCAGGGTCAACACTGGAGGGCAAACATGCCCTCAGCACTGTCCGCCACTCTTTGTTGGTGGGTTCTGTGGCGTTTCCTAGTTCTTTAATAAACCTTTGACATTTGGCTAGATTTTTCCTCGGATCAGGAAATTCAGACATAATTGATCTCAATTCGGTCCGGGACAAGAGACAGCGCATTGCACTGTCCTTGACGGGAATGATTCCCTGATCGTCAGTCTTCCCATTGGGGACTGAGATCACCCTGGCCAGATCGAGCTCAGTTACATCATCTTGTGTTGGTCTTACAATATGGGGTACATCTGTTTGTGCGTGATATGAAACATTGTACGTACCTGTGGACACGACCTCACCTGACCCTCCGTTAGGGGGTTCGATTATTGCCTTTACCAATTTTGTCGCGTCCACCTGGATGGCTTTTGTGATGGTTGCTGGAAGAGGTGCTGACATCGTTCTGGGCTCACTTTCTTGTTTGTATTCCTGAGGGAGGTTTGACATGGGGTGCAGCTTGCACAGGTTAATAGTTGTACATTCAACAGTATTACAATAATCATTGTTACATTTATTACACTTATTCTTATAATCTATATTACAGTTGCTAAGAGCGTTTTTATTGTTCACCCTTGTGTCTTTCTCTCCGCAATCAACCCCTCTCCTGATGCCACTGTCTCTCCTCTCAAGATAAGAGTCAGAAAAGTCAATAGACTCTTTTTGTAATTCACTTTCCTGTTGCCATAACTGTAAATATTCATAATGTTTATTTTGTCTCTTCGTTGGTTCAATGAGACTTATCCTCCTCCTTAAATTTTGTAACACTACTGGACTGAAGCTACCTATTCTTGGGAATTTGTCCCTGTCTTGTACAGTCATTCTCTCCCATTCATCACATAAAATTTCTGTGTGACTTCCGTATTTTTCACACATGATGTACCTTGCCGACCCAATTGATCGGTTCTCTGAATCAACCCGAACCGAGGTTGATCGCCCCCTACCTGAACAACTGGCCCCCATAATCTGCAGGCGTTGCTTATTCCTCCTTGAATATCAAGGCTTTCAGCGAACCCTTACAAACAAACCAAGATGTCCTTGGGCAGGCCGGCGGTGGTGGTTTATCAAGTACCCCACTTACTTCTCGCCCACGTTGGCCTGTGCTGCAATCACTGTAACCAGAGCTGCTGTACCCAACCCAGGGCCCCTGTGAACCTTTATTTACTGGGGCGCGTTCCCCAGCAAGTATCGGTTGTTGGATAGTTCCTGAGTGACCAGCGAACTTCCCTTCCAAAAATAAAAAATTACACAAATCACGTCAGAATGTACAAATAGCGTTTGTGACCACTTTACTCTAATGGTATTAGGTCAGATTACTAACTACTGCACACAATTACGTGTGGTCCAATCGTTCAGTACACAAGCACTACTTGTTATGTACTGAGAGATCAATGGAATCGATGTTTCCGGCCGCGATTCCTTCAGCAAGAGCTTATGGCCTATATGGGTTCTGCACCAACACCCCAGGCGTTGTGCCACTGGACTTTTATAGCGGACCTCTTTGTCTATTTTACCTGTTACCTTATGACCTCCTGGTCTGTTACCTTATGACCTCCTGGTCTGTTACCTTATGGTCCGCTATACTCTAATGCTCAAATATTATTTAACCAGGGATGCCTCCCTAGCCACCGTATATGTCACTTACACGTATGTCCCTTGACGAGTACCCGGCTTTCCTTTTGGTTCCACCTTACAGTTATATAAACTTTTGTATACAAAACACACTCACTCAACACATGTACACTTTTGTTTCTATATCTATTTCTGCGCAGAAATTGTCTTTAGGCCAAAAGTGTTACCAATTAGGAGCAGGATCTGTTAAACTAAATTTCAGATTTTCCAAAAATAGATTTGCGTTATTTACCGCTTCGCGTTATCTACCGCTGTGCGTTAATTATCGCCTTTGCGTTACTTCACTTTATCACAACTTGAGCTACGTGGGCGTAACCGGACGCTACGTTGCGTAATGTACACTGCGTGCGTCTGCCTTTTGGATTGCGTACGCTAGTCTTTGTTAGCGACACGTGTACGCAATGCAAAGGATCCACCGTAACACAATATATTTTTATCAATGTAAATGATCCCTGATCATCTACCGCAATCCACACTGACTGCCTTGTATCTCAGACAAACCGTGTGTTGTTCTATACTTTAACTATTACCTCTACTATGAAATAACAGCAAATCTCTTTTTAGCACTTTCTATCAACTATAAAATAGGCAAACAGGAATAGTGATATACGAAAATGAAACAGAAATGCAGATATATGCGTGCGTACGCAAGACAAAAGAAAAATAAACAGTTTTAAAAGGACACAAGCGTTTTGTTCTTACTTCCGGTTACCGGGTTCCTTCAGCACTCTTTATCTAAGCGAAGCAGACGCTTATCCCGCCAGCACTATGAGACAATCTCCCACCCTTTGCTGGGGGATAATGTCTGCTGATCTACCTAGTGCAGATGTGAGAAGTATAGGACGAGTTCCCAATTGACAATGCTAAATTCCTTTGTCGTATAAACAACCCTTTATGAAGCTAAGAACACTGTACGCTGTTTACTTAAGAAGTACCGTAATGGTACGCTGTTGGCGTAACGATCGCTCGGCCGTAGGCGAGACGCTCAAGCGTCACGTTCGCTCGCGGCCCAGCGATCACAGGACACGTTATTGGTTATGTCTAGGGTAATGATTCGCTATGGCGTAGCTTACGCTCGAGACCACGAGGAGGTCACCAGCGATGCAGACGCTCACAACACTATACCTTTATGTTAAAACCTTATACCAATGAAATACACTGAATACCTTAATGTGAGTACAGGGTGTAAGTGCAACCTTGTGTAACCTGACTAACTACAAAGCTGCTTGAGCGTCACCGGCGCTCAAGTGAACACTTAACACTATAGAAAATACACAGATACTGGTTTAGGTTCCAAAGCCTATTAACTGTATTATATCTAATATACTTGTAAAAGGGGATAACAGTACAAATGATACACTACAATATAACAAGGACTTCCTAACCACAGAACTAAACAATAAATACAAAAAGACAATACTACACTGACCTAAATGCAATACAGTACAATACTATAATACTATGAGAGATATAAGAGAAAAGAGGAGAGAGAGAGATAGAGAGAGAGAGAGAAATTGGCTCACAGAAAGACAATGATTACGGAGAGAAACTTACGCACAAAGGGTTTGATCGCCTGCGCCTCGATATCCAGCTCCCGGCTATCAGCAGATAACCGTTGATGAGAGAGTGAGCTGGATGTGGTCGGCCTGCCTATTTATGCCCCACACACAATGCAATCTCATAGTCCCTACAATCCCATTGTTCATTGGCCGAAGGAATTCGGCCCTGCATCATAACAAAAGGTCATAAGTTGATTCATATCAGTGGCCCTGGTTATGCAAAACAATGGGTGATGACTAACACATTCCTGTCTTCTGGAGAGCGATTGTTTGGCGAATACAAAACAGAATCCTGTCTGGGTTCTGTTCTATATTCATGATGTCCACTTTCAGTTGAGACAATGACATCTCAGCCCTCATTCTCCTGTATACAAATCCAGCCCCATTTGTAAACACAGGTGTTGGCCCTCCTTATTGAGTCTCAAAAACTCAGTGTAATTAAAGGCTATTGTACTCCGTCTGCGGGAAAGATACTGATTTGGAGTACAATTGATCTTCAATTACTATTCCTGTGTTTACCTTATGCATGTGTAGATATGAGGCCCTCTTAACATGCAAACTATTGTTTGGGGGATCTCTGAGGTCAAAGAGACATTTGAGACCCACTGATGCCTGTCTCCAACTGTTCAGATGCATGACTAAGTAAGAACAAATAATAATAAATAAATGGACATAACTTCTTATGTCCATAACTATTCGCACGAGCGATTAATACGCTCCAAACCAACACCGGAATATTGCTAATTAAATACTCTTCCGATGGGTACCAAACACTGCTGTATGATTCCTGTTAGACCCTTCGTACGATGCAAAGAGGGATTCCTCAGCTCAGGGACATTCTATTTTAACCAAACTTTCAGAATCTATCAAAGGGACCATGATCTATAAACTACATTAATTGTGAACAGTTGTAACGAATGGGTCGCACGCTACGACTACGTAAACTCTACCGTAAATACGCATACCGCGCCTGCGAGTGCACGCTATTGCGGGTATGCGCCTCCACGGGAGAGCGCACGCATGCGCAGCACGGACCAGTGTGCGGTGCAAATATGGCAACGTGCATAGAGACATTTTTCTGACTTCGACAGGGCGAACGCTGGGTGTGTTTGTGACGTCAAAACAGGAACGACAAGCACTGAACTGATCGCACAGGCAGAGTAAGTCTGAAGCTACTCTGAAACTGCTAAGTAGTTAGTAATCGCAATATTGCGAATACATCGGTCGCAATTTTAAGAAGCTAAGATTCACTCCCAGTAGGCGGCGGCTTAGCGTGTGTAACTCTGCTAAAATCGCCTTGCGAGCGATCAACTCGGAATGAGGGCCCATATCTGTCACTGCTGCAGACCTGTCTGGTATAGCATGTAAAACTTAATTCCTCTTTCTCTATCATCTATAAGGGATACTGGGGACACTTAGTACGATGGGGTATAGATGTGGTCCAAAGGAGCCGGAGCAATTTAAATTTCTTCAACAGGGTGTGCCCTCCCTCACAGCTCAGTTTAGAAAAATGTGCCCTCAAGAGAGGATGCACACTCTGGAACTCCAGAGAGTTTTTTCTTCAGTTTATTGTAATGTTTGTTATTTTCAAGTAAGCTGTTGGGCTACAGCTTACCTGCACCGAGGGACACAGGGGGTGGACCGACACCGGCCTCTTGGAGGTGCTGAGTCGGATCCCGTTGACAGGACACAGGTCCTGAGATTCAGTGTACTGCAGGCATTGTGCTCTCGCGCACACACCCACAGTACGCCGAACACCCTCAATGCAGAGCCTGAAGGTAGGCAGGCAAGCGATGTCCCCGGTTCTATGTGCGGCATGATCACGGGGCGGGCATACGGACTCCCCACGCGTAATCTGTCCAGTGGTTGTGAAAATAGGTGTTTGTACCACATTTTTCACACATTGGGGACTTTTGCCAGTATTATTGTTATTATCACATTTTATTTATAAGGCGCCACAAGTGTTTTGCAGCGCCGTACAAAGGACAGTACAGGGAGACGAAACATAGCATTACAGTAAATAAATAACAAAAACAGAGTAGAGGTAACAAAGAGCACCACAATTCTCAAGACATAATACAGCTAAGATGTAAGTAGTGAGGGAGTGATCATCGTACTACTGGGGGCTGGTGGCCATAGATGGAGATGAGCCTTTACCAGCAGGAGAAAAAGCGGTAAAGATGGTCGCTGAGTAGGGGAGAGCTGCGAGTGAAATGTTTCGAGAAGATGGCTTAGATAACAAGAGGAAAGAGGGCCCTGCTCTGAATTGCTAACAATCTATTGGGAAGGGTCAACAGACAGATGACATGAGGTGCGAGCAAGCGGGAGGTAGCCTGATGGCAGTATGTAAGCAAAGCTGAGATGTTCAAGGCATGAGGCAGGGGGATGGAGGAGCGGCCTCAGGACTAGAGTATGCATCGGGAGGGTACGCTTTGATGAATAGGTGGGTTTTTAGTGCCCGTTTGAAGCTTTGCAAGGTCAGGGAGAGTCTAATGGAGCCGGGGAGTGCGTTCCACTGAAGGGGTGCAGCACGGGCATAGTCTTGAACTTGAGCATGGGAAGCAGTGACCAGGGCAGTGAAGAGGCGACGGTCATTGGTCGACGTAGGGGGTGGGAGGGAGTATGAAGGGAGAGGAGGTTGGAGATGTAAGGAGCAGGGGAATTAGAGATGGCCTTGTATGTGAAGGTGAGGAGTTTGACATGTATATATAAACATACATGTAGCTTCAGCGCCATTGCAAGGGGCGGAGATTCCTTAGAGCGGGACCAGTGGCTTCCTGGCGCTATTTCCTGCACTCTCAGCATTGATGCAGGACTGCCAGCTCCTCCAAGTGATCATCCACGGCCAGACACTGGTAAAGTGGTGTAGTTAAGGGGGAGAGCCCGCCGTGGGACCCTTGTATTAGGCTCCTCATGCACTGTACACCAAATTGCCTCTTTTCTAACTGCTGAATTGTTAGTTTCAGGCTGTGTGCTGGTTCCTCCTCTCTGAGTCTCTCCACACATACTGGGCTAGGCAGGCTTGCTTGTACCTGTGTCTCTATGTATGTGTGTGTGAATGTAAATGTCCTCTGTCAGCATGGTGAAAAAAATAGTGTGCACTATTTGCCACACCAGGTTTTCCCCCTCCCCTGCAGATTCTCTCATGTGCAGTCAGCCTTCGCAAGGTAATGGGGCTTCTGGGGGTGATATGCAGGAGCCAGCTTGGCTCAGTTCTATTAAAACTATGGGGGTCATTCTGACCTGATCGCATGCTGCCGTTCATCGCAGCGCAGCGATCAGGTCAGAAGAGCGCATGCGCGGGCGCCACAGTGCGCCGGCGCATGCCTGACAACCGACGGCTGTCGTTGCCCATCAATCGCCTCTGCCTGATTGACAGACAGAGGTGTTTGCTGGGTGGGAGGGGGTGGCACTGCAGCGTTTGGCCGCTGTTTTGTGGGCGCAGTCCGGCCAACGCAGGCATGGCCGGACCATGCGGGGGGCGGGCCGCAGCGGCTGCGTGACATCACACGCAGCTGCTGCGACCCGGGCAGCGACGAGTAGCTCCTGTCTAGCACGCAAAAGCTGCGCTGGTCGGGAGCTACTCCTGAAGTGCAAAAGCATCGCCGCTGTGCGATGCTTTTGTACTTCTGCGGGGGGGGCCTGACTTGCGGGGTGGACTAGCCCTGTGCTGGGCGTCCCCCCGCATGTCAGTGTGCCTGATCGTAGCCCTGCAAAATTTTGGGCTACGATCCAGACCCTATGATGGCTGACATGTCCAATGAATTGACTACTGCCAGACACAAAAGGCAACAGTTACAACAGTCTATGGCTGCTCTGACAAAAAATAGGGACACACAGCAGACGTGTTTCTCCTCTTCGTAATCCATTACCCCAAAAAAGGGGGTTTCCTGATATCCTCTCTGCACAGGGTGTAGACTCACTTATAATTGCAATAAGGAATGTCCTAAATATTTCTGGGAATGAGAAAGATGTGCAGCAATCCTTTTTCTCTTCACAGAAAAAGGTGCAGGTCACATTCCCTGACTCAAAGGAACTGGATGATCTTTCCAGGAAGCCATGGGCTACTCCTGACAAGAAATTCCAAGTATCAAAAAAATGGATAGCCACTTTTCCTTTTGCTCAGAAGGGGCGAAAAGTCTGGGACCCCCCCACTGCTGTTGATGCGTCAGTATCACGTCTGTCAAAAAAGACAGTACTGACGGTTCCAGGGGCTACAGCCTTATGGGAACCCGCAAACAGGAAAATAGAGACAACCTTAAAATCTATTTATGTTACAGCAGGGGCCTCCCAAAGACCTATTATTGTAGGTTGTTGGATGACTCACGCCATACATACTTGGGCTGGTAACCTTCAAGAGGGCCTCTCTGGGGATAAGTCCCTGGCTGATATGGTGACGCTGATTCGGCACATCCAAGAATTTGCCTGCTTCCTCTGTGATACCATAAAAGGTATTGGCTTTATAAATGCCCGTTCCTCTACCATGGCGATGTCTACACGCAAAGCGTTGTGGTTACGTCAGTGGGTAGTGGATGCAGAGTCTAAAAGGAGTGTGGAAGCCTTGCCCTTCACAGGTGATTGGCTGTTTGGAGGTGAATTAGATACCTGGATTTCGAAGGCTACTGCTGGAAAGTCCACGTACCTCCCCTATGCTGCTCCACCTGCTAGACGTTCTTACACTGGGCCTTCACTGCAGTCCATTCGGACAGCGCGCTTTAAGGGTGAGGAAAGAGGTGCCTCAAATGCGGCACGAGGCTCCAGAGGTAAGTCACGTAAACCTGCCACCACTGGGTCTCAGGACCAGAGCGTCAGCTCTGTCTCCTCAAAACCATCCACATGATGGTGTCCCTCCTCTCCAGGGGGATCTCATGGTGGGAACTCGTCTGAGATTCTTCAGCTCCATTTGGAACAGCTCCTGCCAGAATGCCTGGGTAAAAGAATGATCTCCAAGGGCTACAAACTGGAGTTCGAAAGTTCTCCGCCTCACAGGTTTTTCCGGCTTCAAAAAATATGCACCCTACGCTACGGGAGGCCATTCAAAAGTTAGCTCAGACCCAGGTCATTGTTACTGTGCCACTTTAGCAACAAGGCGAGGGATACTATTCCATCCTTTTTGTGGTACCAAAACCGGACGGTTCAATGAGGCCCATTTTGAACCTCAAATCGTGAGACCCATATCAGCAGATTTTTCAGTTCAAAATGGAGTCTCTGAGAGCAGTGATCTTAGGTCTGGAGGAGGGGGAGTTCTTGGTCTCTCTAGACATAAAGAACGCTGATAAAGCCTACAGATTTACCCTATATTAAACACTATAAAAGGTTAAGAGACACAGTACGCAATTGGCGCACGAGGTACCGTAAGGGTACGCCCTTAGCGTAGCGGGCGCTGTATCGGGAGCGAGCCGTTCGAGCGACACAAACGCTCGCGAGAATACGCTGTTGGTATCAAGCACACCATAGGCTGCCGATTACCGTAATGATACGCTACCAGCGTAGCGGACGCCCGAGACCACGAGGAGATCACAAGCGGCGCTGACGCTCACAGAATTAAACCTTAATAACTATACCTTAAAGAATGTACTTATACTGTAAACCTTTATGCAGTGATAATGTGTAGATGCAACGCAATGTAACCTGGTTAGTTTAAAAGCTGTATGAGCGACTGAGACGCTCAGAGAACCCTTATAAATATAATAAACACTCAAATACCGGTCTAAGGTTCTAACACCTTTAAGAGAGAGAATGAACGTTCAATTGCAAAAGAATATACAGTACAGTTTTCTCTGACGTCCTAGTGGATGCTGGGAACTCCGTAAGGACCATGGGGAATAGCGGCTCCGCAGGAGACTGGGCACAAAAGTAAAGCTTTAGGACTACCTGGTGTGCACTGGCTCCTCCCCCTATGACCCTCCTCCAAGCCTCAGTTAGATTTTTGTGCCCGGCCGAGAAGGGTGCACACTAGGGGCTCTCCTGAGCTTCTTAGTGAAAGTTTAGTTTTAGGTTTTTTATTTTCAGTGAGACCTGCTGGCAACAGGCTCACTGCATCGAGGGACTAAGGGGAGAAGAAGCGAACTCACCTGCGTGCAGAGTGGATTGGGCTTCTTAGGCTACTGGACACCATTAGCTCCAGAGGGACCGAACACAGGCCCAGCCTCGGAGCTCGGTCCCAGAGCCGCGCCGCCGGCCCCCTTACAGAGCCAGAAGCAAGAAGAGGTCCGGAAAAATTGGCGGCAGAAGACATCCTGTCTTCACCAAGGTAGCGCACAGCACTGCAGCTGTGCGCCATTGCTCCTCAGCACACTTCACACTTCGGTCACTGAGGGTGCAGGGCGCTAGGGGGGGCGCCCTGAGCAGCAATAAAAACACCTTGGCTGGCGAAAATACATCACATATAGCCCCCAGGGCTATATGGATGAATTTTAACCCCTGCCAGATTCCACAGAAAAACGGGAGAAAAGGCCGCCGAGAAGGGGGCGGAGCCTATCTCCTCAGCACACTGGCGCCATTTTCTCTCACAGCTCCGTTGGAGGGAAGCTCCCTGGCTCTCCCCTGCAGTTACTACACTACAGAAAGGGGTTAAAAAAGAGAGGGGGGCACTAATTAGGCGCAGTATAACAATACAGCAGCTATAAGGGGAAAAACACTTATATAAGGTTATCCCTGTATATATATATATATATATATATATATATTTATATAGCGCTCTGGTGTGTGCTGGCATACTCTCCCTCTGTCTCCCCAAAGGGCTAGTGGGGTCCTGTCCTCTATCAGAGCATTCCCTGTGTGTGTGCTGTGTGTCGGTACGTTGTGTCGACATGTATGAGGAGGAAAATGAGGTGGAGGCGGAGCAATTGCCTGTAACAGAGATGTCACCCCCTAGGGAGTCGACACCTGAGTGGATGAGCTTATGGAAGAGACGAATGTGACTTCCAGTAGGGCCACACGTTACATGATTGAGGCTATGGAAAATGTTTTTACACATTTCTGATAATACCAGTACCACTAAAAAGGGTATTAGGTTGGGTGAGAAAAAACTGCCTGTAGTTTTTCCTGCATCTGAGGAATTAAATGAAGTGTGTGATGATGCGTGGGTTTCCCCCGATAAAAACTGTTAATCCCTAAAAAGTTATTAGCATCATACCCCTTCCCGCCAGAGGATAGGGCACGTTGGGAAACACCCCTTGGGGTGAATAAAGCGCTCACACGCTTGTCTAAACAGGTGGCACTACCGTCCCCGGATACGGCCGCCCTTAAGGAACCTGCTGACAGAAAGCAGTAAAATATCCTAAAATGTATATACACTCACACGGGTGTGATACTGCGACCAGCAATCGCCTCAGCCTGGATGTGCAGTGCTGGGGTGGCTTGGTCGGATTCCCTGACTGACAATATTGATACCCTAGATAGGGACAGTATATTACTAACTATAGAGCATTTAAAAGATGCATTTCTATATATGCGTGATGCACAGAGGGATATTTGCCGACTGGCATCAAGAGTAAGTGCGCTGTCCATTTCTGCCAGAAGAGGGTTATGGACAAGACAGTGGTCAGGTGATGATGATTCCAAAAGGCATATGGAAGTATCGCCTTATAAAAGGGAGGAGTTATTTGGGGTAGGTCTAACAGACCTGGTGGCCAATGGAAAATCCACATTTTTACCCCAGGTAGCTTCTCAACCTAAGAAGACGCCGTATTATCAGGCGCAGTCCTTTCGGCCCCATAAGGACAAGCGGGCAAAAGGCGCCTCATTTCTGCCCCGTGGCAGAGGGAGAGGAAAAAGGCTGCAGCAAACAGCCAATTCCCAGGAACAAAAGCCCTCTCCCGCCTCCGCAAAGTCCTCAGCATGACGCTGGGGCTTTACAAGCGGTCTCAGGCACGGTGGGGGCCCGTCTCAAGAAATTCGAGACGTCTCCCCCTCGCCGTTTCATAAAGTCTGCTTTACCGACGTCTCCCTCAGACAGGGAGACAGTATTGCAAGCCATTCACAGGCTGTATTCCCAGCAGGTGATAATCAAGGTACCCCTCCTGCAACAGGAAAAGGGGTACTATTCCACACTATTGTGGTACCGAAGCCGGACGGCTCGGTGAGACCATTTTTAAATCTAAAATCCTTGAACACTTACATACAAAGGTTCAAATTCAAGATGGAGTCACTCAGAGCAGTGATTGCAAACCTGGAAGAAGGGGACTATATGGTCTCTCTGGACATCAAAGATGCTTACCTACATGTCCCAATTTACCCTTCTCCAAGGGTACCTCAGGTTTGTGGTACAGAACTGTCACCATCAGTTTCAGACGCTGCCGATTGGATTGTCCACGGCACCCCGGGTCTTTACCAAGGTAATGGCCGAAATGATGATACTCCTTCGAAAGAAGGGAGTTTTAGTTATCCCTTACTTGGACGATCTCCTGATAAGGGCAAGATCCAGGGAACAGTTGGAAGTCGGGGTAGCACTATCTCAGATAGTGTTGCGGCAGCACGGTTGGATTCTCAATATTCCAAAATCGCAGCTGATCCCGACGACACGCCTTCTATTCCTAGGGATGATCCTGGACACAGTCCGGAAAAAGGTGTTTTCTCCCGGAGGAGAAAGCCAGGGGGTTATCCGAACTAGTCAGAAACCTCCTAAAACCAGGCCAAGTGTCAGTGCATCAGTGCACAAGGGTCCTGGGAAAAATGGTGGCTTCCTACGAAGAAATTCCATTCTGCAGATTCCACGCAAGAACTTTCCAGTGGGACCTGCTGGACAAATGGTCCGGATCGCATCTTCAGATGCATCAGCGGATAACCCTGTCACCAAAGACAAGGGTGTCTCTCCTGTGGTGGTTGCAGAGTGCTCATCTTCTAGAGGGCCGCAGATTCGGCATTCAGGACTGGGTCCTGGTGACCACGGATGCCAGCCTGAGAGGCTGGGGAGCAGTCACACAGGGAAAAAATTTCCAGGGCTTGTGGTCAAGCCTGGAGACATCACTTCACATAAATATTTTGGAGATAAGGGCCATTTACAATGCCCTAAGCCAAGCAATACCTCTGCTTCAAGGTCAGCCGGTGCTGATCCAGTCGGACAATATCACGGCAGTCGCCCACGTAAACAGACAGGGCGGCACAAGAAGCAGGAGGGCAATTGCAGAAGCTGCAAGGATTTTTCGCTGGGCGGAAAATCATGTGATAGCACTGTCAGCAGTGTTCATTCCGGGAGTGGACAACTGGGAAGCAGACTTCCTCAGCAGGCACGACCTCCACCCGGGAGAGTGGGGACTTCACCCAGAAGTCTTCCACATGATTGTAAACCATTGGGAAAAACCAAAGGTGGACATGATGGCGTCCCGCCTAAACAAAAAATTGGACAGGTATTGCGCCAGGTCAAGGGACCCTCAGGCAATAGCTGTGGACGCTCTGGTAACACCGTGGGTGTACCAGTCAGTGTATGTGTTCCCTCCTCTTCCTCTCATACCAAAAGTACTGAGAATTATAAGACGGAGGGGAGTAAGAACTATACTCGTGGCTCCGGATTGGCCAAGAAGGACTTGGTACCCGGAACTTCAAGAGATGCTCACGGAGGACCAGTGGCCTCTACCTCTAAGAAGGGACCTGCTCCAGCAAGGACCCTGTCTATTCCAAGACTTACCGCGGCTGCGTTTGACGGCAGGGCGGTTGAACGCCGGATCCTGAAGGAAAAAGGCATTCCGGATGAAGTCATCCCTACCCTGGTCAAGCCAGGAAGGATGTAACCGCAAAGCATTATCACCGCATTTGGCGAAAATATGTTGCGTGGTGCGAGGCCAGTAAGACCCCGATGGAGGAATTTCAACTAGGTCGATTCCTGCATTTCCTGTAAACAGGAGTGTCTATGGGCCTAAAATTGGGGTCCATTAAGGTTCAAATTTCGGCCCTGTCGATTTTCTTCCAGAAAGAACTGGCTTCAGTTCCTGAAGTTCAGACGTTTGTCAAGGGGGAACTGCATATACAGCCTCCTTTTGTGCCTCCAGTGGCACCTTGGGATCTCAATGTAGTTTTGGGGTTCCTAAAATCACATTGGTTTGAACCACTCACCACTGTGGACTTAAAATATCTCACATGGAAAGTGGTAATGCTGTTGGCCCTGGCTTCAGCCAGGCGTGTCTCAGAATTGGCGGCTTTATCCTATAAAAGCCCTTACCTAATTTTTCATACGGACAGGGCAGAATTGAGGACTCGTCCTCAATTTCTCCCTAAGGTGGTTTCAGCGTTTCACTTGAACCAGCCTATTGTGGTACCTGCGGCTACTAGGGACTTGGAGGACTCCAAGTTGCTGGACGTAGTCAGGGCCCTGAAAATATGTTTCCAGGACGGCTGGAGTCAGAAAATCTGACTCGCTGTTTATCCTGTATGCACCCAACAAGCTGGGTGCTCCTGCTTCTAAGCAGACTATTGCTCGTTGGATTTGTAGTACAATTCAGCTTGCACATTCTGTGGCAGGCCTGCCACAGCCAAAATCTGTAAAAGCCCATTCCACAAGGAAGGTGGGCTCATCTTGGCCGGCTGCCCGAGGGGTCTCTGCTTTACAACTTTGCCGAGCAGCTACTTGGTCAGGGGCAAACACGTTTGCTAAATTCTACAAATTTGATACCCTGGCTGAGGAGGACCTACAGTTCTCTCATTCGGTGCTGCAGAGTCATCCGCACTCTCCCGCCCATTTGGGAGCTTTGGTATAATCCCCATGGTCCTTACGGAGTTCCCAGCATCCACTAGGACGTCAGAGAAAATAAGAATTTACTTACCGATAATTCTATTTCTCGTAGTCCGTAGTGGATGCTGGGCGCCCATCCCAAGTGTGGATTGTCTGCAATACTTGTACATAGTTATTGTTACAAAAATCGGGTTATTATTGTTGTGAGCCATCTTTTCAGAGGCTCCTCTGTTATCATGCTGTTAACTGGGTTCAGATCACAGGTTGTACGGTGTGATTGGTGTGGCTGGTATGAGTCTTACCCGGGATTCAAAATCCTTCCTTATTGTGTACGCTCGTCCGGGCACAGTATCCTAACTGAGTCTTGGAGGAGGGTCATAGGTGGAGGAGCCAGTGCACACCAGGTAGTCCTAAAGCTTTACTTTTGTGCCCAGTCTCCTGCAGAGCCGCTATTCCCCATGGTCCTTACGGAGTTCCCAGCATCCACTACGGACTACGAGAAATAGAATTATCGGTAAGTAAATTCTTATTTATACACTACCAGGCTAACATAAATATCTAACAGAATTACTACACGTTAAAATACAATAGCAACACTATTACATTTAAAGGGGAAGGAGAGAGAGAATGGCTTACAACAAATAGGAGGTAAAATGGCTGCAGAGAACTTACGCACAAGGGGAAACAATCGCATGCGCCTTCCTGGATATCCAGCTCCCGATTATCAGTGATGAGAACCGTTGAGAAGAGTAGAATGGAGCTGGCCCAGGTCGGCTTGTCTTTATATACACTTACACACAGTACAGTACAATGGTCCCTATATTCTTATTGTTCATTGGACACAGGAATCCATCTCCGCATTATAACAAAAGGTCATAGGTTGGTTCATACAGGTGGGCTGTGACTATTTCAAACTGCTCAAGTGGGAGGGAAACTCAGGTTTCCCGCCGCATGGGTAATAAACTGCAAATATAGTAAATGTCCATAAACTTCTTATAGTCATAACTATACGCACGAGCGATGAATCCGTTTCTAACCAACACCGGAATATTGCTAATTATATACCCTTCCGATGGATACTAAACACCACTGTGTAACCCCTGTCTGACCCTTCGTATCAAACAAAGAGGGATCTCTTTGTCTCTGAACATGCTACATTAACTAAACTTTCAGATTCTATCAACGGGACCATAATCTACAAAATACATTATATGACTAAAATATGTAACGATTGAGTCGCCCGCTAGACGCACACAAACTCTACCGTAAATGTGCATACCGTGCGCCTGCGAGTGCACGCGACTGCGAGTATACGCACGCACGGGAGAGCTCATGCCCGTGCAGCGGGCACACGCATGAGGTGCATATATGGCAATGTGCAGCGTGATATTTTTCTGACTTTGACAGTCCACCCTTTGGCAGTCACCAATAACTGCCACTTCCTACAACAGTTCAAAAAGAGAAAAATATATGTCATGTATAATACATTTCTATGATTGGGTAAGGGAGAAGAGAAGAAGGTGGGAAAAAGGTATGACCTAGTGAGATAGTAGAAGCATGTATGTATGAGTCCATGTTTGAGGGGTCATGTATCATCGTGCCGTACGTGTTTTAAATCAAGCTTCGAGGTATTGCGAAGTATACATTTGAATTCCTTCTTATCCCATGGTACGGGTCTGTGGATGGGCTGTCAAACTTTACCGAGCTCTTTTCGGCTTTTGGTTGCAACAAAATGGGGGAGCACATTTTAGTTGATGATACATGAATGGGGGGATATGTGAGTGCTGATATCTGTGCCTATAGTCCCTATCGACTATGTGTGTCATTACCTGAAGGTTGTAGAGATGAAGATAAGGAGCAATTATGGTAAATGCAGTCATAAACTATGTGAGTTTAATATACATTTGTTGATTGGAGTCTTGTCTGGTGTCTTGTCTTGGTGTACATGTTGACTGTAGTCTCCTGATGCTTTTGCTATAATTGCTTGAGCAAAAAGCTTTCTCAATGTCCATAGACTTACAAAAGTGTTGGGCTATCGTAAAATTTTAAAATCGCTAGGGATATTGGGGGTCTATGGCATTGTCCATCAATGGTCTGTGTAAAAGGTTGTCAAATTCTTCTTCCAAGCGGATGTCTTTGTACCTTGGAGGAAAACAAAGGAGAAACGGGTGAAAGAAACGGACCGTGGAATCACATTTTCATCACAACATTGTCTCAATGGTTGGGTCGTAAATCAAATCAGTCGTTGTTATTACAGTATCTTCACTTCTTAAACTCATCACTCGGGCGCTATGTTTACACTTTGTTAAAACCCGAACGCATCTAAATATCAGACCGACCAATATGATGACACCCAGAATACACAAAAGAAATTTGCCTACATCCATGATAATACCTTGGGCCCATTCTCCTAAACCAGAGAACCAATTTCGTGGGTTCAACCATGACACCCAACTGGTCAGCTCATTACCCACAGCGGCAAGGGTGAGATTGTGTTTCCTTCGGAAATTTTAATTGCAAAATGTCATCCATCTTTTGGTCTATGACCTCGGCTGGGTCCTCAGTGCTGTTTGCAATATACGTGCAGCACTTTATTCCATACTGAGTCGCTAGGGTAACACAATACCCGCCTGTCACAGCCGTGAGATAATTGAGAATCATCCTATGCTGAACCAGTTCTGTTTTGTAGGCTTGTAACTCTCTCCCAGTATACCTGAATGTGTCATCATACATTTCAGTGATATTGTCTAATAAATTTGCAAGCGCAGATATATATTTATAATTTATCACTCCTCTGGCGGTACGAGTGATATCTAACGCGATTAGGAATTGAATCCCGGTGGATTCATGGATCAGGTCAGAAGCCGGATGCTCTGTTCTTTCTATCAGGTGCCGTTTAACGATGTGCTCGTAATGAGTGTGAGTATAAGGAGCTGGGGCACTGCGGTGAATATCTTTCATTTTGGTATGTGATACAGTCATTACCTCAGGCAATACTTTTCCAATATAACACAATCCCTCTGAGTTTGGGGCAAGCCACTTATACGCCTTTCTCCCGCATCTGAAATATTCATCATCGGGGAGAACATATGGGACTGAATATGTTAGAACCATGTTACACATCTTCCATGTGAACCCTCCTAACCCTAATTCTCCCATCTGTCTAGTACACGTATCCGGTTGTATGATATGTGCACAGTATCCTGGTGATACTTCTCCAACTCTTATGGTCCTACTTCCTAGGGTATACCTATATCGGAAATATTTTCCACTATCGGCTATGTGGCGTATAAGCTCTGTATCTGTAGGCATTCTATCGGCTCTATATGAAAAGATCATGGTTTTGTTATTCCATGACACTTCCCAATTTCCCGGCTTTCGGGGATTGGAAATGTTAAAACACACTAAGGACCTATCCACATGGTATTGGTGGAGCTTCAAACTAGGAGGACTAGAGATGTTAAACCTCTTGTCCACCGGCCTCCCACCACTTAACTCAAGTACCTCCCCTATCGTTAAAGGAAATGGTACTAGTCCTGACTTGCTGTGACCTTGAGGTACTTGAGAGCATACCCAGCAGTCTGTTTGGTTTAACACCTTACCCACTAATGAGTGATAGTCACCCAATGGATGCCGGTCCATGTTAATGTTAAAACTGGACTGACATTTCTTGATGCACCCATCCTCAACTAAGTTATCACAATGCCTACAGATGCAATTTTCTTCAGCAAACTATCCTTCACAGTTCCTTCTATGGTCAATGCTACCAGATCGTTTTCTGATACTAGCCTTTGCTTGGTGATTATGTTGTTCTTGGAAATCTACGCCTCCATCTCTGTCATCAGAACCCATTCCAGAACCTCTCCCGACCTCCATGGTACTCTCGCCGGAACAGACTGCTCTGGTCAACATCATGGTCAACAGGAAAATCCGGATCACAGTCTCTTGGGGCAAGTCCATCTTATAGGAGGAAATGGAGAAAAATGAGAAGGGGGAAAGAAATAATTGAGGGAGATGGGATGGGAGGTGGAGAAAAACAATTAAAGGGAACAGGGGATCGACAACTGCCTCCGATCTTATTATTTCTCAATGCTCAGGTGCCGTCTCAATCTTCCTGAAACAGACACTCCAGTGATACAACTTCCTCTACCGTCTGTTCTTTATCACGAGACCTCTCTGGATCAGCAACCTTCTTACAATGGGACGAATGGACCCAAGTCTCTCTCTCGGCAACCTTCAATGCTGTCGTGCTAATCAATAAGACTTGGTATGGTCCTTCCCATCTGTCAATGAGGCAACCTGAGCGTAGAAAATTCCGTATCATTACATAATCCCCAGGTTCAATGTCATGACAATTACTATCTGGCAGATCAGGAATCACCAACTTCAAGTTATCATTCTGATTCCTTAGCTGTTTACTCATCTTAACCAAATACTTTACAGTCACTTCATTGTTACACTTCAAATCATCCTGAGGGTTAATCATAACATGCGGTTGTCGACCAAACAGAATTTCAAAGGGGGACAGATTAAGAGGGGACCTGGGAGTGGTTCTGATGCTGTATAGTACAATGGGCAAAGCTTCTGGCCATGTCAATCCTGTTTCTGCCATAACTTTGCTCAATTTATTTTTAATAGTGCTGTTCACTCTTTCTACCTTCGCACTCGCCTGGGGGCGGTACGGAGTGTGCAGCTTACTATTAATTCCCATCAACTTACACATTCCTTGAAAGACATCACCTGTAAAATGGGTACCCCTATCACTTTCAATTATTCTGGGGATACCGTATCTACACACAAATTCCTGCACAATTTTCTTAGCAGTAAACATAGCGGTATTTGTGGCCGCAGGAAATGCTTCGACCCAATTTGAAAACACATCTATACAAACTAGTACATACTTCAAATTTCGACAAGGGGGTAATTGTATGAAATCAATCTGTATTACTTGAAAAGGGCCGTCTGTTGGTGGGATATGAGATGGTTCTGTTGGTATTGCTTTCCCGATATTCTTCCTCAAGCAGGTGAGGCATGTCATTGCTCTCTTACCTGCATGGGAAGAAAATCCTGGGGCGCACCAGTAAGCTCTTACTAGCTTACACATCCCTTCTTTGCCCAGATGAGTCAGCCCGTGTGCTGCTTCCGCTAGACTTGGAAGGTATGCTCTTGGTGCCACTGGTTTACCCTGTCCATCTGTCCAGAGTCCTGAGGACTCCTGGCCATATCCTTTTGACCTCCAAACTGCCTTTTCCTGTGTGGAACACAAATTTTGCATTTCACACAACTTCTGTGTGTTGATGGTATTGAATACCATCAATTGTGTGGTGTCTGTCTGTCTGGGGGTACCAGCTGCTAACTTAGCAGCTTCGTCTGCTCGGCTGTTACCAAGTGATATTGGGTCTTGGCTATATGTATGTGCTTTACACTTGATAACAGCCACTCTGTCGGGTTCCTGTATCGCTGTTAGAAGCCTTTTGATGTGAGCTGCATGCGCTACCGGTGTACCAGCTGCCGTCATGAAATTTCTGAGGCGCCATAGGGCTCCGAAATCATGGACTACCCCGAAGGCAAACCTAGAATCTGTGTAGATATTGGCTGACTTTCCCTTAGCCAATTCACATGCTCTGGTTAGGGCAACCAGTTCAGCAACCTGGGCTGAGTGAGGTGGGCCTAGCGGTTCTGCTTCTATGGTGCCTTGGTCATCTACGACTGTGTATCCAGTACACAAGTCTCCCGAGTCCGTCTGTCTGTGACAACTACCGTCAGTGTAGAAAGTAA
The DNA here is from genome assembly GCF_028390025.1 of Pseudophryne corroboree. NCBI lineage: Eukaryota > Metazoa > Chordata > Amphibia > Anura > Myobatrachidae > Pseudophryne > Pseudophryne corroboree. The sequence goes on from NC_086444.1 coordinate 233,368,602, forward strand.
AATCTACATCTTCCAGTGGGTTGTCACTGATGTCAGGCCTTGCCGTGAAATTTTGGGTCAAATATTCCATACAATCATGCATGTCTTTTCCTGTGCTAAATCCTCCTTCACCATTACTCTCATCCTCCACCCTTTGTGCCTGTCCAGGCACACCTGGGAGATACGTTGCAGGATTTAATGCGCTGCATCTCTTTATGGTGATGTTTACGGGGGCCATCAATGCCAATTCCCATCTTGTAAACCGCGCTGATGAGACGTGTCTGGTTTGGGCAGAATTTAGCAAGGCTGACACTGCATGTGGCGTGTGGATTGTGAGTTTGTGTCCTAGCACTACATCTTCGCTTTTTGTTACTAGCAATGCTATCGCGGCAACACTTCGCAAGCATGTGGGGAGGGATCGCGCTACCGTGTCTAGCTGAGCGCTGTAGTATGCTACCGGCCTGCTGGCATCACCGTGCTTTTGGGTTAGGACGCCTGCCGCGCAACCTGCACTTTCTGTTCCGTACAGCTCAAAGGGTTTCCCATAGTCAGGCATACCTAATGCCGGTGCCTGCGTTAGGCACTGTTTAAGTCTCTCAAATGCCATCTCGGATTCGTCTGTATGAGAGATCCGATCAGGTTTGTTTGATGAGACCATCTCCTGCAAAGGTAGGGCTAGTATGGAAAAACCTGGGATCCAGTTACGGCAATACCCACACATTCCTAAAAACGTTCTGATCTGTTGCTGGGTTTGTGGCAGAGTCATGTCTCGAATTGCTTGAATTCTATCAGCGGTCAGGTGTCTCAGTCCTTGTGTCAGACAGTGTCCCAAATATTTTACCTTAGTCTGGCATAATTGCAACTTATCTTTTGAAACCTTGTGTCCGGTTTCTGAGAGATGAATCAGGAGTTGTTTCGTATCTCTCAGGGACGATTCGAGTGAATCAGAACACAGAAGTAAATCGTCTACATACTGTATTAGTATTGATCCACTCTCAGGTTGAAAAGACTGTAAACAATCATTTAAGGCTTGTGAGAAAATACTTGGACTGTCAATGAAACCTTGTGGTAAGCGAGTCCAGGTGTATTGAACTCCTCTGTATGTGAACGCAAACAAATATTGGCTGTCAGGGTGCAGAGGTACCGAGAAGAAGGCGGAGCAGAGGTCAATTACAGTGAAAAATTTCGCAGTGGGAGGGATTTGCATAAGGATGACAGCTGGATTTGGCACTACGGGGAACTGACTCTCAACTATTTTGTTAATCCCCCTTAGATCCTGCACTAGCCTGTAACCCCTCCCCCCACTCTTTTTAACAGGGAAGATGGGACTATTGGCAGTGCTGGATGTTCTTACCAGAATGCCCTGTTGTAGCAAGCGCTCTATTACGGGGTACACTCCTAACTCCACCTCTGGCTTCAGAGGGTATTGTGGGATTTTTGGAGCTATCCTACCATCTTTTACTTGCACAACTACTGGAGCTACGTTTGCCATTAATCCAGTGTCTTGTCCATCTTTAGTCCAAAGTGACTCTGGTATTTGGGATGTCATTTCTTCTACCTGGGATGGACTCCTATATATCATAACAGTATGTGACATTAATTTTGATGGGGAGTCTAGCATATCTTGCACTTCCTGAGTGTGGTTCTCAGGTATGTCTAGGAACACACCTTCAGGAGTGCAATATATGACGCACCCCATTTTACACAATAAATCTCTTCCCAGGAGATTAGTCGGTGCCGATGCAGCCAGCAAAAAGGAATGCTTGGTATGCAACGGCCCTATTGTAATCTCTGCTGGTTTGCTAACCGGGTAGTGCTGTACTACTCCCGTTACTCCCATGGCTGGAATTGTCTTACCAGTGGTTCTCATGCCCACTGTCGAATTTATCACTGATTTGGCCGCCCCCGTATCTACAAGGAAATTTAATGGTTTACCAGCTACATCAATTGTGACCTCGGGTTCACTTCCAAGACTCGCAATTAATTTCACTGGCTGCAGATTACAGGTATGGCCACACCCCTATTGGGTATGGTGACCTCCCTGAATCGCACTGGCAGCAATTACTTGTGGTGGGGGTAGATGGGAACTATCAGAGATTTGCCAGTCTCTTCTTGGGGGATACCTTTTTGTTTCCCCTGCATGTGGCTCATAGCTCTGCTTCTGCGGTACTTGATCCCAATGTCTCGTATCAGGTCGTTGTCTAGGGGGTTGATATGAATTTTGTATTTGTCTTGTTTTACAATCATGTGCCATGTGTCCCTCTCTGTGGCAACAATAACATTTTATACCTCTTGACTTACCCACAGGGGTCACAGTTCTGGGCTGAGGTGGCCAGGTAGTAAGGGCCTGTATGCTCACAGCCATTAGCTTATCACTCTGTGACTCCCTGTGTCTGATGATATTCCGATCATGCCCAGCAGCAGCCTCTCCCAATGCATCCACCGACATACCTCTCCAATCAGGCCTAGTGGTTTGTATTCTATTCCTTAAAACCTCTTTTAACCCATCCATTAATACAGAGACAGCTACTTCCCTGTGGTGTACATTAGTTTTAATGTCATCTATACCAGTGTACCTAGCCATATCCTGCAGAGCCCGGTGAAAATACTCTGGTGTGGATTCACCTTCTTTTTGTTTTATTGTAAAAATTTTATTCCACTTTACTACTGCAGGAAAATATACTCCTAACTGTAAGTTGATTCTCTTTACATTATCCTGATTATACTCGTCTGTTAGTGGTACTTCCTCATCTAACTTGCAATCAGCGATAAACTTTAACGAATCAACATTGGGGGGTAAACATTCCCTCAAAACTGTCCTCCAGTCTTTGTTATTTGGCTCTGCAGAATTTCCTAGCTCTCTAATATACTTTTGACATGCAACTAAATCTTTCCTAGGATCAGGGAATTCAGACATCATTGATCTTAATTCTGCTCGGGAAAAGGGACCGTGCATGGCGATGTTCCTGACAGGAGTTGCTCCTGAGGCTTCAGTTTTCCCATTTGGCACTGCTATTACCCTAACGGGATTAAGTCCAATAACATAATTCTGAGAAGATTCTACAACATGTGGTGAAATGGTTTCAGCATAGTGTATGGTGCCGTACTTACCAGTTGATATGACCTCACCTGTCCCTCCGCTAGGGGCCTTTGATACTAATCTTACGGGTTGGGTCGTGCCCACTGCTGTTTCTGATATGGTGGCTGCTAGGGAGAGTGCTGATATTGTTGTGGGCTCATCCTCTTGGTCACAATCCTGGGGAAAGTTCAAAACAGGGTACAACTTGCACGGATTAGTGTTAGCATTAATTACTTTAGTTACATTATCTTTAACTTCTATACATTTATCATAACCTTGTGTGCCATTCTCTGCAACCAATTTCTCTCCAGGTATGTATGGTGGTGGGGGTGCAGTGGCTATCAGTTCCCTGATAGGGTTAGATCCAGTGGCTTGCGCCAACCCCCTTTGTATTTCACCTTCCTGTTGCCACAATGTTAAATAGTCATAATGTCTAATACGCCTTTTTGAAGATTTAATCAGGCAAACTCTTCTCCTTAAATTCTGTAATACTTCTGGGTTAAAACTACCTACCCGGGGAAACTTCTCCCCGTCATGCACAGTCATCCTTTCCCATTCATTGCACAACATCTCTGTGTGATGACCATATTTCTCACACATGATATACCTTGCCGACCCGATTGGTCAGTTTACCAAATCAACCTGAACCTCGGTTGATCGCCCCTTACCTGAACAACTGGCCCCCATTTTTGCAGGTGCTGCTTTCACTACCTCTGACTTCAAATCAGGGTCTTCGGCAACCCTTACAAAAACCAAGATGTCCGGGGTAAGGCTGCGGTGGGGGTTTTGCCTCGAGGTCCGCCCACGTAACTCCCGCCCACGCTGGCCAATACGGCGACCAAAGTTCCCAGAGGTTCCGTACCCAACCTAGGGCACCTATGAACGTCTACTTGCTCGGGCGTGTGGAAGTATGCTATCCTCCCTAGCAAGTATCAGTCGTTGGAATGTCCCTGAGTGATCAGGCTACTTCCCTTAAAATAAAAAAATTACACAAATCACGTTAACAATGTGCAAGTAGCGTTCTTATGAATATTCAAGACACGCTAATGCACACAATCACATGCGGTACAATCGTATCTGCACACAAGCAACTAATCTTATGTGCGGAACGATCAGTGGAATCGAAAATTTCGGCTGCGAATTCCTTCAGCAATGAGCTTTATTGGCCTATATGGGTCTCGCACCAACCCTCTTCGGTTGTGCTCTCTACTTCTAGTCTGCTGTACCTGAACCTCCTGGTCATTTACCTCCTGGTCTGTTATGTACAGCAGACTCTACTGCTCATTAATATGTCGAGACTAACAAGGGACGCCTCCCAAGCCACCCCACGCTATCACTCTCGCTGGTGTACCTCTTTCTACTGGCCTATGGTTCCCACGTTCGTAAAAAAGAGAAATCTTATATATACACACTCTTACATTCGAACACTCTTATTTCTGTACAGAATTCCTTTCATTCAGTAATAGTCTAACCCAGAAGAATTGCAACAGAGAAGTTTTGTTTTTTTTCTTTTAACTTTAACTTTTGGATTTGAGATAGATTTGCGTTATTATCGCGTTGCTTCCTTATCGCCTACTAAAACAATACTATCGTACGGTTTGTATTATGTGGGCGTATCCGTACGCTCCGTTGCGTAATATACGCTCCGTGCATCGACCCTTGCGTCGTGTACGCCCCGCCCCTGTAAGGACACGTGTACACAGACCAAGTACGTCCACAGTAACACAACTACACATTTATCAATGTAAATGATCTTTAAGTGTAATCATTTACTGGACACCACCCAAATCTCCCTTGTATTTCTAGGCGAGACTGTGTGCGTGCCTTTTACAATTATTCCCTTAAATATTACTTTTTATCTTTTAACTATTAATAACAACAAATCTCTCAGCACGTTATCACTGGTATGTGGCAATCAGGAGAATGATATACGGACAAATACTACTAAACAAGAAATACAGGTGTGTATGCTTATGCGTACGTACGCAAAACAGAAACTAAACAGTTTTAAAAGACAATAACGTACTGTTCTTACCTTCCGGTTCCGGATTCCCTCAGCACTCCTTACTAAGCGAAGCAGACGCTTATCTGGTCAGCACTGCGAGGGATAACACCTTCCCGCCCTTTGCTGACCGATAATGTCTGCTAAAGTTACCTAGTGCAGATATGTGAAGAGCGGAGGAGCCCCCAATTGATAAAGCCTACAGATTTACCCTATATTAAACACTATAAAAGGTTAAGAGACACAGTACGCAATTGGCGCACGAGGTACCGTAAGGGTACGCCCTTAGCGTAGCGGGCGCTGTATCAGGAGCGAGCCGCTCGAGCGACACAAACGCTCGCGAGAATACGCTGTTGGTATCAAGCACACCATAGGCTGCCGATTACTGTAATGATACGCTACCAGCGTAGCGGACGCTCGAGACCACGAGGAGATCACAAGCGGCGCTGACACTCACAGAATTAAACCTTAATAACTATACCTTAAAGAATGTACTTATACTGTAAACCTTTATGCAGTGATAATGTGTAGATGCAACGCAATGTAACCTGGTTAGTTTAAAAGCTGTATGAGCGACTGAGACGCTCAGAGAACCCTTATAAATATAATAAACACTCAAATACCGGTCTAAGGTTCTAACACCTTTAAGAGAGAGAATGAACGTTCAATTGCAAAAGAATATACAGTACAGTTTATACACTACCAGGCTAACATAAATATCTAACAGAATTACTACACGTTAAAATACAATAGCAACACTATTACATTTAAAGGGGAAGGAGAGAGAGAATGGCTTACAACAAATAGGAGGTAAAATGGCTGCAGAGAACTTACGCACAAGGGGAAACAATCGCATGCGCCTTCCTGGATATCCAGCTCCCGATTATCAGTGATGAGAACCGTTGAGAAGAGTAGAATGGAGCTGGCCCAGGTCGGCTTGTCTTTATATACACTTACACACAGTACAGTACAATGGTCCCTATATTCTTATTGTTCATTGGACACAGGAATCCGTCTCTGCATTATAACAAAAGGTCATAGGTTGGTTCATACAGGTGGGCTGTGACTATTTCAAACTGCTCAAGTGGGAGGGAAACTCAGGTTTCCCGCCGCATGGGTAATAAACTGCAAATATAGTAAATGTCCATAAACTTCTTATAGTCATAACTATACGCACGAGCGATTAATCCGTTTCTAACCAACACCGGAATATTGCTAATTATATACCCTTCCGATGGATACTAAACACCACTGTGTAACCCCTGTCTGACCCTTCGTATCAAACAAAGAGGGATCTCTTTGTCTCTGAACATGCTACATTAACTAAACTTTCAGATTCTATCAACGGGACCATAATCTACAAAATACATTATATGACTAAAATATGTAACGATTGAGTCGCCCGCTAGACGCACACAAACTCTACCGTAAATGCGCATACCGTGCGCCTGCGAGTGCACGCGACTGCGAGTATATGCACGCACGGGAGAGCTCATGCCCGTGCAGCGGGCACACGCATGAGGTGCATATATGGCAATGTGCAGCGTGATATTTTTCTGACTTTGACAACGCTTACCTCCATATTCCGATATGGCCGCCTCATCAGGCCTACCTCAGGTTTGCCCTGTTGGAGGAACACTACCAGTTCCAGGCGCTACCCTTCGGCCTATCCACAGCCCAAGGGTCTTCACCAAAGTGATGGCGGAAATGATGATCCAACTCAGGACTCAGGAAGTGAACATTGTCCCCTACCTCGACGATCGGCTGATCAAAGCAAGATCAAAGGAACTACTGCTGGACAGCATCTGCCGCACGACATACCTGTTGTCACAACACTGTTGGATTCTAAATTTTCAAAAATCCCACCTGGAGCCAACCCAGCGTCTCCAGTTCCTCAGAATGATCCTGAAGACGGTGGCTCAGAAGGTCTTCCTTCCTGCAGACAAGGCAAAGGCACTTTAGGAGTTGGTTTGGGCAGTTCTGCAACCAAACAAAGTCTCGGTACATCTTTGCACCCGTCTGTTGGGAAAGATGGTGGCCTCCTTCGAGGCCATTCAATTTGATAGATTCCATGCAAGGACATTCCAACTGGTTCTCCTGAAGAAGTGGTTGGGCTCGCATCTGCAGATGCACCAGGTCATACGTCTCTCAACGCAGGCCAGGATCTCTCTCCTGTGGTGGTTGCAACCCTCCAACCTCTTGGAGGAGCAGAGTGTCAAAGTCAGAAAAATATCACGCTACACATTGCCATATTTGCACCTCATGCGTGTCCCCGCTGCGCGTGCATGAGCTCTCCCGTGCGTGCGCATACTCGCTGTTGCGTGCACCCGCGGGCACACGGTATGCGCATTTACGGTAGAGTTTATGTGCGTCTAGCGGGCGACTCAATCATTACATATTTTAACCATATAATGTATTTTGTAGATTATGGTCCCTTTGATAGAATCTGAAAGTTTAGTTAATGTAGCATGTTCATAGACAAAGAGATCCCTCTTTGTTTGATACGAAGGGTCGGACAGAGGTTATACAGTGGTGTTTAGTATCCATCGGAAGAGTATTTAATTAGCAATATTCCGGTGTTGGTTTGAAGCGGATAACTCGCTCGTGCGAATAGTTATGGACATAAGAAGTTTATGAACATTTACTGTATTTGCACTTTATTATCCATGCGGCGGGAAACCTAGTTTCCCACCCACCTGAGCAGTTAGGAATAGTCACAGCCCACCTGTATGAATCAACCTATGACCTTTTGTTATAATGCGAAGACGAATTCCTGTGTCCAATGAACAATAAGAATATAGGGACCATTGTACTGTATTGTGTGTAGTGTATAAAAGGACAAGCCGATCTGGGCCAGCTCTCTATTCTCTTCAACGGTTCTCATCACTGATAATCGGGAGCTGGGTATCCAGAAGGCGCATGCGATTGTTTCCCTTTGTGCGTAAGTTTCTCTGCAATCATATTGTCTTTATTGTTATAAGTCGTTCTCTCTCTCTCTCTCTCTCTCTCTCTCTCTCTCTCCTTCCCCTTTAAAAGCAATTGTATCTTTATTGTATTTTATGTGTAGTTACTTGGTTAGGTATTTTATGTTATCTTGGTAGTGTATAACTTGTACTGTATTATTCTTTTGCGATTGAACGTTCATTCATTTCCTTAAAAGGAGTTAGACCCTTAGACCGGTATTTGAGTGTTTATTATATTGCTAAGGGGTTCTCTGAGCGTCACATACGCTCATACAGCTTTTAAACTAACAAGGTTACATTGTGTTACATTTACACCTTATCACTGCACAAGGGTTTACAGTATAAGTACATTGTTTATGGTATAGTTATAAAGGTTTAACACTGTGAGCGTCAGCGCCGCTTGTGATCTCCTCGTGGTCCCGAGCATCCGCTACGCTGATAGCGTATCATTACGTTAGTCGGCAGCCTATAGCGTGCTTGCCTGTACACGCTAAGCCGTGAGCGAACGTGCCGCTCGTGCGTCTCGACCACGGCTAAGCGTTTGATACGCAACGTGCGTACTCTTACGGTATTCCATACGTCAATTGCGTACTGTGTTCTTTAACCTTTTAGAGTGTTTTAAATAAGATAAATATTAGGCTTTATCAATTGGCGGCTCGTCCGTCCTTCACATATCTGCACTAGGTAATTTCAGCAGACATTATCGGTCAGCAAAGGGCGGGAGGTAATATTCCTCGTAGTGCTGACCAAGATAAGCGTCTGCTTCGCTTAGTAAAGGGTGCTGAAGGAATCCGGAACCGGAGGTAAGAACAATACGCTAGTGTCTTTTAAAACAGTTTTTTTTCTGTTCTGTCTTGCGTACGCACGCATACATCTGCATTTCTTTTCATTCGTGTATTTTCACATATCACTCTCCTGGTTGCCATTTCACAATTGATAACGTGCTAAGAAAGATTTGTTGCTATTAGTAGTTAAAGAGTAAAAGTAATACATTAACGGGTAATTTGTAAAGCACGCACACAGCTTTGCCTAAGATACAAGGAAAGACCTGTGTGGTGCTCGGTAGATGATTACAATTAAAGATCATCTACATTGATAAACGTGTTAACTGTATTTCTGTGGACATATCTGGCTGGCATACACGTGTTTCTAACAAAAGGGTGAGACTAGTGTACGCAACACAAAGGCCGACGCACGTAGCGTATATTACGCAACGGAGCGTCCGGGTACGCTCACATAATTCAAATCACACGATAGTATTATTTTAACAGGCGAAAAAGGAGGCAACGCGATAAATAGCGCAAGTCAATTTTAGTGTCCAAAATTTTAAGCTAATAGATCCTTCTCCAATTTGCGACTCATCTGGTCTAGACTGTTTACTGAATGAAAGGAATTTCTGCGCAGAAATAAAATTAAAGTGTACATGTGGTGAGTGTTTGCATATATAAGTTTTTACAATTTTTTGGGTTGAACCACAAGAAGTCGAGTTCTCGTGAGGTACATACATGTAAGTGACGTGCATGGTGGCTGGGGAGGCATCCCTTGTTAAACATAAATTTGAGCATTCGAGTATAGCAGACCAGGAGGTCTACTGTAGCACAGACCAGGAGGTCCGGAACAGACCAGGAGGTCTAGGTACAGCAGACTAAGAAGTCTGCTATAGAGAAAAGTAGCACAACACCAGGAAGGGTTGGTGCGGAACCCATATAGGCCATTAAAGCTCTGGCTGAAGGAATTCGCAGCCGCAATTTTCGATTCCACTGGTCGCTCCGCACATAAGATTAGTTGCTTATGTGCAGAACGATTGTACCGCACGTAATTGTGTGCATTAGTTAGTAACCTGACCAGTACCATTTGCGTACGAAAGGGGTCATAAACGCTATTTGTACACTCTAACATGATTTGTGTAATTTTTTTTATTTTAAGGGAGGTTCGCTGGTCACTCAGGAACTATCCAGCAACCAATAGTTACTGGAAAGGGTTAAGTGCTCTTCGGATCACACTCGCAGGTTCCAGTAAATAGCGGTTCAGGTCGCAGGGGCCCTAGGTCGAGTACGCCAGCGCTAAGGCAGTGTGTGGGCGTATTGGTCGGCGTGGGCGAGTGAGTGGAGTACTCGGTAAACTGCCACCGTCGGCCTACCCCGAACATCTTGGTTTTGTAAGGGTTCGCTGAAGACCCTGATTTGAAGGTCACAGGTGGTGAAAGCAACACCTGCAAGTATGGGGGCCAGTTGTTCAGGTAGGGGGCGATCAACCTCGGTTCGGGTTGATTCAGTAAACCGGCCAATCGGGTCGGCAAGGTATGTAATGTGTGAAAAATACGGTTCACACACAGAGGTTTTATGTGATGAATGGGAAAGGATGACTGTGCATGACGGGGAGAAGTTTCCCCGGGTAGGTAGCTTTAGCCCAGATGTGTTACAAAATCTTAGGAGGAGGATATGTCTCATTAAATCAACAAAGAGACGGATCAAACATTATGACTACTTACAGTTATGGCAACAGGAGGGTGAAATACAGAGAGGATTGGCTCAGGCGGCTGGATCTAACCCTATCAGGAAACTGATAGCTACGGCACCACCGCCACCTTACATAACGGGAGAGAAGTTGGTTGCAGAGGATGACGCACTAATGTGTGATAAACAGGCACTTAGTAACTGTATAAATGTTAAGGATAATATGAATAAGATGAGTAATGCAAATATTAACCCGTGCAAGTTGTACCCTGTTTTAAACTTTCCCCAGGAGTGTGATCAAGAGGACGAGTCAACAACACTATCGGCACTCTCTCTAGCAGCCACCATATCAGAAACAGCAGTGGGCACGACCCAACCCGTAAGATTAGTATCCAAGGCCCCTAGCGGAGGGACAGGTGAGGTCGTATCAACGGGTAAGTACGGCACCATACACTATGCTGAAACCATTTCACCACAAGCTGTAGAATCTACTCAGAATGATGTTATTAGACTTAATCCCGTTAGGGTAATAGCAGTGCCAAATGGGAAAACGGACACATCAGGAGTTACTCCTGTCAGAAACATTGCCATGCACTGTCCATTTTCCCGAATGGAATTAAGAGCAATAGTGTCTGAATTCCCTGATCCTAGGAAGGATCTAGTTGCTAGCCAGAAATACATTAGAGATCTAGGGAATACTGTAGAGCCCAATAACAAAGACTGGCAGATATTGCTGAGGGCATGTTTACCCTCCAATGTCGACTCAGCAAGATTTTTAGCTGACTGTAAATTAGATGAGGATGTACCCCTTACGGATGTGTACAACCAAGACAATGTAAAGAGAATAAATTTACAGTTAAAAGAGTATTTCCCAGCTGTTGTCAAATGGAACAAGATTTTCGCCATTAAACAAAAAGAGGCAGAAACAGCTGCTGACTATTTTCACAGGGCAATACAGGAAATGGCCAGGTATACAGGCATAGAAGACATTAAGACAAATGCAAATCATAGAGAAGTAGCAGTCTCGGTGTTAATGGATGGTTTAAAAGAGGTATTGAAGACAAGGGTACAGACCACGCAACCATGTTGGCGAGGTCTGTCGGTGGCTACTTTGAGAGAGGCTGCTATTGATCACGATCGGAATATCACCAGACACAGGGAGTCACAAAGTGATAAGTTAATGGCCGTAAGTATACAGGCCCTGACCACAAGGCAACCTTTGTATAAATCTCCAAACCCTGTGGGTAAGTCAAATGTGGTAACCTGTTATTACTGTCATAAAGAGGGACATTTTGCATGAGACTGTAGATCGAAAAATGCACAAAAATCATATCAAGCCCCTAGACGACGACATGACACACGAAATTGGGATCAGGGACCGCAGGGACGGAGTCATGAGCCACATGCAGGGGAAACAAAAAGGTATCCCCCAAAAAGAGACTGGCAAGTCTCTGGTAGTTCCCATTTACCCACTTCTCAAGTAGTTGCTGCCAGCGCGATTCAGGGAGGGCACCATACCCAATAGGGGTGTGGCCATACCTGTAATCTGCAGCCAGTGAAATTGATTGCAAGCCTTGGAAGTGAACCCGAGGTCACAATTGATGTAGCTGGTAAACCATTAAACTTCCTTGTAGATACGGGGGCGGCCAAATCAGTGATAAATTCGACAGTGGGCATGAGAACCACTGGTAAGACAATTCCAGCCATGGGAGTAACGGGAGTAGTCCAGCACTACCCTGTTAGCAAACCAGCAGAGATTACAATAGGGCCTTTGCATACCAAGCATTCCTTTTTGCTGGCGGCATCGGCACCGACTAATCTCCTGGGAAGAGATTTATTGTGTAAAATGGGGTGCGTCATTTATTGTACTCCTGAAGGTGTATTCTTAGACATACCTGAGAATCACGCTCAGGAAGTGCGAGACATGCTAGACTCCCCATCAAAATTAATGTCCCACACTGTTATGTTAAATAGGAATCCATCCCAGGTAGAAGAAATGACATCCCAAATACCAGAGTCACTGTGGACTAAAGATGGACAAGACACTGGATTAATGGCAAACGTAGCTCCAGTAGTTGTGCAAGTAAAAGATGGTAGGATAGCTCCAAAAATCCCACAATACCCTCTGAAGCCAGAGGTGGAATTAGGAGTATACCCCGTAATAGAGCGCTTGCTACAACAGGGCATCCTGGTAAGAACATCCAGCACTGCCAATAGTCCCATCTTCCCTGTGAAAAAGAGTGGGGGGAGGGGTTACAGGCTAGTACAGGATCTAAGGGGGATTAACAAAATAGTTGAGAGTCAGTTCCCCGTAGTGCCAAATCCAGCTGTCATCCTTATGCAGATCCCTCCCACTGCGAAATTTTTCACTGTTATTGACCTCTGCTCCGCCTTTTTCTCGGTACCCCTGCATCCTGACAGCCAATATTTGTTTGCATTTACATACAGAGGAGTCCAATACACATGGACTCGATTACCACAGGGTTTCATAGACAGTCCAAGTATATTTTCACAGGCTTTGCATGATTGTTTACAGTCTTTCCAACCAGAGAGTGGATCAATATTGATACAGTATGTGGACGATTTACTACTGTGTTCAGATTCACTGGAAGCGTCCCTGAGAGATACGAAACAGCTCCTGTTTCATCTTTCAGACACAGGACACAAAGTTTCCAAAGACAAATTACAATTATGCCAGCCTAAAGTAAAATATCTGGGACACTGTCTAACACAAGGACTGAGACACCTGACCGCTGATAGAATTCAAGCAATTAGAGACATGACTCTGCCACAAACCCAGCAACAGATCAGAACGTTTTTAGGAATGTGTGGGTATTGCCGTAACTGGATCCCAGGGTTTTCCATTCTAGCATTACCTTTGCAGGAGATGGTTTCATCAAACAAACCTGATCGGATTTCGCATACAGACGAATACGAGATGGCATTTGAGAGACTTAAACAGTGCCTAACGCAGGCACCAGCATTAGGTATGCCAGACTATGGGAAACCCTTTGAGCTGTACGGAACAGAAAGTGCTGGTTGCGCGGCAGGCGTCCTAACCCAAAAGCACGGTGATGCCAGCAGGCCGGTAGCATACTACAGCGCTCAGCTAGATACGGTAGCGCGATCCCTCCCCACATGCTTGCGAAGTGTCGCTGCGATAGCATTGCTAGTTACAAAAAGCGAAGATGTAGTGCAAGGACACAACCTCACAATTCATACACCACATGCAGTGTCAGCCTTGCTGAATTCCGCCCAAACCAGGCACGTCTCATCAGCGCGGTTTACAAGATGGGAATTGGCATTAATGGCCCCCGTAAACATCACCATAAGGAGATGCAGTGCATTAAATCCTGCAACATATCTCCCAGGTGTGCCTGGACAGGCACAAAGGGTGGAGGATGAGAGTGATGGGGAAGGAGGATTTAATACAGGGGATGACACACATGATTGTATGGAATATTTGACCCAAAATTTCACGGCAAGGCCTGACATCAGTGACAACCCACTGGAAGATGTAGATTTTACTTTCTACACTGACGGTAGTTGTCACAGACAGACGGACTCGGGAGACTTGTGTACTGGATACGCAGTCGTAGATGACCAAGGTACCATAGAAGCAGAACCGCTAGGCCCACCTCACTCAGCCCAGGTTGCTGAACTGGTTGCCCTAACCAGAGCATGTGAATTGGCTAAGGGAAAGTCAGCCAATATCTACACGGATTCTAGATACGCCTTCGGGGTAGTCCATGATTTCGGAGCCCTATGGCGCCTCAGAAATTTCATGACGGCAGCTGGTACACCGATAGCGCATGCAGCTCACATCAAAAGGCTTCTAACAGCGATACAGGAACCCGACAGAGTGGCTGTTATCAAGTGTAAAGCACATACATATAGCCAAGACCCAGTATCACTTGGTAACAGCCGAGCAGACGAAGCTACTAAGTTAGCAGCTGGTACCCCCAGACAGACAGACACCACACAATTGATGGTATTCAATACCATCAACACACAGAAGTTGTGTGAAATGCAAAATTTGTGTTCCACACAGGAAAAGGCAGTTTGGAGGTCAAAAGGATATGGCCAGGAGTCCTCAGGACTCTGGACAGATGGACAGGGTAAACCAGTGGCACCCAGAGCATACCTTCCATGTTTAGCTGAAGCAGCACATGGGCTGACTCATCTGGGCAAGGAAGGAATGTGCAAGTTGGTAAGAGCTTATTGGTGCGCCCCAGGATTCTCATCCCATGCAGGTAAGAGAGCAATGTCATGCCTTACCTGCTTGAGGAAGAACATCGGAAAGGCAATACCAACAGAACCATCTCATATCCCACCTACAGGCGGCCCTTTTCAGGTAATACAGATTGATTTTATACAATTACCCCCTTGTCGAAATTTGAAGTATGTACTAGTTTGTATAGATGTGTTTTCAAATTGGGTCGAAGCATTTCCTGCGGCCACAAATACCGCTATGTTTACTGCTAAGAAAATTGTGCAGGAATTTGTGTGTAGATACGGTATCCCTAGAATAATTGAAAGTGATAGGGGTACCCATTTTACAGGTGATGTCTTTCAAGGAATGTGTAAGTTGATGGGAATTGATAGTAAACTGCACACTCCGTACCGCCCCCAGGCGAGTGCGAAAGTAGAAAGAGTGAACAGCACTATTAAAAATAAATTGAGCAAAGTTATGGCAGAAACAGGATTAACATGGCCAGAAGCTTTACTCATTGTACTATACAGCATCAGAACCACTCCCAGGTCCCCTCTTAATCTGTCCCCCTTTGAAATTCTGTTTGGTCGACAACCGCATGTTATGATTAACCCTCAGGATGATTTGAAGTGTAACAATGAAGTGACTGTAAAATACCTGGTTAACATGAGTAAACAGCTAAGGAATCAGAATGACAATCTGAAGTTAGTGATTCCTGATTTGCCAGATAGTAATTGTCATGACATTGAACCTGGGGATTATGTAATGATACGGAATTTTCTACGCTCAGGTTGCCTCATTGACAGATGGGAAGGACCATACCAAGTCTTATTGATTAGCACGACAGCATTGAAGGCTGCCGAGAGAGAGACTTGGGTCCATTCGTCCCATTGTAAGAAGGTTGCTGATCCAGAGAGGTCCCGTGATAAAGAACAGACGGTAGAGGAAGTTGTATCACTGGAGTGTCTGTTTCAGGAGGACTGAGACGGCACCTGAGCATTGAGAATAATAAGATCATTGGCAGTTGTCGATTCCCTGTTCTATTTTATTGTTTTTCTCCACTTCCCATCCCATCTCCCTCAATTGTTTCTTTCCCCCTTCTCATCCTTCTCCATTTCCTCCAATAAGATGGACTTGCCCCAAGAGACTGTGATCCGGATTTTCCTGTTGACCATGATGTTGACCAGAGCAGTCTGTTCCGGCGAGAGTACCATGGAGGTCGAGAGAGGTTCTGGAATGGGTTCTGATGACAAAGATGGAGGCGTAGATTTCCAAGAACCACATAATCACCGAGTAAAGGCGAGTATCAGAAAACGATCTGGTAGCATTGACAATAGAAGAAATTGTGACGGTTGTTAGCTGAAGAGAACTGTATCTGTAGACTCTGTGACAGTGTAGTTGAGGATGGGTGTATCAAGAAATGCCAATCCAGTTTTAATATCCACATGGACCGGCATCCATTGAGTGACTATCACTCCTTAGTGGGTAAAGTGTTAAATCAGACAGATTGTTGGGTATGCTCTCAAGTACCTCAAGGCCATAGCAAATCAGGATTAGTGCCCTTCCCTTTAACTATAGGGGAGGTACTTGAGCTAAGTGGTGGGAGGCCGGTGGACAGGAGGTTTAATATCTCCAGTCCTCCTAGTTTGAAGCTCCACCAATATCATGTGGATAGATCCCTAGTATGTTTTAACATTTCCAATCCCCGAAAGCCGGGAAATTGGGAAGTGTCATGGAATAACCAAACCATGACCTTTTCATACAGAGCCGATAGAATGCCTACAGATACAGAACTTATACGCCACATAGCCGGTAGTGGAAAATATTTCCGATATAGGTATACCCTCGGAAGTAGAACCATGAGAGTTGGAGAGGTATCACCAGGATACTGTGCACATATCGTACAAACCGATACGTGTACTAAACAGATGGGAGAATTAGGGTTAGGAGATTTCATATGGAAAATGTGTAATATGGTAATGTCTTACTCCGTCCCATATGTTCTCCCCGATGATGCATATTTCATATGCGGGAGGAAGGCGTATAAGTGGCTTGCCCCAAACTCAGAAGGGTTATGTTATATTGGAAAGGTACTGCCTGAAGTAATGACTGTATCACATACTAAAATGAAAGATATTCACCGCAGTGCCCAAGCTCCTTATACTCACACTCATTACGAGCACATCGTTAAACGGCACCTAATAGAAAGAACAGAGCATCCGGCCTCTGACCTGATCAATGAATCCACCGGGATTCAATTCCTAATTGTGTTAGATATCACTCGTACCGCCAGAGGAGTGATAAATTATAAATACATATCTGCGCTTGCAAATTTATTAGACAACATCACTGAAATGTATGATGACACATTCAGGTATACTGGAAGGGAGCTCCAAGCTTATAAAACAGAACTGGTTCAGCATAGGATGATTCTCAATTATCTCACAGCTGTGACGGGTGGGTATTGTGTTACCCTAGCAACTCAGTATGGAATAAAGTGCTGCACATATATTACAAACAGCACCGAGGACCCGGTCGAGGTCATAGACCAAAAGATGGACGACATTTTGCAATTAAAATGGGAGTTCCGAAGGAAACACAATCTCACCCTTGCCGCTGTGGGAAATGAGCTGACCAGTTGGGTGTCATGGTTGAACCCACGAAATTGGTTCTCTGGTTTAGGAGAATGGACTCAAGGAATTATCATGGATGTAGGGAAATTCCTTTTGTGTATTCTGGGTGTCATCATATTGTCACGATCCGGGTATCTGGACGCCATTTCTTACCCATCAGATGCCTCCTAAGGCTGGCTCAGCGCTCCAGGACCGGATCCCATCTGTTATCCTGATGTGTGCATTCCTGTATCCTCTCCTGTCACTCTGGGACGCTGTCACAGTAAACGCCATATTACACCTGGCATGGCGTCTCCCGCGGCCTCCGCCGCCGTCCCTGAACTTCTGCATGCAGAGTGTCTGAGTGGCGATTACGTCAGCCGCGGCCTCCGCTGTGTCCGCGTGGTTGGATGTGCATCTGTCAGCCTGGCGCCTCCTGTCTCCGGTGGCCGGCGCCGCCATTACTGTTTTCATTACCACATGGATTACAAACCAAACTTCCCTCCAAGTGTCTGCATGGGCGCAGCCATCTTGGATTCTGTCAGCTGATCATTTCCACCAATCTGTTGTCAGTATTGATAATCTGCATAATTGCCTAGCCAATCCCTTCCTTGCTGCAGGTATAAATACACTGTGCCTGAGCAAGGAAGGCGTCAGTGCTTTGGTTGTCAAACCTAGTTCCTGTTTGTCTCTCTCCTGTGATTGTCTTCCAGGTTCCAGCTCCTGTCTCAAGACTTCCACCATAGAGACCCGCACCAGCATTCCACCTGCGGTGTAGCCTGACTCTCCAATCCATTGTGGATTCATCTGTTTCCAGCTACAACATTACCTGCTTCCAGCTCAGCTTCCAGCAGAGTACAGCTTCCCTTAAAGGGCCGGTGTCCTTTCTACACTTTACCACTCTCCACCGGTATTATTATTTCTCCGCTCTCAAGTTCTACATTTCAGTTCATATTTCATCGCTCCCAAGTTCATTTATTATTTAACTGGTTCCAGCCAGTATCCACTCCGTGCTAACAACAGTCTGGTTCCAGCCAGTATCCACAGCAGCTGTTTTATCTTCAGCAACCCAGCTTTTCCTGGAACACCAGCTGGCACAATCCTGGGTTATCTCCATTGCTACAGTCGGGCCTGGTAAGGACTTTCCATCTAGAAGATCATAAGAACTATCTCACACTACCAGTGCCCTGTGGCTCCTGCCATCCTGTAGTACCCAGGAACTGTATTTATTCTTTGCTGACTTTTACGTTTTCTTTTACTGCTGCTGTGTTGCGGAGTTGTCATAATAAACATCATTGACTTTTATCCAAGTTGTCGTGGTCACGCCTTCGGGCAGTTATTATTCATGTTACTTACATGTCCAGGGGTCTGATACAACCTCCCAGGTTCCGGTACATCTCAGCCCCTACAACTGAGGCTGCCTCCCGTCAGCTCAGGCCCTCAGTTGTGACAGTAAGCACTGACCTAATGAATCCAGCCGGAGACCAGGATCAAGCGGCCAGGCCGATGCAAGAACTGGCAGCCCGACTAGAACATCAGGAGGCTGCACAGGGCCACATCATCCGCTGTCTCCAGGATCTCTCTACTCAGCTGGATGGGATTCAGACAACTCTCCGTGGATCAGGCGCGTCTGGTGCGTCAACCACAGTGACTCCAGCTATAACCCCACCCACCTTACCCATTTCTGCTCCACGTCTTCATCTTCCAACGCCAGCAAAATTTGACGGATCTCCAAGATTCTGCAGGGGATTTCTCAACCAGTGTGAGATTCAGTTTGAGCTACAACCTGGCAATTTTCCCAGTGACCGTACAAAAATTGCCTACATTATTTCTCTTCTCAGTGGCTCAGCCCTTGATTGGGCATCACCGTTATGGGAGAGGTCCGACACCCTGCTATCTTCCTACACTGCCTTCGTGTCAACATTCAGGCGCATCTTCGACGAGCCAGGCCGGGTAACCTCAGCTTCATCCGAGATTCTCCGTTTACGCCAGGGGTCACGTACTGTAGGACAATATCTGATACAGTTCCAGATCCTGGCATCCGAACTGGCATGGAACGACGAGGCCCTGTATGCTGCATTCTGGCATGGCTTATCTGAGCGTATTAAAGATGAGTTAGCTACCAGAGACTTACCTTCTAAGTTAGATGAGCTAATCTCACTCTGCACGAAAGTTGATTTACGTTTCAGAGAGAGAGCAACTGAGCGTGGAAGATCATCTGCTCCAAAATCTTCTGCTCCTCCTCCTCGTCAACTGTCACCATCTAAAGATGAGCCCATGCAACTTGGCCATTCCCGTTTAACTCCTGCTGAGCGCTGAAGACGTCTCTCCGAGTCTCTCTGTCTCTATTGTGCAGCTCCGTCTCACACCATTAATGCCTGTCCCAAACGTCCGGGAAACTCCAAATCCTAGCTCGCCAAGGAGAGGGCCGGCTAGGAGTAATGATCTCCTCTCCATCTCCTCAAGATTGTAATCTCCCAGTCTCGCTTCAAGTTGCTCAACGTTATCGGAACGTCATTGCCCTCCTTGATTCCGGAGCGGCTGGGAACTTTATTACCGAAGCCTATGTTAAACGGTGGTCCCTACCCACCGAGAGACTTCCTTCGTCCATTTCTTTAACTGCCGTGGATGGCAGCAAAATTTTTGATGCAGTTATTTCTTTAAGGACTCTACCAATTCGTCTGAGAGTGGGAGTTCTTCATTCCGAACTTATTTCTTTTTTAGTGATTCCAAGAGCCACACATCCTGTGGTCCTGGGCCTTCCATGGCTCCGTCTTCACAATCCTACAATTGATTGGACGACTACGCAAATCCTGGCATGGGGTTCCTCCTGTGCTGAGACATGTTTGTTTAAAGTATTGCCTGTCTGTTCTTCCTCCCCCAGGTCGTCTGATGTTCCACCTCCTCCATATCAAGATTTCACGGATGTGTTCAGTAAAGCTTCTGCTGATATCCTTCCTCCTCATAGAGAATGGGACTGCCCGATTGATCTCGTTCCAGGGAAGGTTCCACCTCGAGGCCGAACTTATCCGTTGTCTCTGCCTGAGACGCATTCTATGGAGGAATATATTAAAGAGAACCTAGCAAAGGGGTTCATTCGACCTTCTTCTTCTCCAGCCGGCGCAGGCTTCTTTTTTGTAAAAAAGAAAGATGGTGGTCTGCGGCCGTGCATCGACTACAGAGGTTTGAATGACATTACCATCAAGAACCGTTATCCTTTACCCCTGATTACTGAGCTCTTTGACAGAGTTAGCGGAGCTACCATCTTTACAAAGCTGGACTTGAGAGGTGCATACAATCTCATCCGGATCCGTGAGGGTGACGAGTGGAAGACCGCCTTTAACACCCATGACGGACATTATGAGTACCTCGTCATGCCCTTCGGATTGAGCAATGCTCCAGCTGTCTTCCAGCATTTTGTCAATGAGATCTTCAGAGACATTCTATACCGTCATGTCGTGGTCTATCTAGACGATATCCTCATTTTTGCCAACGATTTAGAGGAACATCGTTTTTGGGTTAAAGAGGTTCTGTCCCGTCTCCTTGTCAATCATCTCTATTGCAAATTAGAAAAATGCGTCTTTGAAGTCAAGTCCATTCCGTTTCTAGGGTACATTGTGTCCGGTTCCGGACTAGAGATGGATCCTAAGAAACTACAAGCAATCCAAAATTGGCCGGTACCCTTAACCCTCAAAGGGGTCCAGAGGTTCTTAGGGTTCGCCAACTATTACCGAAAGTTTATACGAGACTTTTCCACCATTGTGGCGCCTATTACTGCTTTCACTAAGAAGGGTGCTAACCCGTCCAAGTGGTCTGAAGAAGCCATGCAAGCATTTCATCTTTTAAAACAAAGGTTCATCTCTGCGCCTGTTCTGAAACAGCCTGACATCGACTCTCCTTTCATCTTAGAGGTGGATGCCTCCTCCGTTGGAGTAGGAGCGGTGTTATCTCAGAGGGCTAAAGATGGCCATTTACACCCTTGCAGTTTCTTCTCCCGGAAGTTCTCCCCAGCTGAGCGCAACTATGCCATTGGCGACCAGGAGTTGCTAGCCATTAAGCTCGCTCTAGAAGAGTGGAGGTATCTGTTGGAGGGAGCTTCTCATTCAATCACCATACTTACAGACCACAAGAACCTTTTATATCTGAAAGGCGCACAATGTCTCAACCCTCGTCAGGCCAGATGGGCACTTTTCTTTTCCAGGTTCGACTTTAAACTCCAGTTCTGTCCGGGCTCTCAGAATCGCAAGGCCGATGCCCTTTCCCGCTCATGGGAGCAAGAAAATGAGTCAGAGTCTTCAGACAAGCATCCTATTATAAATCCGTTGGCATTCTCCACGGTAGGGATGGACTCTACAGGGAAAAGTTTTGTGAAACCGATGCTAAGGAAGAAGCTCATGCATTGGGCCCATGCTTCCCGTTTTGCCGGACATACAGGTATCCAAAAAACCCTGGAGTTTATCTCTAGGTCCTATTGGTGGCCAACTCTGAAAAAAGACGTCTTGGAGTTTATTGCATCTTGCCCAAAGTGTGCTCAACATAAGGTATCCCGCCAGTCGCCTGCGGGGCAACTGGTTCCACTATCTGTTCCCCGTCGACCTTGGACCCATTTGTCGATGGATTTTATTACAGATTTACCCATGTGCAACAAGTTCAATACCATCTGGGTGGTAGTTGACCGGTTCACCAAGATGGCACACTTCATTCCTCTCACCGGTCTTCCGTCAGCTTCCAAGTTGGCTCAAGTATTCATACAAGAGATCTTCCGACTCCACGGTCTTCCTGAAGAAATTATCTCAGATCGAGGAGTTCAATTCACAGCCAAATTCTGGCGAAGTTTATGTCAAGTCCTCCAAGTCAAGCTAAAGTTTTCCACGGCTTACCATCCTCAGACCAATGGTCAAACCGAGAGGGTGAATCAGGACTTGGAGGCCTTCCTCCGCATCTATGTGTCCTCCTCTCAAGATGACTGGGTTCAATTACTTCCCTGGGCCGAGTTCTGTCATAACAACCAGTACCATTCTTCATCTGCTTCAACACCATTCTTCACTAACTTTGGATTCCACCCTAAAGTCCCTGAGTTCCAACCGCTTCCAGCAACTTCTGTTCCCGCAGTGGATATCACCTTGCATCAGTTTGCCAATATCTGGAAGAGCGTACGATCAGCTCTGCTCAAGGCATCGTTCAGGTACAAGAAGTTTGCGGATAAGAAGCGTCGAGCAGTTCCTGCTCTCAAGGTGGGTGATCGGGTATGGTTATCCACGAAGAATTTGAGGTTAAGAGTTCCCAGTATGAAGTTTGCACCTCGCTATATCGGTCCTTTCAAGATTGAACAAGTCATCAATCCTGTTGCTTACAGACTCCAGTTGCCTCCCTTCTTAAAAATACCCAGGACATTCCATGTTTCCCTGTTGAAACCGCTGATCTTGAATCGGTTTCATTCCTCACTTCCTCCAACTCCGAAAGTCCAAACTCAACGAGGCGTTGAGTATGAAGTGGCCAAGATCCTGGACTCACGTCACCGTTACGGTCAACTACAATATCTTATTGACTGGAAGGGTTATGGTCCTGAGGAACGTTCATGGACCAATGCTTCTGATGTCCATGCTCCTGCCTTGGTCCGGAGATTCCATTCCAAGTTTCCTCAAAAGCCAAAGAAGTGTCCTGGGGCCACTCCTAAAGGGGGGGGTGCTGTCACGATCCGGGTATCTGGACGCCATTTCTTACCCATCAGATGCCTCCTAAGGCTGGCTCAGCGCTCCAGGACCGGATCCCATCTGTTATCCTGATGTGTACATTCCTGTATCCTCTCCTGTCACTCTGGGACGCTGTCACAGTAAACGCCATATTACACCTGGCATGGCGTCTCCCGCGGCCTCCGCCGCCGTCCCTGAACTTCTGCATGCAGAGTGTCTGAGTGGCGATTACGTCAGCCGCGGCCTCCGCTGTGTCCGCGTGGTTGGATGTGCATCTGTCAGCCTGGCGCCTCCTGTCTCCGGTGGCCGGCGCCGCCATTACTGTTTTCATTACCACATGGATTACAAACCAAACTTCCCTCCAAGTGTCTGCATGGGCGCAGCCATCTTGGATTCTGTCAGCTGATCATTTCCACCAATCTGTTGTCAGTATTGATAATCTGCATAATTGCCTAGCCAATCCCTTCCTTGCTGCAGGTATAAATACACTGTGCCTGAGCAAGGAAGGCGTCAGTGCTTTGGTTGTCAAACCTAGTTCCTGTTTGTCTCTCTCCTGTGATTGTCTTCCAGGTTCCAGCTCCTGTCTCAAGACTTCCACCATAGAGACCCGCACCAGCATTCCACCTGCGGTGTAGCCTGACTCTCCAATCCATTGTGGATTCATCTGTTTCCAGCTACAACATTACCTGCTTCCAGCTCAGCTTCCAGCAGAGTACAGCTTCCCTTAAAGGGCCGGTGTCCTTTCTACACTTTACCACTCTCCACCGGTATTATTATTTCTCCGCTCTCAAGTTCTACATTTCAGTTCATATTTCATCGCTCCCAAGTTCATTTATTATTTAACTGGTTCCAGCCAGTATCCACTCCGTGCTAACAACAGTCTGGTTCCAGCCAGTATCCACAGCAGCTGTTTTATCTTCAGCAACCCAGCTTTTCCTGGAACACCAGCTGGCACAATCCTGGGTTATCTCCATTGCTACAGTCGGGCGTGGTAAGGACTTTCCATCTAGAAGATCATAAGAACTATCTCACACTACCAGTGCCCTGTGGCTCCTGCCATCCTGTAGTACCCAGGAACTGTATTTATTCTTTGCTGACTTTTATGTTTTCTTTTACTGCTGCTGTGTTGCGGAGTTGTCATAATAAACATCATTGACTTTTATCCAAGTTGTCGTGGTCACGCCTTCGGGCAGTTATTATTCATGTTACTTACATGTCCAGGGGTCTGATACAACCTCCCAGGTTCCGGTACATCTCAGCCCCTACAACTGAGGCTGCCTCCCGTCAGCTCAGGCCCTCAGTTGTGACACATATTGGTCGGTCTGATATTTAGATGCGTTCGGGTTTTAACAAAGTGTAAACGTAGCGCCCGAGTGATGAGTTTAAGGAGTGAAGATACTGTAATAACAACGACTGATTTGATTTATGACCCAACGATAGAGACAATGTTGTGATGAAAATGTGATTCCACGGTCCGTTTCTTTCACCCGTTTCTCCTTTGTTTTCCTCCAAGGTAAAAAGACATCCGCCTGGAAGAAGAATTTGACAACCTTTTACACAGACAACTGATGGACTATGCCATAGACCCCCATATCCCTAGTACTTTTAATTTTACGCTAGCCCAACACTTTTTGTAAGTCTATGGACATTGATAAAGCTTTGCTTGCGTTTATTGGCAAAAGCACAAAGAGACTACAGTCAACATGTGCATCGAGACAAGACAAGACAAGACAAGACACAAGACAAGACCTCAATCGGCAAATGTATATTAAACTCACATAGTTTATCACTGCATTTACCATAATTGTTCTTTATCTTCATCTCTACAACCTTCAGGTAATAACACACATAGTCGATAGGGAATACAGGCACAGATATCAGCACTCACATATTCCCCCATTCATGTATCATCAACTAAAATGTGCTCCCCCATTTTGTTGCAACCAAAAGCCGAAGAGAGCTCGGTAAAGTTTGACAGCCCATCCACAGACCCGTACCACGGGATAAGAAGGAATTCAAATGTATACTTCGCAATACCTCGAAGCTTGATTTAAAACACGTACGGCACGATGATACATGACCCCCCCCCAAACATGGATTCATACACACATGCTTCTGCTATCTCACTAGGTCATACCCTTTTCCTACCTTCTCCTCTCCTCCCCTACCCAATCATAGAAATGTATTATACATGACATATATTTTTCTCTTTTTGAAATGTTTTAGAAAGTGGCAGTTATTGGTGACTGCCAAAGGGTGGACTGTCAAAGTCAGAAAAATATCACGCTACACATTGCCATATTTGCACCTCATGCGTGTCCCCGCTGCGCGTGCATGAGCTCTCCCGTGCGTGCGCATACTCGCTGTTGCATGCACCCGCGGGCACACGGTATGCGCATTTACGGTAGAGTTTATGTGCGTCTAGCGGGCGACTCAATCGTTACATATTTTAACCATATAATGTATTTTGTAGATTATGGTCCCTTTGATAGAATCTGAAAGTTTAGTTAATGTAGCATGTTCATAGACAAAGAGATCCCTCTTTGTTTGATACGAAGGGTCGGACAGGGGTTATACAGTGGTGTTTAGTATCCATCGGAAGAGTATTTAATTAGCAATATTCCGGTGTTGGTTTGAAGCGGATAACTCGCTCGTGCGAATAGTTATGGACATAAGAAGTTTATGAACATTTACTGTATTTGCACTTTATTATCCATGCGGCGGGAAACCTAGTTTCCCACCCACCTGAGCAGTTAGGAATAGTCACAGCCCACCTGTATGAATCAACCTATGACCTTTTGTTATAATGCGAAGACGAATTCCTGTGTCCAATGAACAATAAGAATATAGGGACCATTGTACTGTATCGTGTGTAGTGTATAAAAGGACAAGCCGATCTGGGCCAGCTCTCTATTCTCTTCAACGGTTCTCATCACTGGTAATCGGGAGCTGGATATCCAGAAGGCGCATGCGATTGTTTCCCTTTGTGCGTAAGTTTCTCTGCAATCATATTGTCTTTATTGTTATAAGTCGTTCTCTCTCTCTCTCTCTCTCTCTCTCTCTCTCTCTCTCTCCTTCCCCTTTAAAAGCAATTGTATCTTTATTGTATTTTATGTGTAGTTACTTGGTTAGGTATTTTATGTTATCTTGGTAGTGTATAACTTGTACTGTATTATTCTTTTGCGATTGAACGTTCATTCATTTCCTTAAAAGGAGTTAGACCCTTAGACCGGTATTTGAGTGTTTATTATATTGCTAAGGGGTTCTCTGAGCGTCACATACGCTCATACAGCTTTTAAACTAACAAGGTTACATTGTGTTACATTTACACCTTATCACTGCACAAGGGTTTACAGTATAAGTACATTGTTTATGGTATAGTTATAAAGGTTTAACACTGTGAGCGTCAGCGCCGCTTGTGATCTCCTCGTGGTCCCGAGCATCCGCTACGCTGATAGCGTATCATTACGTTAGTCGGCAGCCTATAGCGTGCTTGCCTGTACACGCTAAGCCGTGAGCGAACGTGCCGCTCGTGCGTCTCGACCACGGCTAAGCATTTGATACGCAACGTGCGTACTCTTACGGTATTCCATACGTCAATTGCGTACTGTGTTCTTTAACCTTTTAGAGTGTTTTAAATAAGATAAATATTAGGCTTTATCAAGAGCTTCGGGATCCAGGATTGGATTCTCTTGACCACGGACGCGAGCCTTCGGGGCTGGGGAGCTGTCACCCAAGGGGCACAGTTTCAGGGCAGGTGGTCAAGCCTCGAAGCCTGCCTTCCTATAAACATACTGTAACTCAGAGAGATATACAATACTCTGCTGAAGGCTTCTCATCTGCTCCAAGGTCGAGCCATTCAAGTTCAATCAGACAATGCCACGGCGGTGGCTTACGTCAATAGACAAGGTGGGCGAAGAGCAGGGCCTGCATGCGGGAGGTATCCAAGATTCTCCTCTGGGTCGAGAGTAATGCAAGGGCGGTGTTAGTCATTTTCATTCCAGGAGTAGACAACTGGGAGGCAGACTTCCTAAGTCGTCACGACCTACACCCAGGAGAGTGGGGTCCCCATCCACAGGTATTTCGACTAACAACAGAATGGTGGGGATGTATGCAGATCGATCTGATAGCCTCTCGGCTCAACAACAAACTTCATGGGTTTACCAGCTGGTTTACCTGTTTCCTCCAATTCCGTTGCTCCCCAGGGTTCGAAAAAGAATCAGAAGAGAGGGAGTTCAGCCAATTCTCATTGCCCGCGACTGGCCTTGAAGGGTTTGGTATGCGGATCTTGTGGCCATGGCAATAGAAGACCCCTGTTCCCTGCCGCTTTGGGAGGATCTTCTTCTGCAGGGACCGTTCGTCTACCCAGACTTACGTAGGCTTCATTTAACGGCATGGTGGTTGAGCGGAACCTTCTAACTGAGAAGATAGATCCGAGTAAGGTTATTACCACCATGGTTCAAGCCAGGAAAGCTGTCACATAGAAGCATTACCACCATATCTGAAAACTATACGTCTCCTGGTGTGGGGGCCGAAAATATCCACCTGTGGATTTCAATGCTTTTTGCATTTCTTACAGGCTGGTGTGGATATGGGCCTAAGGTTGGGCTCCATAAAGGTTCAGATCTCGGCCTTGTCCATTTCTTTCAGAAGAAATTGGCTGATATAGAAGTTCTTGCAGGGTGTCCTTCACATCCAGCCTCCTTTTGTGCCACCCACGGCACCTTGGGATCTACAAGTGGTTCTGACCTTTCTACAGTCCTCTTGTTTTGACCCTCTGATGTCAGTAGAGGTCAAGTACCTTACGTGGAAGACGGTCATGCTCCCTGCCTTGGCTGCCGCCAGGCGCGTTTCAGAACTCAGCGCTTTGTCCAGTAGGAGTCCCTACCTGGTCTTTTCGAGGACAGAGTGGAACTCAGGACTCAACAACAATTCCTGCCTAAGGTGGTCTCTACATTCCACCTGAATCAGCCTATTGTGGTTTCGGCATCTTCGGTCTTCCTTAATTCCAATTCCTGAGTCCTTGGATGTGGTGCGAGCTCTGAGGATTTGCGTCAAGAGGACTGCTGCTGTCCGAAAGTTGGATTCCCTCTTTGTGCTGTATGATGCTCACAAAAAAGGTCTTCCTGCTTCAAAGCAGTCTTTGCCCATTGGATTAGGCTTACTATTCAATAGGCATACGCTTCACGGCCTTGCCTATTACTCGGTCTGTCAAGGCCCACTCTATCAGGTCTGTGGGTTCTTCCTGGGCGGCTGCCCGTGGTGTCTCAGCCTTGCAACTGTGCCGGGCCAGTACCTGGTCGGGGACAAACACGTTTGTAAAATTCTACAGGTTTGATACCCTGGCTACAGAGGATGTTCAGTTTGGATATACGGTGTTGCAGGCATCTCAGCATGTTCCCATCCGTTCTGGGAGCTTTGGAACGTCCCCATCATACTAAGTGTCCCCAGTATCTCTTATGGATGATAGAGGAAAGAGGATTTTAATTACCTACTGGCAAATCATTTTCTCGTAGTCCATAAGGGATACTGGGCGCCCACCTCTGTGCTTCGACTTTCCTGGTTCTTCTGTGACGTTGTTTACATCAGCTGTTTCTGATTTCACTGGCTGTTGCTAGTATGTTTGATCTGCTGTATGCTGGTTCATTATTCTCACCACTAGTTGAATTGTCATGTTTCCTCCTCTCAAGTATGTCCATCTCCTTCGGGCACAGTTTTCCCAGACTGAGCTGTGAGGGAGGGCATAGAGGGGAGAAGCCAGCACACCTTGTTGAAGAAATTTAAAGTGCACTGGCTCCTTTGGACCCCATCTATACCCCATAGTACTAAGTGTCCCCAGTATCCCTTATGGACTACAAGAAAAATATTTACCGGTATGGAAATTAAAATCTTCTTTTCCCCACTAAGGATGTGCAGGGTTGGAATTTCTGCGTAGACAGGTGTTTGTGAAATTAATTTCATATTTCACTATAAGGGCTTACATCATTATCAATAGTCATATAGCCATCTCTATGGTATTCAGTAAGAAAATACTTTGCAATAAATGTACAAAATGGTACTAAAGCCAGCATTTGTTCAGCAGCAATATCCAATCCAGACCACATCCCACCAGAGAAGCAAGAGTTCTTCACCTAGACGCAGTGTCACACGTCAGACTGGCAGTCCCCATTACCACACTTGGTGCTGTCACTTCATGGCATCTCTCCCAAACGGCTAGAATGTTCCCCATGCTGTGTTACTGCCAAAACAGATTTGTGTTCATATGTGGTTCCTGCCGCTGCTAGGACATTGGTGCCGCCTCTTGCCTCCTTACCTTCAAGCAGCTGATTGCTTATCAACTAATCCTGAACCTGATTCCTGCACATGACTCCAGTGGCCAGCAGCAAGGGTGCCCTAATTAAGTCTCTCCCTGAACATTGCCCTGTGCTACTGTAGAACAACTTCTACTGCAGTCTGCTATTTAGCTTCCTGAGTATTGTTGTTCGACTGTTAGCTCTACAGTTCCAGTGTGCTCACCTGCTGCTCTGTTATTTTCAGCGCCAGCCACCACTGCTGGGTGCTCTCCACAGTTTTCAGGGTGCTTCTTTTATAATCAGCTCTAGTTACCTTTGCTAGGAAATTTCCATAGTTTCATACCCTCCAACTGTACCTTTTTGGCAGTTACAGTACCTTTTTTAATAGTCTGTACCGATTTTTGACTCTCAAAACTTTCATTAATAGTATACCTGTGGCCACACCCCTTTCCTAGTTTGTACCGATTTTTAAGTGTAAAATGTTGGAAGTTATGTAGTTTCCAGCGTCCTCCTGTGTTCTCTCAGCACCAGTCACCATTGCAAGGTACTCTACAGTTCCAGTGTACTCCTGTGTACTCTCAGCACCTATCAGTATTGTTGGGCACTCATCACAGTTTCCTGTGTACTCCTGTGTACTCTCAGCACCAGACACCATTGCTGGGCACTATCAGTTTCCAGTGTACTCCTGTGTACTCTCAGCACCAGACACTATTGCTGGGCGCTCATCATAGTTTCCAGTGTACTCCTGTGTACACTCAGCACCAGACACTATTGCTGGGCACTCATCACAGTTTCCAGTGTACACCTGTGTACTCTCAGCAACAGTCACTATTGCTGGGCGCTCATCACAGTTTCCAGTGTACTCCTGTGTATTCTCCGAACCAGTCAGGATTGCTGGGTGCTCATCACAGTTTCCAGTGTACTCCTGTGTACTCTCAGCACAAGTCACTATTGCTGGGCGCTCATCACAGTTTCCAGTGTACTCCTGTGTACTCTCAGCACAAGTCACTATTGCTGGGTGCTCATCACAGTTTCCAGTGTACTCTCAGAACCAGTCACTACTGCTGGGCGCTCATAGTTTCCAGTGTACTCCTGTGTACTCTCAGAACCAGTCACTACAGCTGGGCGCTCATCACAGTTTCCAGTGTACTCCTGTGTACTCTCAGCACCAGACACTATTGCTGGGCGCTCATCATAGTTTCCAGTGTACTCCTGTGTACTCTCAGAACCAGTCAGTATTGCTGGGTGCTCATCACAGTTTCCAGTGTACTCCTGTGTACTCTCAGCACCAGGCACTATTGCTGGGCACTCATCACAGTTTCCAGTGTACTCCTGTGTATTCTCAGAACCAGTCAGTATTGCTGGGTGCTCATCACAGTTTCCAGTGGACTCCTGTGTACTCTCAACACAAGTCACTATTGCTGGGCACTCATAGTTTCCAGTGTACTCCTGTGTACTCTCAGAACCAGTCACTACTACTGGGCGCTCATCACAGTTTCCAGTGTACTCCTGTGTACTCTCAGAACCAGTCACTACTGCTGGGCGCTCATCACAGTTTCCAGTGTACTCCTGTGTACTCTCAGAACCAGTCACTACTGCTGGGCGCTCATCACAGTTTCCAGTGTACTCCTGTGTACTCTCAGAACCAGTCACTACTGCTGGGCGCTCATCACAGTTTCTAGTGTACTCCTGTGTACTCTCAGAACCAGTCACTACTGCTGGGCGCTCATCACAGTTTCTAGTGTACTCCTGTGTACTCTCAGAACCAGTCACTACTACTGGGCGCTCATCACAGTTTCCAGTGTACTCCTGTGTACTCTCAGAACCAGTCATTACTGCTGGGCGCTCATCACAGTTTCCAGTGTACTCCTGTGTACTCTCAGAACCAGTCACTACTGCTGGGCGCTCATCACAGTTTCCAGTGTACTCCTGTGTACTCTCAGCACAAGTCACTATTGCTGGGCACTCATAGTTTCCAGTGTACTCCTGTGTACTCTCAGCACAAGTCACTATTGCTGGGCACTCATAGTTTCCAGTGTACTCCTGTGTACTCTCAGAACCAGTCACTACTACTGGGCGCTCATCACAGTTTCCAGTGTACTCCTGTGTACTCTCAGAACCAGTCACTACTGCTGGGCGCTCATCACAGTTTCCAGTGTACTCCTGTGTACTCTCAGAACCAGTCACTATTGCTGGGCGCTCATCAGTTTCCAGTATACTGCATCATGCTGTGTAAACCCTCCACACAAGAGTATTATTAGACTCCTCATTGCCTCTACAGTTGCAGCTATCAGCTGGCATATCTAAGAGCATCTCTCAGAGACTTTCTATGCTTGTACCTATGAGGAGAAACCCCATTAAACCTCCAAGTTTTCTACACTCCTCCCACCATACACAACCCTGGGGTCCTGCTCTGAGTTCAAAAAATCACAGATTACGGTCTACAGTAAATGCACAACCAGGCTAGCATGCACAAGAATGGAATATTTAATTTAATGTGAAAATATAATTGAATTCACCTGGCACCCTCTGCCACCACATTATAATTGTATTATTAAAGGAACATTATAACTGTAGCAGCTTTCCGTTTCATATTTCCATTTTGATCTCACACAAGCAATTTCAGAACAAGCTCTTTTTGAAGTTGTATCATTTTACCTTGCCATGTGCAAATGTTGGCATCTGGCCAATCTGAATATCTGCCTTTATGTGCCTTTGTTTACAGGTTACAATGATATTATTAATAGTGTTACCTGTATCAGATGGGCAAGCTGCTGCTTCACATTCACATCTGCTTGTGTGTTTTGCAAAGCACTTTTTATGGCAAATTATTCATTATTATTTTCTGTCTATCTAATAGTAGTTTATGTAATTACTTTTAATGGTTTTATATTTTAGACATTGATCCACACTTAAATAATTGTATAGATCATCCCACCCTCCCGTCCAGGAATTATACCAGTCAAGGGTCAGGAAGCGAGCTGAGAAAATCGTGGCAGATATGCAGCACCCAGGTCACAAACTGTTTGAACCGCTTCCATCAGGCAGACGCTACTGGTCCATTCCTGCGAAGTCGACCAAACCCATTAAAAGCTTCTTCTCACTAGCTGTCCACCAGCTGAACAATATATAAAAAGTCTAACATGTATAATATGTCTAATATGTTGAGTCTATCGTACAGTTGCAGTGTGCAGTATGAACTCATACGTGTAATGCTTGTAATGTATGCTACCTTTTTCCCCCTTCTTATGCTATGTATTCCCCCTTCATGCTGCTGCTCGGTGATGCACTGTATCGCAAAAAATTCCTAGTGTACGTTAGTACACCTGGCCAATAAAGCTGATTCTGATGTAAACCAGGGCAGTTGGTCTAGTAGCAACTGCACAGTGGAGATGCATGGAGAATCCCCCCGCCCCCCGCCATTCATAGGTTCTAGGTTCCATTCCTAGTGGCTGCTGAGGACAGATAAAATGAGGTGGGTCCCACTCTCCAAAATCACATGTACTGAAGCCTTCAGTAAGGATCACTGATCCAAATCGATCCACCTCAGCACTCTTTAAGCACCAGTAGATTCCAGTCTTGCTCTTGGAAAGGTCTTACAGAGATTGCATATAGGTGAACTTTCTTATATCTGTTTGACTTGAACTTTAATAAAGTTCTGGTTGCAATAACTGTAGTGATGTTCAGTTGGGGCACTGGGACTTGTCGTCTATAGCTGGTATTGAGAAGGATACGCTTATGTTCCAGTTGCCAGTGTTGATGGTGCACACTAGCCACTTTATTAGGTATATCCAGTGCTTAAAGTGGTCCTAGAGAGGTGGTGGAACTTACCCCCCCCCCCTTTTGTGGGCTCAAAAAGAAAGGGGTGTGGTCCCCCAATAGTATCCCCAATTCAAATTACGCAGCACAGTAGCACAATCTTATTCACATTACACCACATAGTAGTGTCCCTTATTCATGTTATGACACACATTAGTGCCCCTTATACAGAAAGCCCACAGTAGTAGCACCCCAAATACACATAATGCCCACAGTAGTAGTGCCCCTTATGCAATGCCCAGTGTGAAGTGATGCCCCTTATGAAGTGCCTCCTATGCAATTCCTTCATTAGTAGTGCCCCCTGTAGTTATGCCCCCTGTAGATTTTCCCCCTGTAGATATGCCCCCAGTAGATATGCCCCTTTAGTTATGCCCCATGTAGATATGCCCCAGTAGTTATGCCCCTGTAGCTATGCTCCTTGTAGATATGCCCCCTGTAGATATGCCCCCTTTAGTTATGCACCTTGTAGATGTGATGGCACGCAGCTGCCCCGAAAATGCTGCCGACCCACCCCCGTTTCCGTGACACCGCCCTGAAAACGTTCCGTCGCAGCCCCGCGAATGCTTCTGCCTGTCAGTCAGGCAGAGTCTGTCACACGCCAGAGGCGGCGTTCGCCGCGCTTACCCCTGCGTGCTTGCTGGTCTGTGTTGCGGCCTCCACCTTCGGTGGTCCACGGGCTCCGGCGTCTGGCTGGCGCGGCTCCCGGCGGTTCTCCGGGCCAGGGGCGCCGCCATGACACCCGGCATCACGTGGGCGGGGAGCAGGTGACGTCATCAGACTGTTCCGCCAATCCAGCGGAGGCGGGAGATTCAAAGTCAGACGCTGGGCAGAGCCTCGGTGCCTGAGTATCGTCTCTTTTCTGAAGTGGATGCCAGAGCTCCCGTACGCAGTGTGTTTCCCAGCAGCTATACTCCTTTGCACCTAGCATTCAGGGTGCCTTCCTGCAGCACAGTCTCCAGTGATCCGAGCAACTAGTGTGTTCCTCTGCAGTGCAGTTGCCAGCGCTCCCTGGATTCAGCAAGGCCTGCGGGCCGAACCAACCTTAGTGCTTCCAGCGTTCAGTGTCAATTACCATCGCTCACAAGTTCTTCATTCATCAGAGTCCTTAAACACCGCTCACCAATTCTTCAGTGTCATTTACCATCGCTCACAAGTTCTTCATTCATCAGTGTCTTTAAACACCGCTCACCAATTCTTCAGTGTCATCTACCATCGCTCACAAGTTCTTCATTCATCAGTGTCTTTAAACACCGCTCACCAATTCTTCAATGTCATTTACCATCGCTCACAAGTTCTTCATTCATCAGTGTCTTTAAAACATCGTTCACCAATTCTTCAGTGTCATTTACCATCGCTCACAAGTTCTTCATTCATCAGTGTCTTTAAACATCGCTCACAAATTCTTCAGTGTCCTTCATTGCTCATGAATTCTTCAGTAACTTTTTGACATTGCCTACAAGTTCACGTTCTTTCATGTGCCGCTGTATTGCTCCCTTTCTTTAATAAAGTTCCTCAGCATTCTTTTATCAAACCTAACTATTAGAGTCTTGTATGAGGAAATCCTATATCCGACCATCCCTGCTCCGACCCACCTGTGGTTCCTATTCCCGACCATCGGAAGAACCCCCGAGTCCACAACATCCCCAACCCAGGTCAGTGACAGTATACTCAGGCCCCATGGACCCGGGGGATCGGAACCCAGAGGCAAGTGCCATCCAGGATCTGGTTTCCCGAGTTCAAAGTCAGGAGATGGCACAAAGCCAAGTGATGCAGTATCTCCAGGAGCTATCTGGTCGGCTGGATCAAATTCAGGCTTCTCTGGCTTCAGTAGTCCCGGCTCCAGCTCCAGTACCCACTCCAGTAGTTATCCCTGGTAATGTTCAATCCTTGCCCGGAACCAGGTCACGCCTTCAGCTCCCCACTCCCTCTCGCTATAACGGGAATCCAAAGAATTGCCGTGGTTTTCTCAACCAATGCGAGGTACATTTTGAACTTCTCTCACACAACTTCCCCACAGATCGGTCCAAGGTGGCATACATTATTTCCTTGCTTGAAGGTTCAGCTTTGGATTGGGTGTCTCCGTTATGGGAGCGTTCTGACCCGTTGGTGTCCAGTTACACCAACTTTATCACGTCATTCCGTAGGATCTTCGATGAGCCCGGCAGAACGACCGCTGCTTCTTTGGATTTGCTCCGAGTCCGACAAGGCTCTCGTTCAGTGGGACAGTATGTGATTCATTTCCAAACCATAGCTTCGGAACTGCGCTGGAATAATGATGCTCTCCGGGCCGCTTTCTGGAATGGGCTCTCTGACCGTCTAAAGGACGAACTGATCACTAGGGACTTGCCAGATTCCTTAGAAGAGCTGATCTCACTCTGTGTAAAGGTGGATCTTCGTATGCAGGAACGAGGTGGTGAACGTAGTCGGACTGAACGATCCAGATTCCGGTCTCTCCCGACTAAGCAAACGATCACTTCAAGTCCAGACGAACCTATGCAAATTAATCGATCTCGGCTGTTCCCGGAAGAACGACAGCGCCGTCGTGAGGGTAGACTCTGTCTCTACTGTGGAGCTGCGTATCACTTTCTCAAGTTTTGTAAGTCCCATCCGGGAAATGGGCAATCCTAGCTTGTTCCGGAGGAGTCGAGTTAGGGGTTACATCTAAACCTTCTCCGACAGTGGACTGTTTACTCTCCGTGTCCTTGTTTTCTGGGTCTATAGCCAAACCTGTTAAGGCCCTGCTGGACTCTGGGGCTGCAGGTAATTTTGTTTCTCTTTCTTGCAATCAAAAACTGGGTTTACAGTTACAACCCGTCGAACGACCTATTACGCTGACTGCCATCAATGGTACCCAAATTTCTAATGGTCTTATTTCAAGTCGCACAGTGCCAATCAAACTGCAGGTTGGAGTTCTACATCAAGAATATCTGGAGTTCCTAGTGATTCGGGAGATGCCTCACGATCTGGTTCTTGGTCTACCTTGGCTTAAAGTACACAACCCTCACGTCGACTGGAAGTCGTCACAAATAGTATCTTGGAGTTCATTCTGTCATTCTAATTGTCTCACTCCTGTTTATCCGCTCCGTGTATCTTCCAAGTCGGATGAGGAGCTCATTCCGGAGGCCTATCGGGAGTTCGCAGACATGTTTTCGGAACAGGCGGCCGATCAGTTACCACCCCATAGACCCTGGGACTGTCCCATTGAGCTCATCCCAGGGAAGATGCCACCCCGGGGGCGCATTTATCCTTTGTCATTGCCCGAGACCCAAGCCATGTCGGACTATATCAAGTCTAATCTGCAGAAAGGATTCATTCGCCCCTCTACTTCCCCGGTGGGAGCAGGCTTCTTCTTTGTGAAGAAGAAGGACGGAGGGTTGAGGCCATGCATTGACTACCGCGGCTTAAATGAGATCACCATTAAGAACAAATATCCTTTGCCGCTCATCACGGAACTACTTGATAGGGTTCGCGGAGCCCATGTCTTCACGAAGCGCGACTTAAGGGGAGCTTATAATTTGATTCGTATTCGACAGGGGGACGAATGGAAGACGGCCTTCAATACCAGGGATGGGCATTACGAATATCTGGTAATGCCGTTTGGGCTCAGTAATGCCCCTGCCATCTTCCAAGGTTTTGTGAATGAAATCTTCCGAGATATGTTATACCTAAGTGTAGTGGTATACTTGGATGACATTCTGATATTTTCTAAGAATCTCACGGAGCATAGAATTCAGGTCAAGGAGGTACTTCTTCATCTACGAAGGAATCATCTCTACGGTAAGATCTCCAAATGTACCTTTGAGGTTCCTTCAATTCCATTTCTTGGTTACGTCATCTCAGGTACGGAGCTTCGCATGGATCCGGAAAAACTCACTGCTATTCGGGACTGGACTCAGCCTCTTTCTTTGAAAGCGGTACAAAGGTTTCTGGGTTTTGCGAATTACTACCGGAAAGTCATAAAGGGATTCTCTACCATTGTGGCACCTATTACTGCTCTAACCAAAAAGGGGTCTGACTCAAGTCACTGGTCTTCTAAAGCTGTAGCAGCGTTCGCTTAGTTGAAAGAAGCCTTTATGTCCGCTCCGGTACTCCAGCAACCAAATTTTTCAAAACCATTCTTCTTGGAGGTCGATGCTTCCTTGGTCGGCATCGGTGCCGTGCTCTCACAGTACTCCTCTGACGGGAAGTTGCATCCATGTGGTTTCCATTCTCGTAAGTTCTCTCCTGCTGAACAAAACTACACCATCAGAGATCAGGAACTCTTGGCAATAAAATCTGCCCTGGAAGAATGGAGATATCTATTGGAAGGTGCTAAACACCTAATTACGATTTATACCGATCACAAGAACTTGCTGTATCTCAAGACAGCCCAGTGTTTGAATCCCCGTCAAGCTAGATGGGCGCTCTTCTTCACTCGATTCTCATTTGTCATTAAGTACCGGTCCGGGATGCTTAACACCAAAGCTGATGCTTTATCTCGCTCCTTGACGGCTTCAGATGAGGAGAACCCCGTTGGAAAGGCTTTGATTCTCAGTCCAGTTTCTATTTCAGCAGCTCCCACTGCTCTGGGTCCTCCTCCTGGGAGAATGTCTGTGCCAGCTAAATTCCGACCAAGGTTGTTGCAGTGGGCTCATATTTCCAAGTTTTCCGGTCATCCTGGAGTTCAAAAGATGTGGGAGTTTCTACGAAGATCTTACTGGTGGGACACTATGAAGAAGGATATTCAAAGTTACGTCAACTCATGTCCTCAGTGTGCTCAGCACAAAATTCTTCATTTGCCTCCTGCGGGGTTGTTGCATCCACTGTCCATTCCTAAGAGGCCTTGGACCCATATCTCTATGTCACTGAATTGCCCCTCTCCAAGGGTCAAAATACCGTCTGGGTAATTATTGACCGCTTCTCTAAGATGGCACATTTTGTACCTTTGACCGGGTTACCATCAGCTCCCAAGTTGGCTTTGTTATTTATCCGGGAACATTTCCGCCTGCACGGGTTACCACAGGAAATCGTCTCTGATCGGGGGGTACAGTTCACTGCAAGATTCTGGAGAGCCCTCTGTACAGTCTTACAAATAAAACTCAAGTTTTCATCCGCTTACCATCCACAAACCAATGGGCAAACTGAACGCGTCAATCAAGATTTAGAGACTTTTCTCCGTGTTTACCTCTCTCCCTCGCAAGATGATTGCCATGGGCCGAGTTTGCCCATAATCATCTG
Source organism: Pseudophryne corroboree (assembly GCF_028390025.1). Taxonomy (NCBI): domain Eukaryota; kingdom Metazoa; phylum Chordata; class Amphibia; order Anura; family Myobatrachidae; genus Pseudophryne; species Pseudophryne corroboree. Next base: position 233,406,928 of record NC_086444.1, read on the forward strand.
TACCACTCTTCGACCGGTGAGTCCCCATTTTTCATTAATTATGTATTTCATCCCCAAGTTCCAGAATTACCCATTTGTCCTCCGGAGGATGTTCCTGCTGCAGCCTCTACTCTCCGGCCCTTCAGTCAAATTTGGAGTCGAGTCCATGCGAACCTCAAGAGGGTCTCCAGCCGTTATAAGTTCTTTGCGGATAGGAAGCGACGAGCAGCTCCCCAATATAAGGTTGGTGACAGGGTATGGCTCTCTACCCGCAATCTTCAGTTAAGGGTGCCCACTATGAAGTTCGCTCCAAGGTTTATTGGTCCTTATCCCGTGTTACAAGTCCTGAACCCGGTTGTCTGCAAATTGGGATTGCCTTCCCACCTCCGGATACCAAATTCCTTCCATGTGTCTCTCCTTCGCCCCCTTATTTTAAACCGGTTCCATTCAAAGTCCCCGAGGCCAACCTCTGCAGAGACTGAAGCTGGAATGGACTTTGAAATCAAAGCTATTCTTGACTCTCGTTATCTTCACAAGAATCTACAGTATTTGGTGGAGTGGAAAGGTTTTGGCCCCGAGGAGAGGAGCTGGGTCAAGGCTACGGAAGTTATGGCTCCCCGACTGGTGCGGATCTTCCATTCCAGACATCCAACAAAACCTGGGAAGTGTCCAGGGGCCACTCCTGGAGGAGGGGGTACTGTCACACGCCAGAGGCGGCGTTCGCCGCGCTTACCCCTGCGTACTTGCTGGTCTGTGTTGCGGCCTCCGCCTTCAGTGGTCCACGGGCTCCAGCGTCTGGCTGGCGCGGCTCCCGGCGGTTCTCCGGGGCAGGGGCGCCGCCATGACACCCGGCATCACGTGGGCGGGGAGCAGGTGACGTCATCAGACTGTTCCGCCAATCCAGCGGAGGCGGGAGATTCGAAGTCAGACGCCGGGCAGAGCCTCGGTGCCTGAGTATCGTCTCTTTTCTGAAGTGGATGCCAGAGCTCCCGTATGCAGTGTGTTTCCCAGCAGCTATACTCCTTTGCACCTAGCATTCAGGGTGCCTTCCTGCAGCACAGTCTCCAGTGATCCGAGCAACTAGTGTGTTCCTCTGCAGTGCAGTTGCCAGCGCTCCCTGGATTCAGCAAGGCCTGCGGGCCGAACCAACCTTAGTGCTTCCAGCGTTCAGTGTCAATTACCATCGCTCCTTAAACACCGCTCACCAATTCTTCAGTGTCATTTATCATCGCTCACAAGTTCTTCATTCATCCGTGTCCTTAAACACCGCTCACCAATTCTTCAGTGTCATTTACCATCGCTCACAAGTTCTTCATTCATCAGTGTCTTTAAACACCGCTCACCAATTCTTCAGTGTCATTTATCATCGCTCACAAGTTCTTCATTCATCAGTGTCCTTAAACACCGCTCACCAATTCTTCAGTGTCATTTACCATCGCTCACAAGTTCTTCATTCATCAGTGTCTTTAAACACCGCTCACCAATTCTTCAGTGTCATCTACCATCGCTCACAAGTTCTTCATTCATCAGTGTCTTTAAACACCGCTCACCAATTCTTCAATGTCATTTACCATCGCTCACAAGTTCTAAATTCATCATTGTCTTTAAAACATCGTTCACCAATTCTTCAGTGTCATTTACCATCGCTCACAAGTTCTTCATTCATCAGTGTCTTTAAACATCGCTCACAAATTCTTCAGTGTCCTTCATCATTGCTCATGAATTCTTCAGTAACTTTTTGACATTGCCTACAAGTTCACGTTCTTTCATGTGCCGCTGTATTGCTCCCTTTCTTTAATAAAGTTCCTCAGCATTCTTTTACCAAACCTAACTATTAGAGTCTTGTATGAGGAAATCCTATATCCGACCATCCCTGCTCCGACCCACCTGTGGTTCCTATTCCCGACCATCGGAAGAACCCCCCGAGTCCACAACATCCCCAACCCAGGTCAGTGACAGAGGCGTTCGCAGTTAATGCAACCTAGTTGCATTAACTGCGCACATGCAGAATGGGACCTGCGCATGCACAGTGCTGCTGCCGCATCAATTAGCGATGCGACCAGAATAACCCCCTAAGTGCTTCCCTTTACGTCCACAAACTACCCATCTCTTAATGGTTTCTGCCTGCAGGATCACGCCATACAGCAAAGCGTCATCTGAAGCTGGATAAATGAACATGACAATAAGAGCCTGATTCAGTGGTGGACTTTATTTGCATCATTGCTGTGGATGCAGCATTGATGTGAAAATATTCTAATGCTGCAGAAGGCATCTGAAGAAAAAAGATGCCTTCTGCTAGCATCACAGATCCGAGTTGTACGTCTGAAGATGCAGCATTGGCACACTGTCGCAATTCACAGTGGGCAACAGAACTACTTTACCGGGCCCAGTAACTCTGCGTCGGAAGACTCTGACCCTTGCTTGGAATGCCTACCCAAAGTGGGAGACACCTCTCCCCCCCCCCAGTTCTGTAAACCATCACTGTTACCACCCCGTCCTACCCCAAATAAAGGAGACCTGCACATGCGCAGTACTGATCCTACGCATGTGCAGATTTCAGGTTTGCGTACAACACTGAATCAGGCCCTGAGTTCAGTGTACTGTAATGGCTTCCGCAGTCATTAAAGGTCGATTTTCGGTTTTTAGACTTTGTTCCTTTTGGTTTTGCAAACTGACCATTCACTAAAGTCAAAACCGATGGTAACACGACCTAAAACCCAACTTTAGAACACTTTAGAATAATGTACCAACAGTTGAATTTTTTTTACATAAACAAGAATAGGATCTGCAGATTTACCAATGGTCAATATTAAAACCAACCAAAACCCAACGTCAAATCCGCGCAAACAATAGACCAGCCTGAGGCAGGCGAGTTTAGATGTACTGCACAGAACACTATGAACTTATTCTACAACTGCTGGAATGCTGGCAACTGTAGTTTGCCTGTAAAGAACAATATCATTATCTATTCTTTACACCAGTGGTTCCCAAACTGTGTGCCTAGCAGAGGCGTTAATAAGGGGGTCGAGCAGGGCATGTGCCCTGGGCGCCTTGGCAGGCCCAGCAGAGGGGGGCGCTGCCGGCGGCCAGGGCATCATGCCCACTCGTCCCCACTACTCTTGCTCTGCCCCCGGGCTGTCCCCCATCCAGCTGCTATGTGAGGGGAGGAGAGCGCAGCGCCTCTCCTGCCCCTCAATGTGCTCAATGTCTTCTTTCCAGTGGCGGCGGGGTGAGTCTCATTGGTTTGGTTTGTTAGCCAATCTGAGCTTGCGGACTGGCTCCTGATTGGCTGCCGGTCCGCAAGCTCTGATTGGCTAATGAACCGGCACCAAGATACCCGTGGCTGGCCGCCGGAGATCAGACTTCATGGTGCATTGAGGGGCAGGAGAGGTGCTGCTCTCTCCTTCCCTCACATAGCAGCGGGCAGTGGTGAGTGTGGGGGGGGGGGGCGCAATGTGTATCTGGCACTGTGGAGTAATGTGTATCTGGCACTGTGGGGTAATATGTATCTGGCACTGTGGGGTAATATGTATCTGGCACTGTGGTGTAATGTGTATCTGGCACTGTGGGGTAATGTGTATCTGGCACTGTGGGGTAATATGTATCTGGCACTGTGGGGCAATGTGTATCTGGCACTGTGTGTACTGTGTAAAAAGGGGACTCTGCCTACGTACTGTGTAAAAAGGGGACTCAGCCTGCGTACTGTGTAAAAAGGGGACTCTGTCTGCATACTGTGTAAAAAGAGGACTCTACCTGTGTACTGTGTACTGTGTAAACAGGAAACTCTACTGCCATAATGTGCAAAATTGAATGAAGGTGTGCTGAGAGACGACACAAGGGGTAGGTGATAGTGTGCTGAGAGACGACATAGGGGGTAGGTTATAGTCATGTTGGCACGCCCCATTTTCAGTGGCCACGCCCCTTCTGTTAGTACTATGGTGGTCATTCCGAGTTGTTCGCTCGCTGCTATTTTTAGCAGAACTGCTAATAGGCTAAAATCCGGCAGTTCTGCGCATGCGAATGCACAGCAGGGCGCACGCGCTAAGCAATTTTACACAAAACTATGCTATTTTACTCACGGGCGAACTAAGCTTTTCAGTCGCTCTATTGCTTGGAGAATGATTGACAGGAAGTGGGTGTTTCTGGGTGGTAACTGAGCGTTTTCCGGGAGTGTGATAAAAAACGCAGGCGTGCCAGCAGAAAATGCAGGAGTGGCTGGCCGGACGCTGGGCGTGTTTGTGACGTCAAACCAGGAACTAAATGGACTGAGGTGATCGCAATCTAGGAGTAGGTCTGGAGCTACTCAGAAACTGCAAGGAAATACTTAATAGCAGAATTGCTAATCTTTCGTTAGCAATTCTGCTATGCTAAGATACACTCCCAGAGGGCGGCGGCTTTGTGTTTGTATTTCTGCTAAAAGTAGCTAGCGAGCGAACAACTCGGAATGACCACCATTGTCCAATACAACAAACAATATCTACAGAAACCTTAAGGGGCATATTCAATTAAGTGTGCGATTTTTGCCCACAAAAACAATTTGCAAACCTTGCACCTAATTTTGAGTTATCGTGGGTTGTAAACTCCCGATATGCATGGTATTCAATTTTTTCAAAAGTAGTTGCAAATTTTTTTGCAGGCAAAATCCCATGGAAGAGGAGATTTTTTTTACTTTTTTAAATAAGCTGCAGGCTGCCGATGCTATGTGTGGGGAGGGAGTGCTGGGCTAGGGGTAGTACAGTGTGTGTGGGGAGGGAGGGGGTGCAGAGTTAGCAGTAGCACATAGTGTGCAGTAGTGTAGTGCTGTGTGTGTGGAGAGGGGTGCAGGGTGAGCGGTAGTGTTGTGTAGTGCAGTGTGTGCGGGAAGATAGGAGGTGCAGTATGCGCGATGAGGGGATGCATGGCGAGCGGTAGTGTAGTGCAGTGCTTGATGAGTGAGAGGGAGTGTAGGGTGAGCGGTAGTGTAGTGCAATGTGTGCAGGGAGAGGTGTAGCGGCAGTGTAGTGTGTACGGGGAGGGAGTGCTGGGTGAGTGGTAGTGTAGTGCAGTGTGTGCCGGGAGGGGTACTGGGTGAAAGGTAGTACGTGTGCCTGGTCCTGCTGTCTCTGATGCTGAGGAGAAGCGATGACTTCAGTAAGCAGAGGAGGACAGTGCTGCAGAACGTGAGTAATAATGGACTTATTAAGCTAATTGGGAACTTCCAGTTGCGTAGTCATTATGGGGGTGTCCAAAGGGTTCCAAAGCAAAGTCCCAACAATTTTTCCTTAAAATATGCATTTTATGAAAAATGTAACTTGCTCTGGTGGTGCTCAAAAATGTACTAACTGAAAACCATGCAGAAAAATAAGATTTTAAACCTACCGGTAAATCGATTTCTCCTAGTCCGTAGAGGATGCTGGGGACTCCGTAAGGACCATGGGGTATAGACGGGCTCCGCAGGAGATAGGGCACCTAAAAAGAACTTTGACTATGGGTGTGCACTGGCTCCTCCCTCTATGCCCCTCCTCCAGACCTCAGTTAGAGAACTGTGCCCAGAGGAGATGGACAATACAAGGCAGGATTTAGAAATCCAAGGGCAAGATTCATACCAGCCCACACCAATCATACCATGTAACCTGGATCATACATAACCAGTTAACCGTATGAACAACAACAGTAACGGTCCAAGACCGATTTCAACTGTAGCATAACCCTTATGTAAGCAACAACTATATACAAGTCTTGCAGAGTTTCCGCACTGGGACGGGCGCCCAGCATCCTCTACGGACTAGGAGAAATAGATTTACCGGTAGGTTTAAAATCTTATTTTCTCTTACGTCCTAGAGGATGCTGGGGACTCCGTAAGGACCATGGGGTTTATACCAAAGCATCCAATCGGGCGGGAGAGTGCGTATGACTCTGCAGCACCGACTGAGCAAACGCTAGGTCCTCATCAGCCAGGGTATCAAACTTGTAGAATTTAGCAAAAGTGTTTGACCCCGACCAAGTCGCCGCTCGGCAAAGTTGTAATGTCGAGATGCCTCGGGCAGCCGCCCAAGAAGAGCCCACCTTCCTAGTGGAATGGGCCTTAACCGAATTTGGTACCGGCAATCCAGCCGTAGAGTGAGCCTGCTGAATCGTATTACAGATCCAGCGAGCAATAGTCTGCTTCGAAGCAGGTGCGCCAATCTTATTGGCCGCATACAGGACAAACAGAGCCTCTGTTTTCCTAATTCTAGCCGTCCTGGCTACATAAATCTTTAAGGCCTTGACTACGTCCAGGGAGCTGGAATCCTCCAGGTCACTTGTAGCCAGAGGCACTACAATAGGTTGATTCACATGGAATGAAGAAACCACCTTAGGCAAAAATTGCGGACGTGTCCTCAATTCAGCTCGATCCACATGAAAAATCAAGTAGGGGCTTTTGTGTGACAAAGCCGCCAATTCTGATACTCGCCTTGCTGATGCCAAGGCCAACAACATGACCACATTCCAAGTAAGAAATTTCAACTCAACCTTGTTAAGGGGTTCAAACCAGTGTGATTTTAGGAACTGCAACACCACGTTGAGGTCCCACGGTGCCACTGGAGGCACAAAAGGAGGCTGGATGTGTAGCACTCCCTTTACAAACGTCTGGACTTCTGGAAGAGAAGCCAATTCCTTCTGAAAGAAAATCGAGAGGGCCGAAATCTGAACCTTAACAGAGCCTAATTTCAGGCCCATATCCACTCCTGTCTGTAGGAAGTGGAGAAAACGACCCAGATGAAAATCTTCCGTAGGTGCATTCTTGGTCTCACACCAAGACACATACTTTCGCCAGATACGGTGATAATGCTTAACCGTCACCTCCTTCCTAGCCTTTATTAACGTAGGGATGACCTCTTCCGGAATTTCCTTTTTCGCTAGGATTCGGCGTTCAACCGCCATGCCGTCAAACGTAACCACGGTAAGTCCTGAAATACACAGGGCCCCTGTTGCAACAGGTCTTCCCTCAGAGGAAGAGGCCAGGGATCTCCTGTGAGCATCTCTTGTAGATATGAGTACCAGGCCCTTCGAGGCCAGTCTGGGACAACGAGTATCGTCTGTACTCTTCTTTGCCTTATGATCCTCAACACCTTTGTGATGAGAGGAAGAGGAGGAAACACGTAGACCGATTTGAACACCCACGGTGTTATCAGAGCGTCTACTGCCACTGCCTGAGGGTCCCGAGACCTGGCACAATACCTCCGAAGCTTTTTGTTGAGGCGTGACGCCATCATGTCTATTTGAGGAGTTCCCCAAAGACGTGTTATGTCTGCAAAGACTTCTTGATGAAGTCCCCACTCTCCTGGATGGAGATCATGTCTGCTGAGGAAGTCTGCTTCCCAGTTGTCCACTCCCGGAATGAAGACAGCCGACAGAGCGCTTACATGATTTTCTGCCCAGCGAAGAATCCTGGTGGCTTCCGCCATCGCGACTCTGCTTCTTGTCCCGCCTTGGCGGTTCACATGAGCCACTGCTGTGACATTGTCTGATTGAATCAGAACCGGTAGGTTTCGAAGAAGACTCTCCGCTTGTCGAAGGCCGTTGTAAATGGCCCTGAGTTCCAACACATTGATGTGTAGACAGGACTCCTGGTCTGACCATAGTCCCTGAAATTTCTTCCTTGGGTGACTGCTCCCCATCCTCGGAGGCTCGCGTCCGTGGTTACCAGGATCCAGTCCTGAATTCCGAACCGGCGACCCTCCAGCAGGTGAGCACTTTGCAACCACCACAGGAGAGACACTCTGGCCCCTGGGGACAGAGTTATTTTCCGATGTAAGTGCAGATGGGACCCGGACCACTTGTCCAGAAGGTCCCATTGAAAAGTCCTTGCATGGAACCTTCCGAAGGGAATGGCCTCGAAGGCCGCCATTTTTCCCAGAACTCGAGTGCATTGGTGAACTGACACCCTTTTCGGTTTTAGCAGGTCTCTGACCATGTTCTGGATGTCCTGGGCTTTCTCTATTGGGAGGAAGACCTTCATTTGTTCCGTATCCAGTATCATACCTAGGAACGGTAGTCGAGTTGTCGGAATCAACTGTGACTTCGGTAGATTTAAAATCCAACTGTGTTGCTGGAGCACTCTCAGAGAGAGCGCCACACTGCTCAGCAATTTCTCCCGTGATCTCGCTTTTATCAGGAGATCGTCCAAGTATGGGATAATTGTGACTCCATGGTTGCGCAGGACCACCATCATTTCCGCCATTTATCTTGGTGAAAATCCTCGGGGCCGTGGAAAGTCCAAACGGCAACGTCTGAAATTGGTAATGACAATCCTGTACAGCGAATCTCAGGTATTCCTGATGGGGTGCATATATGGGGACATGCAGGTATGCATCCTTTATGTCCAGAGACACCATAAACCTCCATGTTGGCTATTATCGCTATGAGTGATTCCATTTTGAATTTGAATCTTTTTATGTACAGGTTTAGGGATTTCAGATTCAAAATAGGTCTGACCGAACCGTCCGGTTTCGGGACCACAAATAGGGTTGAGTAGTAACCTCTTCCCTGCTGGTGCAGGGGAACCTTGATTATCACTTGCTGTATAGACAGCGTTTGAATTGCAGCTAACACTACATCCCTTTCCGATGTGGAAGCTGGTAGGGCCGATTTAAAAAATCGGCGCGGGGGCACCTCATCGAATTCCAGTTTGTACCCCTGGGAAACTATTTCCAACACCCAGGAATTCAGGTCTGATCTGACCCAGGTCTGACTGAAAAGTCGAAGACGTGCCCCCACCGGTGCGAACTCCCTCAGGGGAGAAACCAGCTTCATGCTGTGGGTTTTGGAGCAGCCGGGGAGGACTTTTGGTCCTGGGCACCTGCCGAAGCAGGTGCTCTTTTGCCTCTGCCCTTACCTCTGGCGAGGAAAGAGGATCCCCGACCTCTTCTGGACTTGTGCGACCGAAAGGACTGCATCTGATAGGGTGTTACTTTCTTTTGCTGTTGGGGAATATATGGTAAAAAATTTGATTTACCTGCTGTAGCTGTGGAAACCAGGTCCGTCAGCCCATCCCCAAACAATACCTCACCCTTATAGGGTAGTACTTCCATATGTTTTTTGGAATCCGCATCACCCGTCCATTGGCGAGTCCATAAGGATCTTCTCGCCGAGATAGACATGGCATTGGCCCTAGAAGCTAGCAGTTCAATGTCCCTTTGAGCATCCCTCATAAATAAGACTGCGTCTTATTTATAGAGTTAAGAATATAGTATCCTTATCCATATTATCAAATTGATCTGTCAGCTCATCTGTCCAAGCTGCAATTGCGCTACACACCCATGCCGACGCAATTGTCGGTCTTAGCACAGCACCCGTATGAGAATAAATACACTTTAAGGTAGTTTCTTGCCTGCGATCTGCAGGGTCCTTAAGGGCCGCTGTGTCAGGAGACGGTAGCACCACTTTCTTGGACAAGCGCGTCAGGGCCTTGTCCACAGTGGGGGGTGATTCCCAAATCTCCCTGTCCTGCTTAGGGGAGGGGTATGCCATATAAATTCTTTTTGGGATCTGCGGTCTCTTTTCCGGAGTCTCTCAAGCTTTTCCAAAGAAATCATTTAATTCATGAGATGTGGGAAAATTAATAATCTGTTTCTTTTCCTTAAACATGTGTACCCTTGTGTCGGGGACCGAGGTTTCATCCTCAATATGCAACACATCCCTTATTGCCACAATCATACACTGAATGGTTTTAGTCACCCTAGGGTGCAATTTTACTTAGTCATAGTCGACACTGGAATCAGAATCCGTGTCGGTAGTAGTGTCTTGTGTTAAGGGACGCTTTTGAGACCCCGACAGGCCCTGTGAGTCGGTCCAATCCGAGGATTGACCTCCTGATGTCCCCCCTAAGTCAGCCTTATCAAGCCTTTTATGTAAAGATGCCACACTTGCATTCAACATATGCCACATGTCCATCCATTCCGGAGTCGGCACAACCGACGGGTACACACCACTCATTTGCTCCACTTCCTCCTTGGAGAAGCCTTCCGCTTCAGACATGTCGACACCACGTACCGACACCCCACACACACAGGGATTAACCTCAAGGGGACAAAACCCCAACCAGGCCCTTAGGAGAGACAGAGAGAGAGAGTATGCCAGCACACACCCAGCGCTTAATAACACTGTGGAAAAATATGACCAGATAGCGCTTTTTTATATAATAAATTATATTCCAATTCCCACTCACTGCGTCGCCAATGTGCCCCCCTCCTCTTTTTTCCAGCCTGTGAAGTTCAGCAGGGGAGAGACCATGGAGCCAGCGTTCAGCATGCAGCCTCTGTGGAGAAAATGGCGCTGGTTAGTGCTGAGGATCAAGCCCCGCCCACCCGACGGCGGGCTTCGGTCCCAGTGCTTTTTTTATTAAAATGGCGCGGGATTCTTGGATTTACTGCCTCCGCAGCCTAATCCATCTTAACATGCCCTGAAGTGAGGAATATTGCTGCCCAGGGCGCCCCCCCCAGCGCCCTGCACCCTTCAGTGCTGCTCTGTGTGTGTATAGTGGGAGCAATGGCGCGCAGCTTACCGCTGCGCGCCTTACCTCATGAAGATCTGATGTCTTCTGCCGCCTGATGTCTTCTGCCTTCTCATACTCACCCGGCTTCTATCTTCGGCATCTGTGAGGAGGACGGCGGCGTGGCTCCGGGACGAACCCCAGGTGAGACCTGTGTTCCGACACCCTCTGGAGCTAATGGTGTCCAGTAGCCTAGAAACAGAGCCCAACCGTAAAGCCAGCCCTGCTTCTCTCTCCTCAGTCCCACGATGCAGGGAGCCTGTTGCCAACAGAACTCCCTGAAAATAAAAAACCTAACAAAATTCTTTTAAAACAGAAAACTCTGGAGAGCTCTCTGCAGTGCACCCATTCTCCTATGGGCACAGAATCTAACTGAGGTCTGGAGGAGGGGCATAGAGGGAGGAGCCAGTGCACACCCATAGTCAAAGTTCTTTTTAGGTGCCCTATCTCCTGCGGAGCCCGTCTATACCCCATGGTCCTTACGGAGTCCCCAGCATCCTCTAGGACGTAAGAGAAACTAGGAGCACACTCAATGTCTGCCATCACCAGAATGTGTTAAAACTAGAGATGAGCGCCTGAAATTTTTCGGGTTTTGTGTTTTGGTTTTGGGTTCGGTTCCGCGGCCGTGTTTTGGGTTCGAACGCGTTTTGGCAAAACCTCACCGAATTTTTTTTGTCGGATTCGGGTGTGTTTTGGATTCGGGTGTTTTTTTCAAAAAACACTAAAAAACAGCTTAAATCATAGAATTTGGGGGTCATTTTGATCCCAAAGTATTATTAACCTCAAAAACCATAATTTACACTCATTTTCAGTCTATTCTGAATACCTCACACCTCACAATATTATTTTTAGTCCTAAAATTTGCACCGAGGTCGCTGTGTGAGTAAGATAAGCGACCCTAGTGGCCGACACAAACACCGGGCCCATCTAGGAGTGGCACTGCAGTGTCACGCAGGATGTCCCTTCCAAAAAACCCTCCCCAAACAGCACATGACGCAAAGAAAAAAAGAGGCGCAATGAGGTAGCTGTGTGAGTAAGATTAGCGACCCTAGTGGCCGACACAAACACCGGGCCCATCTAGGAGTGGCACTGCAGTGTCACGCAGGATGGCCCTTCCAAAAAACCCTCCCCAAACAGCACATGACGCAAAGAAAAAAAGAGGCGCAATGAGGTAGCTGTGTGAGTAAGATTAGCGACCCTAGTGGCCGACACAAACACCGGGCCCATCTAGGAGTGGCACTGCAGTGTCACGCAGGATGTCCCTTCCAAAAAACCCTCCCCAAACAGCACATGACGCAAAGAAAAAAAGAGGCGCAATGAGGTAGCTGTGTGAGTAAGATTAGCGACCCTAGTGGCCGACACAAACACCGGGCCCATCTAGGAGTGGCACTGCAGTGTCACGCAGGATGTCCCTTCCAAAAAACCCTCCCCAATCAGCACATGATGCAAAGAAAAAGAAAAGAAAAAAGAGGTGCAAGATGGAATTGTCCTTGGGCCCTCCCACCCACCCTTATGTTGTATAAACAAAACAGGACATGCACACTTTAACCAACCCATCATTTCAGTGACAGGGTCTGCCACACGACTGTGACTGATATGACGGGTTGGTTTGGACCCCCCCCAAAAAAGAAGCAATTAATCTCTCCTTGCACAAACTGGCTCTACAGAGGCAAGATGTCCACCTCATCTTCACCCTCCGATATATCACCGTGTACATCCCCCTCCTCACAGATTATCAATTCGTCCCCACTGGAATCCACCATCTCAGCTCCCTGTGTACTTTGTGGAGGCAATTGCTGCTGGTCAATGTCTCCGCGGAGGAATTGATTATAATTCATTTTAATGAACATCATCTTCTCCACATTTTCTGGATGTAACCTCGTACGCCGATTGCTGACAAGGTGAGCGGCGGCACTAAACACTCTTTCGGAGTACACACTTGTGGGAGGGCAACTTAGGTAGAATAAAGCCAGTTTGTGCAAGGGCCTCCAAATTGCCTCTTTTTCCTGCCAGTATAAGTACGGACTGTGTGACGTGCCTACTTGGATGCGGTCACTCATATAATCCTCCACCATTCTATCAATGTTGAGAGAATCATATGCAGTGACAGTAGACGACATGTCCGTAATCGTTGTCAGGTCCTTCAGTCCGGACCAGATGTCAGCATCAGCAGTCGCTCCAGACTGCCCTGCATCACCGCCAGCGGGTGAGCTCGGAATTCTGAGCCTTTTCCTCGCACCCCCAGTTGCGGGAGAATGTGAAGGAGGAGATGTTGACAGGTCGCGTTCCGCTTGACTTGACAATTTTGTCACCAGCAGGTCTTTCAACCCCAGCAGACCTGTGTCTGCCGGAAAGAGAGATCCAAGGTAGGCTTTAAATCTAGGATCGAGCACGGTGGCCAAAATGTAGTGCTCTGATTTCAACAGATTGACCACCCGTGAATCCTTGTTAAGCGAATTAAGGGCTGCATCCACAAGTCCCACATGCCTAGCGGAATCGCTCCCTTTTAGCTCCTTCTTCAATGCCTCCAGCTTCTTCTGCAAAAGCCTGATGAGGGGAATGACCTGACTCAGGCTGGCAGTGTCTGAACTGACTTCACGTGTGGCAAGTTCAAAGGGCATCAGAACCTTGCACAACGTTGAAATCATTCTCCACTGCACTTGAGACAGGTGCATTCCACCTCCTATATCGTGCTCAATTGTATAGGCTTGAATGGCCTTTTGCTGCTCCTCCAACCTCTGAAGCATATAGAGGGTTGAATTCCACCTCGTTACCACTTCTTGCTTCAGATGATGGCAGGGCAGGTTCAGTAGTTTTTGGTGGTGCTCCAGTCTTCTGTACGTGGTGCCTGTACGCCGAAAGTGTCCCGCAATTTTTCTGGCCACCGACAGCATCTCTTGCACGCCCCTGTCGTTTTTTAAAAAATTCTGCACCACCAAATTCAAGGTATGTGCAAAACATGGGACGTGCTGGAATTTGCCCATATTTAATGCACACACAATATTGCTGGCGTTGTCCGATGCCACAAATCCACAGGAGAGTCCAATTGGGGTAAGCCATTCCGCGATGATCTTCCTCAGTTGCCGTAAGAGGTTTTCAGCTGTGTGCGTATTCTGGAAAGCGGTGATACAAAGCGTAGCCTGCCTAGGAAAGAGTTGGCGTTTGCGAGATGCTGCTACTGGTGCCGCCGCTGCTGTTCTTGCGGCGGGAGTCCATACATCTACCCAGTGGGCTGTCACAGTCATATAGTCCTGACCCTGCCCTGCTCCACTTGTCCACATGTCCGTGGTTAAGTGGACATTGGGTACAACTGCATTTTTTAGGACACTGGTGAGTCTTTTTCTGACGTCCGTGTACATTCTCGGTATCGCCTGCCTAGAGAAGTGGAACCTAGATGGTATTTGGTAACGGGGGCACACTGCCTCAATAAATTGTCTAGTTCCCTGTGAACTAACGGCGGATACCGGACGCACGTCTAACACCAACATAGTTGTCAAGGACTCAGTTATCCGCTTTGCAGTAGGATGACTGCTGTGATATTTCATCTTCCTCGCAAAGGACTGTTGAACAGTCAATTGCTTACTGGAAGTAGTACAAGTGGGCTTACGACTTCCCCTCTGGGATGACCATCGACTCCCAGCGGCAACAACAGCAGCGCCAGCAGCAGTAGGCGTTACACGCAAGGATGCATCGGAGGAATCCCAGGCAGGAGAGGACTCGTCAGAATTGCCAGTGACATGGCCTGCAGGACTATTGGCATTCCTGGGGAAGGAGGAAATTGACACTGAGGGAGTTGGTGGGGTGGTTTGCGTGAGCTTGGTTACAAGAGGAAGGGATTTACTGGTCAGTGGACTGCTTCCGCTGTCACCCAAAGTTTTTGAACTTGTCACTGACTTATTATGAATGCGCTGCAGGTGACGTATAAGGGAGGATGTTCCGAGGTGGTTAACGTCCTTACCCCTACTTATTACAGCTTGACAAAGGGAACACACGGCTTGACACCTGTTGTCCGCATTTCTGGTGAAATACCTCCACACCGAAGAGCTGATTTTTTTGGTATTTTCACCTGGCATGTCAACGGCCATATTCCTCCCACGGACAACAGGTGTCTCCCCGGGTGCCTGACTTAAACAAACCACCTCACCATCAGAATCCTCCTGGTCAATTTCCTCCCCAGCGCCAGCAACACCCATATCCTCCTCATCCTGGTGTACTTCAACACTGACATCTTCAATCTGACTATCAGGAACTGGACTGCGGGTGCTCCTTCCAGCACTTGCAGGGGGCGTGCAAATGGTGGAAGGCGCATGCTCTTCACGTCCAGTGTTGGGAAGGTCAGGCATCGCAACCGACACAATTGGACTCTCCTTGTGGATTTGGGATTTCGAAGAATGCACAGTTCTTTGCTGTGCTGCTTTTGCCAGCTTGAGTCTTTTCATTTTTCTAGCGAGAGGCTGAGTGCTTCCATCCTCATGTGAAGCTGAACCACTAGCCATGAACATAGGCCAGGGCCTCAGCCGTTCCTTGCCACTCCGTGTGGTAAATGGCATATTGGCAAGTTTACGCTTCTCCTCCGACAATTTTATTTTAGGTTTTGGAGTCCTTTTTTTACTGATATTTGGTGTTTTGGATTTGACATGCTCTGTACTATGACATTGGGCATCGGCCTTGGCAGACGACGTTGCTGGCATTTCATCGTCTCGGCCATGACTAGTGGCAGCAGCTTCAGCACGAGGTGGAAGTGGATCTTGATCTTTCCCTAATTTTGGAACCTCAACATTTTTGTTCTCCATATTTTAATAGGCACAACTAAAAGGCACCTCAGGTAAACAATGGAGATGGATGGATTGGATACTAGTATACAATTATGGACGGGCTGCCGAGTGCCGACACAGAGGTAGCCACAGCCGTGAACTACCGCACTGTACTGTGTCTGCTGCTAATATATAGACTGGTTGATAAAGAGATAGTATACTCGTAACTAGTATGTATGTATAAAGAAAGAAAAAAAAACCACGGTTAGGTGGTATATACAATTATGGACGGGCTGCCGAGTGCCGACACAGAGGTAGCCACAGCCGTGAACTACCGCACTGTACTGTGTCTGCTGCTAATATATAGACTGGTTGATAAAGAGATAGTATACTCGTAACTAGTATGTATGTATAAAGAAAGAAAAAAAAACCACGGTTAGGTGGTATATACAATTATGGACGGGCTGCCGAGTGCCGACACAGAGGTAGCCACAGCCGTGAACTACCGCACTGTACTGTGTCTGCTGCTAATATATAGACTGGTTGATAAAGAGATAGTATACTCGTAACTAGTATGTATGTATAAAGAAAGAAAAAAAAAACACGGTTAGGTGGTATATACAATTATGGACGGGCTGCCGAGTGCCGACACAGAGGTAGCCACAGCCGTGAACTACCGCACTGTACTGTGTCTGCTGCTAATATATAGACTGGTTGATAAAGAGATAGTATACTCGTAACTAGTATGTATGTATAAAGAAAGAAAAAAAAACCACGGTTAGGTGGTATATACAATTATGGACGGGCTGCCGAGTGCCGACACAGAGGTAGCCACAGCCGTGAACTACCGCACTGTACTGTGTCTGCTGCTAATATAGACTGGTTGATAAAGAGATAGTATACTCGTAACTAGTATGTATGTATAAAGAAAGAAAAAAAAAACACGGTTAGGTGGTATATACAATTATGGACGGGCTGCCGAGTGCCGACACAGAGGTAGCCACAGCCGTGAACTACCGCACTGTACTGTGTCTGCTGCTAATATATAGACTGGTTGATAAAGAGATAGTATACTCGTAACTAGTATGTATGTATAAAGAAAGAAAAAAAAACCACGGTTAGGTGGTATATACAATTATTGACGGGCTGCCGAGTGCCGACACAGAGGTAGCCACAGCCGTGAACTACCGCACTGTACTGTGTCTGCTGCTAATAGAGACTGGTTGATAAAGAGATAGTATACTCGTAACTAGTATGTATGTATAAAGAAAGAAAAAAAAACCACGGTTAGGTGGTATATACAATTATGGACGGGCTGCCGAGTGCCGACACAGAGGTAGCCACAGCCGTGAACTACCGCACTGTACTGTGTCTGCTGCTAATATAGACTGGTTGATAAAGAGATAGTATACTACTAATATTATATATACTGGTGGTCAGGTCACTGGTCACTAGTCACACTGGCAGTGGCACTCCTGCAGCAAAAGTGTGCACTGTTTAATTTTAATATAATATTATGTACTCCTGGCTCCTGCTATAACCTATAACTGGCACTGCAGTAGTGCTCCCCAGTCTCCCCCACAATTATAAGCTGTGTGAGCTGAGCAGTCAGACAGATATATAATTATATAGATGATGCAGCACACTGGCCTGAGCCTGAGCAGTGCACACAGATATGGTATGTGACTGACTGAGTCACTGTGTGTATCGCTTTTTTCAGGCAGAGAACGGATATATTAAATAAACTGCACTGTGTGTCTGGTGGTCACTCACTATATAATATATTATGTACTCCTGGCTCCTGCTATAACCTATAACTGGCACTGCAGTAGTGCTCCCCAGTCTCCCCCACAATTATAAGCTGTGTGAGCTGAGCAGTCAGACAGATATATATAATATTATATATAGATAATAGATGATGCAGCACACTGGCCTGAGCCTGAGCAGTGCACACAGATATGGTATGTGACTGAGTCACTGTGTGCTGTGTATCGCTTTTTTCAGGCAGAGAACGGATTATAAAGTAAACTGCACTGTCCTCACTAGTAAACTCTCTCCACTCAGTCTCTACACTTCTACAGTAACAGTACTCCTCCTAGTCAGCTCCAGTAAATCTCTCTCAGTCTCTTATAATCTAAATGGAGAGGACGCCAGCCACGTCCTCTTCCTATCAATCTCAATGCACGTGTGAAAATGGCGGCGACGCGCGGCTCCTTATATAGAATCCGAGTCTCGCGATAGAATCCGAGCCTCGCGAGAATCCGACAGCGTCATGATGACGTTCGGGCGCGCTCGGGTTAACCGAGCAAGGCGGGAAGATCCGAGTCGCTCGGACCCGTGAAAAAAAACATGAAGTTCTGGCGGGTTCGGATTCAGAGAAACCGAACCCGCTCATCTCTAGTTAAAACTAGAGATGTGCGGCAGACACTTTTCGGGTTTTGTGTTTTGGTTTTGGATCTGGACCTCCGCTCATGTTTTGGATCTGGATTGGTTTGCCAAAACCACCCTTTCGGGTTTTGGCTTTGGATCTGGATGATTTTTTTTTTTTAAAAACCATAAAAACAGCTAAAATCAAAGAATTTGGGGGTCATTTTGATCCTACGGTATTATTAACCTCAATAACATTCATTTCCACTCATTTCCAGTCTATTCTGAAAACCTCACAAAATTATTTTTAGGCCAAAAGGTTGCACCGAGCTAGCTGGATGACTAAGCTAAGCGACACAAGTGGGCGGCACAAACACCTGGCCCATCTATGAGTGGCACTGCAGTGGCAGACAGGATGGCAGTATTAAAAACTGGGCACCAAAGAGCACATAATGCAAAGAAAAAAAAGAGGTGCAAGATGGAATTGTCCTTGGGCCCTCCCATCCACCCTTATGTTGTTTAAACAGGAAATGCACAGTTTAATAAACCCATCATTTCAGCGATAGGTGGTCCCCCTGGAAAAGCTAACCAAGTTCTCCGGATCATAGCTTGCTACAAACATACCACCTCCTTCTTTGATGACTTTTCACATTATGAGAAGAGGCAAGAGGAAGAGGACAGTATCAAGAAGGTGATCAAAAATTAGAGAGGCACATGCAATCAGGAACAACACACAGCCTTTCACCTCCACTCCTATATTGGTGTGGAATGGAAAGGACTTCAAACAAGCAAATATATAATTAATTACCACATTACTGGACAAACTGAAAAACTGGGGGCCAAAGCCTCCAAATTTGTACCCCTTTCTCCATTTTCAGGGATTAAGATAATCTAGGATTTAATGCTAGGATGCAAATAAACTGGTGTATACCACAGGATCAAGACTGGATATTTTCCCCTCCACGGAGTCTGGAGACTTATTTTGTGAAAATCTTGTGGGTTTCTTTTTTTCCATTTTTTTTTTTATTGCATTTTTATTGACATATTTTGTGGCAGATGCCTTATTTTTGTTTTTCACAGCTCCCAGTTACACGCATGTGAGCACACCTGTGTGTCCCAGTAACACGCATGTGAGCATACAGTACCTGTGTGTCCTGTTTATTTTTATTTTTTTTAATATGTATTTATTGAGAAGGAATACACCGTAAAAGTACCAGTCGTAAGTCATAATGCTTAAAAGTACATTAACCACTGCTATGTACAGAAATCGTCAAAAGAAGAGCAAAACAAAAAGTTTGGAATATTATAAACAGGGTTATGAGGGCCATCAACCATACAGTTCAATTATTAAGATGTAATATCGGTCAGACAATTTAAAATTTGAAAGGGTGGTGAGCCTAGGGTGAGAGATTCCGTATTATACCATGTTGTTAATCTAACTACTTTGCGCACATGGTCCTTGGTGGTAGTGGGCAGCGTGAGCAGGTAGGGTAACCAAATGGCAAAGAATTTCGGGGAACGGGACTCTACGTCTAGGGAACAATCTACCCAATCCATTTGATAGAGGTAGGTTAAACGTGGTAACATAAGGGAAAGGGGTATCGGTTCCGAGTGTATCCATTGGGATAAGATTGTTTTCTTAGCGGCAGCGGCCACACGGGCCAGCAATAATTTTGTCCCTTTGGAATATGGGGGATCCTGAGCATTTATACAGTTCCAAAAAGCCCAAACCATAGTAATATTAAAAGAAATATGAAGTTCCACATTAATGTATGTTTGGACTGCGGTCCAGAATGTTTGTACCACTGGGCACGCCCAGAGACAATGGATAATATCGGCTTCAGGGGAATTGCATTAAAAACATAGAGAATTATCAGATACTCCAGTAAGGAACCGGAGTCTGGGGGTGTAATACGCTCTATGTAGTATTTTGAAGTACATCACTGCATAGGAAGATGAAACTAATTGTTTATTTAGCAAGCTACACCACCGAATCACTGTTGGAAGATCAGTGTCAGGGAGGGTGTAAGTCCATTTGGCCATCCCAGTTGTGAGCTTAGATAGATCCAACCTCCGTCTAGTATGAAAATAAATTGAAGAAGTGTTATATGGGGCTCCTGGGCACCGCCGCACCAGGCCATCTAGGGGAAAAGTGAGATCACGGGAGCGTAGTCGCAATAATTTGTTAGTAATAAAGCTGCGGACTTGGAAATAGGCAAAAAGAGGAAAATGAAGAGTGGGGTATTTTTCTTTTAGTTGAGATAGAGTCAAGATCGCTGAGCATTCCACATTCAAAAATTGATATAGTAAAGAAAGGCCCTGGAGATGCCAACCACGAACAATCTCGTTATCTTTTCCACCCTGAAATTGTGGGTTACACAACAGAGGCTGAAATAAGGAATCCGTCAGGGGAAGGCCTAAGCGTTTCCTAAGTATACGCCAAGCCGTACATGGAGCATATAACAATGGATTGTGGGGTCGGTCATGTTGAGGAGGGTCATTGGCGAAATGCAATATATGTACCAAAGTATGTTGAGGTGAGAAAGCTTGTTCCAAAGCTCGATTAACAAAGTTGTCACCATTCCCTATCCAATCCAGAGCATATCTATAATTGGAGGCTAGAGAGTAGTCTTCAGGACAAGGGAGATTGACACTACCAAGTGACAGGGGTTGTTTTAATTTGAAAAGTGCTATGCGGGGACGTTTGTTTGCCCAAATAAATTTAGTAAGGGCTTTGTTAATAGTATGGACATCTCGTTTGGACAATAGAAATGGGAGCATCTGGATTGGATAAAGTAGTCGAGGGAAGGAGACCATATTATATAGATGGCACCTGCCTAAATAAGAGATAGGAAGGTGTTGCCATTTCAAAAAATCATCCATCATTTGAGTGATGTGGTGAGAGAAATTTACAGTGTATAGGTCAGTGAGGATTGGCGGGATGCATAGGCCTAAATATTTTAAGTATTGGCAAGCCCATTTAAAGGGGAACGTGTTACCCCAATCCAGAGTAGCCTCTTTTCCTAATGCTAGCACCTCTGTCTTATCAAAATTAATGAGGAATCCTGAAATTAAATTAAACTCATGTAGTGTGGTTAGTAATGATGGAAATGCCTGTCTGGGGTCAGAAAAATATAATAAAAGGTCATCAGCAAAGGCAGAAACCTTGACATCATTGTGACCTACCATAATACCTTGCCAATTGGGATCTTGTATAAAATTACGTATCAACAGTTCAAGGGCCAGATTGAATAGTAGGGGGGAGAGAGGGCAGCCCTGGCGCGTTCCTCTACCTAACGTAAAGGTAGGTGAGTTTAGTCCATTTATAGTTAAATGTGCCTGGGGTAGTGCATACAACATTCACGCATAGAGGAAAAAGGGGGAATGGAAAAATAAAAAAGGTGGAAAATAGAACTAATACAACATCATTACCATCTAAAGACCCCTCCACAAAAATCTTCAACCTAAGTAAGTATGAGTTGAAAGAACATGAAACAGCCGTCCTACAAAAGGGACTTAAGTTTGCTCCAGTGAATAAACTTAATAAGTTTGATACTTATGTTGACATTCAAAAATTTGTCAGAAATTTATCATTAAAGAAGTATTTTGCTGGACAAAAAATACCTGATAATGAGAACGTGACACTCTTTAAACCAAAGTCCACGTTCAATCCTACTTACAGCAGGGGCTGTTTTTTAGAAACATTCAACAAGATTGTCTGCACCGAGGTTGAAAAGATCAACGACAAAAGGAAATTAAATTATAACATTACTAAAGAAGAAAATGAAGCAATCAAACATTTGGAGAAAAATGAAGGCATCACCATTAAACCGGCGGACAAAGGGGGAGGAGTCGTAATCATGGATACATGTAAATATAACCAGGAGATCCTTAGACAGCTGGAAGACAGAACCACTTATGGACTTTTGAGAGGGAACCCCACTGAGAGAATGGAAAAACATCTAATTTCCCTGGTGAACAAATATGAAGATAACGGAACCATCACAAATTCGGAAAGAAAGTACCTCATAAAAGAACATCCAGTGTTACCTGTCATGTATGTTCTACCCAAAATACATAAAGACCCCATAAACCCCCCAGGACGCCCTATAATTGCTGGAACGGACTCCTTATCATCTAATCTATCACACTTTATTGATGCTCATCTACAACCGGAAGTATTGAAAATTCCGTCGTATATTAAGGACACCATAGATACCATCAACCATTTAAAAGAAGTGAAGGTTACGCCCCAACATCTTTTAGTAACAGCCGACGTGTCTTCTCTATACACCATCATAGACCATCAGTTGGGCATCACTGCAGTAGAATATTTCTATAGAAAAAATAATGAGACCATAGACGAAAATAAATTAAATTTCATAAAGGAATCCATTATATTCATCTTGGAAAATAATTTCTTTTGGTACAACAATCAGTTTTATATTCAGAAAAGGGGCACAGCGATGGGCACGAAATTTGCCCCTGCCTACGCAAATTTATTCATGGGGTGGTGGGAAGACCATACCATATGGCACAACAACCCCCAAAAAGAAAACATCGCCCTATGGATACGCTTTATAGACGACATCCTTTTTATCTGGACAGGAGAAATGGAGACTCTAGAGGATTTCTGCAGGACACTGAACAATAACCCCTACAGTATTCAACTAACATTCAACATTAGTCCTATAGAAGTAAGCTTCTTAGATCTGGTAATATACAAGGAAGGGGGATCTCTAGCCACTCGCAACTTCTCCAAACCTACTGATAGTAATTCCTATATCCAGGTAACAAGCCATCACCATCCGCGATGGTTACAGAACATCCCCAAAGGCCAGATTCAAAGAGTGCGAAGGAATTGCACCAATAAAGAAGTCTTTACCGACCAAATTAAAGAAATGAAAGATAAGCTACTCGTTAAGGGTTATGAAAAGACCACGATTGAAAAAACCATAGAAGATTTTCAAGTAATAACTCAAGAATCTCTTCTGACATATAAGGAAAAAATCCAGTACAAGAAGAAACCCCAGGTACCGTTTATTACTACCTTTAATAATGAATATAAAACTATTGAACACATTATAAGAAAAAACTGGCATTTGTTGCAGCAAGATCCCATCTTAAAAGACATCATTCCCCCTAAACCTAGATTTGTTTACCGGAGAGCGCCTAATTTAAAAAATAGATTGGTGAAGAGCGCTGTCCCAGAGAAAAGAACAGGTCGAGTAAAAACAAAGGGTTTTCACAGGTGTGGCTCATGTGTTGTTTGTATTACTCATACCAAACAACCCACGAAAATGGTTGAATACATCTCAAATACCACAAAGAAAATTTTTAAAATCAATGAATTCATGACGTGCAATAGTCCCAACTGCATCTATCTAATTGAATGCAGTTGTTGTCTTCAATACATAGGGAAGACCTCAAGGAAATTGAGGGAACGATGGGCTGAACATTTAAGAAATATAAAAAAAGGTTTCGCCAATCACTCTCTTTCTCAACATTTCTCATTGAAGCATCAATGTTCCCCAGATCACATCAAAAACATAATAGGAATCAAAAAAATAGATGGACACTGGAGAACAAAAGGGATAGAGACATTTTTGGCCAAAGCGGAGATGAGAGCCATCCATGAGATCAAAACACTGGACCCATGGGGTCTAAATGTAGACTTTGAACTCAAGTGGTTCTTATAACCACATTGAAGGTTCATACCACCATCCACCCATGTGTCAGATTTCTTTTTCCCCTGAATATAATATCATACAAAAATGGTATTGAAGGATTTGCTAAGGGTCCCGTGCTAAAATAATAACAATATTATAAATCTTTTATATATAGAAATATTTCATTCTCTAATATGTTAGAATGATACAGTAATGGGGACATTTCGACTGTTATTTCCTTTGTACCACACATCCAGCTTTAAATATTTATTATTTTTTGATTATTTACTACACCCTTTTTTTAATGTAAATGTCCAAAGAAGAATTGGTTTGTAATTTGCTGTACATTCCTTATGTCATCACAACCCTGAAGAAATGATGTGGTCCTTTTTTTTTTTTTTAACCCACAATGTTAATTCATGCAGTTGTATATATCATGCTGTTTGTATATAATAGGGGCACCATGACTGTTGATGTATGTAGTTTACTAATGGCTGCTTTATGCAGTAATTCTTTTCTATTTGGGAAAGAATGGTTTTGCTGCCCTCACTAAAAATGGTGCCCACACACTGTTTTAGGTAAGAATAGAGAGTGTGCTAAACTCCCACCCACTGCTAGCCACCCGCGATGTCACTTCCGGCGGAATCGGAAGTGACGCCACGTAGATCAGCGGGTGGAACGCATGAGCCGCCGTGATATTTCCGGCGGAACCGGAGGTGACACCATGCGTTCCAGGGGTTGGAACGCACGGCGTGTTTTCAGTGATTTTATTCAATTTTAAGTGTGTCCACACACTGTTTTAGGTAAAAATAGAGAGTGTGCTACACTCCCACCCACCGCTAGCCACCCGCGATGTCACTCCCGGTGGAACCGGAAGTGACGCCACATAGATCAGCGGGTGGAACGTATGAGCCGCCGCGACATTTCCGGCGGAACCGGAAATGACGCCATGCGTTCCAGGGGTTGGAACGCATGGCGTTTTTTTGTGATTTTATTCAATTTTAAG
Organism: Pseudophryne corroboree; assembly: GCF_028390025.1. Taxonomy (NCBI): domain Eukaryota; kingdom Metazoa; phylum Chordata; class Amphibia; order Anura; family Myobatrachidae; genus Pseudophryne; species Pseudophryne corroboree. The sequence goes on from NC_086444.1 coordinate 233,431,216, forward strand.
TCCGTAAAGCCCAATTTATAGATAACTGGCTAACTTTAACCATTGTGGATATTCATCCCACCACAATATATGAAGGGATATCATTGTATTTTTGGTTTCACACATTTCACCCACTAGTCCCGCCCATTACAACAGGAAATGGGTGTGGTTATGTTTTCCTTTAAATATCTGGTCCTCCATGCACCTTACACACCTTGATAAAGACCATACCGGTTGAAACGCGTTGGTGTTTCCTGCGGCCCAGGACTCGGTGAAGGTAAAGCTTAATAGGGGAAGCTTCTTTATTACCCCTATACGCCTAAAATTGTGCCTTCCACCGAAGGTCACTGAGGGTACGCATGCTAAGTCTTTTTAATTGTATACGTGTTTAAATAAACTTTTTATAAGTCTGCACTATGATCCCCCGTCATTTGTCTTTCATGTACCATTACTTGAGGACAGAGACAAAGAATTGAATAACGGTGGGGCTGACTGAATTCAAGTTTTATCACGTTCAAGTTTTTAGATGATTGGAGGACCAAGAACGAGACCAGATAAAAGACTTTATGTCTGACTTTGTTGGAAAAATCATCTTATTGGGACATTATTTCTAATTTTTGGTCTGATCTACTATCATTAAGAGAGATCAATACAAAGACTAACCACAGTATTTTTTGACAATTGACTTTATTGAGACTCTTTTGTTCACCAGATTTATTTTAAACGTCAATACCTGGAAGGGGTATTTATTTCATTGATTTTTAAGTGCCTTGTACCCTCGATCAGTGCGCAGAAATCTCATTTGTGTTTTTATTGTATTTTGGTGATTGGTGTAAGTCACGTCTGATTTCCGCAGCCTGATTTTAAGTAAGGAGCGCAGGTGATTATTTATTGTTTGTATTCTAAATAGATGTATGAATTCCACACCAAATTGCTGAACATGTAGAGTACGAAGTAAATGAGACCAGGAGACGTGGTAAAACGCCTTATCGGCGTCGCAACTTACAATGAGAGCTTTTGGGCAGGCAGATAGTTGTGCACTAGACATTGCTGCAATCAACGTACGAATATTATGAACTGAGGTTCTACCTTTGACAAACCCTGTTTGGGCAGGATGTAAGACCCTGTTCAATACAGGCTGAAGTCGTGTTGCAATCAGTTTTGTAAAAAGCTTCAAATCCTGATTCAATAATGAAATAGGTCGATAAGACTGAGCATATCGGGGATCTTTTCCCGGTTTCGGAAACAACACAATTCTGGCTTCGCTAAATCCGATAGGAGGAGGTTTACCCTCCAACAATGCATTAAAAAGAGATAACAAATGAGATAGAAGATGGGGGGCGAGGATTCGATAATACTCCGCTCCAAATCCGTCCGGGCCAGGAGACTTGCCGTTTTGTAGTGGACAAATCAAGGACAACAATTCCAATTCCGTGGCCGGTTCCATTAAGGATTTTCTTTCCTCTTCCGTTAAAACAGGCAAGTTTGCTCTCTCAAGGAATTGCATTCCTAAAGTCGGATGATCCAAGGGAGCTTCATAAAGAGTTTTATAATATTGTAAGAAGGCCTCAGAAATTGAGGGTGTATCAAAAATAACTGCAGACGAATCAGTAATTAGATGAGGGATACAAGAAGGAGCGGAGTACGACCAAACCAAATTCGCCATTAATTTTCGGGACTTATTTCCCCCTCGAAAAAATCTATTCCGTTGGAAATCATATGAAAAGTTCGCCCGCTCAGTGTACAATGTGTCGTACAGCTGTTTAGCAGCAAGATAGGCCTGCCGGCTGTCTAGTGAATCCTGCAATAAGAGTGCGTCATAAGTCTTGGTCAGATTACAAGCAAGGTCATGTAATTGGGTAGCGAGTAGCTTGCGTCTCCTGGAAACATACTCTATGATATGGCCTTGAATCACCGGCTTAGAAGCTGACCAAAACAGATTGATATCATCTACATGTGTAATATTGTCTTCTACATAGTTACGAAACGAGTGTTCTAGATGCGTACAAGTCAGAGGATTTCATAAGATAAGCTGGAAATCTCCAATTATATGACTGAGAGACAGGGGAGTGTAAGTTAAGGGTAAACCAAACTGGGCCATGGTCAGATAGTGCTATGGGTTCTATTTTAGTTTTGGCCACACGTTGTAACAGGGTTTCAGTGACCAGCCAATAGTCAAGGCGAGAGGAGGAATGATGTGGGTGGGAGTAGAATGTGAACTCACGGGAGTCAGGATGCTGGCATCTCCAGGGATCGCAGAGCCGTAGTGAGTCAGTCAATAAAGATAGAGACTGGGGTGGTGTGGAAATATGCGATCTGGCAGAGGTGGATCTATCCAAACCAGGAGATTGGACAGTATTGAAGTCCCCGCCTAAAATAATCTCTCCCTCTGCCCATTCTTGTAACTTACTGTAAAGATTAGAAAAAAAGAGCGAGTTAGGGCCATTAGGTGCATAAATAGTAGCTATGGTATAAGGAACTCCAAAAATAGTGATTTTTATAAATAAATACCGGCCTTCGGGGTCACCCAGACTATCATTTATTTGATATGTCAGACGTTTACTAAAAAGAATTAGTACACACCTTCGTTTGGTTGAATAGGAGGCCGCTTTAAATTCCCCCACCCAGGAGTCTCTCACTACATTGGGATCTGTATTTTTCCAATGGGTTTCCTGTAAGAGAGCTATATCAGGCTTTAGACATTTAAGATAGGAGAGAATGTTTCTTCTTTTGATTGGGGTGTTTGAACCCTCAACATTCCAAGTTACAAACTTAATATGTGACTGTACGCTAGTGGAGGTGGCAGCAGTCGTTGACATCTAACCTATACCAACTCTGGGCCAAAAATTCAATTTGACTTGTAAGAGCAGACCTGTCCAGCCCGTCCCAGCAAGCGGGCTAACGAGTAAAATATCCATACCAAAGCAGTATAATAATAAACATAACAACAGTAACAATGACATACAGTTTGTTTGAGCATCAACTAGATCAAGATCCCAACTCAAAATTATTTTAAGTATTATATGAACCAAAAAGTTGAGGTCCATGGAGCGGTCCACCGATAAACTAAATAAATTCCAACCTAGAACATGGGTAACGTGGTGGATCGAACCAAGAGACCATACAATAATCAAGCATAAAATTAACAGATAAGAGAAGGGAAAGGGAGGGGTAAAGTAAAGCTGGAGAAGAAAAGGAATAGAAGTCAGAGAAAGTAGGGAGTATTTCAAGAAAAAATTAAAACAATAGAGTAAGCGGTCACAAAGAGACAAAATATTTTGGGAGACACAATTGGGTACATTTGATAACGTACCAACATGTAGAAAGATAAACAAAAAATACATCAACCAGTGGTATGATCCACTTATAATAATTACTAAGAACCTGAATGGGAACCCTTCAGGAAGACAAAAATAAATATGGCCATTGGATATCAGTCCCCTTCATCCATCCCGGTAGATGATTGTGAGGATAGTGAGTCGACAAAGTTCTTGGACGTTTTCGGATTCTCATAGAAGTAGGCCTTCCCCGCATGTGTGACTCTCAATTTAGCCGGATAGAGAAGTGCAAAGCAGTGGCCTAGTTCATAAAGACTCTTGCAGATAGGATAGAATTCCCTCCGTTTGGAAGCAACCATATAAGAGAAGTCCTGGAAAAGTAGCAATTTAGCATCTTGATATCTCAAGTCGGCACATTTTCTGTAGGCATCTAATAACATGACCTTGTCAGCGTAGTTGAGGACTCTCAGGATGACAGGCCGGGGCCTGTCCCTTGTGGATTGCCGCTCAGGGCCTATACGGTGTACACGTTCCACTACAATGGATCCTGAATCCGAAACGCAGCCCAGTTTCCTGGGCAGCCACTGAGAAACGAGTGTCATGAGGTCACGAGGTTTCACCGACGCCGGCAGTCCGATAAGGCATACATTGTTTCTCCTGTTTCGGTTTTCAAGGTCCCCAAGCTTATCCTGAATAGATGCAACAAATTTTTCTTGGTCAGAAAGAGCCGTCTTAGCCGTCGTGAGATCGTCTTCCAGATCAGATATTCTCTGTTCAGCCTCGGTGAGTCACTGAGCATGTTGGTTCAGTTGAGTGAGAGCGGAGTCAAGCGAGTCCTTTAGAGGAGCCAATTTCTGGTCTAGTAACGCAGACAGGATATCCGTTATCTCATTTGTCGTGCAGGATTTTGCTGAATCCATTGCAGGCATGGACACAGGCTGGCCGCGGGGGCTAGGACGTGAACCCGATAGAGGTGAAGGAGGGCTATCAGCAGAAGAATTATCTCGACCTCGGCCTCTGCCCGACTGATTGCTAAGGGTGCCCCGTGACGATTTGGCCACAAATTTGTCCATAATCAGAGTAGAAAGATGGACACAACAACGGTTGTGACAATAGACCACTTAATATATATAATGATATTAGCCGCAGTTTATTATTCCTCCAGCAGAGGGAGTTCAGTGAATCCAGTGAGATATAATGTGAATAGAAATCAGTTTACCCAGGGAGCCAATATAAGGGGGTAAAGAAATATTTTGAAGGTGTTATAAGAGCCCAGGTCCCAGTTAGCAGAGTCCAATCTGGCCAGGATGGACAGCCAGCAAAGATCCCCGACCTGCCAGCGACCACCACAGGCTGCCTGCAGCAGGAATCCCCAGCCTGCCAGTTTCCAAGATGGCCGCCGTGTATATGGGGAGCTTTAATGCAGCCTGGTCAAAGCTCCCAGCAAGCTGCCCAGTGTCATGGTGGGCTCTAGGAGGCCCAGGACAGGTCAGTGGCCGCACTCCGGGGGTCAGGGTGAGTGGTGCGAAACAGCCGCGGGTGCGGGCGAAGCGGGCACTTCCGCTCCGCCGCCCTGGATGTCCGCGGCAGATCACGGGAATACGCAAGGTCCCGGCTTGCGGAGGTGTGGTAGGCCGCGAGGCTCCGGAGCTCCGTCAGCGGCCGCCAGCTCCCGGAAAGGGGCCCCCAATAGCGGACCCAGCGAGCGGGCTTGCAGGATGCCACAGAGGGGGAGATACAAGGGCCAGCAGCAGTGGGAAACTTTATAATAGTGGACGCCGTGCAGAGCTCTTCCAGGGCACGTCCTCTTCCCCTGCTGGCCACCAGAGACCTCTCATCTTGTTTATTTTTTATATTTAATATTTAAATAAAGCAGCCCCTTAGATGTTTTAGCAGCCCTTCCTGAGCCCCCACAGCAGCCTGGGATGGGGCAAGTTGAGTTCGGGTAGGTTCGGTACAGTGCTAAGCAGGACTGTGCAGTGAATTTTTTGATATTGAGCCCCTGCCCTAGTGGAGCTTACCACTCGACAGTCGAAAATCATTTCATACCATATGTAGGACTGTGGGAGGAAGCAATGCTAACCTCTGTGCCCACAGCATGCCTCAGCCTGGCAAGCCAGACATCTTCCTAGCTGTAAGCCACCATGAGACTCCATACTGGGCCTTATTTAGTAACTGTTTGTGCCTCACAGGAGCTCCTGGCCCATCTAGTGCTGCAGTGCAATGGAAAGCTAATGCAATGCAAGATCACTGAAACTCTGTTCTAACACTGCAAGGTCTTGCGATAACCCTACGCAGGCTTTAGGAAAAGAACCCTGTACAACAAATGCGCATCTTGTAAATAAATAATCCCAAAATGTGGAACATCAATAATAAATCAAAATTAAGGATGACTAATTGGAGCCATTCATTTGAGTGAGTCCCTAACATGAAATAATTGAGAAGAACCTCTCTTTGATGCTCCAGCAGAAAATCTCTTTTACCTCTACGTCAGTTGCACTGGATTATGATTCTGTCTCTTCTGAGTCACAAATGTGGTCTTTCCCCACTTTGTTAAAAAACACTTCGTCAAAATAGCAATTTCCATTTCCAACTTTGCCGAAATCTGTTTGTGATGTTGAAGCTTGTTTCATATCTGCTCTAGGCTTTCATTTAAACCTAGGATCAAGTACAGCAGCACCCCTGAAATTATACGGCAGCACCCATGGATTTATACAGCATAGGCAGCACCCCTGGAATTAAACGGCAGTGGGCAGCACCCCTGGACTGATAGGAAAGAGGGGCAGCACCCCATGTAGGGCAGCATCCCTGGAATGATTTGGCAAAGAAAAGACGTGCAAGATGGAATTGTACTTGGGCCCTCCCACCTACCCCTATGTTGTATAAACACGATATGCACACTTTAACAAACCAATCATTTCAGTGACAGTGTCAGCCACACGACTGTGACTGAAATGATTGGTTTGTTTGGGACCCTACCAAAAAAAGAAGCAATTAATATCTCCATGCACAAACTAGGTCTACAGAGGACAAGATGTCATCCTCATCCTCAGATTTCCCCCCCCCCCTTCAGTGTTTACATCCTCATCCTCACAAAAAAATAATATTCAAACAAACCACATCATTTAGGTGTCAGTAGACTGCCGGGCTAATTCAGTTTGGACTCCCAAATCGCGATCCAACTGGAATTTTTGCGGTTGGCCTATGGGCACATGCCCAGCACCCGTACTGCACAGGTGCCTGCACTTTCTGTGGGGGAAGGGGGGGGCACAGAAAATGCGGTTGCCTCTGCCTATCACTGAGGCAGAGGCAGTCGCGGGGTGAGGCAAGGGGGGTGGGCAACGCTCCGTTTCCATGGAGGAGATGGAGCATTGCGGGGGTGGAGCACTGTGAACGGTGGGTGGTGTGGAGCGAATGGGGGCATGTCGGGGGCATGATCGCGGTGACTGCATGTGGCCGCATCTAAGCTGCGCCGGCAGGAGGCATCAATAATATTTTGATGGAGCACAAATTGCGAGGCGATCGCAATTTCTGCTTCATCATGGGGGGAGGCACCAGTAAGCATGCTGGGCGGCCTTGCCCAGCGATGGGCGGACCCCAGCATGCGATCCAAAGGATAGCAAATTCTGCTTATTAGCAGAATTTGCTATCCTTACTGAATTAGCCCCTGCTTACACTATTAACCAAAGTTTCTGAACTTGACAATGACTTCTGATGAATGCGCTGCAGGTGACGTATAAGGGAGGATGTTCCTAGGTGGTTAATGTCCTTACCCCTACTTATTATGGACTGACAAAGGCAACAGATGGCTTGACACACAGAAAAGGTGGCTTTTTTGGTATTTTGCCCAGGCATGACAATGGGCTTTTTCATTCCATGGCCAACAACTGTCTCCACTGGTGCCTTATTCAAACAAACCACATCACCATCAGGATCCTCATCATCAACATCCTCAGCGACAGCTACACCAATATCCTCCTCATCCTGGTGTACTTCTATAGTGACATCCTCAATCTCAATATCAGCAACTGGACTGGTGGTGCTCCTTCCAGCACTTGCAGAGTGGTGGTAGGAGCCTCCTCTTCCCATACAGTGTTGTGAAGGTCAGGCCTAGACATCGCAATCATGGAAAGTGCCAGCACCCCTGTATTTCCACAACACCCGTGTAATTTTACAGCATACAAGACAGGGCCAGTGTACATTTATTTTCACGGCACCCCTGTATTTTACAGCATACAGGGCCAGTGTACTTTTATTTTAACAAGAGCACCCCTGTATTTTTACAGCATACAGGACCAGTGTACTTTTATTTTAACAACAGCACCCCTGTATTTTTACAACATACAGGACACAACAGCACCCCTGTATTTTTACTACATACAAGACCAGTGTACTTTTATTTTAACAACAGCACCCCTGTGTTTTTTACAGCATACAGGAGTAGTGTACTTTTATTTTAACAGCAGCACCCCGTATTTTTCAGCATACAGGACCAGTGTACTTTTATTTTAACAGCAGCACCCCTGTATTTTTACATCAAACAAGACAGGGCCAGTGTACTTTTATGTGAACAACAGCAACCCAGACTTTTTACATCATACAGACAGGGCCAGTGTACATTTATTTTCACTGCACCCCAGAATTTTTACAGCATACAATAAAGGGGCAATGTACATTTATTTTCACTGCACCCCAGAATTTTTACAGCATACAAGACAGGGCCAGTGTACTTTTAACAACAGCACCCCAGAATTTTTACAGCAGACCGGACAGGGCCAGTGTACATTTATTTTTACTGCACCTCAGAATTTTTACAGCATACAAGACTGAACAAGTGTACTTTTTGATAATGTCGATATTATCTTAGACCGTAAAGCTATACCTCTAGATACACTTTTACCGTGGAGCCGCTATGGCCGCTAGACTGAATACACGTGCTACGCACTTTGTACGCTATTTGTCTACAGAGTCCTGCACGTGGTACGTACTTGGCGTACACACGCCGCGCTGAGTGTACAGAGTACACACAGCGCACGAACACACAATTGATAACCTTTAAACCTTGTTAGTGATACAATGCAATGATATGATTACACGTTAAACCCTTAGCAGTAAAGTACTGCAATGATGTTATACTTTAAACCTTAAGTAGCGCTGACGGTATAAAGTACCCGCAGTGCGTACACCTTATCAATACCTATACACCTTATACAGATAAATACACTTTAAAACCCTTGCAGGAAAGTGAAGACACAACACCGATTTGTAGTTGAAACCACAGGGTTCTAAGGCCACCGTGGATTATTTCAAAAGGTAACACAGTACAAATCATACACTACAGGCTAACAAGTAAATCTAAAACAGAGTAATGGCTACAGAGAATGTACATACGTGAGAATGTTAGCAAGCGCAACCCGGCCGGTCCTCCGCTAGTCAGATAGAAAGCGTTCAGAGTCTTCTGACCGGCCAGGCAACAACGGTCTTTTTATACACAATTTACATACACAATACAATGGTCACTGTAATCTCATTGTCCATTGGACACAGAGATGTGTCTTTTCATTACAAGTGAGGTCATAGGTTGAATTGAAAAGGTGGGCGATGTCTTTCCCCAACTGCTCTTGTGGGTGGTATCCTCTGGATTCCCGCCGCATACATAATATACAGTAAATACAGTTAATATCTATATTCTACTTCTGCACATAACTATACGCTGGAACATGCGATCTTTCTCTAACCAACACCGGAATGTTACCCTCAAAATACCCTACAGCTGGATACTAGACATCACCTTCCAACCTTTATCTGACCCTTCCTATCATGCAAAGGCGAATCCCTTAGTCCTGGAACTGTTTAAACTATTGATACTTGCTGATGTGGTGCAAGGCAGTTATATCTAAAATGTACACTATTTGGGTTAAATATGTAATGTTCTAATAACCCTCTATGCGCTCACAAACTCTGCCGTAAATACCCATACCACGCGCATGATCGCAGGAGTGATCCTACGCAAATTGTGGATATGTGCACGCACGGCGGACTGAGTGCACGCGCAGCGGGCATGTGCATGGGGTTAGTACAGAGTATATGCATTACAATATTTTTCGACTTTGACAGTCAACAATAACTGCCACTATCTAAACATTAAACAGGAAAAATATACAATACAATATCTACAGATGATTGGATAAAAATATACAATACACTATCCATAGATGAGTGGATGGTAGGAGGAGAGGGGTAGGCGGGAAATGTATGACCTAGTGGGATAGTAAAAGCATGTATGTATGAAATCCATGTCTGAGGGGCATGTATCATCGTGCCGTATATGTTCTAGATAAGCTTCGAGGTATTGCGAAGTATACATTAAATCCTACTCATCCCGTATTAGGGGTCTGCAAGTGGGCCAACAAACACTACCGAGCTCTTTTCGGCTTCTTGTTCCAACAAATGGGGTGCACATTTAGTTGATGATACATGGAGGGGGGACACATGTGAATGCTAATATGTGGATATCACCTGTCGACTATGTGTGTCACTACCTGAAGGTTGTAGAGATGAAGATAAGACACGTATCAAACATACATTCACATAACATTCGCGTAATCATTCTTGGGTGTTGATTGAAGTCTTCTCCGGATGGGTGTATTTTTTGCTGAGGGAAAACAAAGGAGAAACGGGCGAAAGAAACGGACCGTGGACTCACGTCTTATCACAACATTGTCTCTATTGATGGGTCATCAATTAAATCAGTTTGTGTAACAATGCCCCCGCTCCTCAAACTCATCACTTTGGTACCGCGCTTGCACCGCGTTAAAATTCAAACACATCTAAATATCAAACCAATCATTATGACAACTCCCAGGATACAAAGGAGAAACTTTCCTACACTCACGATAAAATTTTGAGCCCATTCTCCTAAACCTGAGAACCAAGTTCGTGGATTCAACCATGAGACCCAGCCGGTCAGTTCATTACTCACAGCAGTAAGGGTAAGGTTGTGTCTCCTTCGGAACTCCCACTTCAACTGCAAGATATCGTCCATCTTTTGATCTATGACCTCGATCGGGTCATCAGTGCTGTTTGTAATGTACGTGCAGCACTTCACACCATACTGAGTTGCCAAAGTGACACAGTACCCGCCTGTCACCGCTGTGATATAATTAAGGACCATCCTGTGCTGGATCAGTTCCGTTTTGTAAGCTTGCAACTCCCTCCCTGTATACCTGAAGGTGTCATCATACATCTCGGTGATATTATCTATCAGGTTCGCTAGCGCATGGATATACCTATAATTTATAATTCCTCTGGCGGTACGGGTGATATCTAACGCGAGTAGGAATTGAATCCCGGTGGATTCGTGAATTAAATCTGAGGCTGCGTGCTCTGTCCTATCTATAAGGTGTCTCTTAACGATGTGTTCATAGTGAGTGTGAGTGTAAGGAGCTTGAGCATTGCGGTGAACGTCTTTCATCTTATCATGGGTTATGGTCATTACTTCTGGCAACACTCTTCCAATGTAACACAATCCCTCTGAGTTTGGGGCAAGCCACTTATACGCCTTCCTCCCGCATATGAAATAAGCATCATCGGGGAGAACATATGGGACAGAATATGACATTACCATATTGCAAACTTTCCAAGTGAAAAATCCTATCCCTATCTCTCTCATCTGTTCAGTACACGTATCAGGCTGTATGATATGCGCACAGTACCCTGGTGATACTTCTCCAACCCGCATGGCCTTACTTTCTAGAGTATACCTATACCGAAAATACCTTCCACCGTCGGCTATTTGGCGTATAAGTTCAGAGTCTACAGGTATTCTGTCGGCTCTGTGTGAAAATGCCATGGTTTGGTTATTCCATGTCACTTCCCAATTTCCCGGCTTTCGGGAATTGGAAATGTTGAAACATACTAAGGATCTATCTACATGGTACTGGTGGAGCTTCAAACTAGGGGGCCTAGAAATATTAAATTTCTTGTCCACCGGTCTCCCACCCCGTAATTCAAGTACCTCATCTATTGTTAAAGGATACGGTACTAATCCTGACTTGCTCTGACCTTGAGGTACTTGTGAGCACACCCAGCATTCTGTTTGGTTTAAAACCTTACCCACTAATGAGTGATAATCACTCAATGGATGACGGTCCATGTTGATATTAAGGCTGGACTGACATCTCTGGATGCACCCGTCCTCAACTATGTTTTCACAGTTTCTACAAATACAATTTTCCTCAGCCAATAACCCTTCACAGTGCCTCCTAGTTTCTTGACTACCAGATCGTTTTCTGATACTCGCCTTTGCTCGGTGGATGTGTTGCTCTTGGAATTCTACAAATCCGTCCTTGCCATCAGAACCCATTCCAGATCCTTTCTCGACCTCTCTGGTACTCTCACTGAAACAGACTGCTCTGGTCAACAACAGGGTCAACAGGAAAACCCGGAATGCAGTCTCTTGGGGTAAGTCCATCTTGTTAAGGGGAGAGAAAAGGAAGCAAGAAGGGGGGGGGGGGGAGGAGGGTAATGGGAAATGGAGAAAATAATAAAAAGGAAAAAGAAATTTGGTGCGACAACCGCCTCTGGTCTTATAGTTCTCCGTGCTCAGGTGCTGTGACAACAGTCCTGCCTCTCAACCTTCCCTGAACAGGCACTCCAGTGATACGATTTCCTCTATACTCTGTTCTTTGTCACGGGCTCTCTCTGGGTCAGCGACCTTCTTACAGTGGGACGAGTGGACCCAAGTCTCTCTCTCTGCAACCTTTAATGCTGTCATGCTGGTTAGTAAGACTTGGTACGGTCCTTCCCACCTGTCAATGAGGCAACCTGAGCGTAGAAAATTTCGAATCATTACATAATCCCCAGGTTCAATGTCATGACAATTACTGTTTGGTAGGTCAGGAATCACCAGCTTTAGATTTCTGTTTTGATTCCTCAACTGCTTGCTCATCTTAACCAAATATTTTACAGTTACTTCATTATTGCATTTCAAATCATCCTGGGGGTCAATCATTACATGGAGTTGTCGACCAAAAAGAATCTCAAAGGGTGATAGGTTAAGGGGGGACCTGGGAGTGGTTCTGATGCTGTACAATACAAGTGGCAAAGCTTTTGGCCACAACAATCCAGTTTCAGCCATCACTTTGCTCAGCTTGTTCTTAATAGTGCTGTTTGCTCTTTCCACTTTCGCACTCGCCTGTGGGCGGTACGGAGTATGCAGCTTACTATTAATTCCCATTAGTTTGCACATAACCTGAAAGACTTCACCAGTAAAATGGGTACCCCTATCGCTTTCAATTATCCTAGGGATACCATATCTGCACACAAATTCCTGCACAATTTTCTTTGCAGTAAACGTAGCGGTATTTGTGGCAGCAGGGAACGCTTCTACCCAATTTGAAAACAAGTCAATACAAACTAACACATATTTTAAATTTCTGCAGGGTGGTAACTGTATGAAATCAATTTGTATTACCTGAAAAGGGCCGTCTGTTGGCGGGATATGGGATGGTTCTGTTGGTATTGACTTTCCAATATTCTTCCTCAAGCAGATAAGACATGTCATTGCTCTCTTACCCACCTGAGAAGAGAATCCTGGCGCACACCAGTAGGCTCACACCATCTTACACATACCCTCTTTGCCCAGATGAGTCAGACCGTGTGCCGCCTCAGCTAAGCTTGGAAGATATGCTCTGGGGGCTACTGGCTTACCTTGTCCATCTGTCCAGAGTCCTGAGGACTCCTGGCCATATCCTTTTGACCTCCAGACTGCCTTTTCCTGTGGAGAACACAAATTTAGCATTTCACTTAATTTTTGTGTGTTGATGGTATTGAATACCATCAGTTGTGTGATATCTGTCTGTATGGGGGTGCTGGCTGCTGATTTAGCAGCTTCGTCTGCCCGGCTGTTACCAAGTGACACTGGGTCTTGACTGTAAGTGTGGGCTTTGCACTTGATAAGAGCCACTCTGTCAGGTTCCTGTATCGCTGTTAGAAGCCTTTTTATATGGGATGCATGCGCTACAGGTGTGCCAGCTGCCGTCGTGAAATTTCTGAGGCGCCATAGGGCCCCGAAATCATGCACTACTCCAAAGGCATACCTAGAATCTGTATATATATTGGCTGACTTACCCTTAGCCAATTCACCCGCTCTGGTTAGGGCGACCAGCTCAGCAACTTGTGCTGAGTGCGGTGGGCCCAGGGGTTCAGCTTCTATGATACCTCTGTCATCTACGACTGCGTATCCAGTGCACAAGTCTCCCGAGTCCGTCTGTCTGTGGCAACTACCGTCAGTGTAAAAAGTAAAATCTACGCCTTCCAGTGGGTTGTCACTAATGTCGGGTCTTGCAGTGAAAGTTTGGTTCAGATATTCCATACAATCATGTGTGTCAGTGTCTATACTAAATCCTCCTTCACCATCACTCTCATCCTCCACCCTTTGTGCCTGTCCAGGCACACCTGGGAGATAAGTTGCAGGATTTAGTGCGCTGCATCTCTTTATGGTGATGTTTACAGGGGCCATTAGTGCTAATTCCCACCTTGTAAACCGTGCTGATGAGACATGTCTGGTTTGGGCAGAGTTCAGTAAGGCTGACACTGCATGAGGTGTATGAATGGTCAGGTTGTGTCCCAACACTATGTCTTCGCTTTTACTCACTAGCAAAGCTATCGCTGCAACACTTCGCAAGCATGTGGGGAGAGACCGTGCTACGGTGTCCAACTGTGCACTGTAGTAGGCTACCGGCCTGCTGGCATCACCATGTCTCTGGGTTAGGACACCTGCCGCACACCCAGCACTTTCCGTACCGTACAACTCAAAAGGTTTCCCATAATCTGGCATGCCTAATGCAGGTGCCTGTGATAGGCATTGTTTAAGTCTCTCAAATGCCAGTTCGGACTCATCTGTGTGAGAGATCCGATCTGGTTTGTTCGAGGAGACCATTTCCTGTAAAGGTAAAGCCAGTATGGAGAACCCTGGGATCCAGTTTCGGCAGTACCCACACATTCCAAGGAAAGTGCGGATCTGCTGCTGGGTTTGTGGCAGAGTCATGTCGCGAATCGCCTGTATTCTATCAGCGGTGAGGTTTCTAAGTCCTTGTGTCAAGCAATGTCCCAAATATTTCACCTTGGTCTGGCACAACTGTAACTTATCCTTTGAAACCTTGTGTCCCGTATTAGAAAGGTGAAACAGAAGCTGTCTCGTGTCTTTCAAGGATGCTTCGAGTGAATCAGAACACAGCAATAAGTCATCTACATACTGTATCAATACTGATCCGCTCTCAGGTTGAAAGGATTGTAGACAGTCATGCAAAGCCTGCGAGAAAATACTTGGGCTGTCAATGAAACCTTGGGGTAGGCGAGTCCAGGTGTACTGTACTCCCCTGTATGTAAATGCAAACAAATATTGGCTGTCAGGGTGCAGAGGGACCGAAAAGAAAGCAGAACAGAGGTCAATGACAGTGAAAAATTTCGCAGTAGGGGGAATTTGCATGAGGATGACAGCTGGATTTGGCACTACGGGGAATTGGCTCTCAACTATCTTGTTTATCCCCCTTAGATCCTGCACTAGCCTGTAACCCCTCCCCCCACTCTTTTTCACAGGGAAGATGGGACTATTGGCAGTGCTGGACGTCCTAACTAGGATGCCCTGTTGTAGCAAGCGCACTATGACTGGGTACACTCCTAATTCCACCTCTGGCTTCAGAAGATACTGTGGGATTTCTGGAGCTATCCTACCATCTTTTACTTGCACTACTACAGGAGCTACATTTGCCATCAATCCAGTGTCTTGTCCATCTATCACTGAGGCAGAGGCAGTCGCGGGGTGAGGCAAGGGGGGTGGGCAACGCTCCGTTTCCATGGAGGAGATGGAGCATTGCGGGGGTGGAGCACTGTGAACGGTGGGTGGTGTGGAGCGAATGGGGGCATGTCGGGGGCATGATCGCGGTGGCTGCATGTGGCCGCATCTAAGCTGCGCCGGCAGGAGGCATCAATAATATTTTGATGGAGCACAAATTGCGAGGCGATCGCAATTTCTGCTTCATCATGGGGGGAGGCACCAGTAAGCATGCTGGGCGGCCTTGCCCAGCGATGGGCGGACCCCAGCATGCGATCCAAAGGATAGCAAATTCTGCTTATTAGCAGAACTTGCTATCCTTACTGAATTAGCCCCTGCTTACACTATTAACCAAAGTTTCTGAACTTGACAATGACTTCTGATGAATGCGCTGCAGGTGACGTATAAGGGAGGATGTTCCTAGGTGGTTAATGTCCTTACCCCTACTTATTATGGACTGACAAAGGCAACAGATGGCTTGACACACAGAAAAGGTGGCTTTTTTGGTATTTTGCCCAGGCATGACAATGGGCTTTTTCATTCCATGGCCAACAACTGTCTCCACTGGTGCCTTATTCAAACAAACCACATCACCATCAGGATCCTCATCATCAACATCCTCAGTGACAGCTACACCAATATCCTCCTCATCCTGGTGTACTTCTATAGTGACATCCTCAATCTCAATATCAGCAACTGGACTGGCGGTGCTCCTTCCAGCACTTGCAGAGGGCGTGCAAATGGTGGTAGGAGCCTCCTCTTCCCATACAGTGTTGTGAAGGTCAGGCCTAGACATCACAATCGTGGAAAGTGCCAGCACCCCTGTATTTTCACAACACCCGTGTAATTTTACAGCATACAAGACAGGGCCAGTGTACATTTATTTTCACGGCACCCCTGTATTTTACAGCATACAGGGCCAGTGTACTTTTATTTTAACAAGAGCACCCCTGTATTTTTACAGCATACAGGACCAGTGTACTTTTATTTTAACAACAGCACCCCTGTATTTTTACAACATACAGGACACAACAGCACCCCTGTATTTTTACTACATACAAGACCAGTGTACTTTTATTTTAACAACAGCACCCCTGTGTTTTTTACAGCATACAGGAGTAGTGTACTTTTATTTTAACAGCAGCACCCCGTATTTTTCAGCATACAGGACCAGTGTACTTTTATTTTAACAGCAGCACCCCTGTATTTTTACATCAAACAAGACAGTGCCAGTGTACTTTTATGTGAACAACAGCAACCCAGACTTTTTACATCATACAGACAGGGCCAGTGTACATTTATTTTCACTGCACCCCAGAATTTTTACAGCATACAATAAAGGGGCAATGTACATTTATTTTCACTGCACCCCAGAATTTTTACAGCATACAAGACAGGGCCAGTGTACTTTTAACAACAGCACCCCAGAATTTTTACAGCAGACCGGACAGGGCCAGGGTACATTTATTTTTACTGCACCTCAGAATTTTTACAGCATACAAGACTGAACAAGTGTACTTTTTGATAATGTCGATATTATCTTAGACCGTAAAGCTATACCTCTAGATACACTTTTACCGTGGAGCCGCTATGGCCGCTAGACTGAATACACGTGCTACGCACTTTGTACGCTATTTGTCTACAGAGTCCTGCACGTGGTACGTACTTGGCGTACACACGCCGCGCTGAGTGTACAGAGTACACACAGCGCACGAACACACAATTGATAACCTTTAAACCTTGTTAGTGATACAATGCAATGATATGATTACACGTTAAACCCTTAGCATCAAAGTACTGCAATGATGTTATACTTTAAACCTTAAGTAGCGCTGACGGTATAAAGTACCCGCAGTGCGTACACCTTATCAATACCTATACACCTTATACAAATAAATACACTTTAAAACCCTTGCAGGAAAGTGAAGACACAACACCGATTTGTAGTTGAAACCACAGGGTTCTAAGGCCACCGTGGATTATTTCAAAAGGTAACACAGTACAAATCATACACTACAGGCTAACAAGTAAATCTAAAACAGAGTAATGGCTACAGAGAATGTACATACGTGAGAATGTTAGCAAGCGCAACCCGGCCGGTCCTCCGCTAGTCGGATAGAAAGCGTTCAGAGTCTTCTGACCGGCCAGGCAACAATGGTCTTTTTATACACAATTTACATACACAATACAATGGTCACTGTAATCTCATTGTCCATTGGACACAGAGATGTGTCTTTTCATTACAAGTGAGGTCATAGGTTGAATTGAAAAGGTGGGCGATGTCTTTCCCCAACTGCTCTTGTGGGTGGTATCCTCTGGATTCCCGCCGCATACATAATATACAGTAAATACAGTTAATATCTATATTCTACTTCTGCACATAACTATACGCTGGAACATGCAATCTTTCTCTAACCAACACCGGAATGTTACCCTCAAAATACCCTACAGCTGGATACTAGACATCACCTTCCAACCTTTATCTGACCCTTCCTATCATGCAAAGGCGAATCCCTTAGTCCTGGAACTGTTTAAACTATTGATACTTGCTGATGTGGTGCAAGGCAGTTATATCTAAAATGTACACTATTTGGGTTAAATATGTAATGTTCTAATAACCCTCTATGCGCTCACAAACTCTGCCGTAAATACCCATACCACGCGCATGATCGCAGGAGTGATCCTACGCAAATTGCGGATATGTGCACGCACGGCGGACTGAGTGCACGCGCAGCGGGCATGTGCATGGGGTTAGTACAGAGTATATGCATTACAATATTTTTCGACTTTGACAGTCCACCCTTTGGCAGTCAACAATAACTGCCACTATCTAAACATTAAACAGAAAAAATATACAATACAATATCTACAGATGATTGGATAAAAATATACAATACATTATCCATAGATGAGTGGATGGTAGGAGGAGAGGGGTAGGCGGGAAATGTATGACCTAGTTGGATAGTAAAAGCATGTATGTATGAAATCCATGTCTGAGGGGCATGTATCATCGTGCCGTATATGTTCTAGATAAGCTTCGAGGTATTGCGAAGTATACATTAAATCCTACTCATCCCGTATTAGGGGTCTACAAGTGGGCCAACAAACACTACCAAGCTCTTTTCGGCTTCTTGTTCCAACAAATGGGGTGCACATTTAGTTGATGATACATGGAGGGGGGACACATGTGAATGCTAATATGTGGATATCACCTGTCGACTATGTGTGTCACTACCTGAAGGTTGTAGAGATGAAGATAAGACACGTATCAAACATACATTCACATAACATTCGCGTAATCATTCTTGGGTGTTGATTGAAGTCTTCTCCGGATGGGTGTATTTTTTGCTGAGGGAAAACAAAGGAGAAACGGGTGAAAGAAACGGACCGTGGAATCACGTCTTATCACAACATTGTCTCTATTGATGGGTCATCAATTAAATCAGTTTGTGTAACAATGCCCCCGCTCCTCAAACTCATCACTTTGGTACCGCGCTTGCACCGCGTTAAAATTCAAACACATCTAAATATCAAACCAATCATTATGACAACTCCCAGGATACAAAGGAGAAACTTTCCTACACTCACGATAAAATTTTGAGCCCATTCTCCTAAACCTGAGAACCAAGTTCGTGGATTCAACCATGAGACCCAGCCGGTCAGTTCATTACTCACAGCAGTAAGGGTAAGGTTGTGTCTCCTTCGGAACTCCCACTTCAACTGCAAGATATCGTCCATCTTTTGATCTATGACCTCGGTCGGGTCATCAGTGCTGTTTGTAATGTACGTGCAGCACTTCACACAATACTGAGTTGCCAAAGTGACACAGTACCCGCCTGTCACCGCTGTGATATAATTGAGGACCATCCTGTGCTGGATCAGTTCCGTTTTGTAAGCTTGCAACTCCCTCCCTGTATACCTGAAGGTGTAATCATACATCTCGGTGATATTATCTATCAGGTTCGCTAGCGCATGGATATACCTATAATTTATCATTCCTCTGGCGGTACGGGTGATATCTAACGCGAGTAGGAATTGAATCCCGGTGGATTCGTGAATTAAATCTGAGGCTGCGTGCTCTGTCCTATCTATAAGGTGTCTCTTAACGATGTGTTCATAGTGAGTGTGAGTGTAAGGAGCTTGAGCATTGCGGTGAACGTCTTTCATCTTATCATGGGTTATGGTCATTACTTCTGGCAACACTCTTCCAATGTAACACAATCCCTCTGAGTTTGGGGCAAGCCACTTATACGCCTTCCTCCCGCATATGAAATAAGCATCATCGGGGAGAACATATGGGACAGAATATGACATTACCATATTGCAAACTTTCCAAGTGAAAAATCCTATCCCTATCTCTCTCATCTGTTCAGTACACGTATCAGGCTGTATGATATGCGCACAGTACCCTGGTGATACTTCTCCAACCCGCATGGCCTTACTTTCTAGAGTATACCTATACCGAAAATACCTTCCACCGTCGGCTATTTGGCGTATAAGTTCAGAGTCTACAGGTATTCTGTCGGCTCTGTGTGAAAATGCCATGGTTTGGTTATTCCATGTCACTTCCCAATTTCCCGGCTTTCGGGAATTGGAAATGTTGAAACATACTAAGGATCTATCTACATGGTACTGGTGGAGCTTCAAACTAGGGGGCCTAGAAATATTAAATTTCTTGTCCACCGGTCTCCCACCCCGTAATTCAAGTACCTCATCTATTGTTAAAGGATACGGTACTAATCCTGACTTGCTCTGACCTTGAGGTACTTGTGAGCACACCCAGCATTCTGTTTGGTTTAAAACCTTACCCACTAATGAGTGATAATCACTCAATGGATGACGGTCCATGTTGATATTAAGGCTGGACTGACATCTCTGGATGCACCCGTCCTCAACTATGTTTTCACAGTTTCTACAAATACAATTTTCCTCAGCCAATAACCCTTCACAGTGCCTCCTAGTTTCTTGACTACCAGATCGTTTTCTGATACTCGCCTTTGCTCGGTGGATGTGTTGCTCTTGGAATTCTACAAATCCGTCCTTGCCATCAGAACCCATTCCAGATCCTTTCTCGACCTCTCTGGTACTCTCACTGAAACAGACTGCTCTGGTCAACAACAGGGTCAACAGGAAAACCCGGAATGCAGTCTCTTGGGGTAAGTCCATCTTGTTAAGGGGAGAGAAAAGGAAGCAAGAAGGGGGGGGGGGGGGAAGGAGGGTAATGGGAAATGGAGAAAATAATAAAAAGGAAAAAGAAATTTGGTGCGACAACCGCCTCTGGTCTTATAGTTCTCCGTGCTCAGGTGCTGTGACAACAGTCCTGCCTCTCAGCCTTCCCTGAACAGGCACTCCAGTGATACGATTTCCTCTATACTCTGTTCTTTGTCACGGGCTCTCTCTGGGTCAGCGACCTTCTTACAGTGGGACGAGTGGACCCAAGTCTCTCTCTCTGCAACCTTTAATGCTGTCATGCTGGTTAGTAAGACTTGGTACGGTCCTTCCCACCTGTCAATGAGGCAACCTGAGCGTAGAAAATTTCGAATCATTACATAATCCCCAGGTTCAATGTCATGACAATTACTGTTTGGTAGGTCAGGAATCACCAGCTTTAGATTTCTGTTTTGATTCCTCAACTGCTTGCTCATCTTAACCAAATATTTTACAGTCAACTCATTATTGCATTTCAAATCATCCTGGGGGTCACTCATTACATGGAGTTGTCGACCAAAAAGAATCTCAAAGGGTGATAGGTTAAGGGGGGAACTGGGAGTGGTTCTGATGCTGTACAATACAAGTGGCAAAGCTTTTGGCCACAACAATCCAGTTTCAGCCATCACTTTGCTCAGCTTGTTCTTAATAGTGCTGTTTGCTCTTTCCACTTTCGCACTCGCCTGTGGGCGGTACGGAGTATGCAGCTTACTATTAATTCCCATTAGTTTGCACATAACCTGAAAGACTTCACCTGTAAAATGGGTACCCCTATCGCTTTCAATTATCCTAGGGATACCATATCTGCACACAAATTCCTGCACAATTTTCTTTGCAGTAAACGTAGCGGTATTTGTGGCAGCAGGGAACGCTTCTACCCAATTTGAAAACAAGTCAATACAAACTAACACATATTTTAAATTTCTGCAGGGTGGTAACTGTATGAAATCAATTTGTATTACCTGAAAAGGGCCATCTGTTGGCGGGATATGGGATGGTTCTGTTGGTATTGACTTTCCAATATTCTTCCTCAAGCAGATAAGACATGTCATTGCTCTCTTACCCACCTGAGAAGAGAATCCTGGCGCACACCAGTAGGCTCTCACCAGCTTACACATACCCTCTTTGCCCAGATGAGTCAGACCGTGTGCCGCCTCAGCTAAGCTTGGAAGATATGCTCTGGGGGCTACTGGCTTACCTTGTCCATCTGTCCAGAGTCCTGAGGACTCCTGGCCATATCCTTTTGACCTCCAGACTGCCTTTTCCTGTGGAGAACACAAATTTAGCATTTCACTTAATTTTTGTGTGTTGATGGTATTGAATACCATCAGTTGTGTGATATCTGTCTGTATGGGGGTGCTGGCTGCTGATTTAGCAGCTTCGTCTGCCCGGCTGTTACAAAGTGACACTGGGTCTTGACTGTAAGTGTGGGCTTTGCACTTGATAAGAGCCACTCTGTCAGGTTCCTGTATCGCTGTTAGAAGCCTTTTTATATGGGATGCATGCGCTACAGGTGTGCCAGCTGCCGTCATGAAATTTCTGAGGCGCCATAGGGCCCCGAAATCATGCACTACTCCAAAGGCATACCTAGAATCTGTATATATATTGGCTGACTTACCCTTAGCCAATTCACCCGCTCTGGTTAGGGCGACCAGCTCAGCAACTTGTGCTGAGTGCGGTGGGCCCAGGGGTTCAGCTTCTATGATACCTCTGTCATCTACGACTGCGTATCCAGTGCACAAGTCTCCCGAGTCCGTCTGTCTGTGGCAACTACCGTCAGTGTAAAAAGTCAAATCTACGCCTTCCAGTGGGTTGTCACTAATGTCGGGTCTTGCAGTGAAAGTTTGGTTCAGATATTCCATACAATCATGTGTGTCAGTGTCTATACTAAATCCTCCTTCACCATCACTCTCATCCTCCACCCTTTGTGCCTGTCCAGGCACACCTGGGAGATAAGTTGCAGGATTTAGTGCGCTGCATCTCTTTATGGTGATGTTTACAGGGGCCATTAGTGCTAATTCCCACCTTGTAAACCGTGCTGATGAGACATGTCTGGTTTGGGCAGAGTTCAGTAAGGCTGACACTGCATGAGGTGTATGAATGGTCAGGTTGTGTCCCAACACTATGTCTTCGCTTTTACTCACTAGCAAAGCTATCGCTGCAACACTTCGCAAGCATGTGGGGAGAGACCGTGCCACGGTGTCCAACTGTGCACTGTAGTAGGCTACCGGCCTGCTGGCATCACCATGTCTCTGGGTTAGGACACCTGCCGCACACCCAGCACTTTCCGTACCGTACAACTCAAAAGGTTTCCCATAATCTGGCATGCCTAATGCAGGTGCCTGTGATAGGCATTGTTTAAGTCTCTCAAATGCCAGTTCGGACTCATCTGTGTGAGAGATCCGATCTGGTTTGTTCGAGGAGACCATTTCCTGTAAAGGTAAAGCCAGTATGGAGAACCCTGGGATCCAGTTTCGGCAGTACCCACACATTCCAAGGAAAGTGCGGATCTGCTGCTGGGTTTGTGGAAGAGTCATGCCGCAAATCGCCTGTATTCTATCAGCGGTGAGGTGTCTAAGTCCTTGTGTCAAGCAATGTCCCAAATATTTCACCTTGGTCTGGCACATCTGTAACTTATCCTTTGAAACCTTGTGTCCCGTATTAGAAAGGTGAAATAGAAGCTGTCTCGTGTCTTTCAAGGATGCTTCGAGTGAATCAGAACACAGCAATAAGTCATCTACATACTGTATCAATACTGATCCGCTCTCAGGTTGAAAGGATTGTAGACAGTCATGCAAAGCCTGGGAGAAAATACTTGGGCTGTCAATGAAACCTTGGGGTAGGCGAGTCCAGGTGTACTGTACTCCCCTGTATGTAAATGCAAACAAATATTGTCTGTCAGGGTGCAGAGGGACCGAAAAGAAAGCAGAACAGAGGTCAATGACAGTGAAAAATTTCGCAGTAGGGGGAATTTGCATGAGGATGACAGCTGGATTTGGCACTACGGGGAATTGGCTCTCAACTATCGTGTTTATCCCCCTTAGATCCTGCACTAGCCTGTAACCCCTCCCCCCACTCTTTTTCACAGGGAAGATGGGACTATTGGCAGTGCTGGACGTCCTAACTAGGATGCCCTGTTGTAGCAAGCGCACTATGACTGGGTACACTCCTAATTCCACCTCTGGCTTCAGAAGATACTGTGGGATTTTTGGAGCTATCCTACCATCTTTTACTTGCACTACTACAGGAGCTACATTTGCCATCAATCCAGTGTCTTGTCCATCTTTGGTCCAGAGGGATTCCGGTATCTGGGAGATCATTTCCTCTACCTTGGATGGACACTTGTCTATAACAGCAGAGTGTGACATTAACCTTTGTGGGGTGTCTAACATATCCTGCACTTCCTGAACGTGATTCTCGGGTATATCCAATAAGACACCCTCAGGAGTACAATATATGACACACCTCATTTTACACAATAAATCTCTCCCAAGTAGATTAGTCGGAGCCGATGCAGCTAGCAAAAAGGAGTGCTTGGTCTGCAAAGGCCCTATCGTAATCTCCGCTGGTCTGCTTGAAGGGTAGTGTTGTACTACTCCTGTCACCCCCATTGCTGAAATTGTTTTACCCGTTGTTTTCATACCTACCGCTGAATTTAACACTGACCTGGGCGCCCCTGTATCTACAAGGAAAGGTAGTGATCTACCAGCTACATCAACTGTGACCTCGGGTTCATTTCCAAGGCTAGCAATCAACTTCACTGGCTGTAAACTACAGGTGTGGCCTAACCCCTATTGTATGTTGTGACCCTGCCGCAGCGCGCTGGCAGCTACAATATGTGAGGGGGGTAGCTGAGAATTTCCAGGGGTCTGCCAGTCCCTCCTAGATGGGTACCTCCTTGTTTCCCCTGCATGTAGCTCATAATTCCTCCTATGCGATCCCTGATCCCAATTACGTGTGTTATGCTGTGAGTCGTGTTCTTGTCTAGGGGGTCGATATACGTTGCTTTTATAATTACAGTTCCGTGTGTAATGCCCTTCCCTCTGGCAATTATAACATTTTACTACATACGACTTACCATCAGGGGTCTAGGGTTTTGGCTGATGTGGCTTCGTTGTCAGGGCTTTGATACTTATAGTCATCAGCTTATCCCCCTGTGACTCCCTGTGCTTAATGATGTTCCGATCGTGCTCAATAGCGGACTCTCTTAATGCAGCCACCGAAATACCCCTCCAGTTAGGTTGAGTGGTTTGTACCCTTGTTCTCAATGTTTCTTTTACGCCGTCCATTAATACTGATACAGCTACCTCCTCTTACGTTCCTGGTGCTCAGAACAAGAGAGATGTTGCATAGTGAGTCCAGAGCACCAGAACGTGACGCTGAAATAAGGTGTGGTATGGAATTAGCCCTTAGCAGCCTACCTCCATTGTTTCACCCGTGTGGTCAGTTCACACCTGCGTGACTATGGTTTCTTGGGCCCACGGCAGCCGCGTTTGAAGGGCGGATTAGGTCTGCCCAACTCCGATGCCCCCAGGTCTTAGAGTGAGACAAGGCGTGAACCGAGACAGGATAATAACAAGGGGACCTCTAACTAAAGCAAACAGAAGACTAGGGGCTACTAACAACCCTAAAACTAAATACATGTGCGGCACGCCGCCAAAGGAAAAGAACAACAAAGGAAATGCTGTCCACATGCCGACACTATACTGTTGTGTACTAGCGGTGACAGCATATGCAGAACCCTCTGCAAAACACCAGTAACAGATATAACCAAAGAATACAGCGGCCTAGACCAACGGACGCGGCAAAGCCGCTACTCACGGAACTAGTACAAATACTGGCAAACGGACAGGAACCCCCAATGTAGCAGACACGGGCTCACAGAACCGGAGGACAGGCAGAATCCCAAACGACAGACCGGTGGACACCAAGAAGCCAGATACTCGATCAGGCACAGACAAAGCCACAGGACTTCTGGACAGGAACGCTTCACGGCAGGACACGGGATCAGACACTAGATCCGACACTCAGGAACCGACACTCAGGAACCGACACTCAGGAACCGACACTCAGGAACCGGCAGGAACTAGCTCAGACCCCGAGAACTATCACCGGCATCTGTGTATTGCACTGAGCCAGAATATAACAGAGAGCCCTAATTAATTATGTCGTGCAGCTTCCCTGTTGCATGACTCCAAACTGACAAGATGCAATTAGCAGACAGGTGAGGCCAACCACATGGAAACAGGCTGCAATTACACAGACTCACCACCGACAGCAAACAATAATCTTCTAAACCAGAGCAAAGGGAAATCCTGGCCTGCAAGAGAACTATAAACATAAAATACGTAAAACAGGAATGAACCACTACCTGTGGTTCATAACAGTACCCTCTCCTTAAGGGTGAGCTCCGAACACCCCATGACACCCACGGAGAACATAAACAGAAGTATAACATAAAATACATAACCAAAATGCAAAACAGGAATGAGCCACAGCCGTGGGTCATAACAGTACCCCCCCCCTTGAGGAGGGGTCAACGGACCCCAAAATTCAGGTTTTCCAAAACAAGGTGTACATTAATAAACCTGACACTGGAACAAACAGACAAAGACAAGAAACAGAAACAAGCTGTGGCAACAGCTTGTAACAGTGCCCCCCTTGACGGTGGCCACTGGACACAAACCAAGGGGGGAAAAAAAACCTTTTTTTTTATATATATAGGGGTATATGCAATAGCGGGCGAATCGCGGCATTAGATCCGCCTCTGTATGATTCGCCCGCTATCGCCAGCTGCAGCCCTGTCGCCGGGACCCTGGTTTCACTATATTCAATGTGAAACTGATTCGCCCCTCCCGCAGGCGGATTCCGGCCAATCGGCGAGCAGTGGGCGTACTGAATTCGCCTTCCTGCCCAATAGCTAGGAACGGTAAAATCAGAAAAAAAAATGGCGTGGGGTCCCCCCTCCAAAGCATAACCAGCCTCGGGCTCATTGAGCTGGTCCTGGTTCTAAAAATACAGGGAAAAAATTGACAGGGGATCCCCCGTATTTTTAAAACCAGCACCGGGCTCTGCGCCTGATGCTGGTGCCAAAAATACGGGGGACAAAACGAGTAGGGGTCCCCCGTATTTTTAACACCAGCATCGGGCTCCACTAGCTGGACAGATAATGCCACAGCCGGGGGTCACTTTTATGCCGTGCCCTGCGGCCGTGGCATCAAATATCCAACTAGTCACCCCTGGCCGGGGTACCCTGGGGGAGTGGGGACCCCTTCAATCAAGGGGTCCCCCCCCCCCAGCCACCCAAGGGCCAGGGGTGAAGCCCGAGGCTGTCCCCCCCCATCCAATGGGCTGCGGATGGGAGGGCTGATAGCCTTTGTGTAAAAAAAAGATATTGTTTTTTCCATTAGTACTACAAGTCCCAGCAAGCCTCCCCCGCAAGCTGGTACTTGGAGAACCACAAGTACCAGCATGCGGGAGAAAAACGGGCCCGCTGGTACCTGTAGTACTACTGGGAAAAAAATTCCCAAATAAAAACAGGACACACACACCTTGATAGTACAACTTTATTTCATACGCCGACACACACATACTTACCTGTGTTGACACGCCGACTGCAACGATCTCCGACGATCCGAGGGTACCTGTCAAAAAAATTATACTCACCTTCCAGCGTCCAGAGGTCCAGAGGTAAATCCACGTACTTTGTTAAAAAAACAAACCGAACACGAGCCATACCGGACTGAAAGGGGTCCCATGTTGACACATGAGACCCCTCTCCCGAATGCCGGGACATCACGTGACTCCTGTCACTGATGTCCCTTCAGCCAATCAGGAAGCGCTACTTCCGTGGCGCTCAGCTGATTGGCTGGACGCCGTCTGTACTCTGACAGCGCCTCGCAAAGCCTCTCCATTACTTTCAATGGTGGGAACTTAGCGGCTAGCGGTGGGGTCACCCGCCGGTCAGCCGCTGACCGGCGGGTGACCTCACCGCTAGCCGCTAAGTTCCCACCATTGAATATAATGGAGGGAGCTGTGCGACGCGCTGTCACAGCGATCAGCCAATCAGCTGAGCGCAACGAAGTTGCGCTTCCTGATTGGCTTAGAGACCTGTCAGTGATAGCTGTCACTGACAGATCTTAATCGTGGAAAGGTGTCCCATGTGTCAGCATGGGACACCTTTCAGTCCGTTTTTGGTGCGGGTAAATGCGGTTTGTTTTTTTGCCAAGTACGTGGATTTATCTCTGGAGCCTGTTGAGGTGAGTATATTGAACTTTTATTTTCAGGTACCCCGGGATTCTACATGGAGAAGAGGACCGATGTCGGCGTGTGAACATAGGTAAGTATGTGTGTGTCGGTAGTGTGTAATAAAGTTTTACTGTCGACGGTGTGTGTGTCCTGTTTTTATTTGGGTATTTTTTTTCCAGTAGTACTACAGGTACCAGCGGGCCCGTTTTTCTCCCGCATGCTGGTACTTGTGGTTCTCCAAGTACCAGCTTGCGGGGGAGGCTTGCTGGGACTTGTAGTACTAATGGAAAAAACAATATCTTTTTTTTACAACAAAGGCTATCAGCCCCCCCATCCGCAGCCCATTGGATGGGGGGGGACAGCCTCGGGCTTCACCCCTGGCCCTTGGGTGGCTGGGGGGGGGGGACCCCTTGATTGAAGGGGTCCCCACTTCCCCAGGGTACCCCGGCCAGGGGTGACTAGTTGGATATTTGATGCCACGGCCGCAGGGCACGGCATAAAAGTGACCCCCGGCTGTGGCATTATCTGTCCAGCTAGTGGAGCCCGATGCTGGTGTTAAAAATACGGGGGACCCCTACTCGTTTTATCCCCCGTATTTTTGGCACCAGCATCAGGCGCAGAGCCCGGTGCTGGTTTTAAAAATACGGGGGATCCCCTGTCAATTTTTTCCCTGTATTTTTAGAACCAGGACCAGCTCAATGAGCCCGAGGCTGGTTATGCTTTGGAGGGGGGACCCCACGCCATTTTTTTTCCTGATTTTACCGTTCCAGCAATTAAAAAAAAAAAAAAAAAATATTTTAAAAAATATATAAATAATATTTGTGCCTCCCCAAAAAAAAAAAAAAAAACCTAATCCCTTCTAATATAAATAGATCTACTATTCCAAAAAAAAAAAACACCAAAAAAACCATGTTTAAAATTTTTTTATTTGTTTTCACCCTCCAAAGTGTGGCGGATGGAAAATCGCGAATTTGCTGTCTAAAAGCACTGCAGGCGAATTTCCAAACTTGAATTGAATATGCTGGAGGCGAATTGCAGCATCTGTACCATTGCAGAAAAGGCGAATTCGGAAAAACGCGAATTGAGAAAAGGCGAATTTTGACGGGCCGTTTTTTTGCGAAAAATGACTGCACTGCATAGGCGAATTGATTTTTGGAGGCGAAAACGGCCCGGAATTCGCCTTTTTTGCCGATTCGCCCGCTATTGCATATACCCCATATACACCACAAGGCAAGAGTCAGCAATATTTCTTTTTCTTTTTCTTCTTTTTACCCTGTGCTTGCTTGGCGACACCAGGAAAGGAAGATATCTCTGGCTCAAAAAACTCTTCAAAACATATAGGTCGAGCAATCAGATGCTCCTTCCGTCTCCTACCAGAGTGCCCCGGCATATAAGAAACCTCATCAGTTTCGGAATCTGAGAACAGACCATAGATTGGTTCCATTCCCCTAGGTACTGAAACTTTAGAAGATTTCCTGTAGGGAGAAGACCGGAAAGCACATCCAGTAGCAATGGTAATAGGCTGTGATTTTTGTGCCGAGTTTACAGTATACGGTGGACTCTCAGCATATAAGACGGGTGACCTAGAGGAACCTGAACCAATTTCTTTGGAACCATATCTCTTAATAGCTGCATCACTAAATGCCGGGGGATCCTGAAGAATGGGATCTTCAGCTTTCATTAAGCTGGACGCCCACTCAAAAGGCTCTCCTCTAAAGGAATATATCAGATAGAGCACAAGGTTCTCTGAAGTGATGCCCAGAAATGGTCTAGACAACAAAATGGTGTAATAGTGTTTGTAAAGCGCCAGAAATTGGACTAAGTCCCCATCAAAGATTATAGATGTTGAGATATCAACAGAGTCAGGATCTGCTTCCTTCCCATCTGACTGACTAGAGTGCTTTGCTAGGACCTGGTCACTACTGACCTTATTCGAGGCTGTGACTTTCTGAAACCCACCAGGGGCAGTGACTTTCTGAACCCCACCTGGGGCAGTTGCCCTTGGAACCCCATCTGGGGTAGTCACCCTCGGAACCCCCTCTGGGGCAGTGGCCCTCGGGAACCCCGCTGGGGCAGTGGCCTTCGCGAACCCCGCTTGGGCAGTGGCCTTCGGGAACCCCGCTGGGGCAGTGGCCTTCGGGAACCCCGCTGGGGCAGTGGCCTTTGGGAACCCCGCTGGGGCAGTGGCCTCGGATTCTTTTACTGGGACCGGGCCATCAGCCTCCGTCTCTGGGACCGGGCCATCAGCCTCCCTCTCTGGGACGATAATTATCGAAACTTCTCCCGGGACTATGACTTCCGGGACTTTTGCTGAAGCTATAACCTTCAGAACCTCCACTAACGCTATGTCTCTTGAGTCCTTTACTGGGGAAGCGACTTCTAGACCCTTCTCTGGGGCTGTGTCTCTCGAGACCCCACTTGGGGATATTACTTCAAAGATCCCTTCTGGGGTTTTGCTTCTCGAGTTCCCTTCTAGAACTATGGTTTTAGACACCTTCTCTGGAGTTGCGCTTTTCAAGTCCCTACCTGGGGTAACAGCTTCTGAGACCCCTTCTGGTATTGACACCTGAGCTATAATATTCGATGTCCCTCTATGACCCAGAGCATCGGGTACCGCTCCAGGACTCTGGGCATCGGGTACCGCTCCAGGACTCTGGGCATCAGGTACCACTCCAGGACTCTGGGCATCGGGTACCGCTCCAGGACTCTGGGCATCGGGTACCGCTCCAGGACTCTGGGCATCGGGTACCGCTCCAGGACTCTGGGCATCGGGTACCGCTCCAGGACTCTGGGCATCGGGTACCGCTCCAGGACTCTGGGCATCGGGTACCGCTCCAGGACTCTGGGCATCGGGTACCGCTCCAGGACTCTGGGCATCGGGTACCGCTCCAGGACTCTGGGCATCGGGTACCGCTCCAGGACTCTGGGCATCGGGTACCACTCCAGGACCCTGGGCATCGGGCACCACTCCAGGACCCTGGGCATTGGGCACCGCTCCAGGACCCCGGGCATCGGGCACCGCTCCAGGACCCCAGGCACCGCTCCAGGGGTTTGCAACTCTGCTTCAACAGCAAAATCAAGAGAGGAGAGAAACATTCTCCTTTGGTTCCTGAATCTATAATGGGGCTCACTAGCCCAAGGACCCCAATTATAGGACAGAGTGCTTTTTAGTGTGGGTTGTGTGACAAGTACCTCTGCCACAGTAGAGACAGGAGTAGGTCTTGTATCCTGACCCCACTTGGCCAGAGAGCAGGACTTGTCGCCACACTTTGGCTTGCGCAACTCACAGGTCTGCAGATAGTGGCCTAAACCCCCACAATATAGGCATAAATTTGAGTTTCTGCGACGCAGACGCTCCTCTTCTGAGAGTCTGGGCCGCGGAAAACTTTTAAACCTTTTCTCTTTAATTAAACCAGAGGATTCACTTGTCACCATACCGTGAACAAGAGTCTCTTTAGAGGATGAACTCTCAACAACTTCTGGCAAAATAAGCAAAATTTTGGTCAGAAGGTTTTGCAGTTGCTTTAAGGATTGCTGCAAAACTTCCAGCCGCTCAGGTTTCAAAGCACTGAAAGCAGAGTTCAGGGCTGAGAGAGATGCTTGCAGGGCTTGCATAGTAGGCATAGGAGGATTTCAAACTAGACAAGACAAGACTAGACACGATTAAAGACACGATTCTAAGACAAGATTCTTAGACAAGATTCTAGACACGATTCCAGATATGATTCTAAGACAAGATTCTAGACAAGATTCTAGACAAGACAAGACTGGACTGGATTTTTAAACTAGACAAGACAAGACTGGACTGGATTTTTAAACACAGGACTGGATTCTGCACACCGGACTGGATTCTGCACACCGTACTGGATTCTGCACACTGAATTCTAGACAGGACTGGATTCTAAACACCGGACTGGATTCTGCACACTGAGTTCTAGACAGGACTGGATTCTTGACAGGACTGGATTCTAAACAGGACACTGGACTGGGCCAAAAAAGAAAAAACTACTATTTAGCTTTGTTTCTTTTTTGTTGTATGGCTGGTGATAATGTTATGTTCCTGGTGCTCAGAACAAGAGAGATGTTGCGTAGTGAGTCCAGAGCACCAGAACGTGACGCTGAAATAAGGTGTGGTATGGAATTAGCCCCTAGCAGCCTACCTCCATTGTTTCACCCGTGTGGTCAGTTCACGCCTGCGTGACTATGGTTTCTTGGGCCCACGGCAGCCGCGTTTGAAGGGCGGATTAGGTCTGCCCAACTCCGATGCCCCCAGGTTTTAGAGTGAGACAAGGCGTGAACCGAGACAGGATAATAACAAGGAGATCTCTAACTAAAGCAAACAGAAGGCTAGGGGCTACTAACAACCCTAAAACTAAATACATGTGCGGCACGCCGCCAAAGGAAAAGAACAACAAAGGAAATGCTGTCCACATGCCGACACTATACTGTTGTGTACCGGCGGTGACAGCATATGCAGAACCCTCTGCAAAACACCAGTAACAGATATAACCAAAGAATACAGCGGCCTAGGCCGACGGACGCGGCAAAGCCGCTACTCACGGAACTGGTACAAATACTGGCAAACGGACAGGAACCCCCAATGTAGCAGACACTGGCTCACAGAACCGGAGGACAGGCAGAATCCCAAACGACAGACCGGTGGACACCAAGAAGCCAGATACTCAATCAGGCACAGACAAAGCCACAGGACTTCTGGACAGGAACGCTTCACGGCAGGACACGGGATCAGACACTGGAACCGACACTCAGGAACCGACACTGGAACCGACACTCAGGAACTGGAAGGAACTAGCTCAGAACTCAAGAACTATCACCGGCGTCTGTGTATTGCACTGAGCCAGAATATAACAAAGAGCCCTAATTAATTATGTCGTGCAGCTGCCCTGTTGCATGACTCCAAACTGACAAGATGCAATTAGCAGACAGGTGAGGCCAACCACATGGAAACAGGCTGCAATTACACAGACTCACCACCGACAGCAAACAATAATCTTCTAAACCAGAGCAAAGGGAAATCCTGGCCTGCAAGAGAACTATAAACATAAAATACGGAAAACAGGAATGAACCACTACCTGTGGTTCATAACAGTACCCTCTCCTTAAGGGTGAGCTCCGAACACCCCATGACACACACGGGGAACATAAATAGAAGTATAACATAAAATACATAACCAAAATGCAAAACAGGAATGAGCCACAGCCGTGGCTCATAACACCTCCCTGTGGTGTACATTTTCCTTAATGTCCTCGACCCCAGTGTATCTAGCCATTTCCTGCAGTGCTCGATGGAAATATTCAGAAGCAGTTTCACCTTCTTTTTGTCTTATGGAAAAGATTTTATTCCACTTGCCTGTGGACACAACCTCACCTGTCCCTCCGCTAGGGGCCTTTGCTACTGTTCTTACTGGTTGGGCCGTGCCCACTTGTGTGTCTTGTATGGTGGCTGCTAGAGAGAGTGCCGATATCGTGCTGGGCTCATCTTCTTGCTCGCAGTCCTGAGGGAAGTTTAAGATGGTATACAACTTGCACGGGTTAGCATTAATACATTTATCAAGTTCACTCTTATCATATATTAGTATGCCATTGTCTGTAGCCACTTTCTCCCCCGTAATATATGGTGGTGGTGGTGCAGTTGCAATCAGTTTCCTGCTAGGGTTGGAACCGGCTGTGTGAGCTAGTTCCCTTTGCATATCACTCTCTCGTTGCCATAAATGTAAACAGTTTGAGTGTCTGATCCTTTGTTTTCGGGATTTTAACAGACATATCCTAATCCTTAAATTCTGCAACACCTCTGGATTAAAACTGCCTACCTTAGGGAATGGTTCCCTATCTTCCGCAGTCATACGTTCCCATTCGTTGCATAAAACCTCTGCGTGTGATCCATATTTCTCACACATTATGTACCTCGCCGACCCCTTGGGCCGCGGAATATCAACCTGAACCCTGGTTGATCGTCCCTTACTTGAGCAACTGGCCCCCATCTTTTGCAGGTATTGCCTTCTCAGCTAATTCCTACAAAAAAACAAAATACTCAATAATAAGGCAACGGTGAAAGTCCTCCGAGTGCTCTCACCCACTCACGCCCACGTTGGCCAATACACCTAAACACTGTCGTCAGCACCGGTACGTACCCAACCTAGGGCCCCTGTGTAACCTCTATTTACTGAAAGTATGTGGGAGTGACTTACCCTTCCCAGTAAATATTGGTTGTTGGAGATTTCCTGAGTGACCAGCGAAACACCCTTAAAACAAAAAAACTTTTTACACAAATCACGCTTGCGTATACTACACCCAGCGCTAATGATCCCGCGATTTTACGCAAAGGTCGTAAAAGGGTATCACGTTGAGCTAAGAATTGCACCCACGAACGCGCAGTCCAATCGCCCAGCGTATAGGTAACTGTTACTTATCCGCCGTACGACCAATGGAATCGTTTTTCAGGCTGCGAAACCTCAGCCGGAGCGTATCTGAACGGGCCTATATGGGTTCTACACCAACCACCTGCGCTGCGCTCTCTACACAAAAAAAAAACCTCGCTGACCTTTGGTCTGCGGTACTCTATACCTTCGCTGACCTTTGGTCTGCGATATCTACTATTTTGCTCCTTTGTACCTTAATCAATGTTAACGTGAGCAAGCCACTCTCACGCCACCAAGTGTCCACTCACCTGGTGTGGTCTCCTACGGGATCCCGAATTCCCTGGGTCCACAAAACCTTTATTGTTTGCACACTCAAGCTCGTTCACTCATATACACTTTGGTTTTTCTGTACAGAAAATTAACTTTGATTCAGATAAAACAGCCTTAGTTCCAGAGGTAATACAGTAAAAAAGGTTTTTAAACTAAATTATTGGAAACTGATCAATTTGTGCTATTATCGCGTGGCTACCGTCTCGCACCTAAACTAAAACAATGCTATTGTGTGATTTGTATTTAGCGGTCGTATTTTTACACACGTTGTGTAAACACGCCACGTGTGTAGGCCTTTACGTTGCGTACGCAGTCCCGTACTCTGTCCGAGACACGTGTACAAAGGCCGTACGTCCGCAGTACTACAAATCCCACACTTCTATAAATGTAAGCGATATTTAACTAGAATTGCTCACTTAACACAACACACAGTTTCTTCTGTATAAACCTTAACAACTAGGTCAGGCTGCGTGTGCGTCTTACACTTACTTCCTTAAATATTACCTCTATATTTTAACTAAATAGCAACAAATTTTCTCAGTACAGGTCGAAATGAATCTAGTAATCAATGCTTATGGCAATAATGCGAGCAGATATGCAAAGTACAAAATACAGGTGTATGTGTGTGTTGTGTGCGCATTTGGCGCCAAACAGAAATTTGCAGATTTAAAAAAAAATCGCTTACAGACTTTAAAAATAGCTTTTGCGTTCTTACCTTACGGATCCCTCCAGCATCCCTTCAAATCATGCAGGGCAGACGCTTATCTAATCAGCACTAGTGTATCCACCGACCAAGAAAAGGCTTACGGGGGATACCTTTCCGCCCTTTGCTGATAGATAAAGTCTGCGTAAACCTGCTAGGCTGCGGGTATGAGGAAGAACCGGACGAGCTCCCAATTGATAATGTCGATATTATCTTAGACCGTAAAGCTAAACCTCTAGATACACTTTTACCGTGGAGCCGCTATGGCCGCTAGACTGAATACATGTGCTACGCACTTTGTACGCTATTTGCATACAGAGTCCTGCACGTGGTACGTACTTGGCGTACACACGCCGCACTGAGTGTACAGAGTACACACAGCGCACACACACACAATTGATAACCTTTAAACCTTGTTAGTGATACAATGCAATGATATGATTACACGTTAAACCCTTAGCAGCAAAGTACTGCAACGATGTTATATTTTAAACCTTAAGTAGCGCTGACGGTATAAAGTACCCGCAGTGCGTACACCTTATCAATACCTATACACCTTATACAGATAAATACACTT
Source organism: Pseudophryne corroboree (assembly GCF_028390025.1). Classification (NCBI taxonomy): domain Eukaryota; kingdom Metazoa; phylum Chordata; class Amphibia; order Anura; family Myobatrachidae; genus Pseudophryne; species Pseudophryne corroboree. The sequence continues at coordinate 233,466,755 of NC_086444.1, forward strand.
TAAAACCCTTGCAGGAAAGTGAAGACACAACACCGATTTGTAGTTGAAACCACAGGGTTCTAAGGCCACTGTGGATTATTTCAAAAGGTAACACAGTACAAATCATACACTACAGGCTAACAAGTAAATCTAAAACAGAGTAATGGCTACAGAGAATGTACATACGTGAGAATGTTAGCAAGCGCAACCCGGCCGGTCCTCCGCTAGTCAGATAGAAAGCGTTCAGAGTCTTCTGACCGGACAGGCAACAACGGTCTTTTTATACACAACTTACATACACAATACAATGGTCACTGTAATCTCATTGGACACAGAGATGTGTCTTTTCATTACAAGTGAGGTCATAGGTTGAATTGAAAAGGTGGGCGATGTCTTTCCCCAACTGCTCTTGTGGGTGGTATCCTCTGGATTCCCGCCGCATACATAATATACAGTAAATACAGTTAATATCTATATTCTACTTCTGCACATAACTATACGCTGGAACATGCGATCTTTCTCTAACCAACACCGGAATGTTACCCTCAAAATACCCTACAGCTGGATACTAGACATCACCTTCCAACCTTTATCTGACCCTTCCTATCATGCAAAGGTGAATCCCTTAGTCCTGGACCTGTTTAAACTATTGATACTTGCTGATGTGGTGCAAGGCAGTTATATCTAAAATGTACACTATTTGGGTTAAATATGTAATGTTCTAATAACCCTCTATGCGCTCACAAACTCCGCCGTAAATAGTATACCCATACCACGCGCATGATCGCAGGAGTGATCCTACGCAAATTGCGGATATGTGCACGCACAGCGGACTGAGTGCACGCGCAGCGGGCATGTGCATGGGGTTAGTACAGAGTATATGCATTACAATATTTTTTGACTTTGACATTTTATTTTAACAACAGCAACCCAGAATTTTTACAGCATGCAAGACAGGGCCAGTGTACTTTTATTTTAACAACAGCACCCCAGAATTTTTACAGCATACAAGACAGGGCGAGTGTACTTTTATTTTAACAACAGCACCCCAGAATTTTTACAGCATACAAGACAGGGCCAGTGTACTTTTATTTTAACAACAGCACCCCAGAATTTTTACAGCATACAAGACAGGGCGAGTGTACTTTTATTTTAACAACAGCACCCCAGAATTTTTACAGCATACAAGACAGGGCCAGTGTATATTTATATTCACTGCCCCCCAGAATTGTTACAGCCAGCACCCCTGTATTTTCACAGCACACAGGAGGACAGTGCCCCTGCCCGCTGTACAACACAGTGACAACCAGGACAGCAACACCCATGTACAGCTGCAGCACCACTAACAGCACATGAAACACCAGTGACAGCCAGGACAGCACCCCTAACAGCACAGGTACACCACAGTGACAGGAACAGCACCCCTACAGAGCACACACTGACCCCACCCGATGCCACCACCCACAGAGAGACAGAGGTCTGTCTTCCTCACTCTCCAAGTCCAGAGTGAAAATGGTGGCGACGCGCTGCTGTCTATATGAAATCCAAAACCTGGAAGAATCTGACAGCGGGATGATGACATTTTTCCTTGTTCTGGTTTCCGAGTCTGGCAGGAAGTCCCGAGCCGGACTCGGATTCTGGCTCGGAACGTGATGTTCGGGAAGGAGGGGCCCGAACCCGCTCATCTCTAGTTGAAACACTTTTGCAATACCTATTAATTGAAAATCCTTTCAATATCTTGTCCTTTAGCACAATATTGTGTTTGTATGTGGTTTCAGAGTGAGGCGTTCCTCTGCACCCAGCCCACATTTAGCAATGCTAGCTCTAATCTACCCCAGCACATTGCACATTTGCAGCTGCCACTAAATTATTCCTGAACACGTTATTGGCCACATTGACATATAGGTGCATGACGTCACAAAATAGCATTTTCAATGTGGTATTTATCAATTAATCTTTTGCACACGTATTAACTTTTAAAGCATATTTCATAACCTTCCAATTTTTACATACCTTCTAATACTTATAGTTATGATTTACATTTGTGAACCGTATATAGTTCTAATTCAAGATGCATCTAGCAGGTCAGGAGTATACAACCATCAAGCAAATGCCATATAATCTATAGTACATTCAGTCAAAATGTAAAAATTGTAGTAAAGTATATAAATTGGTATAAATATAGCTTACACTCAGCAAAAACAAATTAATTATTCATCTAAACCTTAGCAACCCCACAGATGTCTCACTCCCAATCAGTTGCTATAGCAATTGCGAGTGCTTCTTCTTGCTTATCTTAATTGAGGGTGATAATGCCTTGTGTTCATTAATGCAATAAAACAGATGATTACGTAATTATTGCAACAATGCTGTTGCCTGGAAAAGTTTATTGTTAAACTGACACTATATATATATATATATATATATATATATATACACTGCTCAAAAAAATAAAGGGAACACTAAAATAACACATCCTAGATCTGAATGAATTAAATATTTTTATTAAATACTTTGTTCTTTACATAGTTGAATGTACTGACCCACTGCCAAACCGGTCATGCTGGAGGATGTGGCAGGCAGCAGAACGTTCTCCTTGGCGTCCCCAGACTCTGTCACATCTGTCACATGTGCTCAGTGAGAACCTGCTTTCATCTGTGAAGAGCACAGGGCGCCAGTGGCGAATTTGCCAATCTTGGTGTTCTCTGGCAAATGCCAAACATCCTGCACGGTGTTGGGCTGTAAGCACAACCCCCACCTGTGGACGTCGGGCCCTCATACCACCCTCATGGAGTCTGTTTCTGATCGTTCGAGTAGACACATGCACATTTGTGGCTTGCTGGAGGTCATTTTGCAGGGCTCTGGCAGTGCTCCTCCTGTTCCTCCTTGCACAAAGGCGGAGGTAGCGGTCCTGCTGCTGGGTTGTTGCCCTCCTACGGCCTCCTCCACGTCTCCTGATGTACTGGCCTGTCTCCTGGTAGCGCCTCCATGTTCTGCACACTACGCTGACATACACAGCAAACCTTCTTGCCACAGCTCGCATTGATGTGCCATCCTGGATGGGCTGCACTACCTGAGCCACTTGTGTGGGTTGTAGGGAGGTCATACAGGCACGAGGAGGCCACACACACTACTGAGCCTCATTTTGACTTGTTTTAAGGACATTACATCAAAGTTGGATCAGCCTGTAGTGTGTTTTTCCACTTTAATTTTGAGGGTGACTCCAAATCCAGACCTATATTATCCCTTATCCAAAATTCAAAATCCCACATTTTTGGGTCCCCCACTGAAATAGTGACATATGTATTATGTGTATATATAGATATATAATTTTTTTTTTTATATATATATATATATATATATATATATATATGTATAAATATAGCGCAAAGATGGTGCAGCATTCCAATGATTAGCAAGCGGATGTATAATGAATAGAGATGAGCGGGTTCGGTTTCTCTGAATCCGAACCCGCCCGAACTTCATGGTTTTTTTCACGGGTCCGAGCAGACTCGGATCCTCCCGCCTTGCTCGGTTAACCCGAGCGCGCCCGAACGTCATCATGACGCTGTCGGATTCTCGCGAGACTCGGATTCTATATAAGGAGCCGCGCGTCGCCGCCATTTTCACACGTGCATTGAGATTGATAGTGAGAGGACGTGGCTGGCGTCCTCTCCATTTAGATTATAAGAGAGAGAGATTTACTGGAGCTTAGGACTAGGAGGAGTACTGTAGAAGTGTAGAGAGTGCAGAGAGTTTACTAGTGAGTGACCACCAGACAGTGCAGTTTATTTAATATATCCGTTCTCTGCCTGAAAAAAGCGATACACACAGTGACTCAGTCACATACCATATCTGTGTGCACTGCTCAGGCTCAGCCCAGTGTGCTGCATCATCTATATATATTATATATCTGTCTGACTGCTCAGCTCACACAGCTTATAATTGTGGGGGAGACTGGGGAGCACTGCAGTGCCAGTTATAGGTTATAGCAGGAGCCAGGAGTACATAATATTATATAGTGAGTGACCACCAGACAGTGCAGTTTATTTAATATATCCGTTCTCTGCCTGAAAAAAGCGATACACACAGTGACTCAGTCACATACCATATCTGTGTGCACTGCTCAGGCTCAGCCCAGTGTGCTGCATCATCTATATATATTATATATCTGTCTGACTGCTCAGCTCACACAGCTTATAATTGTGGGGGAGACTGGGGAGCACTGCAGTGCCAGTTATAGGTTATAGCAGGAGCCAGGAGTACATAATATTATATTAAAATTAAACAGTGCACACTTTTGCTGCAGGAGTGCCACTGCCAGTGTGACTGACCAGTGACCTGACCACACTGACCACCAGTATAGTTAGTAGTATACTTATATTGTGATTGCCTAAAAAAGTTAAACACTCGTCGTGTGACTTCACTTGTGTGTTGTTTTTTTTTTTATTCTATAAAAATAAAACTCATTCTGCTGACAGACAGTGTCCAGCAGGTCCGTCATTATATAATATATAATATATACCTGTCCGGCTGCAGTAGTGATATATATATATTTTTTATATCATTTATCATCCAGTCGCAGCAGACACAGTACGGTAGTTCACGGCTGTGGCTACCTCTGTGTCTGCACTCGGCAGGCAGTCCGTCCATAATTGTATACCACCTAACCGTGGTTTTTTTTTCTTCTTTATACATACATACTACTACGACATCTCTTTATCAACCAGTCTATATTAGCAGCAGACACAGTACAGTACGGTAGTTCACGGCTGTGGCTACCTCTGTGTCTGCACTCGGCAGGCAGTCCGTCCATAATTGTATACCACCTAACCGTGGTTTTTTTTCTTTCTTCTTTATACATACATAGTTACATAGACATCTCTTTATCAACCAGTCTATATTAGCAGCAGACACAGTACAGTACGGTAGTTCACGGCTGTGGCTACCTCTGTGTCTGCACTCGGCAGGCAGTCCGTCCATAATTGTATACCACCTAACCGTGGTTTTTTTTTCTTTCTTCTTTATACATACATAGTTACATAGACATCTCTTTATCAACCAGTCTATATTAGCAGCAGACACAGTACAGTACGGTAGTTCACGGCTGTGGCTACCTCTGTGTCTGCACTCGGCAGGCAGTCCGTCCATAATTGTATACCACCTAACCGTGGTTTTTTTTTCTTTCTTCTTTATACATACATAGTTACATAGACATCTCTTTATCAACCAGTCTATATTAGCAGCAGACACAGTACAGTACGGTAGTTCACGGCTGTGGCTACCTCTGTGTCTGCACTCGGCAGGCAGTCCGTCCATAATTGTATACCACCTAACCGTGGTTTTTTTTTCTTTCTTCTTTATACATACATAGTTACATAGACATCTCTTTATCAACCAGTCTATATTAGCAGCAGACACAGTACAGTACGGTAGTTCACGGCTGTGGCTACCTCTGTGTCTGCACTCGGCAGGCAGTCCGTCCATAATTGTATACCACCTAACCGTGGTTTTTTTTTCTTTCTTCTTTATACATACATACTACTACGACATCTCTTTATCAACCAGTCTATATTATTAGCAGCAGACACAGTACAGTACGGTAGTTCACGGCTGTGACTACCTCTGTGTCTGCACTCGGCAGGCAGTCCGTCCATAATTGTATACCACCTAACCGTGGTTTTTTTTTCTTTCTTCTTTATACATACATAGTTACATAGACATCTCTTTATCAACCAGTCTATATTAGCAGAAGACACAGTACAGTACGGTAGTTCACGGCTGTGGCTACCTCTGTGTCTGCACTCGGCAGGCAGTCCGTCCATAATTGTATACCACCTAACCGTGGTTTTTTTTTCTTTCTTCTTTATACATACATAGTTACATAGACATCTCTTTATCAACCAGTCTATAGTAGCAGCAGACACAGTACAGTACGGTAGTTCACGGCTGTGGCTACCTCTGTGTCTGCACTCGGCAGGCAGTCCGTCCATAATTGTATACCACCTAACCGTGGTTTTTTTTTCTTTCTTCTTTATACATACATACTACTACGACATCTCTTTATCAACCAGTCTATATTATTAGCAGCAGACACAGTACAGTACGGTAGTTCACGGCTGTGGCTACCTCTGTGTCTGCACTCGGCAGGCAGTCCGTCCATAATTGTATACCACCTAACCGTGGTTTTTTTTTCTTTCTTCTTTATACATACATAGTTACATAGACATCTCTTTATCAACCAGTCTATATTAGCAGCAGACACAGTACAGTACGGTAGTTCACGGCTGTGGCTACCTCTGTGTCTGCACTCGGCAGGCAGTCCATAATTGTATACTAGTATCCATCTCCATTGTTTACCTGAGGTGCCTTTTAGTTGTGCCTATTAAAATATGGAGAACAAAAATGTTGAGGTTCCAAAACTAGGGAAAGATCAAGATCCACTTCCACCTCGTGCTGAAGCTGCTGCCACTAGTCATGGCCGAGACGATGAAATGCCAGCAACGTCGTCTGCCAAGGCCGATGCCCAATGTCATAGTACAGAGCATGTCAAATCCAAAACACCAAATATCAGAAAAAAAAGGACTCCAAAACCTAAAATAAAATTGTCGGAGGAGAAGCGTAAACTTGCCAATATGCCATTTACGACACGGAGTGGCAAGGAACGGCTGAGGCCCTGGCCTATGTTCATGGCTAGTGGTTCAGCTTCACATGAGGATGGAAGCACTCAGCCTCTCGCTAGAAAAATGAAAAGACTCAAGCTGGCAAAAGCAGCACAGCAAAGAACTGTGCATTCTTCGAAATCCCAAATCCACAAGGAGAGTCCAATTGTGTCGGTTGCGATGCCTGACCTTCCCAACACTGGACGTGAAGAGCATGCGCCTTCCACCATTTGCACGCCCCCTGCAAGTGCTGGAAGGAGCACCCGCAGTCCAGTTCCTGATAGTCAGATTGAAGATGTCAGTGTTGAAGTACACCAGGATGAGGAGGATATGGGTGTTGCTGGCGCTGGGGAGGAAATTGACCAGGAGGATTCTGATGGTGAGGTGGTTTGTTTAAGTCAGGCACCCGGGGAGACACCTGTTGTCCGTGGGAGGAATATGGCCGTTGACATGCCAGGTGAAAATACCAAAAAAATCAGCTCTTCGGTGTGGAGGTATTTCACCAGAAATGCGGACAACAGGTGTCAAGCCGTGTGTTCCCTTTGTCAAGCTGTAATAAGTAGGGGTAAGGACGTTAACCACCTCGGAACATCCTCCCTTATACGTCACCTGCAGCGCATTCATAATAAGTCAGTGACAAGTTCAAAAACTTTGGGTGACAGCGGAAGCAGTCCACTGACCAGTAAATCCCTTCCTCTTGTAACCAAGCTCACGCAAACCACCCCACCAACTCCCTCAGTGTCAATTTCCTCCTTCCCCAGGAATGCCAATAGTCCTGCAGGCCATGTCACTGGCAATTCTGACGATTCCTCTCCTGCCTGGGATTCCTCCGATGCATCCTTGCGTGTAACGCCTACTGCTGCTGGCGCTGCTGTTGTTGCTGCTGGGAGTCGATGGTCATCCCAGAGGGGAAGTCGTAAGCCCACTTGTACTACTTCCAGTAAGCAATTGACTGTTCAACAGTCCTTTGCGAGGAAGATGAAATATCACAGCAGTCATCCTGCTGCAAAGCGGATAACTGAGGCCTTGACAACTATGTTGGTGTTAGACGTGCGTCCGGTATCCGCCGTTAGTTCACAGGGAACTAGACAATTTATTGAGGCAGTGTGCCCCCGTTACCAAATACCATCTAGGTTCCACTTCTCTAGGCAGGCGATACCGAGAATGTACACGGACGTCAGAAAAAGACTCACCAGTGTCCTAAAAAATGCAGTTGTACCCAATGTCCACTTAACCACGGACATGTGGACAAGTGGAGCAGGGCAGGGTCAGGACTATATGACTGTGACAGCCCACTGGGTAGATGTATGGACTCCCGCCGCAAGAACAGCAGCGGCGGCACCAGTAGCAGCATCTCACAAACGCCAACTCTTTCCTAGGCAGGCTACGCTTTGTATCACCGCTTACCAGAATACGCACACAGCTGAAAACCTCTTACGGCAACTGAGGAAGATCATCGCGGAATGGCTTACCCCAATTGGACTCTCCTGTGGATTTGTGGCATCGGACAACGCCAGCAATATTGTGTGTGCATTAAATATGGGCAAATTCCAGCACGTCCCATGTTTTGCACATACCTTGAATTTGGTGGTGCAGAATTTTTTTAAAAACGACAGGGGCGTGCAAGAGATGCTGTCGGTGGCCAGAAGAATTGCGGGACACTTTCGGCGTACAGGCACCACGTACAGAAGACTGGAGCACCACCAAAAACTACTGAACCTGCCCTGCCATCATCTGAAGCAAGAAGTGGTAACGAGGTGGAATTCAACCCTCTATATGCTTCAGAGGTTGGAGGAGCAGCAAAAGGCCATTCAAGCCTATACAATTGAGCACGATATAGTAGGTGGAATGCACCTGTCTCAAGCGCAGTGGAGAATGATTTCAACGTTGTGCAAGGTTCTGATGCCCTTTGAACTTGCCACACGTGAAGTCAGTTCAGACACTGCCAGCCTGAGTCAGGTCATTCCCCTCATCAGGCTTTTGCAGAAGAAGCTGGAGACATTGAAGGAGGAGCTAACACGGAGCGATTCCGCTAGGCATGTGGGACTTGTGGATGGAGCCCTTAATTCGCTTAACAAGGATTCACGGGTGGTCAATCTGTTGAAATCAGAGCACTACATTTTGGCCACCGTGCTCGATCCTAGATTTAAAGCCTACCTTGGATCTCTCTTTCCGGCAGACACAAGTCTGCTGGGGTTGAAAGACCTGCTGGTGACAAAATTGTCAAGTCAAGCGGAACGCGACCTGTCAACATCTCCTCCTTCACATTCTCCCGCAACTGGGGGTGCGAGGAAAAGGCTCAGAATTCCGAGCCCACCCGCTGGCGGTGATGCAGGGCAGTCTGGAGCGACTGCTGATGCTGACATCTGGTCCGGACTGAAGGACCTGACAACGATTACGGACATGTCGTCTACTGTCACTGCATATGATTCTCTCAACATTGATAGAATGGTGGAGGATTATATGAGTGACCGCATCCAAGTAGGCACGTCACACAGTCCGTACTTATACTGGCAGGAAAAAGAGGCAATTTGGAGGCCCTTGCACAAACTGGCTTTATTCTACCTAAGTTGCCCTCCCACAAGTGTGTACTCCGAAAGAGTGTTTAGTGCCGCCGCTCACCTTGTCAGCAATCGGCGTACGAGGTTACATCCAGAAAATGTGGAGAAGATGATGTTCATTAAAATGAATTATAATCAATTCCTCCGCGGAGACATTGACCAGCAGCAATTGCCTCCACAAAGTACACAGGGAGCTGAGATGGTGGATTCCAGTGGGGACGAATTGATAATCTGTGAGGAGGGGGATGTACACGGTGATATATCGGAGGGTGATGATGAGGTGGACATCTTGCCTCTGTAGAGCCAGTTTGTGCAAGGAGAGATTAATTGCTTCTTTTTTGGGGGGGTCCAAACCAACCCGTCATATCAGTCACAGTCGTGTGGCAGACCCTGTCACTGAAATGATGGGTTGGTTAAAGTGTGCATGTCCTGTTTTGTTTATACAACATAAGGGTGGGTGGGAGGGCCCAAGGACAATTCCATCTTGCACCTCTTTTTTCTTTTCTTTTTCTTTGCATCATGTGCTGATTGGGGAGGGTTTTTTGGAAGGGACATCCTGCGTGACACTGCAGTGCCACTCCTAAATGGGCCCGGTGTTTGTGTCGGCCACTAGGGTCGCTAATCTTACTCACACAATCAGCTACCTCATTGCGCCTCTTTTTTTCTTTGCGTCATGTGCTGTTTGGGGAGGGTTTTTTGGAAGGGACATCCTGCGTGACACTGCAGTGCCACTCCTAGATGGGCCCGGTGTTTGTGTCGGCCACTAGGGTCGCTAATCTTACTCACACAGCTACCTCATTGCGCCTCTTTTTTTCTTTGCGTCATGTGCTGTTTGGGGAGGGTTTTTTGGAAGGGACATCCTGCGTGACACTGCAGTGCCACTCCTAGATGGGCCCGGTGTTTGTGTCGGCCACTAGGGTCGCTAATCTTACTCACACAGCTACCTCATTGCGCCTCTTTTTTTCTTTGCGTCATGTGCTGTTTGGGGAGGGTTTTTTGGAAGGGCCATCCTGCGTGACACTGCAGTGCCACTCCTAGATGGGCCCGGTGTTTGTGTCGGCCACTAGGGTCGCTAATCTTACTCACACAGCTACCTCATTGCGCCTCTTTTTTTCTTTGCGTCATGTGCTGTTTGGGGAGGGTTTTTTGGAAGGGACATCCTGCGTGACACTGCAGTGCCACTCCTAGATGGGCCCGGTGTTTGTGTCGGCCACTAGGGTCGCTTATCTTACTCACACAGCGACCTCGGTGCAAATTTTAGGACTAAAAATAATATTGTGAGGTGTGAGGTATTCAGAATAGACTGAAAATTAGTGTAAATTATGGTTTTTGAGGTTAATAATACTTTGGGATCAAAATGACCCCCAAATTCTATGATTTAAGCTGTTTTTTAGTGTTTTTTGAAAAAAACACCCGAATCCAAAACACACCCGAATCCGACAAAAAAAATTCGGTGAGGTTTTGCCAAAACGCGTTCGAACCCAAAACACGGCCGCGGAACCGAACCCAAAACCAAAACACAAAACCCGAAAAATTTCAGGCGCTCATCTCTAATAATGAACAAATCTAAGTCTCTCTGCAAATGTTATATCTGCCCCCCTGCAGTGCACATGGTGTTGCCCAAATGCTAACAAATTTAATGCTGCGATCAACTCTGAATTAGGCCCCATGTGCACTACAGGGGGGGCAGATATAACATGTGCAGAGAGAGTAAAGGGGGGTACTCACGGAGCGATATTCTAAGCAATCTGACTAGGTTGCTTAGAATTTGAGCATTATCGCTCCGTGTGTAGCCCCTACAGTGATAGCGATGCGCAGCCCCGTGCATCGCTATCGCTGCTGCTAGATTGGCCTGCAGGCAGGCCAATCTAGCGGGTTGCTCATTTCACCCGCTGGGTGAAATGAGTGCCCCCCCGCGCTGTGCTGAACGGCGGGAGAGATGTGTGCTGAGCGGTTCGCTCAGCACACATCTCTCCCGCATCGGCCTGTCTATATGAGCCTTTAGATTTGGGTGGGGTGTGTTCAATCTGCAATCCAAACTGCAGTGTAAAAATAAAGCTGCCAGTATTTGCTCTGCACAGAAACAAAATAACCCACCAAAATCTAACTTTCTCTGCACATGTTATATATATCTGCCCCGCTGCAGTGCACATGGTTTTTCCCAACTGCTAACAAATTTGCTGCTGCAATCGGAGCTGAATTACTCCCCTAATTCTCTCCTTAATCACTTGCCTGGCGTGGTCGCACAAGATGTGACCACACCAAGCTAAGCTTTCCTTGACATGGACGTATTTAGGGGCTAATTCAGACCTGATCGCTGCCGTGCATTTTCGCACAGCGGGCGAACAGGTCTGAACTGCTCATGCACAGCAGTGCGCCGGCGCATGCCAGAGATGTGATCAGCATCTCTGCCCAGCGATCGCCTCTGCTGATTGACAGGCAGAGGCGTTCGCTGGGCAGTAGGGGGTGGGCCAGCGGCGTGGGCTGGCGTTTTGGGGGCGCGGTCCGTTCTTTCCCCTGACACATCTAATACCTGACGCAGCTCTTCCCCGACACGTCTTATACCTGACGCTGGTCTTCCCCCTGACACATCATATACCTGACAGTTCTTCCCCCTGACACATCTTATACTTGATGCAGCTCTTCCCCCTGACACATCTTCCCCCTGAAACATCTTATCCCTCACGCAGCTCCTCCCCGATACATCTATTTGACGCAGCTCTTCCCCCTGACACATCTTATACCTGACGCAGCTCTTCCCCGACAAGTCTTATACCTGACGCGGGTCTTCCCCCTGACACATCTTATAACTGACACAGCTCTTCCCGACACGTCTTATACCTGATGCAGCTCTTCCCCCTGACATATCTTATACCTGACGCAACTCTTTCCCCTGACATCTTATACCTGACGCAGTTCTTCCCACTGACACGTCTTATACCTGACGCAGCTCTTCCCTCTGACACATCTTATACCTCATTCAGTTCTTGCCCGACACATCTTATCCCTCACGCAGCTCCTCCCCGACACATCTACTTGACGCAGCTCTTCCCCCTGACACATCTTATTCCTCACACAGCTTTTGCCCGACACATCTTATCCCTCACGCAGCTCTTCCCCCTAACACATCTTATTCCTGACGCAGCTCTTGACCCTGACACACCTTTATACCTGATACAGTTCTTCCCCCTGACACATCTTATACCTGACACAGCTCTTCCCCGACACGTCTTATACCTGACGCGGGTCTTCCCCCTGACACATCATGTACCTGACAGTTCTTCCCCCTGACACATCTTATACTTGATGCAGCTCTTCCCCCTGAAACATCTTATCCCTCACGCAGCTCCTCCCCGACACATCTACTTGACGCAGCTCTTCCCCCTGACACATCTTATACCTGACGCAGCTCTTCCCCGACAAGTCTTATACCTGACGCAGCTCTTCCCCCTGACACATCTTATACCTGATGCAGCTCTTCCCCCTGACACATCTTATACCTGACACAGCTCTTCCCCGACACGTCTTATACCTGACGCAGCTCTTCCCCTGACACATCTTATACCTCGCGCATCTCTTTCCCCTGACATCTTATTATACCTGACGCAGTTCTTCCCACTGACACGTCTTATACCTCATTCAGTTCTTGCCCCTGACACATCTTATCCCTCACGCAGCTCCTCCTCCTGACACATCTTATCCTTCACACATCTCATCTCCATGACACATCTTATAATTGATGCAGCTCCTCCCCCTGACACATCTTATCCTTCACACAGCTCTTCTCCCTGACACATCTTAGCCCTCACTCAGCTCTTCCCCCTGACACGTCTTATACCTCACTCAGCTCTTCCCCCTGACACGTCTTATACCTCACTCAGCTCTTCCCCCTGACACGTCTTATACCTCACTCAGCTCTTCCCCCTGACACATCTTATACCTCACTCAGCTCTTCCCCCTGACACGTCTTATACCTCACGCAGTTCTTGCCCCGGACACATCTTATCCCTCACACAGCGCTTGCCCATCACATCTTATACCTGATACAGCTCTTCCCCCTGACATGTATTATGCATGACGCAGCTCTTCCCCCTGACACATCTTATTCCTCACACAGCTCTTGCCCATCACATCTTATACCTGATACAGCTCTTCCCCCTGACATGTATTATGCATGACGCAGCTCTTCCCCCTGACACATCTTATTCCTCACACAGCTCTTGCCCATCACATCTTATACCTGATACAGCTCTTCCCCCTGACATGTATTATGCGCGACGCAGCTCTTCCCCCTGACACATCTTATCCCTCACACAGCTCTTGCTAAAACAATAGCACATGCATCCCACGGTGTACACACACAAAGGCACAGTAGCGATTGCAAATGTAGAGGACTTCCTGGGTGGCAACTACTCAGATGTAAACTCAGATGCTTAATCACTTGTAGGGAAGGCCATACTATGGCAGAGAATTTGCACTTAGCATGGGGTTGCTTAGAGCTGGATTAAGGCATTGGGGGGCCTGGGGTACTTAAGACAGGGGGGCCCTAAGGTTTAAATTTAAAATTATAATATACAGTATATATATATATATATAGATAGCGGTGTGGGGATCGGCACTCAAAAGTAAGGGTGCTTGGAATACTTGCTGCGGTGCCCTCTGTAATCCTCAGTGGGATCCAATATGGTGTGTAGAAAAAGCAGCGGCACTCAGCAGTCAAATGTAGATGAAGAAATTGCGTTTATTTACATCCTACGGCGTTTCGGGGAACAAGCCCCGTCTTCAGGGACAAACAATATAACTATACAAACGTACAAACAACATATATATACCTGTGTAGAACAATTAATCATAAAACGGGATTCAACTCACCTGTCAGACGCCGCCACCGCTGCCGCATGCATCCGGGAGCCAGCGTGTCCACGAGTCCCCGGACATTGACGTCAGTGAGCAGCGCCGGACAGGGAGCCAATCACGACAGTTACCATGGGGTTACTAAGCAACTGCAAAAAACATAAACAAAACAACGTGTGATGACTATACAATGCGTACTAACAAAAACATGTCAATTAATACAAAAATCTAAATAAAGAAAAATAACAAAACAAAGAACGAATTTGGTTATGTAAAAAAGTTTAAAAAAAATATATTTATACCCTCTGATCCTGGTGCTGACACTCCAATAAAGGACCAGCTAAGTAATCATCATTATATTTCAGACTGTAATTACGTTACCTATAAGGTTGTTTCTATGGTAATTAAGGGCCAAATATGAAACAGAAAAAATAATGATATCAGACAAAGTCTATTATTGCATGATAGGGCAACTGACATATGGACACTGACCTTGGGCAAAGATATAGTCTATTCATAAAAAGCTTTGAAGACCCATGGTCTCATTAAGACCCCGTGGTGACAGGGTGTTAAGGACAAAGATCCACCTGCTTTCTCTTTGCAGTAGGATCTTGTTCCTATCCCCACCACGATGTGACAGGGGTACTTGGTCTATTATCATGGCACGCATGCTGGCCACTGTATGCCTGGCTTGTACGCAGTGACGGGCTACTGGCTGGTCACTGTTGCCCTTCTCTAAGGCCAATTTGATGGCACTGCGATGCAATGCCATACGTTCCCTGAATTGTCTCTGTGTTTTGCCTATATAGGCTAATCCACAGGGACACTTTAACATGTAAATTACATGAGTCGACGTACATGTTACTCTGTGTCTGATGGTGTATTTTTTACCAGTAATTGGATGACAGAAATAGGAACCCGTCATCAGGGTATTACAGGTGGAACAACCTAAACAACGGTAACAACCAAGCTTAGGACGCAGAAAATGTGATTGTTCCATTTTAGTTAAAGGGAAAATATCCAATTTGACAACAGAGTCTGCAATACTTTTACCCCTAGTATAACTAGGAAGTAATTGGGAACCCATCAGTGCCGGTAAGGATTTGTCTGTGTTTATCATTGGCCAAAGTTGTTTGGCCTTCCTAACCAGAGGAGTGGTGGCTGTCGTGTATTTGTTTACCCATGGAATTCTAATGACATCCTTGTTATGACTGCGTGATAAAGTAGTGTTATTCAGTAAGGATTCTCGTGTCTGTCTTAGCGCTTTAGTCTTATTAGCCAAAAGCTCTGCCTGTGGATAACCACGCTCTTCAAACTTGGTGATCATATGGTCCATGGTATTAACAGTCTGAGTCGGATCTGAAATAATGCGTCTGGCTCGTAATAACTGTGAATATGGCAAGCCCCTGCGTGTAGTCAGAGGGTGAAAACTAGCATAATGTAGCACTGAGTTTCTGTCGGTAGGTTTAACATAAAGATTGGTTTGCAGAACACCGTCAACTAAAGAGATGGCCACATCTAAAAAGTGTACAGTCTGGGATGAGATCTGATAAGTAAATTTCACGACACTATTAGAGGCATTATGGTCATCCAAAAGATTTGATAATGATATTGCTGACCCATTCCAAAAAATCAAAAGATCATCTATGTACCTCTTGTAGAAGTACACAGATGATCCTAGTAGACTGTCAAACAATAAGGTCTCCACCTTGTACATATAAGCATTCGCATACGATGGGGCCACTGGGGACCCCATCGCACAGCCAGTTAACTGTAAAAAATTTTTACCATTAAATGTAAAATAATTACGTGTCAAAACCAAAGTTAACAGTTGTAGAAATACTTCAATCGGTGGACCCAAATACAAGGGGTTATCAGTGATTAACATCCGTACTGCCTCCACACCTGCTTCATGTGGAATGCAGGCGTAGAGGCTAGTTACGTCTGCACTGCACAATTGTAATTGTTCAGAAAGGGTACACAACCCCTGTAAATGCTCCAATAGAGCTGTAGTATCCCTCAGGTAAGAAGGGACTGCCTGAACACATGGGTTAAGAAAGGCATCCAGAAAGATCGAAATGGGGTGATACAAGGATTTTCTGGCCGACACGATAGGTCGGCCCGGTGGGTTTGACAAAGATTTATGTACTTTGGGTACTGTGTAAAATAAAGGTACGGTCGGATACTGTACTGTCATAGCCTTTACCTGTTCACTGGATAATGCTCCCGTGCTAACACCTTGTGCCAAAACCATGTCTAATTCTGTTTTATATTGTGAGGTAGGATCAAATGTTAAACATTTATATGTGGCAGTGTCAGACAGTAATCGATTGCCTTCTGTCACATATACTGGTAAATCCTGTATAACTACAGATCCCCCTTTATCTGCTTCCCTAATAATCAGGTCAGACCTAGTGGATAAGTCCTTCAAGGCAGATCGTTCCTCTATTGAGAGGTTAGGGTGATAGGTGGTGTTGGAAGTCTGTTGGTATGATTGTTCCAACATCCTCGAGAATGTCCTGATGGACGGATTGTTCGTATTAGGGTCAAATCTGGATCTTGGAGCCACCTTTCTTAATTTTGAAGGAATGTTGGAATCATGCTTAGGCCCCTCAGATGTTCCAAAGTGTTCTTTGAGCCGTAAAGTCCTGTTGAACTTATAATTTTCCACTAATGCAGTAAAATCATCCGGCTTAGTGGTGGGCACAAATGACAATCCTCGTGATAGGACTCTATGCTCAATTGGAGTAAGCGAAGTTGAAGATAAGTTAATAACTAAATCCGTCAATGGCGTGGTGGTCGACGTGCGTTTGAGCCTTTTATTCTGCCCCGACCGCCGCGTCCTCGTCCGGGGGCGGGGCGATGTCCCGACCGGGTAGCCACCCCTAAAGGGTACGTTGTAGTATTAGAAGTAGAAGGGGTGCTTGGTTGTTCGGCTTCACTCACTGATGTACTGGAGTCAGTTTGCTCAAACGGATGGTTTCTTTGCCGATACCTTCTAAAGTGTGTCGGTCGCTGTTGAGTAGAGTTGGTATTGCTGAGCCAAGAGTAAACTCTTCTTTGTTGGTAATCAGCTTGGACTTTTTGCAATTTTTCTTTCTTATATTTAATCAGGTTGCTCCTGTATTGTTCCATGTGCACCTGTATTTTGTCAAGCCAATTGGTAGTAGAATCGGCTGATAAAGTTGGCTTATGTGCACTCTCAAATGTAGTGAGTTGCTCTTTAATCTGTGTCAATTCACGTGTCGATTCTTCTATTACGAGCAACATTAAATCCATGGAGCACTTATTTAAAATTGCTACCCATCGTCTACAGAAAGGTATACTGTACCGACCTATCGTGGGGGTATTTTTTATCCTAAATCCCCTCGGTATCTGATTGGTACGGTAATAGTCCGATAGTGTGATACCGTGGTATGTAAAGTCACACTCACGTTGTTTCAATTTAAGCCATTGACGGTATAGTTCTTCTGTAGTGGAAATTGGGGGGTCATCATCCAATTTTTGTTTAATAAGAATTGCCTGAGCCTCTGCATCAGAGTAACTGTATCGTTCCTTGGCGTCAAGCTGTGCCAATTCCCAGGCTGCTTCAATGTCCGAATCTGGTACTGACATATTAGCCCAATAGGAGCTGGATATATTGGACAGTCAAATAACCTTGATCAGAGGGATAAATCACCTCACCCGTGCGTTATAATCCAATAAAATCACTGTAGATAACTGTGATAATGAATCAAAGTTCCCTGGATATATATATGGAGAAAAATAGATCAATGTATATCCCGTTGGTGCCTTATCCAGGATATTTAACATAGCTCATTTGCCTGCATGGCAGTGTGCTAGTTATCCTATATGGATAGCGGTGTGGGGATCGGCACTCAAAAGTAAGGGTGCTTGGAATACTTGCTGCGGTGCCCTCTGTAATCCTCAGTGGGATCCAATATGGTGTGTAGAAAAAGCAGCGGCACTCAGCAGTCAAATGTAGATGAAGAAATTGCGTTTATTTACATCCTACGGCGTTTCGGGGAACAAGCCCCGTCTTCAGGGACAGACAATATAACTATACAAACGTACAAACATATATATACCTGTGTAGAACAATTAATCATAAAACGGGATTCAACTCACCTGTCAGACGCCGCCACCGCTGCCGCATGCATCCGGGAGCCAGCGTGTCCACGAGTCCCCGGACATTGACGTCAGTGAGCAGCGCCGGACAGGGAGCCAATCACGACAGTTACCATGGGGTTACTAAGCAACTGCAAAAAACATAAACAAAACAACGTGTGATGACTATACAATGCGTACTAACAAAAACATGTCAATTAATACAAAAATCTAAATAAAGAAAAATAACAAAACAAAGAACGAATTTGGTTATGTAAAAAAGTTTAAAAAAAATATATTTATACCCTCTGATCCTGGTGCTGACACTCCAATAAAGGACCAGCTAAGTAATCATCAATTCGTTCTTTGTTTTGTTATTTTTCTTTATTTAGATTTTTGTATTAATTGACATGTTTTTGTTAGTACGCATTGTATAGTCATCACACGTTGTTTTGTTTATGTTTTTTGCAGTTGCTTAGTAACCCCATGGTAACTGTCGTGATTGGCTCCCTGTCCGGCGCTGCTCACTGACGTCAATGTCCGGGGACTCGTGGACACGCTGGCTCCCGGATGCATGCGGCAGCGGTGGCGGCGTCTGACAGGTGAGTTGAATCCCGTTTTATGATTAATTGTTCTACACAGGTATATATATGTTGTTTGTACGTTTGTATAGTTATATTGTCTGTCCCTGAAGACGGGGCTTGTTCCCCGAAACGCCGTAGGATGTAAATAAACGCAATTTCTTCATCTACATTTGACTGCTGAGTGCCGCTGCTTTTTCTACACACCATATTGGATCCCACTGAGGATTACAGAGGGCACCGCAGCAAGTATTCCAAGCACCCTTACTTTTGAGTGCCGATCCCCACACCGCTATCCATATAGGATAACTAGCACACTGCCATGCAGGCAAATGATTTATGTTAAATATCCTGGATAAGGCACCAACGGGATATACATTGATCTATTTTTCTCCATATATATATCCAGGGAACTTTGATTCATTATCACAGTTATCTACAGTGATTTTATTGGATTATAACGCACGGGTGAGGTGATTTATCCCTCTGATCAAGGTTATTTGACTGTCCAATATATCCAGCTCCTATTGGGCTAATATGTCAGTACCAGATTCGGACATTGAAGCAGCCTGGGAATTGGCACAGCTTGACGCCAAGGAACGATACAGTTACTCTGATGCAGAGGCTCAGGCAATTCTTATTAAACAAAAATTGGATGATGACCCCCCAATTTCCACTACAGAAGAACTATACCGTCAATGGCTTAAATTGAAACAACGTGAGTGTGACTTTACATACCACGGTATCACACTATCGGACTATTACCGTACCAATCAGATACCGAGGGGATTTAGGATAAAAAATACCCCCACGATAGGTCGGTACAGTATACCTTTCTGTAGACGATGGGTAGCAATTTTAAATAAGTGCTCCATGGATTTAATGTTGCTCGTAATAGAAGAATCGACACGTGAATTGACACAGATTAAAGAGCAACTCACTACATTTGAGAGTGCACATAAGCCAACTTTATCAGCCGATTCTACTACCAATTGGCTTGACAAAATACAGGTGCACATGGAACAATACAGGAGCAACCTGATTAAATATAAGAAAGAAAAATTGCAAAAAGTCCAAGCTGATTACCAACAAAGAAGAGTTTACTCTTGGCTCAGCAATACCAACTCTACTCAACAGCGACCGACACACTTTAGAAGGTATCGGCAAAGAAACCATCCGTTTGAGCAAACTGACTCCAGTACATCAGTGAGTGAAGCCGAACAACCAAGCACCCCTTCTACTTCTAATACTACAACGTACCCTTTAGGGGTGGCTACCCGGTCGGGACATCGCCCCGCCCCCGGACGAGGACGCGGCGGTCGGGGCAGAATAAAAGGCTCAAACGCACGTCGACCACCACGCCATTGACGGATTTAGTTATTAACTTATCTTCAACTTCGCTTACTCCAATTGAGCATAGAGTCCTATCACGAGGATTGTCATTTGTGCCCACCACTAAGCCGGATGATTTTACTGCATTAGTGGAAAATTATAAGTTCAACAGGACTTTACGGCTCAAAGAACACTTTGGAACATCTGAGGGGCCTAAGTATGATTCCAACATTCCTTCAAAATTAAGAAAGGTGGCTCCAAGATCCAGATTTGACCCTAATACGAACAATCCGTCCATCAGGACATTCTCGAGGATGTTGGAACAATCATACCAACAGACTTCCAACACCACCTATCACCCTAACCTCTCAATAGAGGAACGATCTGCCTTGAAGGACTTATCCACTAGGTCTGACCTGATTATTAGGGAAGCAGATAAAGGGGGATCTGTAGTTATACAGGATTTACCAGTATATGTGACAGAAGGCAATCGATTACTGTCTGACACTGCCACATATAAATGTTTAACATTTGATCCTACCTCACAATATAAAACAGAATTAGACATGGTTTTGGCACAAGGTGTTAGCACGGGAGCATTATCCAGTGAACAGGTAAAGGCTATGACAGTACAGTATCCGACCGTACCTTTATTTTACACAGTACCCAAAGTACATAAATCTTTGTCAAACCCACCGGGCCGACCTATCGTGTCGGCCAGAAAATCCTTGTATCACCCCATTTCGATCTTTCTGGATGCCTTTCTTAACCCATGTGTTCAGGCAGTCCCTTCTTACCTGAGGGATACTACAGCTCTATTGGAGCATTTACAGGGGTTGTGTACCCTTTCTGAACAATTACAATTGTGCAGTGCAGACGTAACTAGCCTCTACACCTGCATTCCACATGAAGCAGGTGTGGAGGCAGTACGGATGTTAATCACTGATAACCCCTTGTATTTGGGTCCACCGATTGAAGTATTTCTACAACTGTTAACTTTGGTTTTGACACGTAATTATTTTACATTTAATGGTAAATTTTTTTTACAGTTAACTGGCTGTGCGATGGGGTCCCCAGTGGCCCCATCGTATGCGAATGCTTATATGTACAAGGTGGAGACCTTATTGTTTGACAGTCTACTAGGATCATCTGTGTACTTCTACAAGAGGTACATAGATGATCTTTTGATTTTTTGGAATGGGTCAGCAATATCATTATCAAATCTTTTGGATGACCATAATGCCTCTAATAGTGTCGTGAAATTTACTTATCAGATCTCATCCCAGACTGTACACTTTTTAGATGTGGCCATCTCTTTAGTTGACGGTGTTCTGCAAACCAATCTTTATGTTAAACCTACCGACAGAAACTCAGTGCTACATTATGCTAGTTTTCACCCTCTGACTACACGCAGGGGCTTGCCATATTCACAGTTATTACGAGCCAGACGCATTATTTCAGATCCGACTCAGACTGTTAAAACCATGAACCATATGATCACCAAGTTTGAAGAGCGTGGTTATCCACAGGCAGAGCTTTTGGCTAATAAGACTAAAGCGCTAAGACAGACACGAGAATCCTTACTGAATAACACTACTTTATCACGCAGTCATAACAAGGATGTCATTAGAATTCCATGGGTAAACAAATACACGACAGCCACCACTCCTCTGGTTAGGAAGGCCAAACAACTTTGGCCAATGATAAACACAGACAAATCCTTACCGGCACTGATGGGTTCCCAATTACTTCCTAGTTATACTAGGGGTAAAAGTATTGCAGACTCTGTTGTCAAATTGGATATTTTCCCTTTAACTAAAATGGAACAATCACATTTTCTGCGTCCTAAGCTTGGTTGTTACCGTTGTTTAGGTTGTTCCACCTGTAATACCCTGATGACGGGTTCCTATTTCTGTCATCCAATTACTGGTAAAAAATACACCATCAGACACAGAGTAACATGTACGTCGACTCATGTAATTTACATGTTAAAGTGTCCCTGTGGATTAGCCTATATAGGCAAAACACAGAGACAATTCAGGGAACGTATGGCATTGCATCGCAGTGCCATCAAATTGGCCTTAGAGAAGGGCAACAGTGACCAGCCAGTAGCCCGTCACTGCGTACAAGCCAGGCATACAGTGGCCAGCATGCGTGCCATGATAATAGACCAAGTACCCCTGTCACATCGTGGTGGGGATAGGAACAAGATCCTACTGCAAAGAGAAAGCAGGTGGATCTTTGTCCTTAACACCCTGTCACCACGGGGTCTTAATGAGACCATGGGTCTTCAAAGCTTTTTATGAATAGACTATATCTTTGCCCAAGGTCAGTGTCCATATGTCAGTTGCCCTATCATGCAATAATAGACTTTGTCTGATATCATTATTTTTTCTGTTTCATATTTGGCCCTTAATTACCATAGAAACAACCTTATAGGTAACGTAATTACAGTCTGAAATATAATGATGATTACTTAGCTGGTCCTTTATTGGAGTGTCAGCACCAGGATCAGAGGGTATAAATATATTTTTTTTAAACTTTTTTACATAACCAAATTCGTTCTTTGTTTTGTTATTTTTCTTTATTTAGATTTTTGTATTAATTGACATGTTTTTGTTAGTACGCATTGTATAGTCATCACACGTTGTTTTGTTTATGTTTTTTGCAGTTGCTTAGTAACCCCATGGTAACTGTCATGATTGGCTCCCTGTCCGGCGCTGCTCACTGACGTCAATGTCCGGGGACTCGTGGACACGCTGGCTCCCGGATGCATGCGGCAGCGGTGGCGGCGTCTGACAGGTGAGTTGAATCCCGTTTTATGATTAATTGTTCTACACAGGTATATATATGTTGTTTGTACGTTTGTATAGTTATATTGTCTGTCCCTGAAGACGGGGCTTGTTCCCCGAAACGCCGTAGGATGTAAATAAACGCAATTTCTTCATCTACATTTGACTGCTGAGTGCCGCTGCTTTTTCTACACACTATATATATATATATATATATATATATATACATACATATATGAGGGCCCCCTTACAATGAGGTTACTTTAACAAAAATGTAAAAGTGAGGGTGCCATGGATCTCACTTACCTACAGATTGGGAAGACATTAGAGGGGCTTTTCCTCGAGCACACTGACAGGTTACAGTGTTGCTGCTGATCCTTTCTCACTGGCTCCTCTCGTCCTCCGGTGACAGCTGCCGCCTTCTGAATGGTGCGTGTAGCTCCCCTGGTCCTCCCCACTGTATCTTTGGCTTGGCTGGTGGCGGCGGCGTGGGGGAATGGGTGTGTGGGAAGGGGGGGGCATCGAGCGGTAGAGAATAGGAACGGAAGAGAACTCGCAGGCTCCCGCAAGGCTGAAGTAGCTTCAGCCTCATCCGGCTCCCCTGGTCACCACTCCACCAGCGCCCCGTAGTGTTCCTCCTCCTGGAACCAGTACTCGCTACAAAGGGGGACTTTTCCCCCCATAGCGGCAGCAGGTCCGGGCCTGTGCCTGTCTGCCACTGGGCTGAGCCGTCGCTCTGGAGCGCCGGCGGCTCGGATCGCTGTCAGTGGGGAGGTGAGCGCAGTGCTTGGCAGTGCAGTGTAGAGAGGCAAGTGTAGAGAGGGAAGGGTCGGGTGGATAACGGGCGCATGTGTAGAGAGCGGGTATGAGCGGGTGTAGCAAGCGGCCGGTCTCTGTGCGCGGGAAGACTGTGCTGGCGGACAGCCATAGAGAGCGGGTTGTCTGTGCTGGCGGGCATAGAGCGTGGGCGGGCATACAGTGCAGTCACAGTCAGGAATAGAACTGCACGCTCTGCAATTAGTTAGCTACAGGCATGTGTGAGCGGGGTGCCAGACACTAGGGGGTGCCTGTACGCACCAGGCAGCCCCCGTGCACATGCCTATGATAAATATGTCTCTATATATATATATAGATATAGATATATACACACACATACATATATATATATATACACAGTTGTGCTCATAAGTTTACATACCCTAGCAGAATTTGTGATTTTCTGGCCATTTGTCAGAGAATATGAATGATAACTCACAAACTTTTTCGGGATGCAAAGAAAAATCCACAAATAACTTCAGCTGAAATACAGGACTCTGAAAAAAAAGTGGTGTGGTTGTTTCAAGATGCACAATAAGGAGGCATTTGAAGAAAAATGGGCTGCATGGTCGAGTCGCCAGAAGAAAGCCATTACTACACAAATGCCACAAAGCATCCCGCTTACAATACTCCAAACAGCACAGAGACAAACCTCAAAACTTCTGGAACAAAGGCATTTGGAGTGATGAGACCAAAATTGAACTTTTTGGCCACAACCATAAACGTTACATTTGGAGTGGAGCCAACAAGGCCTATGATAAAAGGTACACCATTCCTACTGTGAAACACGGAGGTGGATCGCTGATGTTTTGGGGATGTGTGAGCTACAAAGGCACTGGAAACTTGATAAATATTGATGGCAAGATGAATGCAGCATGTTATCAGAAAATACTGGAGGAAAATTTGCACTCATCAGCCCGAAAGCTGCGCATTGGACATACTTGGACGTTCCAACATGATGCCAGATAGTGCAGTGAAGTGAGCAAGCCTACGGGTGAAAACGCGTTTTGGCACGGCTGGAATCAGCATGGCAATGTCGCCTTGTGAAAGTTAGAATCACTGGTCCTACAACCAACATACGCTGCTCCGTCCAGAAGTCCTGCTGCCTTTAGAACGGTAATTTTCCTATTTTCAGCTAGCTCTCATCCACGGATTGTGGTGCAGCGTCCTTGCTCTGTCCTATGATATCAAGGCGCTGCAACCGCTCTAACGTGGAAAGCAGCACAGCTACTAATCTTTTTTCCGGCCAGTAATACCCGAAGCGATGCTGTTTTCATATTTGCCGTCCGCTGCACCGGTCCTATTGACCAGAGTACATGACGAAAAGAGATCTCAGCGGCTGGACTGGGTTTGCGGTCATAAAAACTTTTCATTCTAGCTGGGTTTGCTGCTACTTTTAGCCCAACACATATTGTTCAGTGACCTATGGTCAAATGTTAGAGAAAATAATGAATTATGTTAAGTGAGCCTAACAATATTAGTATACCGATAAAGTATACCTGAAAATAAATTTGGGAAAGTACTTTGCTAATAGCCTGTGTGGAGAACGGCTTTTTTGATAAATGCATTTCTATGTGAGAATGTGCACGGCACTGGTTTAACATTGAACCACTCCCTATCATCTCCCTGCAATTACCTGAAAATTAAACAGGCAGGAATTGTACTCAATTTCGGTTAACACTCATCCCTGGATTGCGGTGCAGTGTCCTGCAATGTCCTAGGATATCGAGACATTCCATCCGCTCTAACAGGGAAAGCAGTACGGCCACTTATCCTCTTTCTGGTCAGAAATTTCAAGGTCGCTGCCCTCTCATCCACCGGCCGCTGAGCTAACAAAAACCTTGAGCTCATGACGGTGATACAGTAGAAGCAATGTACCATGGCATACTGATCATCTTTTTTACTCTTTCCTTTTTTCTCTCTATACCAACTATTTATGTCGGGCTACTAATGAGCGCATAAGATACCATATAAATATGATGGGCATTCTGCATCTCTCAACACTGTGTATATACCATTTGGGCAAATTTTGAATTTTTATAATTATACATGTGTTTGAGAATATAGGAGCTGACGTTCGGTAAATCAATACCTATTCATGATATGGTTGTTTAAACAGTGAGAGATCATAATTGGTTATAAAAAAATCTGAATAAAAATAATTAAAACAAGCTCCTCGGTGAGCAATCAGTGTTCTCTGAACCAATAAGCTCCATAGTGAGCAATCAGTGTTCTTTGAACTCCTTGTGATAGACAAGTGATCCCAAGGTGTATATGAATAAACCTGTGTGTGTGTTTATATATTTTTCCTTTTCAAATTCCTATTAATTTTAAAGATACAATTAAAGGTTATATTTTAATGATACCTAAGGGTATATCTGGCCCTATTTATATTTCAAAGAGTGCCCCCAAGATAGAGTCTTCTTTTCTCTTTCTAGAATATTTGGTTTTCTGACTCTGGGGAGCAACACCAACCCTGTATTATGGTGAATCTACCCGAGTAATCATAGGTATTTGGTTTTCTTTAAAGAATTAACCCCCTCGTGTGTTCATTTTGTGTGTAACTGTGTCATCCAGGCACAAACAAGGGGGTATCTTGTTGCGGATCATCACAAATGTTTCTTCCTACGTTCCAACATGACAATGATCCAAAACACAAGGCCAAGTCGACCTGTCATTGGCTACAGCAGCATAAAGTGAAGGTTCTGGAGTGGCCATCTCAGTCTCCTGACCTCAATATCATTGAGCCACTCTGGGGAGATCTCAAATGTGCAGTTCATGCAAGACAGCCCAAGAATTTACAGGAACTGGAGGCTTTTTGCCAAGAAGAATGGGCAGCTTTACCATCTGAGAAAATAAAGAGCCTCATCCACAACTACCACAAAAGACTTCAAGCTGTCATTGATGTTAAAGGGGACAATACACGGTATTAAGAACTGGGGTATGTAAACTTTTGATCAGGGTCATTTGGGTAGTTTCTGTTGTCATTATGATTTAAAAAGAGTAAACACAGTTGTTTGACAATAAATGGCATCACCCAACCACTAACCATGAGTGAAAGAAAAGTTTGTGAGTTATCATTCATATTCTCTGACAAATGGCCAGAAAATCACAAATTCTGCTAGGGTATGTAAAGTTATGAGCACAACTGTATATATGTATGTATATATATATTAGTGATGAGCGGTTTCGGTTCCTCGGAAATCGAACCCCCCCGAACTTCACCCATTTTACATGGGTCCGAGGCATACTCGGATTCTCCCGTATGGCTCGGTTAATCCGAGCGTGCCCGAACGTCATCATCCCGCTGTCGGATTCTCACGAGATTCGGATTCTATATAAGCAGCCGCGCGTCGCCGCCATTTTCACTTGTGCATTGGAAATGTTAGGGAGAGGACATGGCTGGCGTCCTCTCCGTTTATTAATAATATTTGTGCTGCTTATTGCTTAATTGTCGGGACTGGGGAGCAGCTGTATTATATAGGAGGAGTACAGTGCAGAGTTTTGCTGACCAGTGACCACCAGTATACGTTGTCTGCCTGAAAAACACTCCATATCTGTGCTCAGTGTGCTGCATATATCTGTGCTCACACTGCTTAATTGTGGGGACTGGGGAGCAGCTGTATTATATAGGAGGAGTACAGTGCAGAGTTTTGCTGACCAGTGACCACCAGTATACGTTGTCTGCCTGAAAAAGACTCCATATCTGTGCTCAGTGTGCTGCATATATCTGTGCTGACACTGCTTTATTGTGGGCACTGGGGACCACCAGTATATTATATAGGAGGAGTACAGTGCAGAGTTTTGCTGACAGTGACCACCAGTATATATAGTAGTACGGTACGGAAGGCCACTGCTCTACCTACCTCTGTGTCATAAAGTATACTATCCATCCATACCTGTGGTGCATTTCAGTTGTGCGCAGTATATATAGTAGTAGGCCATTGCTATTGATACTGGCATATAATTCCACACATTAAAAAATGGAGAACAAAAATGTGGAGGTTAAAATAGGGAAAGATCAAGATCCACTATTACCTTGTGCTGAAGCTGCTGCCACTAGTCATGGTCGAGACGATGAAATGCCATCAACGTCGTCTGCCAAGGCCAATGCCCAATATCATAGTAGAGAGCATGTAAAATCAAAAAAACAAAAGTTCAGTAAAATGACCCAAAAATCAAAATTAAAAGCGTCTGAGGAGAATCGTAAACTTGCCAATATGCCATTTACGACACGGAGTGGCAAGGGACGGCTGAGGCCCTGGCCTATGTTCATGGCTAGTGGTTCAGCTTCACATGAGGATGGAAGCACTCATCCTCTCGCTAGAAAACTGCAGTGCCACTCCTAGATGGGCCAGGTGTTTGTGTCGGCCACTTGTGTCGCTTAGCTTAGTCACACAGCGACCTTGGTGCGCCTCTTTTTTTCTTTGCATCATGTGCTGTTTGGGGACTATTTTTTTGAAGTGCCATCCTGTCTGACACTGCAGTGCCACTCCTAGATGGGCCAGGTGTTTGTGTCGGCCACTTGTGTCGCTTAGCTTAGTCACACAGCGACCTTGGTGCGCCTCTTTTTTTCTTTGCATCATGTGCTGTTTGGGGACTATTTTTTTGAAGTGCCATCCTGCCTGACACTGCAGTGCCACTCCTAGATGGGCCAGGTCTTTGTGTCGGCCACTTGGGTCGCTTAGCTTAGTCACACAGCTACCTCATTGTGCCTTTTTTTTTCTTTGCATCATGTGCTGTTTGGGGACTATTTTTTTGAAGTGCCATCCTGTCTGACACTGCAGTGCCACTCCTAGATGGGCCAGGTGTTTGTGTCGGCCACTTGGGTCGCTTAGCTTAGTCATCCAGCGACCTCGGTGCAAATTTTAGGACTAAAAATAATATTGTGAGGTGTGAGGTGTTCAGAATAGACTGGAAATTAGTGGAAATTATGGGTATTGAGGTTAATAATACTATGGGATCAAAATGACCCCCAAATTCTATGATTTAAGCTGTTTTTGAGGGTTTTTGTTAAAAAAAAACGAATCTAAAACACACCCGAACCCGACAAAAAATTTTCAGGGAGGTTTTGCCAAAACGCGTCCGAATCCAAAACACGGCCGCGGAACCGAATCCAAAACCAAAACACAAAACCTGAAAAATTTCCGGTGCACATCACTAATATATATATATATATATATATATATATATATATATATATACAAGCACATATATATATATATACATACATATATATTTACACACATATATATATATATATATACACACAAACACATATATATATATACATACACATATATATATATATATATATATATACTGTATATACATATATATTAAAACCCAGTACATAATACAGCCAGCCTTACTGTGACAATCTGGTTTATTAGCCCCCATTATTTACCTGCTAAGTGCCTCCTGAGACTGGCCCGGCGTTCCAGGCCTGGATTCTACCTGCGCTGTCTGCGTGTGTGTATCTCAAGGTTCTCTTCAGTGGTCGCGGCAGCGCTGGCATGGCAACATGATATCAAATATCCATTTGTTTACAGTATGGCGTCTCCTGCCCTCTGCGGCCTCCGCCGCCATTGCTGCCAATTCCCACATGTAAAGTACAAACAGACTTTCCCTCCAGTTTCAAACATGGGCGCAGCCATGTTTGTTTCTCATCACATGTTGTTTTCAGCCTATCCGCTGCAGTCTGGACTCAATTATCCAGCCAATCCTTGCTCACCAACTGGTATAAATATCCTGTTCCGGGGCTGGATAATCCTAGTGCTTTTATTGTCAATCCTTGCGTACAGGTCTCTCCTGTTTGGTGAATTTACAGCTTGACTTTCCAGGTATTCCAGCTCCTGTGATTCAGCTTCTCCAAGAGACTGGCACCAATTACCACCCTGCGGTGCAGCCTGACTCCTGCAGTGTTCCAGCTCTGCTTCCTGGCTATCTACTGCGATCCTGACATCGGCTTCCAGCTTTGGACCTACTCTGCTCCTAGATTCCAGCGGTGTTCTGGTATCATTGCTACTTCCATTATCTACAGCATCCCTAGCTTCTATGGTACAGTTGTCACTGGCTTCCAGCTTCCAGCATTCCATTCATATCGCTTTCAGCTTCCAGCAGTGCTTGGTGTTACCATCTGCCTACAGCGGTGCTTCACGTCATCTCCAGCGGTATTCCTATATCGCTCTACATATACTTCTACACAACATCGGATCACAGTATTCATCGATGCTAACCATCGAACTTTTGCTCCAGCATATCGTTCCTCATAGCGGTATTCCTATATTGCCCTGTATATCCTTCTACACATCATCAGATCACAGTATTCATCGATGCTCACCATCGAACTTTTGCTCCAGCGGTGAGTTCAGCACATCGTTCCTCATACTGGTTCCATCCGGTAATCTCTGGCAATTCCAATTACATCTCTTCAACTTCAGTGTATTGGTGCTTATCCCAGTCTCCTGTCAACCACCTACTGGGCAGTACTTGCTTGTTCCTCATTACAGCGGTTAGCTGTGGCACGGACTTTTCAACTCCGGAATTTGGCAAGGACTTTTAGTCATCTTGTTCTGCATAGCCACAGTCTCAAATACCTTCTGCATTCTCAGGAACTGTACTGCATTTCTCTCTGCACTTAACTGTTGAAGATATCTCATTACCAAGATACATACTGTGTATTCAATAAATGTACTTTTATATTTTACTTCGTTGTTGTGGTCACGCCTTCGGGTTGATGGTATTCTAACATCCTGTATGTCTAGGAACTTAATCCTCCCTCCTCGGTTCACCTATGCACCAGCCCCTACACCTGAGGCTTCCCTAAGTCAGCCTCAGCCCTCAGTTGTGACACTTATGTTTTTATGTGCTTTGCTGCTGGCAGGCTGCGCAGCCACAGATAGCCTAGAAGAGCTGGCTGGCTGAGACTGGGTGCTGCCTGCTGCCTCCACGTGCCGTCCTCCTTCTTCCCTGCAGCCTGCACGCCCAGCCGATGACTGAGCCGCAGGCTGCTGCTCCTCAGATTATTGGACAGCTGAGCCGTCGCTCAGCTGTCCTTCCCTTTATAGGCACTGACTCCCTGCGTGCGGCGGCGGAGCCATCCTTTTCAGTGCAGTGGAGCCAGGAGCCAGAGCCGCCAGGGACAGCAATCGCTGAGCTGCCCTGTCACTGCGTGTGGCGCTGGCTCCCGGGAGCGCAGCGCAATACCGCAGATTGGAACAGAGACCTGATCTGTGGCGGGGGGGGGCTTTTAAAAAAGGGTGCCCGGGGTACTTATCCCCAGGGTCCCCCTCTTAATCCGGCTCTGGGGTTGCTGCAAGTTTCAGTGGTGCAACCGGGATTCCTTGCACATTCAGATGCACACTTGTACACCTGGGAAGGAATTAGTATTGTAATGCAAATTGTACTATGGAGCAGATGTATAAAGCCTGGAGAAGTGATAAAGCAATGATAAGTGGAAGGTGATAAAGCACCAGTCAATCAGCGCCTGTAATTTTTCAAAGCCGTAATGATTGGCTGGTGCGTTATCGCCTTCACTTATCACTTCTCCAGGCTTAATCCATCTTCCCCAATGCATAATATGGGTAAAACCATTTGCTCCTTCCCTGACACAACTGTTTGTCTCTAATTGTGGTAATTGGAGTCTGATTGAGATCATTCTGTTATTGCTCCTGTCCTAGCCATGCCAGATATTTTTTGACTATTCTGACATTTATTCTTATGACCTACAGATGTAGCCACCTTTATCTTGAGTGGCCGCGGCGGTTGTCCCGTTCGACCATACGCAGCGTACTGTGGCGTAGCGAGGCGCGCCTAGCCACAGAGAGGCTATCTAATCGCACGGAGACAGACATTTGACGTTTGGCGTTACCTTTACGTGTAATACCTGCGATCAGCCACCAGATGTCGCTTTTTACAATCACCACTGCGCATGCGTGTGGTCTCCCGTAAAATACAATACTGACATACATAATAAGGACTACTTTACTAAGGCGTCTCATTACGCTGCATACAGCAAATACTGTACTCATTACGCTGCATTATTTAATACAGTACTGTACAGTATATACAGTACGACACCGACGCAAATACAGTAGTACAGCATACAGTATATGATCCATCTACAATACTTTATGAATACTGTATGTGAGCGTGCAAGTCCCGCAGACAAAACACAGTACTGTAAAACCAGTAGTGTACACTGTCGCAAATGGATGTGTGTTACAAGTTCACTATTGCCTCTCAAGATTAGGAATTTTCTACAGTGTTATCGTCCTAATCCCGTAGCCATTACAGCATAATCAAAACCAACGGATTTATACATTTGTCTGCGGCGAAGTGGTGAAGTGTTTCGCTTCCTATACTCAGAGTCCAGGGTTCGATTCCTTAAGTACTGTACGAATGCATGTTACTGTAGTTTTTTTCAGACACTTTATTATTTTTTTTATTCACATACTGCAAACCAGGGCATACAGTAGCTGCATGAGCGGTTCTATGCGATCGAGTCCGGTGTACCATAATGTGCAGGTTCTATGCAGGTTAAGGTACTATGCTCCGTACACAGTACACATACAATTCTGTAGCTGGGCAGACTGAATAGAAATGGCTACCACCTATGACTCCTTGCCCCACAGAGGCCCTAGGCTACGGAGCAAGTAATAGTCCAGATTGTACAGACTATGGGGCAATGCTGAATGAGCGTCACAATCCCCTAGCTAAAATACACAGTATGCATATTATGGTACACCGGACTCGATGACATACTGTAGCACACTGGCAAAATGGCCGCCGCCCCTGAACCCTTGTGCAGGTTATGGGGCAATGCTGAAGGAGCGTCACAATCCCCTAGCCAAAATACACAGGGGAGGGATAAGCTACTGTAGGATTGCATACAGTATTACGGTACACCGGACTCAATCGCATAGCACACTGTCAAAACGACCACTACCCATGAACCCCCACCTCCTGAACCCCCACCTCGTGGCAGGCAGCAGTTGGGTATGGAATGAGAAATGGCATAAGCTGTGCAGGCTACGGGGCGATGCTGAAGGAGCGTCACAATCCCCTAGCCAAAATACACAGAGATACTGTAAGCGAGGTCTATGCACATTACAGTACTGTACGTTACACCGGGCTCGGTCGCATAGCAAACTGACAAAACACAAGTTTTACAGTACATACAGTAAAGCAGGCCAAAGCTGCAGGAGAGTTTCTACTGTAAAGGTTCTATGCACCGTACGGTAATGTACACATACCTGTACAATTCTATAGCAGGGCAGACTCAATTGAAATGGCTACCGCCTGTGACTCCTACAGTAGCTCCTAGGAGGCACTCAGCTATGGAGCAAATAACAGCACAGATTTTGCAGGCTACGGGGCAATGCTGAAGGAGCGTCACAATCCCCTAGCTACAATACACAGGGGTGATAGAGATAATCGAGTGGCTGGAGGGGGGTCCCCTTGATTTAAGGGGCCCCCACTCCTCCAGGGTACTCCGGCCAGGTGTGACTAGTTGGGTATTTAATTCCATGGCCGCAGGGACCTGTATAAAAGTCTCCCCCGGCTGTGCATTATCTGTCCAGCTAGTGGAGCCCAGTGCTGATTCAAAAAATATGGGGAACCCCTACGCTTTTTTTGTCCCCCTTATTTTTTGCACCAGGACCAGGCGCAGAGCCCGGTGCTGGTTCTAAAAAGATGGGGGATCCCGTGTCCATTTTTTCCGTATTCCTTCCGGAATTCGACTGCAATTGCATATACAGTACTGTACCCCTTAATGTCACTGCTTACAGTATACAGTATTTAGACATGAGCTTGTGTACAGTATCTGTCATGAGGTGCTTTTTTCACTGACACTATAACTTTTTTCTATTGTGATATACTGTACAGAGGCGGCAAACTAGCCAAACGGGAATAATCAGCTTCTGCAGAATAAAATGAGATGCTACAGTACATGCCTATATTCTGTGAGTGACTGCGGCTCTATGAAATTAAATCAGAAAATTTAAATATGAAATGCATTACTAATGTGTGGCATTACTGTACTGTATGTGTATAAGGTGTACTACAATATTTTCTGGTGTAACATAAGGAAAGGGCACTACTGCATGGTCTAATGCAGTGGTTCTCAAACTTGGTCCTCAGGACCCCACACAGTGCATGTTTTGCAGGTAAACCAGCAAGTGCACAGATGTATTCATTACTAACTGACACATTTTAGAAGGTCCATACAGTAGGTGGAGCTAATTTTTTCACTTGTGATTCTGTGAGACCTGCAAAACCTGCACTGTGTGGGGTCCTGAGGACTGAGTTTGAGAACCTGTGGTCTAATGTAAATAAAGATGAATGTGGTGGGGTGTAATGTGAATAAGGGGCATTACTGTTAGGAGTAATGTGGTACTATGATATGATGTCATGAGAATAAGAGACACCACTGCATGATATAATGTGAATAAAGTTGCAGTACTGTGTTGTGTCATTTCATCTTCGGGTATTATTGTGTTACCATGCCCCTTCCCAGCAAGAACATACTGTACACTGTTTTGGGCTGGCACTAAATGTGCACATTGTTCTTATTTAGATTATAGGGGGTAGGAGCGCCAAAATGGGTGATGGTGCTGGGAAAGGGGTGCAGGGTTAGAGGCGGAACTACGTAGCATCTGTGCAAGAGGGCATCAGCCAAAATCTAGCCTAGGGCATCATGTTGGTCAGGTTTGGCTCTGATAATACTGTATACTGTACTCTTACTGTACTTTGCATTCAATACAGATACTGTTTGCACACAGGTTTTACATGAATCATTGGCAATGCTGCAGGAGTGTCTCATTAGGCAATCTAAAATATACCACGACTATGGGTGGGGATACAGTAGGGAAGTTCTGTCACCATAAGCTGTCTGCTGTGTATAGCATATTTCCATCTGAGATGCATTTGTGTGTTTGTAATAAGAAAAAAACATTTTACTGTACATTTAGTGGATACAGTATTTCTCCCCCATAATGACGTATCATACTGTACAGGTACCCTCATGTACTGTACCGTACCATACTGTAAAATTGAATATTTATTGGAAAAACATCAATATTAATGTAAAAATAAAGTATTACAACATCCGATTCCATGTACTGCACTGATCAAAATGTACAGTACTCTTATTCAGGACTTATAAAACTGAAAATAACTGTTCATACAGTACACATCAATAACATTACTACTGTATAATATTCTACATTAGTTTATGCAATAATCAGACAAAGGCAATTTTATCATTTTTTTTAATAATGCACCAATTTAAAATTTTAAACAGAAAATACAGAACTACATATTTGTGGCTTGACCATTTCTTTCAACTACAACAGGTAATACTTTATACAGGTGATTTATATAATTATTACAATGTTCAGGTGTGAGTACTTCTAGCCAAAATTTCTTTATCTCATCCACCAGTTGCTGTTTTGTTGTTGGCTTTGCAACACTCCTAACGTACCTCTTCAATTGAGCCCACACTAATTCGATTGGGTTCATGTCTGGTGATCTAATTAAAAAAAAAAAAAAAGCGTATAGAAAAAATTAATTACAGTACATTACAGTAAATAGAGAAAATTAAACATACAATATTGTACTGTTTATTAAACAAAAATTTTTTTTACAGTACTAGAGTGCTATCCAAAATTTTACTTGTACACTGTTGAAAGAATACTCACTCTGGTGGTGTGCGTTCCCAATTCATACCTTTCTCTTCCATAAATTTGGCTGAGGCGGAGTGTTTAGGATCATTGTCTTGGAATATCCTATGGTGAGTTGGGTAATATTTATTCACAAATGGCACCATACATTTCTCTACTATTGTTTCTTGGAAATATTTCTTATCCATGATTCCTACAGAAATCAAAAAATGTTGTTCATTAATAAGCAACTCCTTTTATTGTGCAGTTACACGTACTCTACAGTACAACATGTATTTTTACAGAACACAGGCACAGAATAAAGTATAGTACTGTACTGTACCTTCGAAAAATAATAGGGGACCAGCTCCTAATCGTGATATGCCTCCCCATACATGGATTTTCAATGGATGCTTTGGGCGTGGTTTTAAAGAGATATGGTTACGTTTCCTGAATGACATTCTGGAGAACCGCTCAAGGGCAACAGACGATTCATCTGTGAAAATGACATCATCAAATGTTTCACCACTCTCAATCCATCGCCGTGCCTGTTCCACTCTCTTTTCTTTATTCACATCTCTTATCATTGGAGATATCCTGTGAAGAGCCAAAAATAATGAAATCAGATACAGTTATGAAATTACAGATTTACAGATTACTGTATATACAGTAGACTGTATGTGCAGTATACTGTATTATATACCTACTGTATACATTAAACTGTACATACAGTACATTAAGTTACATACAGAGTAATATATATATACATACTGTACATACACACAAACACACACACACAGTATACAGTATGTAATCATCACAATAAGCCGGCAATGCTTCATTGCTGTCTCTGAGTGCCTATACAGTAGGTATCTCTTTTGGGATAGAATACTGTATATACAGTATATACACACACACATACTGTATATAGTATAAAGTACACACTCTGTATAATGATTTATGGCATTATTATATCACGTATCAAGGGATTATTAACAGTGCATTTACTGTATGGTTTATACTGCTTTCAGTATTTTACCTTGTTGCGCCAAAGGTCCATCCCATTTTCCGTCGCATCCTTCTGATGCTGGTGGCCGATATGTCCAGGTCATACTTGGAATGGAGAATTCGTTTTATTTGCAGAGCAGTACGCTCATCATCCTCACGAGTTAGTTCCTCCACAATTTGTTGCACTCTCCTACAGTACAATACAGTATGAAAAATATGAATTCTTGAACAGCACAATCACAGTTACAATTGATGAAGTTTTTATTTTATTTCAAAAAAATTGTTTATGGTATAAAGCAAGTCATTTAAACATTACAGTAGTGTACAGTACGTACCATGTGCATTTTGTAGGAAATACAAATCTGGGCGTTGTTCTCTCGAATGCATGATAGCGCACCGTTTCTAAAGTGACTATAATGCCACTTTCCTTGAGCCATGCATGGATCTCTTTGATGGTTTTATTTTCTTTTTTCATGTTGGCGATTATCTTGCTCATCGTTTTGTTGATAGTTACTGGCATGTTGTCCAACTATAATTCCTGTATGGAGAGAAAACATTTGTGAATACTGTAGTCTAAAATTTACACATCTGAAAATGCATAAGAGTTTTATGATAGAAGTTAATACTGTACATGTTTACTATCCAGTACCTGATGTTCAAATTTAAGTATTGTATACTGTACAGTACTGAAAATACAACTTCAGTGTTATGGACTGCAATTAGTTTCCTGTATGAAACAGATACAGTACAGTAAATAACCCTCCTTGGAAGTGCATGGGCCCTGTGAGACTTACAGTAGTGTACAGCATAAGGGTCGACTGACATGATGTACAAGCATTACATACAGTACATGTCAGTACTGTATGTAAATTCTTCAATTATTGCCTAACAACAATGCTGCTTACTGTATATTAAATACTGTAGGCCTAGAAATGTGCATCTCAATATAGTAGTTAAAAACACAGGGGCCTATGTGGATAAGCGAGTTCTATGCACACAAAAAATGGCCACCGACCGTGAACCCCCAGCACGTGGCAGCGCTCGGATATGTAGTGAGATACAGTATGGCATACATTTCACAGTTCAGGGGGCAATGCTGAAGGAGCGTCACAATCCCCTAGCTCAATTACATTGGGATAAGCGAGGTCTATGCACATTACGGTATACCGAGCTGGATCGCTTAGCAACCTGACAAAATGGCCACCGACCGTGAACTCCCAGCACGTGGCAGCGCTCGGATATGTAGTGAGATACAATATGGCATACATTTCACAGTTCAGGGGGCAATGCTGAAGGAGCGTCACAATCCCCTAGCTCAATTACATTGGGATAAGCGAGGTCTACTGTATGCACATTACGGTATACCGAGCTGGATCGCTTAGCAACCTGACAAAATGGCCACCGACCGTGAACTCCCAGCACGTGGCAGCGCTCGGATATGTAGTGAGATACAATATGGCATACATTTCACAGTTCAGGGGGCAATGCTGAAGGAGCGTCACAATCCCCTAGCTCAATTACATTGGGATAAGCGAGGTCTATGCACATTACGGTATACCGAGCTGGATCGCTTAGCAACCTGACAACATGGCCGCCGACCGTGAACTCCCAGCACGTGGCAGCGCTCGGATATGTAGTGAGAGATGGTATACATTTTAAAATACACCGGGATAAGTTGTACAGGCCATGGAGCAAT
Organism: Pseudophryne corroboree; assembly: GCF_028390025.1. Taxonomy (NCBI): domain Eukaryota; kingdom Metazoa; phylum Chordata; class Amphibia; order Anura; family Myobatrachidae; genus Pseudophryne; species Pseudophryne corroboree. The sequence continues at coordinate 233,504,806 of NC_086444.1, forward strand.
GCACAGGGACATTCATCATTTACGTACAGTATATAAATAATTGTAAACCGTAAATGAAAGAATTACCGGTCAAATACTGTATGACGAAACTGTGTCAATGAGCTGGAACAGTATGGCCTGTGAAGAAGTTATCGAAGGCAGAAACGGAGAGCAAATTATCAGGAGATTTCTGAAAGGTCGGAGAAGATCCACACAGCAAGTCTGCCTACGAGGAAACAGCTTTGCAAAGTGGGTAGCGGGGCGGTGACTGAGACGCTCTTTTATTCACATTCACACAAAAGGAATTCTTACCGCTGTGATTGGTGCCAATATAGGCGCATTCATCCTTACACCAATCACAGAGCATACTGTACAGGTACTTTTGAATGTGAATAAAAGAGCGTCTCAGTCACCGCCCGCTACCCACTTTGCAAATCTGTTTCCTCGTAGGCAGACTTGCTGTGTGGATCTTCTCCGACCTTTCAGAAATCCAGGCATTCAACGTACAGTACTGTAGTTACTGTACTTTGTGACAGTTTCCCTTAGTTTTACATATGCCCTTTCTTTGACCACAGTATTTTCCACTGTCTTGCCCTACGCCCTTCCCTCCTGGGAGCCTTCACAGGTCTTATGCTATACACAAATACCGAAGATGCACAGTCCGTCAGAATACACTCATTTCATTCACGCTGTTTGGGTGCATTTAGCGTAAAGAATCGCTCCTGCAGATGTACTTTGATTTATGTGAAACCTGTGTGCATCCTTCCATTGACTGTCTTACAATGGAAATAAAATAATACAGTGCATTATTACAGAAAAAAAAAAAAAAAGAAAGCACATCATGTCTCGAACCCTGGACCCCCAGTGAGGGAGGTGGGAGCCTTCACCCCTAGCCCACGACGCCTCATGAGAGATTTCTAATTTCATGTGTGAAAGTACTGCAAACAGCGCCCGGCCCTCGCCCCATTGCTGTTGGTTTATGCCTTAGAGGACTCGGACGCTCGCATTTGTAAAGCACGGTGTTTTCCTCCGCCTCCTGCTAGCCTGTTGCCCTTCCCCCATGGGAGCCTGCACAGATCATGCAGTAGACAGGGAGGGAATGCAGGTCATGTGCAATACACAAACGCCCACTGTAGTACTATTTTGCTCACTTACAGTACCGTACTGTAGGTTGCATTTAGCGTAAAGAATCGCTCCTGCAGATGTACTTTGATTTATGTGAAACCTGTGTGCATCCTTCCATTGGATGTACTGTATTGGAGAGAAAAAAAAAAATGTTAAAGTGAATGTCACGGGAACACATTAAAAATAAGGTTGGCACTTCCTTCCCATTGGTGTTGGTTTACAGTATGCCGTAGTGTACTCGGACGCTCATGTAATTGCATTTCAAAGGCACAGTATTTTCCATCGTCTCCCCCCTACCCCCATCGCCCTTCCCCCCTGGGGGCCTGCACAGGGAGGAAATTCAGGTCCTGTGCAATGCACAAACGCTGAAGATCTACAGTACTGTTTTGCTTAGTTGGTAGCGCCAGAATACACTCATTTCATTCACGCTGTTTGGGTGCATTTAGCGTAAAGAATCGCTCCTGCAGATGTACTTTGATTTATGTGAAACCTGTGTGCATCCTTCCATTGACTGTCTTACAATGGAAATAAAATAATACAGTGCATTATTACAGAAAAAAAAAAAAAAAAAAAGAAAGAAAGCACATCATGTCTCGAACCCTGGACCCCCAGTGAGGGAGGTGGGAGCCTTCACCCCTAGCCCACGACGCCTCATGAGAGATTTCTAATTTCATGTGTGAAAGTACTGCAAACAGCGCCCGGCCCTCGCCCCATTGCTGTTGGTTTATGCCTTAGAGGACTCGGACGCTCGCATTTGTAAAGCACGGTGTTTTCCTCCGCCTCCTGCTAGCCTGTTGCCCTTCCCCCATGGGAGCCTGCACAGATCATGCAGTAGACAGGGAGGGAATGCAGGTCATGTGCAATACACAAACGCCCACTGTAGTACTATTTTGCTCACTTACAGTACCGTACTGTAGGTTGCATTTAGCGTAAAGAATCGCTCCTGCAGATGTACTTTGATTTATGTGAAACCTGTGTGCATCCTTCCATTGGATGTACTGTATTGGAGAGAAAAAAAAAAATGTTAAAGTGAATGTCACGGGAACACATTAAAAATAAGGTTGGCACTTCCTTCCCATTGGTGTTGGTTTACAGTATGCCGTAGTGTACTCGGACGCTCATGTAATTGCATTTCAAAGGCACAGTATTTTCCATCGTCTCCCCCCTACCCCCATCGCCCTTCCCCCCTGGGGGCCTGCACAGGGAGGAAATTCAGGTCCTGTGCAATGCACAAACGCTGAAGATCTACAGTACTGTTTTGCTTAGTTGGTAGCGCCAGAATACACTCATTTCATTCACGCTGTTTGGGTGCATTTAGCGTAAAGAATCGCTCCTGCAGATGTACTTTGATTTATGTGAAACCTGTGTGCATCCTTCCATTGACTGTCTTACAATGGAAATAAAATAATACAGTGCATTATTACAGAAAAAAAAAAAAAAAAAAAGAAAGAAAGCACATCATGTCTCGAACCCTGGACCCCCAGTGAGGGAGGTGGGAGCCTTCACCCCTAGCCCACGACACCTCATGAGAGATTTCTAATTTCATGTGTGAAAGTACTGCAAACAGCGCCCGGCCCTCGCCCCATTGCTGTTGGTTTATGCCTTAGAGGACTCGGACGCTCGCATTTGTAAAGCACGGTGTTTTCCTCCGCCTCCTGCTAGCCTGTTGCCCTTCCCCCATGGGAGCCTGCACAGATCATGCAGTAGACAGGGAGGGAATGCAGGTCATGTGCAATACACAAACGCCCACTGTAGTACTATTTTGCTCACTTACAGTACCGTACTGTAGGTTGCATTTAGCGTAAAGAATCGCTCCTGCAGATGTACTTTGATTTATGTGAAACCTGTGTGCATCCTTCCATTGGATGTACTGTATTGGAGAGAAAAAAAAAATGTTAAAGTGAATGTCACGGGAACACATTAAAAATAAGGTTGGCACTTCCTTCCCATTGGTGTTGGTTTACAGTATGCCGTAGTGTACTCGGACGCTCATGTAATTGCATTTCAAAGGCACAGTATTTTCCATCGTCTCCCCCCTACCCCCATCGCCCTTCCCCCCTGGGGGCCTGCACAGGGAGGAAATTCAGGTCCTGTGCAATGCACAAACGCTGAAGATCTACAGTACTGTTTTGCTTAGTTGGTAGCGCCAGAATACACTCATTTCATTCACGCTGTTTGGGTGCATTTAGCGTAAAGAATCGCTCCTGCAGATGTACTTTGATTTATGTGAAACCTGTGTGCATCCTTCCATTGACTGTCTTACAATGGAAATAAAATAATACAGTGCATTATTACAGAAAAAAAAAAAAAAAAAAAGAAAGAAAGCACATCATGTCTCGAACCCTGGACCCCCAGTGAGGGAGGTGGGAGCCTTCACCCCTAGCCCACGACGCCTCATGAGAGATTTCTAATTTCATGTGTGAAAGTACTGCAAACAGCGCCCGGCCCTCGCCCCATTGCTGTTGGTTTATGCCTTAGAGGACTCGGACGCTCGCATTTGTAAAGCACGGTGTTTTCCTCCGCCTCCTGCTAGTCCTCCATTCCCATTATGCATTAGCGAACTCAGACGCTCATATATTTTATATTTTAAAAAGCACGGTGTTTATACATTGTACTGTACATTATTCCTTTTACACAATTACTGTAGTTGCGTCTCCATACACATACAGTACTGTACTCCATACTTTTTCCACCGCTTCCCGTTACGCCTACAGTATTGCCAGAGCTGTAGATCAATCCGCCGCTATACTGTACGATCGAAAGTACTGGATTAGTGGAGCATTAGCCACACAGTGGTGGAGATGTGTAATGCATGATGAGTATCTAGATCGTCTCAACGCGCCTGCCTGTGATTAAACTCAGCTATCGCCTTAGCGTGGCTAAACGCCCGTCTCGGCGGAGAAACAGTCAAGATAAAGTTGGCTACATCTGTAAGATTGCTTAAAATTACTTTGTCTGCCATTGCTCCAGCCAGATTCTTTATTGACTAAGGGCCTGATTCAATGCAGGCTTGTTGCGGAAATTTTTGAGGCGTGTATCTGACGTCAGCTGTGAATGCTGCATTCAAAAACATGGCACCCGGTGCAACTGCATTCTCACTGATTTGAGTATGCTGCGGTCAGCCGCAAATGTCAATGGAACTAAATTTTTGTGTGTGCATTGCGATTCTTCTGATGCATACGCAGATTTGTGAAGGCATCGGTGGGTGTCTTTTACCCTTTCTGGGCGGCTCTTCACAAGTGATTTTTAGCAGTAGCAGGTTAGTAACAGTTAGTAACAATTTCTAATTCATCCTCAATAGCGATCCATAGTGAATTAGGCCCTATATTCTCTTGCTGCCAGTCCTGAGCCTCTCTATATTACAGTTTTGCTCTTTAGTCATCTGCCCTGACATGTCACAAATACACTAAGATTAGTAGATTCTAAACTGGCAGCTAGTATTGTCACTACATGAAACAGATGTGCAAACACACCTTCGTCTTCTTCATAGACTTCTGCAAGGAAATTGGCATACAAGTCACTGCCACTTGGCCAGGTTCCTAGCACTGAAGGCTTCATTCCTGAACCCCACTGCAATAAATAATGTTTTATCATGGCAACTATTTTGCTGCTAATCCAGCTGCCTTTGCCCGCTCAGCACGTATTGACATGCTGTTCAGGGTTATTCCACACCAAATAAACACAGGTTTCAGACTGACCATTTCAGATTGTGATGAAATTTGGTATAACAAATTCTGCCATGTGTGTAAAGAAAACCCCCAATTCTTAGGCTGATATGTTCAACTGTTTTGAAGTTAAATGCCTTTAATGCTGCAATTTTTTCACAAAAAATGTGCTATTAATTTTTTTAAATTGCACTTGCAGCTCACCTAATTGAGCTAGAGCGTTTGGCAAGATCTAATTTTAAACCTCTTTTTATGGGCTTTTATATGATATATAACACAGCAGTATGTTTCCATAAAATGTAAAAAAAAAATGTATTTTCTCAAAAAGCCAATATTTACAATTTTTGAAAAAAAAAATCAAAAAAATGTTTCATACTTTTCTAAATACATCCCAAAGTTTTATTTTGGGATCATGATGGGATTACATGCTATAAGAGCTCTAATTTTTGAGTGACTTATGAAAAGTTATTTAAAAATCAACAAACAATATTTTTTACAGTTCACTAAATTAGAGGAATGCACGTTCCTCTTCAGGTGTGTTTGGGGACGACATTCCACAGACAGCGCCTGCTCCCGCTTCTGTGCAGGCGCACAAACTTAAGTGAAAATTGTCAATTGTGTTGACTGAGCCCACCTTTTACATTTACCTGAACCACTACAATAGGTCCAGGGACAGGATAGGTTTGGGTGGGCTTTAAATAGTGAAGAAAAGCCCATTGGTGTTACAAACTCCTCTGGGTAACTGAGAAACCACCATTGACTGGCGATGACAGTGAACACAAAATAATGTCTATTACAGGTACTCACAAGAAACAGGGGAGTGCTGATAAACCAGTGATATGAAATAATGCTAGGCAGACAGATGGTCACAGGAGCATGGATACTTGAAATGCAGATGCTGATAACATAAAGGAATCACTGATTGGGCAGGTATCTGGTATGATTTATAAGCAAACTTAAGTCCAGAATTACAGCAGAAAGCAAACAAGCTGGTATATGCAGGGATGCAACATGCTGATAAACAGGGGTCTTGACGTGAATAAGGAGCAAACAAATGTCCAGAAATAATAACAGAAGGATAACCTGAACAGGTGAAAAAGTTCTTGAAGAGTTGTACACGTTGAATATTGTGTACAGTTCTGGGTGCCACACAAAAGATATACTGTAATAGAGCTGAAAAGAGTACAGAGATGAGCTACAACATTGATAAAGGGGTTTGAGGCACTGGAATACGAGGAAAGGCTTACTAGGTTAAATATGTGTACACTTGAAAAAAGGCGTCTAAGAGGAGACATTATTAATATATATAAAAGTATAAAGGGACAATACATGGAGCTATCAGGAGATTTGTTTATTAAGAGATCTCTACAAAGGACAGGCGGACACCCTCTGAGGTTAGAGGAGAGAAAATTTCATACCCAAAGAAGGAGGGGGTTCTTCACAGTAAGGGCAGTACGGATCTGGAATTCTTTATCAGAGAAGGTCGTAATGGCAGACTCAGTCATGAAATTTAAGAATGGGTTGGATAAATTTCTAACTGAAAAAAATATTCAAGGATTTAGCATTTAAAAAGATTGTACTGCATAACTACGGTTATATTTGGTTATATACAGAATAGTATAGGATCTAATAAAGGTTGAACTTGATGGACAACTTGTCTTTTTTTCGACCTTATTAATTATGGCCCCATCTCTCAGGCAGACAACATTAAAGACCCAGTACTGAATGCTGGGCCCAGCGGGATTATATAGGCCAGGAACCAGGTGTTTTCTATGCTGGTAATTAAATCAGAATACCTGATACCTGACCACAATTCCAAGACAAAACTGCAGTGTCTTAGGCAGAATCCAGAACTGTGGAACACAAATAAGCTCCCTGGTGACCCCTAGTGGTAGGGGAACATACTGCTGGGCAACAAAGCAAAATAACAGCCAGAACATGTAACAATTGGTCACTAAATTAAGCTCACCCAAACCTAACCTGTACTTGGGCCATTTGTATCACATTTGAAAAAGTTTTTGTTTTTCCCTTATAATACACCACAAATGGTCCAATGAGGCTTCTTCTTGTGAGTACAGTGTTGCTCCTAGTCTGCCATGTTTACCTCCCAGCACCCGTTCTCCAAGTTGCTGTTCCTCGCTGCTCCCAGAACACATTCTCCCCATCCGATACTCCTCTGTAATTAAACAGTCTGCTTTTTTCAAATGTGACAGAAAATGGTCCAGGGACAGGTTAGGTTTGGTTGGGCTTAACTTAGTGACCAATGGGCTTTTCTTCACTATTTAAAGCCCACCCAAACCTATCCTGTCCCTGGAACACTTGTAGTGGTCCAGGAAAATGTAAAAAGCGGCCTATTTAACCCAATTGAAGTATCTTTCCACATGGAGTATCTTTCCACTTAAGTTTGTGCGCCTGCACAGAAGTGGGTGCAGGCGCTGTCTGTAGAATCTAGTCTCCAAACACACCTGAAGGGGGCCGTGCATTCCTCTAACGTAGTGAACTGGGAAAAAATATTGTTGATTTTTAAATACAATTTACATGAATCACTCAAAAATAAAAACTCCTATAGCATGTGATCCCATCATGATCCCAGAATTAAACTTTGGGGATTTATTAACAACAGTATGAACAATTTTTGAGATTTTTTTTTCTTTCAAGTGTAATTGCAAAGAGGACAATAAAGACAAACATTGATCAATACAGATGACCTTTGCTTATTTTCCTTTTTTTTCTTTTGATGATGTTATGCATGACAAGACTTATGTTACATAGTCACAATAAAGAAAATTGAAACATCGATTATATGACTTAACTTTGAACAAGCCTAGATGGTATCTTGGGTGTATGATGTAACAATATTGAAGACAAAAACAATGATAGTCTGTAGGTATCTTTAGTCATATTAATCTATTCCAGACCTTAATCTGAACTTGTAAGAAAGCACAATTAGTGAGTATCGGCCTTAGACAGAAAGTCACAACACAATAACTTTTAAGTTAAGGGTGTGAAATGAGAGAGATTCTTTTTTTTTAAATTAAATATTAGCTCTTGAGAAAATCAAAATTTTGTTTTTGAAAATGTCTGAAACCTGTGTTGATTTGGTGTGGAATAACCCATCAGCAAACAAAATGTTTGCTGTTAGGCACATGCATTTTTAATAGTGTTTTAAAGAAGGACTTATGCAATATTTGATTAGTTTAGTCATACATAATACTTGCTTTTGTAATAGTTATGTATTCAAAAGAAGGGGTATAAAGGGGAAGGGAATTATCTGTTGCACTGGAAAATAATACCTTACCTAAACAGGTAATGTGAGAAACCCCTTTTTTTTAATATATGGGAATATAATTTTTAATTCTCAAGTGGGGGTGCAACCACAGATCGTATATGGTATGGACACAAACAACAAGAAGAAGATGATCTGTTAGTGGTGCACTAGGTTATTAAAATTTAACTTTTACTTACTGTCCTAAAATATGATTAATCTATCTTACTAGATCGAAAACACTATGCGAAATATTAACAACATATATGTGAAAAGATTATGACACTGTGAGACAATACAAAGAAGAATAAATGTAAAAAAGAATTAAAACAGCCTGGGTGTCTTTACTGTGTCTGTGTATTATCTTAATTGTATCCTTTTATTGGTAATATTACTACCTGAATGTGTTACTAAATATGTTTCACAAAATTTTGTTTTTGAAACTAATGTATCTTATCTAAGCTCAGCTATAATTCTTGGCAGGCAGCCAGATCACGTTGTGCAACAATGTTTGCTACGGCAGTAGGCTGCTATTATTAATAGCATCTAAATTGGAAGGGAAGCATATATTGATTATGTTGCACACTGTATCATTCAGTGTACAGCTTATCTGATTAAGTATAAGTGCTGTTATCATGCAGCAATAATGGATTGTAATTCAATGCTAACCACTTCTATGATTTAATATAGGTGCCATAAACACGCAGCAATCCTAGAATACAATTCAATGTTAACCGCTTGCTTGTATTAGCTGTGATGTCCGCGATTAAGCAGCCTTTATTTTCACTGATTCTCTCCAGTGACCCGCAGGGTGTCAGTTTCTATTGATGCCTTAAAGCAGACCTAGGGATATAAGCGCTTTTAATCCCCTGTCTGCTACTATAATGTGTATGCAGGTTATATATATATGCTCTAATGTGCGTGGAGGGTATTTCAATATGCCATTGATACAGTAATATTGCTCAGAGGTACTTTATTGTAAGTCCGTATTGGGAGAAGGCAATTTATAGGGCTGCCAATGATGTTTCAATACATTATGATTATACTGCATTAATTGCCCCCGTATCGGTCTGACTTACTGGTAATTCCATCAAAAGTACAACTGATTGCTATATCCAGAAATATTTCCTCTTTATTATTGTCCCTCGTTAAAGCCTGTATGCGAAACGTACGTAGGACTCCAGCCTGGTGTCCTACTGTGCTAAATTGAATGTGTTACTTTTAATTTTAGTATCAAATATGCTCAGCCAGAAATAGAGTGTACTATAGGCAGAAAGCACGGCATTGAAAAATAGATCACACGGATCAATTCAGCAAAGTGACATTACCTGCTTATATAAAACCCGTTTATAGTGGTGTAGTATGCAGTGTCATATTATCTGTTAATATATATGTGTAAGATCGGGACAATAATAAAGAGGAAATATTTCTGGATATAGCAATCAGTTGTACTTTTGATGGAATTACCAGTAAGTCAGACCGATACGGGGGCAATTAATGCAGTATAATCATAATGTATTGAAACATCATTGGCAGCCCTATAAATTGCCTTCTCCCAATACGGACTTACAATAAAGTACCTCTGAGCAATATTACTGTATCAATGGCATATTGAAATACCCTCCACGCACATTAGAGCATATATATATAACCTGCATACACATTATAGTAGCAGACAGGGGATTAAAAGCGCTTATATCCCTAGGTCTGCTTTAAGGCATCAATAGAAACTGACACCCTGCGGGTCACTGGAGAGAATCAGTGAAAATAAAGGCTGCTTAATCGCGGACATCACAGCTAATACAAGCAAGCGGTTAACATTGAATTGTATTCTAGGATTGCTGCGTGTTTATGGCACCTATATTAAATCATAGAAGTGGTTAGCATTGAATTACAATCCATTATTGCTGCATGATAACAGCACTTATACTTAATCAGATAAGCTGTACACTGAATGATACAGTGTGCAACATAATCAATATATGCTTCCCTTCCAATTTAGATGCTATTAATAATAGCAGCCTACTGCCGTAGCAAACATTGTTGCACAACGTGATCTGGCTGCCTGCCAAGAATTATAGCTGAGCTTAGATAAGATACATTAGTTTCAAAAACAAAATTTTGTGAAACATATTTAGTAACACATTCAGGTAGTAATATTACCAATAAAAGGATACAATTAAGATAATACACAGACACAGTAAAGACACCCAGGCTGTTTTAATTCTTTTTTACATTTATTCTTCTTTGTATTGTCTCACAGTGTCATAATCTTTTCACATATATGTTGTTAATATTTCGCATAGTGTTTTCGATCTAGTAAGATAGATTAATCATATTTTAGGACAGTAAGTAAAAGTTAAATTTTAATAACCTAGTGCACCACTAACAGATCATCTTCTTCTTGTTGTTTTGTAATAGTTACACAGTCAATGTATACTTCCCTTAAGGGAGGTACTCACGGAGCGATCGCTGCTTAAAATCTAAGCAATCTGACTAGATTGCTTAGATTTTAAGCAGGATCACTCCATGTGTAGCCCCCACAGCGATAGGGATGCGCAGCCCCATGCATCGCTATCGCTGGTGCTAGATTGGCCTGCCGTGCAGGCCAATCTGGCAGGTCGCTCGTTTCACCTGCTGGGTGAAATGAGCGCCCCCCCCCCCCCCCGTCTCCCCCCGCATGCTCAGCACACATCACGTTGTGCTGAGCGGCGGGAGAGATATGTGCTAAGCGGTTCGCTCGGCACACATCTCTCCCGCATCGGCTGGTGAGTACCGGCCTTTAGAGATATCTGTAAATCACTGAAAATGGACCACAAGAGAAGATCTTGCTCATCTATTGTATTGTGTGAGGTGATAATAGATTTTCCTTTTTCCATTGCAGTACTATATATATTTAGATAACAAGCAGACAATAGGGACCAAGACCTTTATAACATGTGATAAATACACCAGTGTTCTAATAATGGGCATTAATTGACTTAAGCTATGTCACTTCAGTGAACATAATTAAGTCTAATTATTGCACCTGTTTCTGTCGCATATGGCTTTTACAAACACAATGTTGTAAAAAAAACACAATGAAGTTGTCTAGCTTTAAACTTCATGCCTAAATGTATCTACAGATATTACAAAATATTAATTTGCAAATTCATACTGAGTATACTGATGTATTATCATAATAAGCTGTTATGTATACAATGTGAAAAAGGAGATTGATGGTAAGAACTTATCTTTGTTAAATCTCTTTCTGTGAGGTACACTGGGTTCCACAGGGATAACATCGGGGGTGTAGAGTTGGATCTTGATCCGAGGCACCAACAGGCTAAAATCTTTGACTACTCCCAGGATGCATAGCGCCGCCTCCTCTATAACCCCGCCTCCGTGCACAGGAGATCAGTTTGTTAACCAGTCCAATGCAGTAGAAGGTAAAAGAGACGACAACTGTTAGTAGCCACATACACTACATTCTCACGGCAGGAAAAGGTACCAGCAGCTAATGCCACACAATCCCAAAGAAGCTAAGTGCGTCAGGGTGGGCGCCCTGTGGAACCCAGTATTCCTCGCAGAAAGAGATTTAACAGAGGTAAGTTCTTACCATAAATCTCCTTTTCTGCAGCGGGGTACATTGGGATTCCACAGGGATAACATCGGAAATGTCCTAAAGTAGTTCCTCATGGGAGGGGATGCACTGTAGCGGGCACAAGAACCCGGCATCCAAAGGAAGCATCCTGGGAGGCAGAAGTATCAAAGGCATACAACCTTATGAACGTGTTCACTGAGGACCACGTAGCCGCCTTGCACAATTGTTGCACCACAGTAGGCCGCCCAAGAAGGTCCAACAGACCGAGTAGAATGGGCTTTGATGGTAGCAGGAGCTGGAAGGCCAGCCTGTACATAAGCATGTGCAATCACCATTCTAATCCATCTGGCCAAGGTCTGCTTATTAGCAGGCCAGCCACGTTTGTGAAAACCAAAAAGGACAAAGAGGGAATCAGATCTCCTAAGAGAAGCTGTCCTCTTCACATAAATACGGAGAGCCCGTACCACATCCAAAGAAAGCTCTTTGGAGGATAAACTTGGAGAGGTAAAGGCCGGAACCACAATCTTTTGGTTAAGGTGGAAAGATGACACCACCTTAGGGAGATAACCAGGGCAAGTTCTAAGAAACGCATAGTCACGGTGAAAAATCAGAAAGGGTGACTGACAATGCACCCAAGTCTGAAACCCGACTAGCAGAGGCAATAGCCAGCAGAAACAAGACCTTAAGAGTAAGCCATTTAAGGTCCACAGCCTCAAGAGGTTCAAACGGAGAATCTTGTAAGGCATCCAGAACAACTGACAAATCCCAAGGAGCCACAGGCGGAACATAGGGAGGTTGAATCCGTAAAACACCCTGAGTGAATGTATGAACATCAGGCAGAGTCACAATTTTTCTCTGAAACCATATCGACAAGGCAGAAAAATGAACCTTGAGGGAGGCCAGACAAAGGCCTAAGTCCAAGCCCTGCTGCAGAAAAGCCAAGAGCTTGGCGGTACTAAACTTGTATGCATCATAATTGTTAGTTGCACACCAAGCAAAATAAGAATTCCAGACCCTATGATATATCCGAGCAGAAGCCGATTTATGGGCCTTCAACATAGTTTGAATGACCGCCTCAGAAAAACCTTTGGCCCTCAGTACGGAAGCTTCAAGAGCCACGCCGTCAAAGCCAGCCAGGCCAAATCCTGGTAGACACAAGGGCCCTGAACGAGGAGGTCTGGGCGCTGTGGAAGTAGAAGAGGATGCTCTATCGAGGTCTGAGAACCAATGCCGTCTGGGCCACACTGGAGCGATTAGTAGTATTCCTCCTTCTTGCTTGAACTTCCTTATCACCCTGGGCAGAAGTGACACCGGAGGAAACACGTATGGCAGCCGAAAGTTCCATGGAATTGCCAGTGCGTCCACGAATGCTGCTTGAGGATCCCTTGTATTTGCTCCGAAGACCAGAACCTTATGATTGTGTAGACCCCACTGTTCCACGAGTAGCTGAAATACCTCTGGATGAAGGCTCCATTCTCCGGCGTGTAAGTCCTGACAACTGAGGAAGTCCGCTTCCCAGTTTAGGACCCCTGGAATGAACACTGCCGATATGGCTGGCAGATGGCGTTCCGCCCAACGAGGAATCTTTGACACCTCCATCAGTGCTTTGCGGCTTCGGGTGCCGCCTTGAAGATTTATGTACGCCACCATGGTGGCGTTGTCTGACTGTACTTGAACAGGCCTGTTATGTATGAAAGGCAGGGCCAGTGTCAACGCATTGAACACTGCCCGCAATTCCAGAATGTTTATCAGGAGGAGAGATTCCTCCCTAGTCCACCTACCCTGAAGAGAGTGTTGCTCTAACACCGCGCCCGAACACCACAGACTGGCATCCATCATCAGAAGAACCCAGTTGGAGATCCAGAATGGACGACCCCTGCTCATTTGTTAGTCCTGCAGCCACCAAGTTAGTGACAGACGGACCTCCGGAGTCTAGGATATCATGTGAGACCTGATCCGGTGAGGCAGGCCGTCCCACTCGGAGAGAATTAACCTCTTCAGAGGGCGGGAATGAAATTGAGCGTACTCCACCATGTCGAAAGCCGACATCATGAGGCCTAGCACTTGCATTGCCGAGTGTATGGACACACGTGGGCGAGAGAGGAAGCATCTTATCTTGTCCTGAAGCTTCAAGACCTTCTCCGGAGACAAAAACAACTGCTGGTTGTGGGTGTCCAATAGTGCTCCGAAGGGTGCACCATTCACTGAGCAGGAACCAGGGAAGACTTCTTCCAGTTGATGAGCCACCCGTGGGCTTGTAGGAATTGGACCGTCAGTTCCAGATGACAAAGGAGAACCTCTGGAGAGTTCACCAGGATACGGCAGGATCCTGATACCCTGATGGCGGTGTAGGGCCGTCATGACCGCCATGACCTTTGTGAAAACTCGAGGAGCCGAGGTCAGACCAAAAAGCAAGGCCTGGAATTGAAAATGTAGGTTGCCAATAGCAAACCGCAGGTATTGCTGATGCGACACTGCAATAGGTATATGCAAGTATGCATCCTGTATGTCCAGGGATACCATGTAGTCCTTGGGCTTAAAGGCCAGAACAATAGAGTTAAGAGTTTCCATACGGAATTTGGAGACTTCACAAATTTGTTCAAAGACTTGAGGTTGAGAATGGGCCGAGAAGATCCATTCAGTTCCGGGACTAGGAACAGTGTTGAATAGTACCCCCTGCCTCCCTGAGCCAGAGACACCGGCACTTCCACTCCCGTGTCCAGGAGGGATTGTACCACCATATGGAGAGTGTTTGCTTTTACCAGATCCGAAGGGTCTTTTGTTGAGGAAAACTGGCGAGGGGGACGTTTCCTGAAAGAGATAGCGTATCCGTGAGTGACGACTTCCCTTACCCAGGCTGTGGTCTGGAAGTTCTCTTACCCAGGAAGTGGTCTGTAACCATACCTGAGCAAACCATAGAAGTTGGCCTCCCACCCCAGGATCCCCACCCCGTCATGCAGCAGGCTTGTCTGTTTTGGCAGCAGGCTGACGGGTAGCCCAGGCACGTTTAGGTTTGGGCTTAGTGGATTTGGAAGTGCGAGCCTGTTTCGGGTACGCCTGACCCTTTGCTTTACCTGGAGGTTGAACGGAACAAAAGAAAGTACGCTTAGCCTTCGGGGCCGAAAAGGGATCACCTCCAATGTCTTTTTAGATTACAGATCTACAGACTAGGACCGCAACCAGAGGATCCGGCGAGCCAGAATAGATGTGGTAGACGCTTTGGCCGCTAGGATACCAGCATCCGATGCCGCCTCTTGAATATAATGAGAGGCTGTAACAATGTACGAAAGACACTGTTTTGCATTATCAGGAAAATTAGACGGTAGCTCCGCTTCAACTTCCTGAACCCAGGCCTCAATAGCTGTAGCAGCCCAAGAGGCTGCAATAGTAGGCCTATGCACAGCTCCAGCCAGAGTGTAAATGGACTTCAAGCAACACTCCACATGCTTATCCGTCGGTTCCTTCAGAGAGGTGACGATAGTGACAGGCAGAGCAGATGATACCACCAGACGTGCAACCTGTGAGTCCACTGGCGGCGGTGTTTCCCAATTTTTGCTTAACTCTGCAGCGAGGGGATAACAAGCTAGCATCTTCTTAGAAATAATTTCTTTCCTGGATATTCCCAGGATTCCTGACGTATATGTCAACTAAATGGTCAGAATGTGGTAAAGTAAACTTAGTAACCTTCTGACGCTTGAACTTATCTGGTTTCTTAGAGGGAGCCGGTGGTTCTTCTTCATCATCAATTTGAAGAATCAGCCTTATAGCCTCTAAGAGGTCAGGAACATCCACTTAGGTCAGGGATTCCCCATCAGAAGCATCTGCATCAGTGTCTGAGGGATCAGTATATGCGCCATCTTCATCAGATGAAGTATCTGTAACATGTGTGGATTGTGAGGACGTAATGGCCCACTTAGATGACACCTTGATCTTAGGCTGGCGAGGGTTAGGATTTTGCTTGGCCAAAGACTGATTTAATTGCTGTAACTTAGAGGACAGAGTATCTGCCCATGGCGGATTAACAGCAGGGACAATATGTGGCTGTAATGGCACATGAGGTCCCATAGGGGGCGCAAGTCTAGTTACCAGCGTAGTCAGTAAATTAGAAAAAGTAGCCCACAGCGGGTCAGTAGTTGCCCCCGTTGTAGTAAACTGACTGAGGGGCACAAAGCCCCCAAGACCTGAACTCTCAGCTGCAATATTTTCCTCAGAGACATCCATGACATGAGCACTGCAGGACGCAGGGTCAGTCACAGAACCCTCACCCTGTTGAGCAGGCATTATATGAAAGCTTTACTTTAGGGTGGAACAGTACAAAATAAGCAAAGTAGCTAACAAAAATCCCCCCAGATAGTGAGACTGCAGGCAGAGCACACGGGGGTGGGGGTGGATATAAGAGGTATCACCATGACTAATTCACAGAGAAAATGCCAAAAGAGTATATCCTGTGATCAACACTATATTATATGAAAACCCTTATGCACTTTGCCCCCATCAGGGTACAGAATATAGGGATAGCAATATATGTGAGATACACGGAATGGAAATCACACAGCAGCTATTGGCACACACACAGTCACATGTACAATGCAGAAATTATCACAAATAACAATAAAACTGCACTGGACTAGCAATACTTTAGTAACAATACTACTCAAGTAGAGCTAATTAGGTATAGAGATATATCAATGCACAGTGAAGACTGGATGTTTATCGCAGGGTACTTGTACTAAATATCCCTTACAAAGTGCACTTGTTCTTAACTAACACTGTCTAAAGACATGTAGAATACTTAAGTGTCCTGTAAATGCACAGCGCTGATGATGCAGGCGGCTTTACGAAGGAGACATTGCCCAGCAGTCCCAGATCAGCGCAGCTGTGTAATGGCGCCCAAACGCTGACAGGGAGTGAGGGAGAGAGGGAGATGCAGCTCCAGGGCGGCAACATTAACAGTAAATGGCGCCCTGGGGCTGGGGGAGGGGCTACAGGTCAGAGCCTTATCTCCTTGCTGGACTTCATCACCGTGTACTGCGGGACCCTGCCCGCGTGGTCTAGTGGGGTCCCTGTACGGCCACAGTGTCCACACCAGCACACGCGGTCTGTCTCCTAGAGACCGCGCCGGATCGCGATTTGCAGCAGGTCCCGCCTGCGGGACCCTCTTACCTCCTTACCTTACCTTCCTTGACGTATCCACGCGATCCCAGAGAGCAGCGGTCAGTGTGTGTGCCTAATTGAAGAACCGGTGCCCTCCGCTGTAATTACCCGGCAACCAGGGCGCAGGAGTATACAGCGCCAATGGGAGGTGAGGGAGCCGCAGCATGATATGTCAGAAATTACATATAGCACTCTTAAGTGCCTATGCTGCGGCAGTGCCAGATTAAGGTCCACATGGGCCTGGAGCTGAAATTTCTGAAGGGCCTATAGTGTGCTGCCGCAGGGGGAGTGACCAGCACAGCAAGGGTGTGACTAGTGTTGTGGGGGGTGTAACCAGTGTTGTGGAGGTGTGGTCTGCACAGCGGGTGTGGCCTGTACATATGGTGGGACTAGCGCCTACCTTCAAAAATCTCCATTGCCCCCGCTTACATTAACAGTGCAATGTGAGAGTCTATGAATGAACAAACCCCTTGTTAATGTGACTGTAATACAGATGTAGCCACACTCATCGTGGCTACATCTGCGCCGAACGAGCACTCTGCGCAGCTACAGTAGCTCGGAACTTGACAGTACAAGGTCCTTCCAATGTGGGCATACTCTGTTTGCTCACCCACCCCCTTCTCTGCAGCTCTTTGTGTGGCAGGGACCCCTCCTGACTATTATTTATTTATTACCAGTTATTTATATAGCGCACGCATATTCCACAGAGCTTTACAGAGAACATCTGGTCATTCACATCAGTCCCTGCCCCAGTGGAGCTTACAATCTACATTTCCTACCACATGTACACACAGACACATTCACACTAGGGTTACTTTTTGTTGGGAAACAATTAACCTACCAGTATATTTTTGGATTGTGGGAGGAAACTAGAGTACCCAGAGGAAACCCACGCAAGCACGGGGAGAACGTACAAACTCCACACAGTTAAGACCATGGTGAGAATCGAACCAATGACCTCAGCGGTGAAACATCAGCGGGAGTATGTATGGCAATACTAGAAACAAAGATCTTGAAACAAAGTAACTATCTACAGAAACAAAATAACAACATATAGAAACAAAATAGCAACATAGTGGTGTGCAGTCCTACAAAGAAAGATAATGTAAACTCCGACACCTTGCTAGCACTTGCCCCGATGCTGGCATACCCTTGGTCGGGATCCCGCAGTATACTGACAGCTGGGTTTACATACTGATCCCCACAGCACACGGCATATCAGTAATAGAACAAACAGAACAAACAGCACGGTGGCTGATAAAACACATAACAATACACAAAACTGCAGAATGTGAAATACAAAAGGACCAAAAAATTATGAAAAAAGAAAAAGTAACAAATAAAAAAATTCAAAAGAAATAAATAAAATAAAAATAAAATACACATACAAAATAAACATAATCCACAAAATGACACATGTGATAAGTAAGCACATACAGCAGTGCCATGTCATATACCCAAACCCCGGTGTAATGTCACGCAATGACCCAGACCTCAAAGTGGGCCTTCAGGGGCTCCAAAGGTGGACACTTCCAAAACCCAGAGCACACACCGGTGCAGTAACTAGCGGGTACAAAGGGGCAAAACCTAGTAAAGGGCCAAATATATAAGGAGAGAAGTGCATGATGTCTGGCACTAATCCGATAAGATCATAGCTTGTTCAGGTGCCATTTGCAGTCAGAAGAACCACATACAGTATACAGTAATAAGGTCCCTGGAAAGTTGACCGCACTCAAGCCTATGTCTGCATTATTTTATTGGGTGATTAGGAGTGCCACCAGCATTACTATATACACACCACTCCACGATCTGCCGGCACTCAATGTACAAAGCCCCATATGCTCAGGTGCCCATCCAGAAAGATAGTATCCAATGACAAAAAAGGTGGCAAACTGTCGACAAACTTTCAATACACACGTCTTCTTGCTACATAAACAGACTCTGAGTGCCACCTTTTTTGTCATTATATATATATATGTGTGTATATATATATATATATATTTATTAATTTATTTATTTTTCCAATGGGTCTGACTCTCACCTAATGCATAATGGATCGGATGCCTTCACAAACGTATACATACTTACATACAAGTGTTCATAGGGTGCGCCACTCCAGATACTTGCAAAAATCAATCCTTAGACCAACATACCAGTACAGCTATGTTTCAGTGCTTTATTATCCGCACTGTCATCAGGCTCAAACAGTTTCAGACTAATGATAGTGCGGATAATAAAGCACTGAAACGTAGCTGTACCTGTATGTTGGTCTAAGGATTGATTTTTGCAAGTATCTGGAGTAGGATCCGGTCAGCATACTGCTGTTTGGGATGCCGGCAGTTGGAATACCAATGCTGGAATCCCAACGCTGGCCAGTAGACTGACGCCGGGATACCAACATCCATCACAATGCAGGTGCCAGAATTCCGACTGATGGCATCCCGATCGTAGGTATGGTGGGGAGGGCTAGGGTTAGGCTACGGGGGAAAGGGGGGGGGGGAGTTAGGTTTAGACACAACAGGAAGGGCTAGGTTGGGAGGAGGCTAGGGTTAGGGTGTGGGGAGGGAGGTTTATGGTTAGGCTGTGGGTACGGGTAGGGAGGGTTAGAAAGGTAGAAGGGGAGGGTTAGAATACTTACCTAGCAGGTGTTGAGATTCTACACAATGGGATGCCGCTGTTGGTATTCTCTGAGCGCCGGCACCCCGAGTGGCAGGATCCCGATGCCAGACACATTTATCTACATGTGAGACGGGACAGCGACAGCTGAGGAGGGGCCATCTGGCCACTAGTATGGGAGTGTGGAAGGGGGATGGGTGAGGGGTTTGTGACTGACCTATTATGGGGGAGGGGGAGGGAAGAAGTTGGGATCAATGTGCGGGATCGACCTGGGATGGATTGGGACGGAGACACGATAGGAGGAAGGAGGGGATTTGAGCCATGAAAGAGAAGGTAAAGGGCTGGGGTAATTAGCAGAGTGGGGGTGGAGCCAAGCAGGGGCAGGCAGAGACTGAGCTGAATGGTCTTAAACTAGTATATACATACAAATGTGGAGATATATACAGCATCACATGTCACCAAATACCATTGCTAAAATATTAATTGTGGCAGTGCATACCCTTGTACAAAGCACTGCAGGACGTGGTCACCGTCATCCCTTCCCCGATCAGCAGCATCAGCCACATACCACAGCTCGGTCACGACTGCCAAGCCTGCCTTCACGGAGGAGCTGAGCTTGGCTACTGCAGGCAGGTGTAGTACAGCGCGGCGCTTGTAAGTCACACAGCGGGATGTGCGGTGCGCTGTGACATCACGGAGCAGCCGCACGGGAGAGGTCCAGGGCAGAAAGTGAAAGCGCAGGGAGAGCTTGTGAAGGCTCATGCTGCGCTGCTATTAGCACATTTATTATGCCTGGTTTCTCAGACCACTGGCAGGAACAAGGGGAAGCGTCTGCTGTGTGAGTCGGTGCAACCTTTGGTTTGCTGTAAACATCAGCCGTTTAGTAAATGCTGTGGGCCTATTTTAATGGAGGGCCTGGAGCTGCAGCTCCATCCGCCCCATTATTAATCCGGCTCTGTGCTGCGGCCTTTGTGTCACGATCCGGGTATCTGGACGCCATTACTTACCCTTCAGATGCCTCCTAAGGCGGGCTCAGCGTTCCAGGACCAGATTCCGCTGTTCCTGAGTTTCCACATGCAGAGTGTCAGAGTGGTGTTTTCATCAGCCGCGGCCTCCGCTGTGCCCGCGTGGTTAAATGTGCATCTATCAGCCTGGCGTTTCCTGTCTCCGCTGGCCGGCGCCGCCATTACTGTTTCCCAGACCACATGGATTACAAACCAAACTTCCCTCCAAGTGTCTGCATGGGCGCAGCCATCTTGGATTCTGTCATCTGATCATTTCCACCAATCTGCTGTTTGTATTGTTGATTTGCATAATTGCCTAGCCAACCCCTTCCTTGCTGCAGGTATAAGTAAGCTGTGCCTGAGCAAGGAAGACGTCAGTGCTTTGGTTGTCAAACCTAGTTCCTGTTTGTCTCTCTTCTATGATTGTCTTCCAGGTTCCAGCTCCTGTCTCAAGACTTCCACCATAGAGACCCGCACCAGCATTCCACCTGCGGTGTAGCCTGACTCTCCAATCCATTGTGGATTCATCTGTTTCCAGCTACAACACTACCTGCTTCCAGCAGAATACAGCTTCCCTTAAAGGGCCGGTGTCCTTTCTACACTTTACCACTCTCCACCGGAATTATTATTTCTCCGCTCTCAAGTTCTATATTTCAGTTCACATTTCATCGCTCCCAAAGTTCATTTATTATTTAACTGGTTCCAGCCAGTATCCACTCCGTGCTAACAACAGTCTGGTTCCAGCCAGTATCCACAGCAGCTGTTTACCTTCAGCAACCCAGCTCTTCCTGGAACACCAGCTGGTACAATCCTGGGTTATCTCCATTGCTACAGCCGGGCCTGGTAAGGACTTTCCATCTAGAAGATCATAAGAACTATCTCACACTACCAGTGCCCTGTGGCTCCTGCCATGCTGTAGTACTCAGGAACTGTATTTATTCTTTGCTGACTTTTACGTTTTCTTTATTGCTGCTGTGATGCGGAGTTGTCATAATAAACATCATTGACTTTTATCTAAGTTGTCGTGGTCACGCCTTCGGGCAGTTATTATTCATGTTACTTACATGTCCAGGGGTCTGATACAACCTCCCAGGTTCCGGTACATCTCAGCCCCTACAACTGAGGCTGCCTCCCGTCAGCTCAGGCCCTCAGTTGTGACAGTAAGCACTGACCTAATGAATCCAGCCGGAGACCAGGATCAAGCGGCCAGGCCGATGCAAGAACTGGCAGCCCGACTAGAACATCAGGAGGCTGCACAGGGCCACATCATCCGCTGTCTCCAGGATCTCTCTACTCGGCTGGATGGGATTCAGACCACTCTCCGTGGATCAAGCGCGTCTGGTGCGTCAACCACAGTGACTCCAGCTATAACCCCACCCACCTTACCCATTCCTGCTCCACGTCTTCATCTTCCAACGCCAGCAAAATTTGACGGATCTCCAAGATTCTGCAGGGGATTTCTCAACCAGTGTGAGATTCAGTTTGAGCTACAACCTGGCAATTTCCCCAGTGACCGTACAAAAATTGCCTACATTATTTCTCTTCTCAGTGGCTCAGCCCTCGATTGGGCATCACCGTTATGGGAGAGGTCCGACACCCTGCTATCTTCTTACACTGCATTCGTGTCAACATTCAGGCGCATCTTCGACGAGCCAGGCCGGGTAACTTCAGCTTCGTCTGAGATTCTCCGTTTACGCCAGGGATCACGTACTGTAGGACAATATCTTATACAGTTCCAGATCCTGGCATCCGAACTGGCATGGAACGACGAGGCCCTGTATGCTGCATTCTGGCATGGTTTATCCGAGCGTATTAAAGATGAGTTAGCTACCAGAGACTTACCCTCCAAGTTAGATGAGTTAATCTCACTTTGTACGAAAGTTGACTTACGTTTCAGAGAGAGAGCAACTGAGCGTGGAAGATCATCTGCTCCAAAATCTTCTGCTCCTCCTCCTCGCCAACTGTCACCAACTAAAGATGAACCCATGCAAATTGGCCGTTCCCGTTTAACTCCTGCTGAGCGCCGAAGACGTCTCTCCGAGTTTCTCTGTTTGTACTGTGCAGCTCCGTCTCACACCATTAATGCCTGTCCCAAACGTCCGGGAAACTCCAAATCCTAGCTCGCCAAGGAGAGGGCCGGCTAGGAGTAATGATCTCCTCTCCATCTCCTCAAGATTGTAACCTCCCAGTCTCGCTTCAAGTTGCTCAACGTTATCAGAACGTCATTGCCCTCCTGGATTCCGGAGCAGCTGGGAACTTTATTACCGAAGCCTATGTTAAACGGTGGTCCCTATCCACCAAGAGACTTCCTTCGTCCTTTTCCTTAACTGCTGTGGATGGCAGTAAAATTTTTGATACAGTTATTTCTCTAAGGACTCTACCAGTTCGTCTGAGAGTGGGAGTTCTTCATTCCGAACTTATTTCACTTTTAGTGATTCCAAGAGCCACACATCCTGTGGTCCTGGGCCTTCCATGGCTCCGTCTTCACAATCCTACAATTGATTGGACGACTACGCAAATCCTGGCATGGGGTTCCTCCTGTACTAAGACATGTTTGTTTAAAGTGTTGCCTGTCTGTTCCTCCTCCCCCAGGTCGTCTGATGTTCCACCTCCTCCATATCAAGATTTCACGGATGTGTTCAGTAAAGCTTCTGCTGATATCCTTCCCCCTCATAGAGAATGGGACTGCCCGATTGATCTCGTTCCAGGGAAGGTTCCACCTCGAGGCCGAACTTATCCGTTGTCTCTCCCCGAGACGCATTCTATGGAGGAATACATAAAAGAGAACCTAGCAAAGGGGTTCATTCGACCTTCTTCTTCTCCAGCCGGCGCAGGCTTCTTTTTTGTAAAGAAGAAAGATGGTGGTCTGCGGCCGTGCATCGACTACAGAGGTTTGAACGACATTACCATCAAGAACCGCTATCCTTTACCCCTGATTACTGAGCTCTTTGACAGAGTTAGCGGAGCTACCATCTTTACAAAGCTGGACCTGAGAGGTGCATACAATCTCATCCGGATCCGTGAGGGTGACGAGTGGAAGACCGCATTTAACACCCGTGACGGACATTATGAGTACCTCGTCATGCCCTTCGGATTGAGCAATGCTCCAGCTGTCTTCCAGCATTTCGTCAATGAGATCTTCAGAGACATTCTATACCGTCATGTCGTGGTCTATCTAGATGATATCCTCATTTTTGCCAACAATTTAGAGGAACATCGTTTCTGGGTAAAGGAGGTTCTGTCCCGTCTCCGTGTCAATCATCTCTACTGCAAATTAGAGAAATGCGCCTTTGAAGTCAAGTCCATTCCGTTTCTAGGGTACATTGTGTCCGGTTCCGGACTAGAGATGGATCCTGAGAAACTACAAGCAATCCAGAATTGGCCAGTACCCTTAACCCTCAAAGGGGTCCAGAGGTTCTTAGGGTTCGCCAATTATTACCGAAAGTTTATACGAGACTTTTCCACCATTGTGGCGCCTATTACTGCTTTCACCAAGAAGGGTGCTAACCCGTCCAAGTGGTCTGAAGAAGCCATGCAAGCTTTTCATCTTTTAAAACAGAGGTTCATCTCTGCACCTGTCCTGAAACAGCCTGACGTCGACTCTCCTTTCATCTTAGAGGTGGATGCCTCCTCCGTTGGAGTAGGAGCGGTGTTATCTCAGAGGGCTAAAGATGGTCATTTACATCCTTGCAGTTTCTTCTCACGGAAGTTCTCCCCAGCGGAGCGCAACTATGCCATTGGCGACCAGGAGTTGCTAGCCATCAAGCTCGCTCTAGAGGAGTGGAGATATCTGTTGGAGGGAGCTTCTCATTCAATCACCATCCTTACAGACCACAAGAACCTTCTATATCTAAAAGGCGCACAATGTCTCAACCCTCGTCAGGCCAGATGGGCACTTTTCTTTTCCAGGTTCGACTTTAAACTCCAGTTCTGTCCGGGCTCTCAGAATCGCAAGGCCGATGCCCTTTCCCGCTCATGGGAGCAAGAAAATGAGTCAGAGTCTTCAGACAAGCATCCTATTATAAATCCGTTGGCATTCTCCACGGTAGGGATGGACTCTACGCCCCCATCAGGGAAAAGTTTTGTGAAACCGACACTAAGGAAGAAGCTCATGCATTGGGCCCATGCTTCCCGTTTTGCCGGACATACAGGTATCCAAAAAACCCTGGAGTTTATCTCTAGGTCCTATTGGTGGCCAACTCTGAAAAAGGACGTTTTGGAGTTTATTGCATCTTGCCCAAAGTGTGCTCAACATAAAGTATCCCGCCAGTCGCCTGCGGGGCAACTGGTTCCACTATCTGTTCCCCGTCGACCATGGACCCATTTGTCGATGGATTTTATTACAGATTTGCCCATGTGCAACAAGTTCAATACCATCTGGGTGGTAGTTGACCGGTTCACCAAGATGGCACACTTCATTCCTCTCACCGGTCTTCCGTCAGCTTCCAAGTTGGCTCAAGTATTCATACAAGAGATCTTCCGACTCCACGGTCTTCCAGAAGAAATTATCTCAGATCGAGGAGTTCAATTCACAGCCAAATTCTGGCGAAGTTTATGTCAAGTCCTCCAAGTCAAGTTAAAGTTTTCCACGGCTTACCATCCTCAGACCAATGGTCAAACTGAGAGGGTGAATCAGGACTTGGAGGCCTTCCTCCGCATCTATGTGTCCTCCTCTCAAGATGACTGGGTTCAATTACTTCCCTGGGCCGAGTTCTGTCATAACAACCAGTATCATTCTTCATCTTCTTCAACACCATTCTTCACCAACTTTGGATTCCACCCTAAAGTCCCTGAGTTCCAACCGCTTCCAGCAACTTCTGTTCCCGCAGTGGATATCACCTTGCATCAGTTTGCCAATATCTGGAAGAGCGTACGATCAGCTCTGCTCAAGGCATCGTTCAGGTACAAGAAGTTTGCGGATAAGAAGCGTCGAGCAGTTCCTGCTCTCAAGGTGGGTGATCGGGTATGGTTATCCACGAAGAATTTGAGGTTAAGAGTTCCCAGTATGAAGTTTGCACCTCGCTACATCGGTCCTTTTAAAATTGATCAAGTCATCAATCCTGTTGCTTACAGACTCCAGTTACCTCCCTTCTTAAAAATACCCAGGACATTCCATGTTTCCATGTTGAAACCGCTAATCTTGAATCGGTTTCATTCCTCACTTCCACCAACTCCGAAAGTCCAAACTCAACGAGGCGTTGAGTATGAAGTGGCCAAGATCCTGGACTCACGTCACCGTTACGGTCAACTTCAGTATCTCATTGACTGGAAGGGCTATGGTCCTGAAGAACGCTCTTGGACCAATGCCTCTGACGTCCATGCTCCTGCCTTGGTCCGGAATTTCCACGCAAAGTTTCCTTTAAAGCCTAAGAAGTGTCCTGGGGCCACTCCTAAAGGGGGGGGTGCTGTCACGATCCGGGTATCTGGACGCCATTACTTACCCTTCAGATGCCTCCTAAGGCGGGCTCAGCGTTCCAGGACCAGATTCCGCTGTTCCTGAGTTTCCACATGCAGAGTGTCAGAGTGGTGTTTTCATCAGCCGCGGCCTCCGCTGTGCCCGCGTGGTTAAATGTGCATCTATCAGCCTGGCGTTTCCTGTCTCCGCTGGCCGGCGCCGCCATTACTGTTTCCCAGACCACATGGATTACAAACCAAACTTCCCTCCAAGTGTCTGCATGGGCGCAGCCATCTTGGATTCTGTCATCTGATCATTTCCACCAATCTGCTGTTTGTATTGTTGATTTGCATAATTGCCTAGCCAACCCCTTCCTTGCTGCAGGTATAAGTAAGCTGTGCCTGAGCAAGGAAGACGTCAGTGCTTTGGTTGTCAAACCTAGTTCCTGTTTGTCTCTCTTCTATGATTGTCTTCCAGGTTCCAGCTCCTGTCTCAAGACTTCCACCATAGAGACCCGCACCAGCATTCCACCTGCGGTGTAGCCTGACTCTCCAATCCATTGTGGATTCATCTGTTTCCAGCTACAACACTACCTGCTTCCAGCAGAATACAGCTTCCCTTAAAGGGCCGGTGTCCTTTCTACACTTTACCACTCTCCACCGGAATTATTATTTCTCCGCTCTCAAGTTCTATATTTCAGTTCACATTTCATCGCTCCCAAAGTTCATTTATTATTTAACTGGTTCCAGCCAGTATCCACTCCGTGCTAACAACAGTCTGGTTCCAGCCAGTATCCACAGCAGCTGTTTACCTTCAGCAACCCAGCTCTTCCTGGAACACCAGCTGGTACAATCCTGGGTTATCTCCATTGCTACAGCCGGGCCTGGTAAGGACTTTCCATCTAGAAGATCATAAGAACTATCTCACACTACCAGTGCCCTGTGGCTCCTGCCATGCTGTAGTACTCAGGAACTGTATTTATTCTTTGCTGACTTTTACGTTTTCTTTATTGCTGCTGTGATGCGGAGTTGTCATAATAAACATCATTGACTTTTATCTAAGTTGTCGTGGTCACGCCTTCGGGCAGTTATTATTCATGTTACTTACATGTCCAGGGGTCTGATACAACCTCCCAGGTTCCGGTACATCTCAGCCCCTACAACTGAGGCTGCCTCCCGTCAGCTCAGGCCCTCAGTTGTGACACTTTGAAGTCTTCTTTCTTCATAGAAAAGAATTCAAGGGCCAAATAGGCCTGAAGAATAAATAAGCGTCCTGGTTTTTTTTTTAGGAGAGAAGCCTTGGGCTGGGAATTTGGGGAAGGGGGGAGGGGAGGGGGAAGGGGAGGGTAGAGCAGAGAAATTCCTAAGCACATCCTGTAGGACAAGGGGGGAGGAGAGTTACCTGTGAGGTACAAAAGATCTGGAAAGGCAGGCAGGCTTCCTCTTACATGCTGGACAAGGATCCAAGAAGGCACCTCAGCTCCGGGATCCAAGGAAGGTTTAAGTACGATTTTACTTATTATCCATCCCTCCCCTGGTATTAGACTACCATTTACAGTACCCTCTGTCACCTGCCGGCCCAGCATCCCCGCACCCACTGCCTTATTAACGACAGCGGCTAATCCCCACCATGCCCAGGCCTCGGAGGTTTGCTCCCCCCCCCCGGCGGCTCATACAGGTGGACACAGGGCCGTCCACACCAGCGCACAGCTCTGCTCCCCATCGCGGGCTCTGGCCTGCGTCGGCGTGACCAGTGCACGGATCCCCCCTCCACACTTGGCTAGCGCGCGGCGGGCCTGAGCCAGGCTCCGGCGCGCTAGGCCAAAGTCCACCGGATGCCGCGGCCCGCCTCCTCCAGGCACCGGGAGATCGCGTCACGCCTGGCGCCGGCCAGCGGCAGCCAAATACCGCGGTCCCCCTCCTCCCGGCGCCGGGCGATCGCGTAACACCCGGCGCCGGCCAGCGGCAGCCGAATACCGCGGCCCCCTCCCGCCTAGGGCCCAGCGATCGCCTCACACCCGGCGCAGCCCAGCAGCAGCCGCATACCATAGCTCCGGCCGGACTGGTCCCCCCGCCGGAGCCCGTGCATCCGCTCCCCACGCCGCCTAGCACAGTGCTGCCCAGCCAAACATTTCCCCCGCAGCTTACACGAGGCACCCACCCCCCCACACACAGGCATCATAGGCTGTGTTTACACAGCCAGCAGGCACAGCAGCAACGCAAGTAGGATGGGGGCAGCAGCTTGCAACGCTCCCCCCCCCCCCTGGTGGCAGGCAGGGCAGCACCTCCCCCCAGCCTATTACTCGCAGTGGGCGAACTGCTGGCCCACCGCAGCCCACCCCACCTGGTATCAGCCCCCGCCATATCCATCAGGCTGCGCGGGCAATAACCAGTACCAATACCCATATCAGTTCGGCAGCCAACCTAGCCCAACCCCCCTCCAGCCAAGCGTACTGCCCACTCCCTTAGAGCTCGGTCCGCAGCCATACCAAGGTCAGGCAGTACAGGCGGGGGTCGGCAGAGTTTCCGGGTCAGAAGTCCTCGAGCAAAACCGAGTAACGCAAGCCCTCCCTCTGCTGCCTGTGCAGCAGCAGCAACCCCCCGAGGAAGAGCCTCGGTCGCAAACGGCGGATACTTTACATGTTCCCTCTGCAAGATTACAGGTCCCACGCAGCGAAGGATATAGCCAACCGGCGGAAGGGGCATCGTCGGATCAAGTCGCGGCGTGCGCGCCGCACGACGGGGGACAGAGGGGAACGGTGGAGACGGTCAGCCAGGCACCCTCATCTTCAGGAACAGGTGAGCAAAAATCTTCCTCCAGCAGCAGCGCTTCATATACAGACTCTAGCGACTCATCTAGCTCAGCAGAAGGGCGGCGGCAGTTCAGAAAATATTTTAAGTGCAAGCGTAGCAGCAAGAAGAGTAGCAAAGACGCAGGGAAGAAAGGGGTTGCAGGGCCAGAATCCCAAGAAAACATGGTTCACTGCGCCAATACAGCAATATTGAGGGGCATTAGGCCAAAAATAAAGGATGGCATACGCAAGGGGAAGTTCGTGGACGTCTTCGCAATGACGGAGGACGCAAAGCGCAGCCTAGACGCAGCGAAGGCAGCGGGCTCCGGGGCAGAGGAGGTGCGAAGAGATTACGTGCATTGGGCGGAAGGTATGTACGTTTTTGCGGCATGCTACATCGAGTCAAGGCCGAACGAAGCCATGAACATACTCCGGTACATGCACATGATACATAGCATGTACATGACGGCCAGAGCATGGGTTTGGAGGCACTATGACGAGAAATTTAAAAAGAAACAGGACGGGCTGAAGGTTATTAGCTTTGGGGTGAAAGACGTGGAAGTGTGGCTAGAGGTCACAAATCAGTCAGCGCAAGCAGCTGACCGCAGGCAGCCCTTTCTACCAAAGCCAGGCGGAGGCGCCGCAGCAAAAGGGAAGTGCTATGCTTTTAATTTCGTGTTGTGCAGCAGAGGAGCAGGTTGCCGCAACTGACACTCATGCATGCTCTGCAGTGCAACTCACCCAGCCAAGGACTGCAGTCGAGCCCAAGGCAAAAGGGGGGATAAACAGGGCACCCTCCCCAATAAATACAGAAGCCTTAGGGCGGTGGCTAGGCCGCTACCCGCTAAGAGGGGAGGCGGCCTTTTGGGGAGGGGGTTCACCGAGGGATTCGCGTTGCCCATAGCAAGGACAGTAGCAGCGGTCGCAAAGAAAAATCTAAAGTCAGCAAGAGATTACCCAGAAGTGGTCAGGGCCAAAGTAGCCGGAGAAATTCAGCGGGGGCGCATGTGCGGCCCATTCCCCTCACCGCCGCTAGCGGACCTGTGCATCTCACCATTAGGGGTCGTACCTAAGAAGGAGCCAGGGAAGTTTCGGCTGATTCAGCACCTGTCCTTCCCGGAAGGGGAATCGGTAAACAACGCCTTGGACCCCCGGGCTTGTAGTGTATCATACCAATCATTCGAGCAGGCTCTGACAATGGTGCAGGGCTACGGTGAAGGGGCGCTGCTAGCAAAGGTGGATATCGAGTCCGCATTTCGCCTGCTTCCGCTCCACCCAGATTCCTTCAAGTACATGGGTTTTAAATTGGGCGATCAGTACTACATAGACAAATGCTTACCAATGGGTTGCTCAATTTCCTGCGCTTTCTTTGAGCGATTCAGTTCATTCCTAGAATGGTGCGTGAGGGCAGGGACAGGCTCGGAAGGGATCGCGCATTACCTGGACGACTTCCTGCTAATGGGCCCTAAGGGCAGCCAGGAGTGCAAGGAACTCTTATTCTCGACACAGGCTCTTTTTCGGCAGATCGGGGTCCCGATTGCGGTCGAGAAGACCGAGGGGCCCACATCGAGGCTGGCGTTTCTGGGCATAGAAATCGACACGGAGCTCGGCCTTTGCCGGCTACCGGCAGAGAAGGTAGATAAGCTGAGGGACAGGCTGCAGGAATGCGCAGGGGCGAAAAAAGTTACTCTTAAGCAAATGCAGTCACTCTTGGGGTCGTTGAATTTTGCGTGCAGGGTCATCCCCATGGGCAGGGTGTTTTGTCGCAGGTTAGAGAAAGCAACCAGCGGTATCAAAAGGCCGAGATATAGGATACGTATATCGAGCGACCTGAGGCAGGACATGCAGGTATGGTTAGAATTCCTAAAGGGCTTCAATGGGGTCAGGATATGGCTGCCCAAGCCAGTCCATAGCGCAGGCCTGCAATTGCACACCGACGCCTCCGGGGCAGTCGGCTTTGGGGCCTACTTCAGAGGGGAATGGTGCGCACAACCCTGGCCGGAGGCATGGCGGGTGGCCGGGTGGACTAAAAACATGCTGCTGCTAGAGCTCTTCCCGATAATAGTAGCAGTGGAGTTATGGGTCGACAGGCTGGCAAACAAGAGCATAGTATTTTGGTGCGATAATTTGGGGGTGGTGCAGGCGATCAGCAATCAGAAGGCGGAGTCACCACAGGCGCTTAAGCTACTGAGGCACCTAGTGCTATGCTGCTTGCAAAAGAACATAGACCTCGCAGCGCGCCACGTCCCGGGAGTGGAGAACGAGATTGCAGATGCGCTTTCAAGGTTACAGTGGGATAGATTCAGGTCGCTCGCGCCTGAACCCAAGTTGGTAGGCTTACAGTGTCCCGATTATGTCTGGCAGATTATCAAGCCGGTCTAGCAAAGCTAGCGCGAAGGGCCGTAGCACCGCGAACACTGAAGACATACGAGGCAGCCTTCAGCGAGTGGCAGGCATTCCGGATAGGAAAAGGAGAGGCGGGTAAGAACGCTTGCGAGGAACTGATGGAGTACGTGTGGCAGGGGTATAACAGGGGGCGATCCAAGGCGGCCATGTCCGCGGCGCTAGCAGGGATAGCATACTTCTCAAAGCTCGAAGGGGGGGAGGACCCTACGAAGTCATTTTTGTTGGCAAAGGCCCTAAAAGGGTGGGCGAGAGAGCAAGCGGCGCCAGGCGACGCGCGTAGGCCCATAGGCCGCCCCATGCTTAAGAACTTAATAGAAGTGGTCAGCCGCATCGCGGCAGACGAGTATGAGACAGGGCTCTTCCGCCTGGCATTCTCCCTCGCCTTCTTCGGAGCCTTCATGGTAGGGGAGCTAGTAGCGAGCGCCAAAAATTCAAAGGATTCGGGCCTGTTGTCAGGTAACGTAGCGGTGGAAAAGGAGAGGGTGCTCTGCAAAATCCACAAATCAAAAACTGATCAGTCGGGACGGGGGCGCTGGGTATCGATAGGCAGACAGGAAGAGGAGAGCACGTGCGCAGTGATACTAGCAAGTAAGTACGAACAGAAGCGCCCGCAAGGGCACTGGCCCCAGTGGCTGGTGCATGGTAACGGTTCCCCTTTGACTAAGTTTCAGTTCCAAAGCATATTCAAGAAAGGGCTGCAGGCGTTGCAGCTTCCCATCGGGCAATACGGGACCCATTCCTTTAGGATAGGGGCAGCAACTTGCGCGGCGGCCGAGGAGTTATCAGCGGGTGAAATAAAAAATTTAGGCAGGTGGAAGTCAGGAGCATACTGTTAGGTGCCGCGGTCCGCGGCGCCGCTCGGTCTGCTTCCGAGCGATGCTCACGGCCGCCGCACCTCCCTCCCTGCCCGCCCGGCGCCTAGCAACGCCAGGACGCCATGCGTACTGTAGCCGCCGGGTCCCTGGCAACGCTAGGACACCGGGCGTCCACAGCCGCTGGGTCCATAGCAACGGGGACGCCATTGGCAGACCGCGTTCCCCGTTGTCAGATAAAGATTGATTAGTTGCTCGTGCAGCAGGGCAGCTGCACGGCAACTAGTAATTAGGGTCTGGGGGGCTGGTCTTGCTGGCCCTCCTGTCATTGGCCAGCAGGGCCTTTTTATGGGAGCCAGCACACTGCAGCCTCGCCGGTGATAGCTTCCTGTATGCTGTTCCTGCCTTGCAACGTCTGTTCCTGGTCAGCTGTATCTGGTCGATCCTGCTCCCTGCGCTCCTGAGTCCTGGAGTTCTGAAGACGGTCCTGGGAATCCTTCCTGTCCAAGTGAACCTGTTGCAGTCATCTGGGGGTTCCCGCTTGTTGGGGTTCTCTCCCGGTTTCGTGAGTAGCGGCTTCTGCCGCGGGTTGCGGCCTAGGCCGCTTAGTCCTTGTGTTAATTTTGTATTGGTGGTTTTTGTGGAGGTTTCCGCTTTTCACTGTTCTCCCTGGTACACGGCGGTGCCGTGTGGGGGTGTGGACACTGGACAGTGGTGTCTTTGTTGTTCTTTTCCTTTGTCGGCGTGCCGCACATATATTTAGTTTTAGGGTAGTTAGTAGCCCCTAGCTTTCTGTTTGCTTTAATTAGAGGTCCCCTTGTTATTATCCTGTCTCGGCTCACGCCTTGTCTCACTCTAAAACCTGGGGGCATCGGAGTTGGGCAGACCTAAGCCGCCCTTCAAACGCGGCTGCCGTGGGCCCAAGAAACCATAGTCACTCAGGCGTGAACTGACCACACGGGTAAAACAATGGAGGTAGGGTGCTAGGGGCTATTCCCGTACCATCCCTTATTTCAGCGTCACGTCCTGGTGCTCTGGACTCACTACGCAACATCTCTCTAGTTCTGAGCATCAGGAACGTAACATTATCACCGGGCAAAAAAAAAAAACTATAAAGAGTTATTTGTTTTTGGTGGGCCTTGAAATTCGGCCTCATGAATCCGGCAGTATTAGGACCGAATCCCAGCCAGCTTTTGGCCAACCAGATTCAGGAACTAACTCAGATGGTTCAGGATCTTACTCTTCGGGTGAGATCGCAGGAAGATCTTTTGCGAGCCTCCCCGAGTATGATTCCAGAACCAAAGATGCACCTTCCTGACCGTTTTTCAGGTAACCGAAAGGATTTTTTTAATTTCAAGGAAGCTTGTAAGCTTTATTTTCGTTTAAGGCCCCGATCCTCTGGTACTGAGTCTCAACGGGTCGGGATAGTGATGTCATTACTACTGTCAGGAATCGACTCACCACAGTTACATCTGTCCGTCGGTGCGGACTCCGTCCGGGGTCCCTACGTTTTGCTGTCACCCGACTCCCTGTTGCCGGACGTCATCCTAGGCCTGGGAGCACTCCTGTTGTCAGCAGGCGTGAGAGCACGCTGCGTTCCCGCCGGGCCGCAGCATGGGCGCCGCCATGACAGTCTCCATCAGCCTGAGTACGGCGGCCAATCCGGAGCTTGGCCGCACCTCCTTGTTCCACTCCAGCCAATGTCTGCACACCAGGGGGTATATCAGGAGCTGCAGGATGAGCCTGTGGTAGTCCTGAACTTTGTGTCACTCCTGCGACCCATGTGCCTGGATCCTCCGTGTTCCTGGTTACCTTCCTGGATCCTCCGTGTTCCTGGTTACCTTCCTGTTCCTCCGTCTTCCTGGTTACCTTCCTGCATCTCCGTGGAACTACAAGCATCAGCAATCCCTGCGTTTACTATCTGGCTCCACACCTATCTACATCCATAGTGTGCTTCAGCCTCAGCAGTAGAGACTCTCTCTCTCCAGGTGCATTCCATCATCTCACCTGTGAAGCAGCTTGTTAGCTGCCTGTGCTTCATCAACTGCACTGTGAACTTTTACCAAGTCTCCTGCATCTGCTACCAGGTTTGCTACCATATATCACCATCTCTGCTGGCTCCACGTTTTAAACAACTCTGGTTCCCATACCAGTGACTTTATCCATCATACTGTCATATTACATTTGCCATAGACTCTCAGCTTTTACGCTGCACCATTATCATTGCATTCCTTACTGTTTATTTCTGCTGCCTTATTGTGTGAACTTTTCTGTTAATAAAACATCATTGCGCCCATGCGCAGAAACCCAATCCAGCCTCCTCACTTCTTCCATCCTACCTCCACTGACCCACTAGCGCCCCCTCCGGGGACACGAGCTAAACCAAACCTGACAGTAAGTTCAGGACCGATGGACTCGGACGGTGGTCAGAGTGTGGGGTCAGGGGCCTTACAAAATCTGGTCTCCCGCTTGGATGGTCAAGAGGCTGTGCAGCAGCAGATGTTTCAGTTCCTGCAAGGGATGTCCTCCCGGATTGATACACTGCAACAATCCCTGCCTAGTGTACCTGCTTCTCCAGTTCCAGTTACCCCAGCACCTGCAAGTGCTGTGAGCTCTTCTATGTCGGCAGCATCAGCTCCAGTGTCACGCTTGCACCTGCCCGTGCCCAGCAAATATGATGGCAGTCCGAAGCTATGTCGCGGGTTCCTTAACCAATGTGAAATCCAGTATGAATTATTATCACACAATTTCCCCACGCCAAGATCCAAGGTTGCCTACATTATCTCACTGCTCTCTGGTTCTGCCTTGAGTTGGGTGTCTCCTCTGTGGGAACGTGCTGACCCTCTGATGAACAACTACGCTGAATTCGTTTCAACCTTCAGACGCATCTTTGACGAACCGGGTCGTGCAACATCAGCCTCTGCAGATCTTATTCAGCTTCGTCAAGGTACCCGGAGTATGGGCCAATATGTCATCCAGTTCCAGACATTAGCCGCAGAGATCCAGTGGAATAACCAAGCCCTGGTAGCAGCCTTCTGGCATGGACTTTCGGATCGGATCAAGGATGAACTGGCAACCCGTGATATCCCTGAGCAATTGTCTGAACTAATCTCTCTGTGCATCAAGTTGGACTCTCGCATTCGCGAACGCAACAGTGAGCGTGCTCGTAGTGAGCCTCGCAAGTCAAGAATGGTACCTTCAGTACAATTTCAGCCTCCACCTTCTGATGAGCCTATGCAAATTAATAGGTCCCGCTTAACTCCTGAGGAGCGGTCAAGAAGACTCCGTGAGAGACTGTGTCTTTATTGTGCGGCTACAGGTCACCAGATTAATTCCTGTACAGTGCGTTCGGGAAACGCCAGATCCTGACTTGTAAAGGAGGAGTCAAGTTGGGATCTTCTAGACAAGCTCCTTCAAATCAAGACCTTATTCTTCCTGTGACTTTAGAGACTACGGCTGGACTCCAATCTGCAACTGCGTTGGTGGACTGTGGAGCCGCGGGAAACTTTATCACTCAGGCTGCAGTAGATAAGTTTCATTTGCCTGTCTGCAAACTCTCATATCCAGTCTACATTACTGCAGTGGATGGTAGCCGAATTTCCAAGGGCTATATCTCTCACCAGACCAAGCCAGTGGTACTGGGAGTCGGGTTCCTGCATTCTGAATTAATAAAGTTTTTAGTTATTCCTCAGGCAACCCAGGAGATTGTGTTGGGTATGCCCTGGCTCCAACTACATAATCCGCGGATTGATTGGTCCACGTTACAACTCACTTCCTGGGGTTCACATTGCCGTTAGTCCTGCTTAGCTCAAGTTTACCCTATAAGGTCTTCTGAAGTCAAGTCCCAGTCAAGTCTTCCTGTGGCCTACCAAGATTTCTCTGACGTCTTCAGTGAAAAGGCTGCTGATGTTCTGCCGCCCCATAGAGAGTGGGATTGCCCCATAGACCTCATTCCCGGCAAAAAACCACCTAGGGGGCGTACGTATCCGTTATCTGTTCCTGAAACCGAGGCGATGAGCGATTACATCAGGGAGAACTTACAGAAGGGATTCATCCGCCCCTCATCTTCACCCGCTGGTGCGGGCTTTTTCTTTGTTAAAAAGAAGGATGGAGGATTACGTCCATGCATCGACTACCGGGGTCTCAATGACATTACCATCAAAACTAGCTATCCATTACCCCTCATCACTGAGTTGTTTGATAGAGTCAAGGGAGCCCGCATCTTCACCAAGTTAGATCTCCGCGGTGCCTATAATCTCATCAGAATCCGTAGTGGTGACGAATGGAAGACAGCTTTTAATACTCGAGATGGTCATTACGAGTACCTGGTAATGCCATTCGGGTTGAGCAATGCCCCAGCAGTATTCCAGCACTTCGTTAACGAAATCTTCCGTGACGTTCTGTATAAGTATCTTGTAGTTTACCTGGATGATATCCTCATCTTCTCCCAAGATATCTCTTCTCATCGTCTACAAGTCCGTGAGGTCCTCCGACGTCTTCGTGAGAACCGTCTCTACAGCAAGTTGTCCAAGTGTACTTTTGAAGTTTCTTCCATACCCTTCCTGGGGTATATAATTTCCGGATCGGATCTCCAGATGGACCCGACAAAGTTGGAAGCTATTGCCAA
Organism: Pseudophryne corroboree; assembly: GCF_028390025.1. Lineage (NCBI taxonomy): Eukaryota > Metazoa > Chordata > Amphibia > Anura > Myobatrachidae > Pseudophryne > Pseudophryne corroboree. Next base: position 233,541,228 of record NC_086444.1, read on the forward strand.
TTGGTCCATTCCGAATACTCTCAAGTCCATTCAGCGATTCCTGGGATTCGCTAATTATTATAGGAAGTTCATCCAAGGATTCTCAACTCTCATCGCTCCTATTACCAGCTTAACTCGGAAGGGGGCAGATCATTCCAACTGGTCAGAAGAAGCTTTAGCCGCATTTCAAAAAAATCAAGCTGGCTTTCATGTCTGCTCCAGTTCTGTCTCAACCAGATGTTAACAAGCCATTCGAGTTGGAGGTGGATGCTTCCACAGTAGGAGTTGGAGCTGTTCTCTCCCAGAAGGGAACTGATGGGAAGATTCACCCTTGTGGATTTTATTCTCGTAAATTCCTTCCTGCAGAAGCTAACTATTCCATTGATGACCAAGAACTACTGGTGATCAAGCTGGCCCTTGAGGAATGGAGGTATCTCCTGGAAGGGGCCAAATTTCCATTCAACATCTATACGGATCATAAAAATCTGCTTTACTTAAAGGCAGCCCAGTGTCTTAATCCTCGCCAGTCCCGGTGGGCTATGTTCTTTTCTCGTTTTAACTTTAAGCTTCATTTCCGCCCAGGTTCCCAGAATATCAAAGCAGACGCTTTGTCCCGATCTATGGAGTCCAAAGAAGGGACGTCCGATCCAGTTCCGCATTTCATCCTGAATCCTGTCGTATTTGCTTCATCTCAAGTTTCTCCTGCTCCGCCTCCTGGTAAGACTTTTGTTTCCCCAGAACTGCGTCCCAAGTTGCTGTCTTGGGCTCATCAGTCCAAATTTACTGGGCATCCTGGTGTCCTAAAGACCTTCAAGTTTCTCTCCGAGACATACTGGTGGCCGAAGATGAAAGTCGACATCAAAGACTTTGTTGCATCCTGTCCTAAGTGTGCGCAGCACAAGACTCCTCGTCAGTCTCCAGCAGGTCAGTTACAGCCATTATCTATTCCCAGCCGTCCCTGGTCACACCTGTCCATGGATTCCATCTCCGACCTTCCCTCTTCTCAAGGATATAATACCATCTGGGTTGTGGTTGACAGGTTTACCAAAATGGCTCATTTTGTTCCTCTCCAGGGTCTCCCTTCTGCCCCAAAACTTGCTCAAATCTTCCTACGGGAGATTTTCCGTTTACATGGACTGCCCACTGAAATTATATCTGACCGTGGAGTTCAGTTCGTGGCAAGGTTTTGGAGAGCCCTTTGTTCTGCCATGCAAGTCAGTCTCAAGTTTTCGTCGGCTTACCACCCTCAGACAAATGGGCAGACAGAGAGGGTAAACCAAGAGTTGGAAACCTTTTTAAGACTTTATGTTTCATCTTCTCAGGATGACTGGTTGGATCTGCTTCCGTGGGCCGAATTTGCCCACAACTTCCGCTACCATACTGCTACAGAAACAACTCCATTCTTTGCTGTATATGGACAACATCCTCGTGTTCCGGATTTTCAAGACCTTCCTAACATCGATGTTGCTGCCGCCACTGTTGTTTTGGGTCAGTTCTCTTCAACCTGGAAGAAGATTCATGCTTCCCTCAAGAAAGCTTCCAGTCGTTATATGTTCTTTGCTGACCGGAAAAGACGCGCAGTTCCTAGCCTGAAGCCTGGTGACAAGGTTTGGCTCTCCACTCGGAACCTCCGTCTTAGAGTGCCATCGATGAAGTTCGCACCACGCTTCATCGGTCCCTTCACCATCGAAAAAGTCATCAGTCCTGTGGCTTACAAACTCAAATTGTCTCCTTCATTACGAATTCCTAATGCCTTTCATATCTCTCTCCTCAGACCGTTAGTCCTGAATCGCTTCCAAAGAGCTCTTCCAGTTGGTCCCAGAATACGAACCCAGCGGGGCGTAGAGTTTGAAATAGAGAAGATTCTGGATTCTCGTTGCCGGTACGGTCGTTTGCAATACCTCATCGACTGGTCCGGTTATGGTCCTGAGGAGAGAAGCTGGGTGAATTCTTCTGACGTCCATGCTCCAAGGTTGGTCCGTATCTTCCACAGAACTCACCCTTCCAAGCCACGTGGGTGTTCGGTGCCCACCCATAAAGGAGGGGGTACTGTCAGGAATCGACTCACCACAGTTACATCTGTCCGTCGGTGCGGACTCCGTCCGGGGTCCCTACGTTTTGCTGTCACCCGACTCCCTGTTGCTGGACGTCATCCTAGGCCTGGGAGCACTCCTGTTGTCAGCAGGCGTGAGAGCACGCCGCGTTCCCGCCGGGCCGCGGCATGGGCGCCGCCATGACAGTCTCCATCAGCCTGAGTACGGCGGCCAATCCGGAGCTTGGCCGCACCTCCTTGTTCCACTCCAGCCAATATCTGCACACCAGGGGGTATATCAGGAGCTGCAGGATGAGCCTGTGGTAGTCCTGAACTTTGTGTCACTCCTGCGACCCATGTGCCTGGATCCTCCGTGTTCCTGGTTACCTTCCTGGATCCTCCGTCTTCCTGGTTACCTTCCTGTTCCTCCGTCTTCCTGGTTACCTTCCTGCATCTCCGTGGAACTACAAGCATCAGCAATCCCTGCGTTTACTATCTGGCTCCACACCTATCTACATCCATAGTGTGCTTCAGCCTCAGCAGTAGAGACTCTCTCTCTCCAGGTGCATTCCATCATCTCACCTGTGAAGCAGCTTGTTAGCTGCCTGTGCTTCATCAACTGCCCTGTGAACTTTTACCAAGTCTCCTGCATCTGCTACCAGGTTTGCTACCATATATCACCATCTCTGCTGGCTCCACGTTTTAAACAACTCTGGTTCCCATACCAGTGACTTTATCCATCATACTGTCATATTACATTTGCCATAGACTCTCAGCTTTTACGCTGCACCATTATCATTGCATTCCTTACTGTTTATTTCTGCTGCCTTATTGTGTGAACTTTTCTGTTAATAAAACATCATTGCGCCCATGCGCAGAAACCCAATCCAGCCTCCTCACTTCTTCCATCCTACCTCCACTGACCCACTAGCGCCCCCTCCGGGGACACGAGCTAAACCAAACCTGACAACTACAAGGCGATCCGCAAACCTGGGCTTTTGGGCTAAAAGCCGATGATGTTGCCTTGCTTTCTGTAGATGCCTTTTTTAAGTCCCTAGGCCTTTTGTATGATGACCCTGATAGGGAAGCGTCGGCTGAGAGCCACCTGCGTGCACTTAAGCAAGGGAAAAATCCAGCAGAGGCGTATTGTACCGAGTTTCGCCGTTGGTCGAACGACTGTGGCTGGAATGACCCGGCCCTGTGCAGTCAGTTTCGCCTCGGTTTGTCTGAAGTTATTAAAGACAGTCTCCTTCAGTACCCCGCTCCAGAGACTTTAGACAAACTCATGGAGCTTGCTATTAAAATTGATCGTCGTCTCCGGGAGCGGAGGGCTGAAAGAGGAGCTAGTTTCAGGCCTAGTCCATGTGTGTATACTTTCCCTGAGGACGTCGAGGAGCCCATGCAAATGGGTTTCTCCCGGCTGTCCCCAGAGGAAAGAACCAGAAGGCTAAATTCTGGTCTTTGCTTGTATTGTGGTGGCAAGGGACATATCGCGCGTAATTGCCCGAATAAGCAGGGAAACGCTCTGACCAAGTGAATAGTGAGGGGGTTCACTTGGGTCTGCAACTGATCTCCTCTAATGATTCCTTATTAGTTCCTGTAAAAATTTCCTTTGGTAGTCTCAGTTCGTTGGTGTCGGCCTTCGTCGACAGTGGAGCTGCTGGAAATTTCATGGATCTTGGTTGGGCTCAGGCTTTGGGCGTTCCACAGATACCTTTGGATAAACGTATCGCCATGCACGGTTTGGATGGTGGTCCGCTTTCTAATGGGGTAATCACTCACCGCACACCTCCAGTACAACTGACAGTGGGGGCCCTACATTCGGAGAAAATCGAATTTTACCTTACCCATTGTCCGGCTGTCCCCGTAGTGTTGGGTCACCCCTGGCTTGCCTTTCATAATCCCACCATAGATTGGCGGTCTGAGGAGATTTCCCGATGGGGTCCCTTTTGTGTTAAGGAATGTATTTCCCGTCCAGTCCGGGTTGCGGCAGTCACCCCAGAACTTATTCCTTTGGAATATCAGGACTTTGCCGATGTTTTCTCCAAGGGTAATGCGGATATTCTGCCCCCTCATCGGTCCTATGACTGCGCTATTGACTTAGTTCCCGGTGCCTCTTTGTCTAAAGGGAGACTATATGCCCTGTCTGGGCCGGAAACTACGGCAATGAATGATTATGTACAGGAGAGCCTGAAAAAAGGCTTCATTAGGCCCTCGAAATCTCCCTTGAGTGCAGGGTTCTTTTTTGTTGAGAAATAAGATGGGTCGCTCAGACCATGTATTGATTATCGGGCTCTGAATAAAATTTCTGTTAAAAACACCTACCCCTTGCCACTGATTTCAGTACTATTTGATCAGCTCCGGACTGCCGTTATCTTTTCCAAGATCGATCTTAGAGGGGCTTACAATCTCATCCGAATAAAATCTGGGGATGAGTGGAAGACGGCTTTCAGCACACAGTCGGGACATTATGAATACCTGGTGATGCTGTTTGGGCTGTCTAATGCTCCTGCTGTATTTCAAGATCTCATTAACAACGTCCTTCGCGACTTTCTAGGAAAGTTCGTAGTCGTTTATTTAGATGACATTTTGATTTACTCTGAGTCTTTTGAACAACATATTACCCATGTGCGACTGGTCCTTCAGAAGTTACGGGAAAATCATTTGTACGCCAAACTGGAGAAATGTGATTTCACCATCACAGAAGTGTCCTTCCTGGGGTATATTATTTCTCCTAAGGGGTTTTTCATGGAACCGAAAAAACTCCAGGCCATCCTAAATTGGGCACAACTCACAAACTTAAAAGCAATTCAGCGCTTTTTAGGGTTTGCAAATTACTATAGGCGTTTTATTCATACCTTCTCAGATTTGGTTGCTCCTATTGTGGCATTGACTAAAAAAGGAGCGGACCCTTCCAATTGGTCGCCTGAAGCCAAGTCTGCCTTCCTGGCATTAAAGCAGGCCTTTGTCTCAGCTCCAGTACTCAGACACCCTAACCCGGATCTCCCCTTTATTGTCGAGGTAGATGCCTCAGAGGTTGGAGTGGGGGCTATCCTTTCTCAGGAAGACCCGGAGTCTCAGGAATTACACCCATGTGCCTTCATGTCCAGAAAATTCTCCTCCGCACAATCCAACTATGATGTTGGTAATCGAGAATTGTTGGCAGTTAAATGGGCTTTCGAGGAGTGGAGGCACTGGCTGGAAGGAGCTAGGCATACCATTACAGTGTTTACTGACCACAAGAACCTGCAGTATATTGAGTCAGCTAAACGGCTTAATGCTCGACAGGCACGTTGGGCGCTGTTTTTTTCTTGTTTCAGGTTTATAATCACCTTCAGGCCTGGTTCCAAGAATACAAAAGCCGATGTCCTGTCACGTTGTTTTCTTCCGGTTCACAATAACCACCCGGCTACTACCCCCATAGTCCCATCGTCTGTCATCCGGGCTGGCCTCACACAGGATTTATTTACACAGCTAGTCCAGCTTCAGCAGCAGGCTCCCAAAGTCACTCCTGCAGATCGTCTCTTCGTCCCTGAATTTCTGAGGGGCACTGTTCTAGCTGAGTTTCATGATAATAAGGTATCTGGTCATCCGGGTATCACTAAGACCTTGGAGTTAATCTCTCGCTCAGTGTGGTGGCCTAATCTTTCTAAAGATGTAAGGGAATTTGTCCGTTCCTGTCAGGTTTGTGCTCAGTACAAGGTCTCTCGATCGTTGCCGGTCGGGCAGCTCATGCCTCTAGCCGTTCCTCTCAGGCCATGGTCACATATATCCATGGATTTCGTGGTGGACCTTCCTCTTTCAGCTGGGTTTCGAGTCATTTGGGTGGTAGTAGACCGTTTTAGTAAGATGGCCCACTTCATTGCTCTCCCCCGATTACCCTCAGCTCAAGGGTTGGCAGTTTTGTTTCTCCGCCATGTGTTCAGGCTCCATGGTTTACCCAGGGATATTGTCTCTGATCGGGGACCGCAATTCATCGCCCGTTTCTGGAAACATTTTTGTGCCTCATTAAATATGAAACTCTCTTTAACATCTGGGTACCATCCACAGTGTAACGGACAAACTGAACGTGTTAATCAGTCGTTAAAACAGTATTTACGGCTATATTCGGCCAAACTTCAGAATGATTGGTCTGAATTTCTTCCTTTGGCCGAGTTTGCCTATAATAACTCTTGTCATTCTTCCACCAAGGAGTCCCCATTCTTTTCGGTCTTGGGCTTTCATCCTAGAGCCAATTCTTTTTACCCTCATTCTCCAGTCTCCTCGTTGACCTTAACTTCCCGTCTCAGAATGATTTGGAAAAAGGTGCACCTTGCCCTTAAGAAGGCTGCCTTCCGAGAAAAAAAAATGTCTGATAGGTGCACGCCCATGCACTTTTAAGGTGGGAGATAAGGTGTGGTTGTCAACCCGCAACATCAAACTCCGACAACTCTCGGCTAGATTGGGACCCAAATTTATTGGACCGTTCCTTATCGTTAAGAAGGTCAACCCAGTTGCTTTTCAGCTACGGTTGCCTAAATCACTCAAAATTGGCAATACTTTTCACTGTTCCCTTCTGAAGCAGTATATTTCTTCCAGGAGATTCCCTCAGAAGACTTCCCAGGGTAGACCTCCGGTGGATGTTCAGGGGCAACAAGAGTTCTTGGTGGAGAAAGTTTTAGATTCCAAAGTTTCTCGGGGCCGGCTTTATTTTTTGGTTCACTGGAAAGGCTATGGCCCGGAAGAAAGGTCTTGGGTCCTGGATAACAATTTACATGCCCCTAAACTTAAGAGATTATTCTTTCAGGAATTTTCTCAGAAACCCGGCTTTAGGGGTTCTTTAACCCCTCCTCAAGGGGGGGGTACTGTTAGGTGCCGCAGTCCGCTTCGCCGCTCGGTCTGCTTCCGAGCGACGCTCACGGCCGCCGCACCTCCCTCCACGCCTAGCAACGCCAGGACGCCGTGCGTACTGTAGCCGCCGGGTCCCTGGCAACGCTAGGACGCCGGGCGTCCACAGCCGCTGGGTTCATAGCAACAGGGACGCCATTGGCAGACCGCGTTCCCCGTTGTCAGATAAAGATTGATTAGTTGCTCGTGCAGCAGGGCAGCTGCACGGCAACTAGTAATTAGGGGCTGGGGGGCTGGTCTTGCTGGCCCTCCTGTCATTGGCCAGCAGGGCCTTTTTATGGGAGCCAGCACACTGCAGCCTCGCCGGTGATAGCTTCCTGTATGCTGTTCCTGCCTTGCAACGTCTGTTCCTGGTCAGCTGTATCTGGTCAATCCTGCCCCCTGCGCTCCTGAGTCCTGGAGTTCTGAAGCCGGTCCTGGAAATCCTTCCTGTCCAAGTGAACCTGTTGCAGTCATCTGGGGGTTCCCGCTTGTTGGGGTTCTCTCCCGGTTTCGTGAGTAGCGGCTTCTGCCGCGGGTTGCGGCCTAGGCCGCTTAGTCCTTGTGTTAATTTTGTATTGGTGGTTTTTGCGGAGGTTTCCGCTTTTCACTGTTCTCCCCTGTACACGGCGGTGCCGTGTGGGGGTGTGGACAGTGGTGTCTTTTGTTGTTCTTTTCCTTTGTCGGCGTGCCGCACATATATTTAGTTTTAGGGTAGTTAGTAGCCCCTAGTTTTCTGTTTGCTTTAGTTAGAGGTCCCCTTGTTATTATCCTGTCTCGGCTCACGCCTTGTCTCACTCTAAGACCTGGGGGCATCGGAGTTGGGCAGACCTAATCCGCCCTTCAAACGCGGCTGCCGTGGGCCCAAGAAACCATAGTCACTCAGGCGTGAACTGACCACACGGGTAAAACAATGGCGGTAGGGTGCTAGGGGCTATTCCTAAGCACATCCTGTAGGACAAGGGGGGAGGAGAGTTACCTGTGAGGTACAAAAGATCAGGAAAGGCAGGCAGGCTTCCTCTTACATGCTGGACAAGGATCCAAGAAGGCACCCACCCTCCCGCCCTGGTGATGGGCCAGTTTCGGCACATAGGCAGTGGACATGTTGATTAACTGGAATTTTAGAATTTTTTATTTTCGGTGTAGGCACCGGTAGGCCATTTCTGAGTTTAATATCAATGTGCAAAGTTGGTTAAATGGAAAATTTGAATTACTTTTAATGCCGATGGAGGCACCGTCAGGCCATTTCGAAGTTTAATTATCACCTGATATGAGAGGTCCAGCAGGCGCGGCAAGCAGTGCTCCTCGGCGGTCTGTAGTAGCGCATCATCGGTTGGCCAGCACTTCCCCCAGATACTCGGCGAGTTTGTCGTGGCCTCAAGGGCCGACACGGTCGTCATCTTAAGGGTGGACCGGTGCTATGCCAATGGTGGGAAGTGGTACCACTCAGCTAACTTGCGCATGGGCGGGCCTTAGGTTCCGACCCGTTGTTTAATTTTAAGAGGAACTTAATATTGAGACTGTAGCCGGGGGCACGCACTGCTTTCTCGCCACCCACTTATAAGAGTACCAATTCTAATTTGATCAATAAATTTGGCTGTGACCTTTTAAATCGCAATTCAATTGTCCGAGTGATTATTGGGGAGAAAGGTGGTAGGGGGTGAGGGGCGAGTGTATTAATAAAACCAATGGACGGCTTAAAGCTATTTTCAGGGCTGCTCAGTGCAGCCCTCCTTGTTAGCTGCCTGCACTGCAGGCACCAACTTACAAACCTGAGCTCCTGTGCACGGAGGAGTGGTTATAAAGGAGGCGGTGCTAAGCATCCTGGGAACAGTCAAAGCTTTTAGCCTGTTGGTGCCTTGGATCAAGATCCAACCATACACCCCCGATGTTATCCCAGTGGAACCCCAGTGTACCCCGCTGCAGAAAGAATAATAACTAAAGCAAATAGAAATTAGGTGGAAATGTCATCTTTCCTTACATGTCAAAGCAGCTCTGGTTGTACGATAAATAATCAGAAGTTGTTCATGGCATTCTGCAGAGTGCTGACAGATTTTTCATAAACTATATGCCACATCTTTAGGGCCTAATTCAGACCTGATCGCTCCTTTGCAAATTTGCAGAGGTTTGCGGTTGGATAGTCACCGCCCAGAGTGAAATTCCATCCCAGGCAAGTCTCTGTACGCCGTGTGAAAAGTTTTGCAAATGCCGGTAGGCTGCAAATCCGCTCACAACTCACTCACCATCGAATGTTTTTTTCCAGTCCGTGCATAGCCCAGGACTTACTCCTAAAGTGCGAAAGAAACAGGCTGGTCGGGCCGGAGCTGACGTCACCCTCCCTAAAAACACTTGGGCACGCCTGCATTTTTCCTGACACTCCCAGAAAACATTCAGTTTCCACCCCCAAACGTCCGCTTCCTGTCAATCAACACTGATTTCTTTTGCAGTTTGGCCTCGGGCGTGCACATTACGATCCATATGCATGTGTAGTCATTCGATAATCGACCGCCTTGCAAATTCGCACAACAGCGATCAGGTCTGAATTATCCCCCTAGTCATTTACTTAAATCAATGAATATACTTCCCATGAAAATTGTCATTTATTTAGTTCCACTTTAAATAATAAATTATATCTACCATGTTACTTTAATCATGTTCTAGTGCAGTTATGCTCATTATTTTAGTAAGCTGTCAATTGTCTCTGCGCTATTTTCCTGGGAACCTAAAGACAGTTCTCCTTAAATTATATTAGGGACTAGCTGAGTACCTGTTCTTTGCTACAGAATTTCAAGTATAATCAGAGAGATGAAAAAGTGCTCATATTTAGCAAATTTAATACTGCTTTTAAAATAGGCTCACTTGTGGTAGGATGTTGTTGAGTAGGGTTGGGTACGCGTTACCCAGTGATGTGCGGTAGCGTGAGGCAGGTGAGGCAGAGCCTTTCCTGTCATACTAACATTTGTGCCAGAGTTTTGACTGTATAAAGTATATGAAAAATACAAAGAATATGTTTGAAATATCTTCTTTGCATTATTCTAATAATTTTTATAGCCAAAACTCTGGAGTAAAAAGTCTATGGGTGGTGAGGCAGTGCCTCACCTGGCTAACTTTACGCACATCTCTGATCAAAACTCACCAAATTTCCAGCAATATATACTGTTACACCTGTGTATAATGCCCAGATGTACGCTTTGGCTCATATATTGTGTGTAATTCTGGCTCTGTTGCTAGCCAGTGCCTCCTGAGCTATTTAGCTCACCGCACGTCCCTGGCGTTACCGCTGCTGGGGATCCCGGCGGTCAGCATACCGGCAGCAAAATGCCAGCGGGGGGAGCACAACAAGCCCCTTGCGGGTCTCGCCACGGTGTCGTGGACAACCACGAGTGGCAATAGTACTCGCTAGTCAGCATGCAGACTGTTGGTATTTAGAGGGGTGCGGGATGTAACCGTCGGTAATGTAACCTGGCGGTCTCCTGACCACGGTCACATAACTACATGCCGTTGAGAACTGGTAGCATCAAAGTGCCCCCCCATGAAACTGCTCGAGAACACACCAAAACAATAAACAATTTTATTTTACGGGAATCTGTAGTCTCTGTGCCTTATTTTCTGGACAACGGGATATACCTAAAGTTAACTGGTTAGTTTATCACAGAAGATCAGCAACAGGACATGTCCCGCCCGCCGCTACCAAACTTTGTCAGGCTGCACCTCCAGGTAGGCCTTCCCCCGATTGATGCTGTCAAAAGACTGACACTGAGGAAAATAATCCGCTTCCTTCTCTGCCCAGTCCCGCCTCTGATGCTGTCCTGCTCAGTGCTGTAAATGCTGGGACGACTGTCCAAGCTCCGCCCGCTGTATGTTAAATATGTGATGTTTGCAGGGATAGGCTGACTCTGTTCCAAAGGGCCCTAGGTCTCCTTGCTTAGCTTCTCACTCTCCTAAGGGCTCCTCCTTTGAGGTAAATAGGTAAAGATTTTCGCACAACACTTAAGGTCACTGGGAGGGCTGTCGGTACCCTTTACACAGCAGATAAGCAGTTGCTGGCTATCAAGCTTTCCTGTAATGCATTTAAGAGTCAAAATATCTATCTATCTATCCTTTCCTCCTATTGCTTTCTGAGAGGTTTGGCAATGTTTAGTTCAAGTGACAGGTTACCCTCTGATCATTGAGACACTATCCCCGCCTGGCTGGAAATAGGTTGGTTAAGTACTTAGGGCCTAATACAGACCTGATCGCAGCAGCAAATTTGTTAGCTAATGGGCAAAACCATGTGCACTGCAGGGGGGCAGATATAATATTTGCAGAGTTAGATTTGTATGGGTTATATTGTTTCTGTGCAGGGTAAATACCGGCTGCTTTATTTTTACACTGCAATTTAGATTTCAGATTGAACACACCCCACCCAAATCTAACTCTCTCTGCACATGTTTTATCTGCCCCACCTGCACTGCACATGGTTCCGTCCATTAGCTAACAAATTTGCTGCAGCGATCAGGTCTGAATTAGGCCCTTATATCTGAAATAAATAAATATATATATATATCTTCCTTGTAGGTCCGGCTCTCCAATTTCATAGATTACCAACCCGGGTGCCCCCACACCTTTCACAATAGCACAGTTTTCACATACGGCACTCCTGGGCATATATAAATCCAATTTACTCGGCAGACAGGGTAACGTTTCAGTGCCCCCTTTACTGATTCATATATATATATATATATATATATATATATATATATATATATAAGGCAAATACCACTGACTCATCACAAAATCTCTTGAACCATAAGGCTGGACTTCCTTGCCAGTGGCACAGCAGTCCATTATTCAAATAGGGGAGCCACACCCAGTGATGTTTGACAGTGTTTAGGGGTGGCAGTTGATGTGACTTCGCTAATTGAATAATGAACTGCTCTGCAGCTGCAAGAAAGTCCAGGAACAGATCATTGTGTCCTCCCCCCTCCTTCGTAGTCCATAAGGGATATCGGGGAGAACTAGTATTATGGGTATAGATGAGGTCCAAAGGAGCCAGTGCACTTTATATTTCTTCAACTGGGTGTGCTGGCTCCTCCCCTCTATGCCCTCTCTCACAGGCAGTTATAGGTAAAAACGTGCCCGCATGAGAAAAGGACATATATGAGAGAAGGAACAAGATAACAAAAGGTGGTGAGATTTATACACCAGCACACCACAACCATACAACAACCAGCAACGGCTGGAAACAATAACAGTAACAGCTGAACAGGTAACTACAGAACAAGAACCTGCAGAAAAGTCAAAGCACTGAGGTGGGCACCCAATATACCTTATGGACGAGAAAAGGATTTACCAGTAGGTATTAAAATCCTATTTTCTCTAGTATCCATAAGGGAAATTGGGGAGAACTAGTATGATGGGGACGTCCCAAAGCATCCAGAACGGGCGGGAACGTGCAGAGACAGCTGCCCAAACTGGGTATCCTCTTTTACCAGGGTATGAAATTTGTAGAATTTCAAAAAAAGTGTTCTTCCCCGACCAGGTAGCAGCTCGGCATGGTTGCAGGGACGAGACTCCATGGGCAGCCGCCCAAGAAGAGCCCACTGACCTTGTAGAATGGGCCTTTAGAAACTTAGGTACAGGTAAGGCTGCTGACACACAGGCCTGTTGGATAGTAAGCCAAATCCAATGAGCAATAGACTGCTTTGAAGCAGGAGAACCATTTTTCTGCGCATCATAGAGCACGAACAAAGAACCCATCTTTCTGACCCGAGCTGTGCGCCTGACATAGATCTTCAAAGCACGAACAACATCCAAAGTCTCCGGAGGAGCAGAAGCGTCAGGACGGGACCACAATAGGTTGATTCAGGTAAAACGCGGAGGTAAACTTGGGCAGGAACTGCTGTCTGTCCTCATAAAAGACCAAGTAGGAACTTTTAACCTAGCGGGGCCCCTGGTGTGTACTCACCACTGATGTCACCTTCAGGCAGCGTTAGGGCTGTTCGGCGTGCTGCGACTGCGACATCCAAGGCGCAGTGCCCCGCTGAACAAACAGCCCTCAGGACGGTGGTCCTGCAGCGGGGAAGTGGCTCTGCACCTTGTAAGGCCAGTGACCATTCCCTCTCTAACTCCCACGGCACAGGTATGCTGTTGACCAGACAGCATACGAAAAAAAGATATAGGATTTTAATTACCTACCAGTATTACCTTTTCTCATAGTCCGTAGAGGATACTGGGGTCCATTTAGTACCATGGGTTATAGACGGGTCCACTAGGAGCCATGGGCACTTTAAGAGTTTGATAGTGTGGGATGGCTCCTCCCTCTATGCCCCTCCTACCAGACTCAGTCTAGGAAACTGTGACCAAGGAGACAGACATACTTTGAGAGGATAGATAAGGATAGTGGTGAGATTCCGAACCAGCACACAAGAGGAAAGTCAAGCTAACCAAACTTGAAACAGGAACAGCAACCACTGAACCAACATTACTTAACCAAGTAACAGTGCAGGAAGAACGAAGCACCGGACGGGCGCCCAGTATCCTCTACGGACTACGAGAAAAGGATTTACCGGTAGGTAATTAAAATCCTATTTTGTCTTACGTCCTAGAGGATACTGGGGTCCATACAGTACCATGGGGATGTACCAAAGCTCCCAAACCAGGTGGGAGAGTGCTGAGGTTCCTGCAGAACTGATTGACCAAACTGAAGGTCCTCAGAGGCCAAAGTATCGAACTTGTAGAACTTAGCAAACGTGTTCGAACCTGACCAAGTAGCTACTCGGCAGAGCTGTAAAACCGAGACAACCCGGGCAGTGGCCCAGGAAGAACCCACCGATCTAGTAGAGTGGGCCTGTACAGAGTTTGGACATGGCAAACCAGCCATGGAATAAGCATGCTGGATAGTAAGCTTGATCCAGCGTGCAATGGACTGCTTTGACGCAGGACACCCAATTTTATTGGGATCATAAAGAACAAACAGCGAGTCAGATTTTCTGTGACAAGTTGTTCGCTTGACATACACCTTCAAAGCCCTCACAATATCCAAAGACTTTGAAGTAGCAGAGGTGTCGGTGACAACCGAAACCACAATAAGTTGGTTGATGTGAAATGCAGACACCACTGTAGGAAGAAATTGCTGACGAGTTCTGAGTTCAGCTCTGTCCTCATGGAAAATTAAATAGGGACTTTTGTGAGACAAAGCCCCCAGCACCGACACACGTCCTGCTGAAGCCAAGGCCAATAGTGTGATGGTCTTCCACGTAAGATACTTTACGTCCACCTCCTGTAATGGGTCAAATCAGTCCGATTGGAGGAATTGCAGCACCAAATTGAGATCCCAAGGTGCCGTGGAAGGCACAAAGGGAGGTTGAATGTGCAGAACACCTTTCAAGAATGTCTGGACCTCAGGGAGAGAAGCCAATTGTTTCTGAAAGAAAATGGACAAGGCCGAAATCTGGACTTTTATGGAACCCAGACATAGGCCCACATCCACACCTGACTGCAGAAGAAGCAGGAAACGTCCCAGATGAAATTCCACTGCAGAATATTGTCTGCTCTCACACCAAGAGACGTATTTCTTCCAAATACGGTGGTAATGTTTAGACGTTAACACCTTCCAGACTTGGACCATAGTCGGGATTACCTTGTTAGGGATCCCTCTCCTGGCTAGAATCAGCCGTTCAACTTCCATGTCGTCAAACGTACTGTAGCAGCGGTAAGTCTTGATAGATGAATGGGCCCTGTTGCAGAAGATCCTCGCAGGTAGAGGCCACGGATCTTCGAGGAGCATCTCCAGAAGGTCCGCGTACCAGGCCCTTCTTGGCTAGTCCAGAGCAATGAGTATTGCGTGAACCTTTTCCCTTTTTACTCGCTTTAGAATTCTTGGGATCAGAGGAAGTGGAGGAAACACGTACACCATCTGATAGACCCATGGAGTCATCAGGGCATCTACCGCCACTGTCTGTGGGTCTCTCGACCTGGAACAATACCACCTGAGCTTCTTGTAGAGACGAGAGGCCATCATGTCGCTCTGTGGATATCCCCATTGACGTGTCAAGCACCTGAACACTTCCGGGTGAAGGCCCCACTCCCCTGGGTGCAGGTCGTGTCTTCTGAGGAAGTATGCTTCCCAGTTGTCTACTCCTGGAATGAAGACCGCTGACCACGCCACAGCGTTTCTTTCTGACCAAAGGAGAATTCTTGACACCTCTGACATTGTTGCTCTGCTTTCCGCTCCGCCCTGTCTGTTTATGTACGTTACTGCCGTCACATTGTCTGACTGGACCAGAATGGCCGATCTTGAAGAAGATGTGAGGCCTGCAGAAGGGCGTTGTATATGGCCCTGAGTTCCAGAATGTTGATTGGAAGGATGACTTCCTGACTTGGCCATCTTCCTTGAAACTGCACCCCCTGAGTGTCTGCTCCCCAACCCCTGAGGCTTGCGTCTGTGGTTAACAGAATCCAGTTCTGAATTCCGAACCTCCGACCATCGACGAGGTGAGAAGTCTGTAGCCACCACAGAAGGGAGATCCTGGCTTTTGGCGACAGACTGATCCTCTGGTGCATGTGAAGATGCGATCCAGACCATTTGTCCAACAGATCGAGCTGGAAGGGTCTTGCGTGAAACCTTCCATATTGAAGTGCCTCGTAAGAGGCCACCATTTTCCCCAGAAGGCGAATGCAATGATGCACCGATATCCGGGTTGGCTTCAGGACATCCCGAACCATTGACTGGATTACCAATGCCTTTTCCAATGAAAGGAACACTTTCTGCGACTCCGTGTTCAGGATCATTCCTAGGAATGGGAGCGTCCGTGTTGGCTCTAGGTGAGATTTCGGAAGGTTCAGAATCCACCCGTGATCCTGGAGGAGAGACCAATGCTGTCCAGCAACCTTTCCCTGGACAGTGCTTTTATCAGGAGATTGTCCAGGTACGGAATTATGTTCACTCCCTGTTTGCGGAGTAGAAACATGAGGCGGCCAGATCGGAATGTGAAGGTACGCATCCTTGATATCCAGAGACACTAGGAATTCCCCTTCCTTCAGCCTGATTTGAAGAATCTGAGGTGGGAGCTCTTGGAACTCCAGTCTGTAGCCCTGGAAAATAAGATTTATGACCCAGGGATCCTGGCACGAACTTGACCAGATGTGACTGAAGAATTGTAGTCGGGCTCCCACCTGACAGCCCATCTGGCATTGCGGTCCACCGTCATGCTGAAGGCTTTGAGGAAGCACAGCCTGAGCTCTGTTCCTGAGCACTGGCAGTTGCTGGTTTGCGTGGTTTACCTCTTGCGCTGCTGGAGGACATAGAAGCACCCCTGGATTTGTCCTTGAACTTGACCATCCGAAAGGACTGCAACTTAGAAGCTGAATACGTCTTCTTGGTTGGGGGGGCTGCGGAAGGAAGATACGTACACTTACCCGCAGTAGCTGTGGAGATCCATTTGTTTAGTTAATCTCCAAATAAGGCCTCTCCTGTGAATGGTAGGCCTTCCACGCCTTTCCTGGAGTCCGCATCAGCAGTCCACTGGTGTAGCCACAAGCCCCTGCATGCCAACACTGCCATAGCGGTGGTGCGTGCATTAAGCAAGCTTATTTCTATTATGGCTTCCACTATGAAGTTCGCAGAGTCCTGTATATGCTGCAGGGGTAAAACAACATCCCCCTTAGACAAGGAATCTAACCCCACAATTAGGTTACCTGACCATTTTGCAATGGCTTTTGTGATCCACGCACATGCAATAGTGGGTCCTTGGGCCACCCCAGCAGCTGTGTACAATAATTTCAGTGTAGTCTCGATTTTACAAACAACTCTGATAGCCTCTATAAGAGCCTCTATTCCCTGTGACAGAGCCGCATCCCCCCCACCAAATCCACCTCACCATCCTCTATGTCTGACCTTTCAGCGTCAGAGCCAGACTGCAGGATATGAGCCAGAGATCGCTTTTGCGAACAAATGGGAGGGGATTGAGACAATGTTTTGGGGACTGAGTCTCTGTTCATAAACTCATCCACAGTCTGTTTTAAGTATTGCGTCTCTTCCTCATTGCGGAACAATTTTGTTGAAAAAGTGGAGATCATTCCATTAAGAGAATTAATCCACTCCATTTCAGCCCCGCTATCCCTGAGTATCCAGTAGTGAGAAGAACACTACGCTGTACAAGAAACACACTCTTTGCCTGACATAATGTAAATGTGACAGCACACACACACAAGTAAAGGTTAAGCACAAGTAACCCACAAAGAGCCCTTCAGGGAGACACAGAGTTGTTTGGAGCCAGCCTCCAACGCGCCCTTACCGTTAATGCCAAGCTTAGCCGAGTTGCAGACTAAGTACCCTGATTGGGGACTTAGTACACTAATAGTCGCTCCCCCCCTGTTATGACCCCCTGGTACCGCTGAGGTAATTTGGAGTCACACCGTAGGAGCTGCGCGTCCCTGTCAGTGTCTGTGTCCACTGCAGAGGAAAAATGGTGCTGGTGAGCTGCTGAATTCTCTCATAGTGAACCCCGCCCCTTCAATGGCGCACAGTCTTCACGCTTTTTTTATACTGGCTGAGGTAATTTTTGTGCTTAAAATGGAGCAGAACCGTTTTAAGGCTGTGTTTGCCAGTTTGGTACTGTGTACAGTGTACTGAGATGCAGTTGTGTACTGTGTCTGGAGACGCATTCCACCCCGTTTAGAAGCCATGCGTCTCCGTACCCTTGTGCCGTCATAATGGCTGGGTCCCCGCTAACCGGGACGCCTGCTCAGTACTCACCACTCTTCATTCCTCTGGCTCTGTTAGGGGTGGCGGCGTGCTGTGGGAATGTACACTTGCCGTGGTGGGGCTTGCGAATAGTTCCCTCAGGAGCTGTGTCCTGTCAGAGGGGAAAGGGCCCATTAACCCTTCAAGAGGTTGGGCCATTTCTGCCCCCTTCCCCTAAGTCCCATGAAGCAGGCAGGCTGGTGCCAACCAGCCCTGCCTGAAAATAACAAACATAGAAAATAAATGCAGAAAACTCTTCAGGAGCTTCCTTCCTTCAGTGTGACCGGCTCCTCTGGGTACATTTTCTAAACTTAGTCTGGTAGGAGGGGCATAGAGGGAGGAGACAGCCCACACTATCAAACTCTTAAAGTGACCATGGCTCCTAGTGGACCCATCTATACCCCATGGTACTAAATGGAGCCCAGTATCCTCTAGGATATAACAGAAATAAAAGTTTTAAATGAAATTGAAGAAAACTCTCTGGAGCTTAAGCGATGTGCATCGTCTCCTGAGCGCACTTTTTTCTAAACTGCCTGTGGGAGTGGGCATAGAGGGGAGGAGCCAACACACCCGGTTAAAGAAACTTAAAGTGCACTGGGTCCTTTGGACCCCTTCTATACCCATCGTACTAGTTCTCTCCAATATCCCTTATAGATGCTAGAGAAATAACGAGATTTATGGTAAGAACTTACAGTTGTTAAGTCTCATTCTGCGAGGTACACTGGGCTCCACAAGGATTAACATCAGGGTGTAGAGTAGGATTTTGATCCGAGGCACCAACAGGCTCAAAGCTTTTGACTGTTCCCAAGATGCACAGCGCCGCCTCCTCCATGCACAGGGAGCTCAGTTTCGTTAACCAGCCCAATGCAGTAGCAGGTACCAGAGACGACAATCGCTCGTAGCCAATTACACCACACACTCACCGCAGGAGAGGGTGTCAGCGGCTATGCCAATACCAACCCAAAGAAGCTAAGTGCGTCAGGGTGGGCGCCTTGTGGAGCCCAGTGTACCTCGCAGAAAGAGATTTAACAACGGTAACTTCTTACCATAAATCTCATTTTCTGCTGCGGGGTACACTGGGCTCCACAAGGATTGGACAATGGATATGTCCTAAAGCAGTTCCTTATGGGAGGGGACGCACTGTAGCGGGCACAAGAACCCGGCGTCCATCAGATCCACATCTGGAAGGCCCCACGTGTCCACGAGAAGTTGAAACACCTCCGGATGGAGGCTCCATTCTCCTGCATGTACGCCCTGACGACTGAGATAGTCCGCTTCCCAGTTCAGGACGCCCGGAATGAACACAGCGGATATGGCCGGCAGATGGCGCTCCACCCACTGAAGAATCCGTGACACTTCCCTCATTGCCATGCGGCTTCGAGTGCCGCCTTGATGATTTACCGTGGTGGCGTTGCCCGACTGTACTTGAACAGGTCTGTTCTGTATTAGATACTGGGCCATTGTCAATGCGTTTAATACTGCCCGCAGTTCCAGAATATTGATCGGAGCAGAGACTCCTCCTTGGTCCACCGACCCTGAAGAGAGTGTTGTTCCAACACCGCGCCCCAACCTCTCAGACTGGCATCCGTTGTCAGAAGGACCCAGTCGGATATCCAGAAGGGACGGCCCCTGCTCAATTGTTGGTCCTGAAGCCACCAGCTCAGTGACAGGCGGACCTCCGGAGACAAGGAGATCATGTGAGATCTGATATGGTGAGGCAGGCTGTCCCACTTGGTCAGAATTAACTTCTGCAGAGGGCGAGAGTGGAATTGAGCATACTCCATCATGTCGAAAGCCGACACCATGAGACCCAGCACTTGCATTGCCGAATGTATCGACACTTGCGGACGAGATAGGAAGTATCGAATCCTGTCCTGAAGCTTCAGGACATTCTCCTGAGACAGGAACAACCGTTGGTTGTGAGTGTCCAATAACGCACCCAGATGTAACATGCTCCGAGCATGAACCAGGGAGGATTTCTTCCAGTTGATCAGCCACCCGTGGGCTGTCATGCACTGGACCATCAGATCGAGATGACACAGGAGAAGTTCTGAGGAATTTGCCAGGATCAACAAATCATCCAAGTACGGTAGGATCCTGACCCCTTGACGGCGGAGTGTAGCCGTCATGACCGCCATTACTTTGGTGAAAATTTGCGGAGCCGTTGTCAAACCAAAGGGTAACGCCCGAAATTGGTAATGAAGGTTGCCCACCGCAAACCGCAGGTACTGCTGATGAGATACCACAATAGGAATATGTAGGTAGGCATCCTGTATGTCCAGGGAGACCATATAGTCCCCAGGCTCCATGGCCAGAACAATAGAGCGCAGCGTTTCCATACGAAACTTGGAGATCCGCACAAATTTGTTCAAAGAATTGAGGATGAGTATAGGTCGGGAGGATCCATTCGGCTTCAGAACTAGAAACAGCGTTGAATAGTATCCCCTGCCTCTCTGAGACAGAGGCACAGGCACTATCACTCCTGTATCCAGGAGGGATTGGACAACCAAATGTAGAGTTTGTGCTTTTAACGGATCCAAAGGGATAACCATTGAGCAAAAGTGGCGAGGGGGATGTCTCTTGAAAGAGATCGAGTACCCGTGAGAGACCACTTCCTGCACCCAGGCGTTCGAAGTGGTCTTTGACCATACCTTGGCGAACTGCAGAAGTCGGCCTCCCACCCTGGAGTCCCCCAGGGTGAGGCCCGCCGAGTCATGCAGCAGGCTTGTCCAGTTTGGAAGCAGGCTGACGGGTGGCACAAGAATGTTTAGGTTTGAAACTTGCAGATCCGCACACGCTTGTTCAAGGACTTCAGATTGAGAATGGGCCGCGAGGACCTGTTCGGTTTCAGGACTAGAAACAGTGGTGAATAGAATCCCTTGCCCCTTTGAGCTAGAGGCACCTGTACTACCACTCCTGTAGTCAGGAGGGAATGCACCACCAAGTGCAATGTGTTTGCTTTTGCCGGATTCAGAGGCACATCTGTTAGCAAAATCGATGAGGGGGGCGATTCTTGAATGGTATGGCGTAACCTCGAGTGACAACTTCCCTCACCCAGGTATCTGAAGTGGTCTTCAACCATTCCTGGGCAAAACCTAGAAGTCGGCCCCCACCCTGGGATCCCCCAGAGGGAGGCCCGCCCCGTCATGCGGCAGGCTTGTCAGTTTTGGAAGCTGGCTGACGGGCGGCCCAGGCACGCTTCGGTCTGGGCTTGGCAGGTCTGGAAGCACGAGCTTGCTTCGAGTACGCCTGACCTTTTGCTTTTCCTGAAGGATGAAAGGGCCGAGGGAAAGTACTTTTAGCTTTCTGTGCGGAAGGTGCCATACTAGGTAGGCAAGCTGTTTTAGCAGTAGCCAGGTCAGCCACAATCTTATTGAGGTCTTCTCCAAAGAGAATGTCTCCCTTGAAAGGAAGTACCTCCAAGGTTTTCTTGGAACCAATATCCACCGACCAGGATCTCAACCAAAGGATACGTCTAGCCAAGACAGACATAGTAGCAGCCTTGGCCGCGAGCACCCGTGCATCGGAGGCCGCCTCCTTTTGGTACAAAGAAGCCGTGGCAATATACGAGAGACATTGTCGAGCATGCTCAGATGCATTGGAAGGCAGTTCTGCCTCAAGTTCCTGAGCCCACGCCTCAACAGCTTCAGCAGCCCAAGTCGCTGCAATAGTTGGCCTATGCACAGCCCCCGTTAGGGTATAAATCACTTTTAAACAGCCCTCCACACGTCGATCCGTCGGTTCCTTCAGAGAGGTGACGGTAGTTACTGGTAGAGCAGAGGAAACAACCATACGCGCCACATGAGAATCTACAGGCGGAGGGGTTTCAAAAATTTTACATACCTCCGCAGAGAGAGGATAGCGAGCCAAGAGTCTCTTGTTCAGTGTAAATTTGGTCCCCGGATTTTCCCAGGATTCCTGACGTATGTCAACCAGGTGTATAGAATGGGGTAAAACTTGTTTTACCACCTTCTTACGTTTAAACCTATCCGGTTTCTTGGAGACAGTCTCAGGTTCAGAATCATCAGACACCTGAAGAATGAGCCGTATCGCCTCAATCAAATCCGTGACATCCACCAATGACTTCCCTTCCCCATCCGAAACATCAGTGTCAGTGTCCGTGGGGTCAGTATATTCGTCAGAAGACGTGTCTGGAATAGCAGTGGATTGGGAGGAGGTAATGGCCCGTTTAGAAGATAACAGTCTTAGGCGGGCGAGAGTGACACTTAGATTTAGTCATAGATCGGTTCAAATGCTGTAACTGAGTGGAAAGCTGATCCGCCCATGGCGAGTTCACAGCAGGGACCATAAACTGTTGCAGTGGCACAGGTGGTCCCACAGGGGGCGTTAATTTAGTCACAAGCATCTTTATCAATGTTGAAAATGTAGCCCAAGGTGGGTCTTGTGCTGCCCCAGGTGCTACCGATCCACTGGGGGGTAAGGAACCCCCTGAACCTGAACTCTCAGCTGCCATATTATCCTGCGGCCTCACTACCATGCAGTGTGGGAGAAGCCCCAGCGTCGTTGCCACGTGTAGCAGACATAACTATGTGCACAATAATGGGCAACCTGGTACAACATGTAACAGCACTATACCTAGCAAGAACTCTCCGAAAGGGTGCCTAAGATAGCACAGACCGGGAGTTCAAAAGATATAGATTATATGGTGACTATAAATCACAAGTAAAAATACACCGGCAGTATATCTTGTGATACAATCCTATATAAATACAAAGAAAAACCTGAAACACTTGGCCCCCTCAGATATAGCAATATAGGAATAGCCCACTGAGTGAAATACCCTGCAATAAGGCAACCACGCAGCAGCTACATGCACATACACAACCACACAACCTTGAATGTATGCACTCTTTCTTAACTAACACTTAGGATACTTAAGTATCCTATAGAAAGCACAGCACTGGCAATCAGGCGGTTCCACAGAGGAGGATTTGCCCTAGCAGTCCCAGGAACAGCAAGGCTCTGTCTGTAATGGCTGCTGACCGGAAGTGAGGGAGAAGGAAGCGGGCAGCATTGCTGAAATGGTGCCCTGGGGCTGGGGGGAGGGGCCTCAGGTCCGACCTGCTCCCCCTGCTGGCATCCCCACCGGGTGTTTGCGGGCAGTGTGAAAACGGAGGTTTATATTAAAATGTCCCCCTGACCTGTGCCCATGAGTCGACCCTGGTGGCTAGTGGAGCATACTTGCCTACTTTTGAAAAGTAGTTTCAGGGAGATTATAGATTGCACTCTAATGCGCCGTGCGGAACGCTGCTGAGGGGGCGTGTCACAGTCCACCCAAGGGGCGTGTTATCTCCTTGTATGGGCATGTCTATTGTCAGGGCTGAACACTAACATCACACCTACATTACACAGCAGGGCTACACGCCGACATCACACCAACATCATTATACACATACAGTATAAGTTACATACTTACACATGTGACAGACATTAATCCAGCTTTGATGGTAACTACTACTTTAAAGTTTAAACTTTAATGTCCTTACATTTTTTTTGCAGCGGATGGTGAAGGGGCGGGGGGTTGGAGCCGTGAGGGGTGAGAGCGA
Source organism: Pseudophryne corroboree (assembly GCF_028390025.1). Lineage (NCBI taxonomy): Eukaryota > Metazoa > Chordata > Amphibia > Anura > Myobatrachidae > Pseudophryne > Pseudophryne corroboree. Next base: position 233,564,398 of record NC_086444.1, read on the forward strand.
GCAGGAGAGGGGATTCTGTGTGGGGGAGAGTGGGTTAAGGGATGCCATGGATGGGGAAGAGGTGGAGTTTGGAGCTGTGAGGAAACAGGGAAGGGAATCTGTGTGGGGTACTGGGGGTTCTGCAGATAGGGAAGGGGGGGGAGTTTGGAGCTGTGAGAGGAGAAAAAGTAAGCCTCAGGAAACAAGCTACTAACTGACAGTGGAGAAGCCTGTAATAGGTGCACTAATACAGGCTCTCTTGTGTGTATCACAGTGGCAAATACAGGAGTTTTATTTGGGGAGGGGGGTTTGTCCATTTGAATATAAATATATATATATATATATATATATATATATATATATATATATATATATTAGTACATGCAAGCATACACACATATAAAACACCCCCACCCACACACACTTCCCCACTCACTAAGCAGGGGAGATCAGCTGCGTGCAAGACAAGGCAGTGAAGGCACTATTCTATTAGGCCCTGCCCCCAAAATGCCGCGATTTGCGGGTCTTCCAGCCTGTTAGATGATAGGAGCGCTCTGGTTCTGCTGCCTGTCAATGACTGTGGTGCTGGGCTGCCAGCTCTAAGTGGATGCCGGGACTGGTGACCGGAGGAGATCGCACAGAAACTCCTCCAAACTGCAGTGCAGGAATCTGACAGGTTCCGGAGGGCTATCTCAAAGCATGGTGAGTGACATGCTGTAAATCCGGTAAGGGAGGTTGGGGGACTGAGAGACGCGTGCAGTAGGAATCCGGGAGTTGCACTAAAGTTTGCGGGACAGCGGGGGACTGTGGCAAAATACGGGAGCCTCCCGCTAAATGCGGGAGGGTAGGCAAGTCTGTAGTGGAGCAGCTGCCCAGTATTCAGTGTCCACGCCAGCGCGCGTGCGGCCCGCCTCCTACAGCTGCGCTGGATCACGATAAAGAGCGGGCACAGGAGCCCCGCGATCCGGGAGACGGCAGCGTGCGTGACTCACTTTTAGAAGAAGCCGGCGCCTCCGCTGCAGTGACCCGGCAACCAGGGCGCGGGAGTATACAGCGCCGCTGGAGGTGATGGAGCTGCACACAGGGAAATCTATGAGACCTTGCCTGCAGCAGCCCTGTAGTATTCTTGTACAAGAATCTTCTTTTTCTGTAAAATGAAGCTCTGAACGGGCTGCCTAAGGCAGCCTCCTGTTAAGTGCCTGCATACTGCATGGCACCAACTTACAAACTGAGCTCCCTGTGCATGGAGGCGGGGTTATAGAGGAGGCGGCGCTGTGCATCTTGGGAACAGTCAAAAGCTTTGAGCCTGTTGGGTGCCTCGGATCAAGATCCTACTCTACACCCCAATGTTAATCCCTGTGGAGCCCAGTGTACCCCGCAGCAGAAAAATTAATATATAGATGATACAGCAAAGAATTATAAAACCTCTTGGTGTCACTGGGCCTTCCATTTTTATTGTCTTCTGCAATGTTTTTTTATCTGTGTTAGAACTGCGCATGCATGCACCAGGATGGTGTTTGTGCAGAGTTGCACTACAGAGTCAGACAAATGCACCAAGAAGTGTATTAGAAATGTGTTGGGCATTCCTTTGTGGTCACAGGGGGTTGGCTAATCAGACCCAGATGATATGTACTATGGGTATGTTGCTGAAAGTTGTTACGTATAGAGACGTTGAATTACTCACATTGGAGTACATACTCCGTCAAATGATCTGCACCTAGCATAGGACTGGTGAAAGTTACATTGGTGCGTCTTTGACTGATGGTGGCGTCTAAATACGCACAAATCATGATTACAGCATCTGCAAACATTGAAAGTGGTCATCTCAGTCCTTTCATATCTGGATGTACGCCAGGGAAGGGCATTTTAGCATCATTAGCATGAAGTCACAAACACAGGTGCAGCAAAAGATACCAGAAAAGATGTAACTGTGTCTAACTCAGAATTAGACCCTGAGGAGGAATCCCGCCCCCACAACAGACCACGCCCCATTAGGGCTGCTTCCATACATTTTCCGGGTTGGTTTTCCATCTTAATCCACCCCTGGTGGCTTGTACAGTTTGGATGGGCCTGAGCCTCTAGTGATCAGCCTGCTCCAGTATGCGCAGCATAAGGCTAGGGCCACACAATGCGGCCGCTGAACGGGACCCGCTTGGCCGGGAGTGGGGTTTTGTGTCCACACGTATCCTGTCCTGCCGGATGCCGCAGAAAAGGATTCAGCCACTGCCACACGGGATTTCAATAGAACAGTGCAGCACACAATGTATGTGTTCACATTGAAATCCTGCTGTCCTGTTATCTGGCCCAGCATGTTGCGGTTGGACTGCTGCATATGTGTGGGTGCCCATTTGCAGTCTCCTTCCAGCCATGTGGGTCCCGCTGAACGGTACCCGCTCTGCCGCTATGTGAGGCCCTATAGCCTAAGCAGGTGTATGAGGGAAACTTTTTTGATCACTGGTCCGTTTTGTGCAATCTGTATCCCTTAGTTCTGCAGCAATGTATTCCTTTGTCAAAATTGTGCACCTATCTCTTCTCAATTTCTGCAGAACTACAACTCTCAGCATGGTGTATTATGTATTCATGAATATTCGTAGCAGGTCAGACCTGGGCAAAAAATGTTGGCAAAATATAATGCCACGACTTTTACAGAAGGTGGAGAGTCTTATTCATCTCAGTAATTCTGGTTGTAGATGAAGAGAACATAGAGAAGTGTTTTGTCACGGACACTTTTCATACTATCCCCACTTCCTTCTAAAATGTGTGGGACTAGGGCATAATGATGAGTTTCAGCAAATGGCATTATCATTGCTCCCCCCATTTCTGTGTGATATTTCTGCCCCCACAGTGGCCAGCCATCTGGGAAATCTCACAGTGATGCGCAAATGGGAGGCAATCAAGATCCCAGCGTTCAGGATACTGACACCGGAATCCCAACACCCAGTGAAATACCGCCGCCTGGAATCCCCAATCGGGTGGTGGTCCACGCCACCACCCGAGGGGGAATTTAACCCTGTGGCGAGTGCAGCGAGCCCGCAAGAGGACAAGCTGCGCTCACCACTGGTATTCTGGCTATCGTGATCCTGGTGTTGGTCTCCTGACCACTGGGATATCATACTGAATCTGTGCAAATAGCTCATGTTTTAAGTGTCTGACTGCGGTTTATAAGATTGGGAGTTTGAGTCCTGTGTATGGTATGCCAACACCAGTTTTAAATACAGAAGAATTAAGTGAGAGTGAAAACAACTTCTATACGCATACTTACCTACTCTTCTGGAACTGCTGGGAGACTCTAAAATTTTCATGAAGTCCCCAGAAGCCAATGGATACCACTGACGTTCTTGATTCGATGGAAGTACTTTTACTATTGAATTGCGAATATTTGGTGGATGCTTTCCAATGCCCAACCAATGACTGACTGCTTCTGTGTAGCTGTAGACACCTGGAAGTGGAGTCTTCAGCTCAGCTAATGTGCGCATATTATTTATTACCAGTTACTTATATAGAAACATAGAATTTGACGGCAGATAAGAACCACTTGGCCCATCTAGTCTGCCCCTTTTTTATCCTTTAGGTAATCTCAACCCTTTTTTAACCTTAATTCTTTGTAAGGATATTCATATGCCTATACCAAGCATGTTTAAATTGCTCTACAGTCTTAGCCTCTACCACCTCTGATGGGAGGCTATTTCACTTGTCCACTACCCTTTCTGTGAAGTAACTTTTCCTTAAATTTCCCCTGAACCTGTCTCCCTCCAGTTTTATTGTATGTCCTCAAGTTCTAATACTCCTTTTCCTTTGAAGAATGTTTCCCTCCTGAACTTTGTTAAAACCCTTGGTATGTTTGAAAGTTTCTATCATGTCCCCCCTTTCCCTTCTCTCCTCCAAACTATACGTTAAGATCTTTTAGCCTTTCCGGGTAAGTTTTGTGATGTAGGCCATGCACCATTTTAGTTGCCCTTCTTTGTACACTCTCTAATGTATTTATATCCTTCTGGAGATATGAGTAGTCATTCCGAGTTGTTCGCTCACTATTTGTAGCAGCCGTGTAACGCTATGCCGCCTCCCACTGGGAGTGTATTTTAGCTTAGCAGAAGTGCGAACGAAAGGATCGCAGAGCGGCGGCAAAGTTTTTTTGTGCAGTTTTAGAGTAGCTCAATACCTACTCAGTGCTTGCGATCAGTTCAGACTGTTCGGTTCCTGTTTTGACATCACAAACACGCCCTGCGTTCGCCCAGCCACGCCTGCGTTTTCCTGAAACGCCTGCGTTTTTTCGAACACTCCCTGAAACCAGTCAGTTGACACCCAGAAACGCCCACTTCATGTCAATCACTCTGCGGTCAGCAGTGCGACTTAAAAGCTTCGCTAGACCGTGTGTGAAACTACATCGGCTGTAGTAAAAGTACGTCGCGCGTGCGCATTGCGTCGCATACCCAGAAGTGCCGTTTTTTTGCCTCATCGCTGCATAGCGAACGAATGCAGCTAGCGATCAACTCGGAATGACCCCCATGGTCTCCAGAACTGGACACAGTATTCAAGATGAGGCCATACCAATGACCTATATAGTGGCATTATTACTTCTTTTTTCCTGCTACTGATTCCTCTGGCTATGCAACCAAGCATCTGACTTGCTTTTCTCATTGCTTTGTTGCATTGCTTTCCTGCCTTTAAGTCACTTGAAATAGTGACTCCTAAATCCCTTTCCTCTTCAGTAGTTTCCATTATAGTACTCTTGATACTATATTTAGCCTTTGGGTTTTTGAGACCCAAGTGCATGGTTTTGCATTTTTTTTAGCATTAAACTGTAGTTACCATGTTCTTGACCATTTCTCAAGCCAAGCTAGGTCATCAATCATTTGTTTTACCCCTCCCGGTGTGTCTACCCTGTTGCAAATCTTTGTATCATCAGCAAAAATGCATACTTTCCCTTTAATACCATTTGCAATGTCACCAACAAAGATATTAGGAAACTGGTCCAAGTACAGATCCCTGGGGTACTCCACTGGTAACATTTCCTTCCAAAGCTTGCACTCCATTTACTACAACTGTCAGTTTCCTATCCTGCAACCAGGTTCTTATCCATTTAACTGTTTTATAATCCACCCCCACGCTTTCAAGTTTATTTAGCAGTCTGCGATGTGGGACAGTGTCAAATGCCTTACTAAAGTCTAGATATGCTACATCTACAGCTCCCCCTAGAACTATTATTTTCATCACAGAGTCAAAAAAGTCAATAAGATTTGTTTGGTATGATCTCCCACCAGTAAATCCATGCTGTTTTGGATCTTGTAAGTTGTTTGATTTAAGATATTCCACAACTCTTTCTTTTAATAGTTTTTCCATTACTTTCCATACTACTGATGTAAGGCTTACTGGTCTGTAGTTACTTGCTTCTTCCTTGCTTCCACTTTTGTACAGTGGAACTACATTCGCTCTTTTCCAGTCCTCTGGAAAGGCACCTGTATTTAGTGTCTGGTTAAATAATTCTAAATACAGGTGCCATTACAGATACAGGTGCCATTATATAGCGTACACATATTCCGCAGCGCTTTACAGAGAATGTTTGCCCATTCACATCAGTCCCTGCCCCAGTGGAGCTTACAATTTTTATTCCCTATCACTTGTACACACAGACACATTCACACTAGGGTTAATTTTGTTGGGAGCCAATTAACCTACCAGAATATTTTTGGATTGTGGGAGGAAACCCGAGTACCCGGAGGAAACCCACACAAATAAGGGGAGAATATACAAACTCTGCACAGTTAGGGCCATGATGGGAATTGAACCCATGACCTCAGTGCTGTGAGGAGGCAGTAATGCTAACCATTACACCATCCGTACTGTCCACACCAAGCTCTAAATGTTTCTGTGCATACTAAAACCATCAAAAGTTATATAATTGAATGGTTGCGATGCAATGGCTAGTAGTCATAGTTACTAGCCTCTGCTTCACAGGATTTGATATCGGAACCCCAGAAAACATTCCATGCTGGGCTTCTGATGTCCATCCCTAGTCTCCAGCGCCCCTGGAAGAGTGGGTATTCATCCTGCCCACTTCCTAGTGAAGTCAGCAAGATGGGGAGATATACAGTGGGGCAAAAAAGTATTTGGACAGCCACCAATTGTGCAAGTTGACCCACTTAAAAAGATGAGAGAGGACTGTAATTTCCATCATAGGTACACTTCAACTGTGAGAGACAGAATCTGAAAAAAAAAACAGGAAATCACATTGTATGATTTTTAAACAATTTACTTGTATATTCTTGTGGAAAATAAATATTTGGACACCTACCAAGCAGCAAGATTTCTGACTCTCACTGACCTGTTACTTCTTCTTTAAGAAGCTCTTTTATCCTCTACTCATTACCTGTATTAATGGCACCTGTTTGAACTGGTTATCTGTATAAAAGACACCTGTCCACACCCTCAAACAGTCAGACTGCTACCTTTCCACCATGGCCAAAACCAGAGAGCTGTCTAAGGACACCAGGGTCAAAATTGTAGAGCTGCACAAGGCTGGGATGAGCTACTCGACAATAGGCAAGCAGCTTGGTGAGAAGAGATTAACTGTTGGCGCAATTATAAAAAAATGGAAGAAATACAAGATCACTGACAATCTCCCTCAACCTGGAGCTCCATGCAAGATCTCACCTCGTGGGGTATCAATGATCTTGAGAACGGTGCGGAATCAGCCCAGAACTACACAGGGGGACCTGGTCAATGACCTCAAGAGAGCTGGGACCACAGTCACAAAGGTTACCATTAGTAACACACTACATCGTCATGGATTGAAATCCTGCAGCGCCCGACAGGTCCCCCTGCTTAAGCCAGCACGTGTCCAGGCCCGTCTAAAGTTTTCCAGTGACCATCTGGATGATCCAGAGGAGGATTGGTAGAATGTAATGTGGTCAGATGAATGCAAAATCAAACTTTTTGGTATAAACTCCACTCGCCGTGTTTGGAGGGAGAAGAATGATGAATGGCATCCCAAGAACACCATACCCACTGTGAAGCATGGGGGTGGAAACATCATGCTTTGGGGCTGCTTTTCTGCAAAGGGGACAGGACGATGGATACGTATTAAGGAGAGGATGAATGGGGCCATGTATTGTGAGATTTTGGGCAAAAACCTCCTTCCCTCAGTAAGAGCATTGAAGATGCAACGTGGCTAGGTCTTCCAGCATGACAATGACCCCAAACACACCGGCCGGGCAACTAAGGAGTGGCTCCGTAAGAAGCATTTCACGGTCCTGAAGTGGCCTAGCCAGTCTCCAGACCTCAACCCAATAGAAAATCTGTGGAGGGAGTTGAAAGTCTGTGTTGCCCGGCAACAGCCCCAAAACATGACAGATCTAGAGAAGATCTGCATGGAAGAGTGGGACAAAATACATGCTACAGTATGTGCATACCTGGTCAGGAACTACAGGAAACGTTTGACCTCTGTAATTGCCAACCGAGGTTATATTACAAGTATTGAGTTAAACTTTTTGATTGTCCAAATATTTATTTTCCGCAAGAATATACAAATAAATTGTGTAAAAATCATACAATGTGATTTCCTATCTTTTTTTTTCAGATTCTGTCTCTCAGTTGAAGTGTACCTATGATGGAAATTACAGACCTCTCATCTTTTTAAGTGGGTCAACTTGCACAATCGGTAGCTGTCCAAATACTCTTTTGCCCCACTGTATACTGTACTTTGGCAGGGCCATACTAACACAATTTTATAGTAATCACATAATTTGTCCCTACCACCTCTTAATATGGTAGCCTCTAGTTTCCCTTTGTGGAGAGGACCTTTCCTATGAGCCCCTTGGTCCATGTCACAAACTATTTGGAATAGTAACCTTTGGCGAGTGAAGCGGAGCGAGACACCGAGCCCGAAGCGTGGCGAGCGAAGCGAGTCCGCAAGGATCCAATGGTGCATAGAATTTTTTTTTTAACCATAAACGAACGGCGAAAACATTTAGGTGCTGTAAGGGCGGAAGTTCTCGCCTGCCCTGTCATGACTGTGGTTTTGTGAACCCGGTGTTAGTGAAGTCTTTGCGGGCGACTGGAGGACTATGTGAATACTTTCACTGACCTGGTTTGGGAGTGTTGTGGGCTCGGGGTTTCTTCCGGTGACCGGGAAGAGGAACCGCAGCAGAGATGGCCGAATCTAGGTTTTCCTCATGCGGGATTTGGTCGGCAGACAGGAAGCACGTATGGATGCTGGAGGTCTCCTGAAAGACAGAACTTGAAAAGGTGCTGAGGAAATGAATTAAGGAGTACCGGATGCTGGAGACACCAACTACGCTTGTGAGCACTGGGTGTTTGGAGGCACTGAGGTGCTTGGAGGCACGGAAGTGCTGAGGCGCGGAGGTGCTGAGGCGCGGAGGTGCTGAGGCGCGGGGGTGCTGAGGCACGGAGATGCTTGGAGGCACGGAAGCCACAGGGATACGGGAGCTCTGGAGATCACAACTACAAACAGCAGTAAAGATGAAACATGGCAGCTGTGGTTTTCAGTTGAGACTATGGAATACAGTACTGTGCCTTTAAGATGAACCACTGCAGCTGTGCCTTTACATTGAGACTCGTGGAAATAGTGAATATCAGTGGCAACACAAAAATAAACCAAACGGGGTAACAAGGGAACAGAGTTTCCACAGGAACTAAAGTACAAAGGTTACCTTTAGGGAGCTCAGCTTTAAGACTCACACAGAGCTGTGTGTGACACGAGGAACTGGCCCAGTTTCCAACTCAGCCTCCCGACTTATACTTCCTGGTCCTTGGTGATTGGTGAGCAGGATTAGGTGATGCAGAGAGTCTCAGGCTGGCAGAGGATTGGACAACTCTGGGTCAGGTGAACAGTCACTGTCATGTGAGTACTCTAGACTAGGCTGTGATGTAGAATGAGGCCTAGCAGGCCGAGAGAACACTGAAGCCTGAACTTCTGCAAAACATAGGATGCAGGCTTTTAGGCCTAAACTTCAGATTACTGAATTCAGCCTCACACAGAAGATCACCACAGGTGGAGCTAATTAACTATTACCTTTCAGGCAGAGAACTCAGGAAAACTCATAGTGCTGACAAGCTGTTTAACTCAGTTAGTAAAAAGACACAGGATCCGGGAGAGATGGCAGGGGTAAGTCACCAAATATGAAACCTACAGTCAGGATTGTGACAGTACCCCCCTCTTCAAGGGTGGACTCCGGACACCCATCTTGAATCTTAGAGGAACTTGAGAAATTCATACAGAAGAATTTAGGGCCTTCGTTGATGCCTCTTCTTCTTACGGGAACATTTGGTTTTGACCAAGGAGAGCGGAATCTCCTGTAAAGAAAAACCTTCCTTAGAAAACATGGGACCTCCCATGAAAGGAGTAGCATCATGAACTTGATCAAATTAAGAGTCTGAGTCCAAGTCTAATGGAAGATATGAATCCCCCTTAGATACACAGTTTGCAGATGAAAAGGAGGTGCACTGGAGTTTTAAATTCTCTGGGCTAGGAGAGACTCCTACATGAGCAATTTTAATGGTCGGATTCTTACCGAAGGAGATTCTTAGATTATCCCTGGGAGGACAGCACAAACTTCCTTCTGCATTCCCTTTAGAGCATGATTCTTTTACCGAGTCAGATTCCAAAGGTTTAGGACTAAATTCTTTAACCACAGCATTACTAAAAGTCTGTAAGTCATGGAACACAGGATCATTACTCTCAAAAAGCATGTTGGCCCACTCCAAAGCTCTTCCTCTGAATGCCAGGAACAGATATTGAGTAACGTTGGAAGGAGTTACTGCACCTGAAGGATCAGACTCCATCAGAGAGAGAAATTGTTCAACCAGAGCGGCATATTGCAATAAATCTCCATCAAAGTAAATAGGTGGTAAACCATCAGACGAAAGCTTAGAGGCTGAAACTGGAGAAATCTTTGGCTGGACGAGTAGGACTGGATTGGATCCGAGGATACTTGAATTGGCTGGAGCCAACGGAGACTGACCAGGCTGGTCCTGGAGTATCGCTGGACCGGATGGAACCGGGACAGACTGACCAGGCGGAGCCTGGAATATTGCTGGACTGGCAGGAGCCCCCTCTTCACGGGGCTGGGCTGAGGCAAGAGCCCCCTCTTCACGGGGCTGGGCTGAGGCAAGAGCCCCCTCTTCACGGGGCTGGGCTGAGGCAAGAGCCCCCACTTCACGGGGCTGGGCTGAGGCAAGAGCCCCCACTTCACGGGGCTGGGCTGAGGCAAGAGCCCCCACTTCACGGGGCTGGGCTGAGGCAAGAGCCCCCACTTCACGGGGCTGGGCTGAGGCAAGAGCCCCCACTTCGCTGGGCTGAGGCAAGAGCCCCCACTTCACGGGGCTGGGCTGAGGCAAGAGCCCCCACTTCACGGGGCTGGGCTGCACTCTGTAGACTCTCTGGCTGGGCAGCGCTCTGTAGACTCTCTGGCTGGGCAGCGCTCTGTAGACTCTCTGGCTGGGCAGCGCTCTGTAGACTCTCTGGCTGGGCAGCGCTCTGTAGACTCTCTGGCTGGGCAGCGCTCTGTAGACTCTCTGGCTGGGCAGCGCTCTGTAGACTCTCTGGCTGGGCAGCGCTCTGTAGTCTCTCTGGCTGGGCAGCGCTCTGCAGTCTCTCTGGCTGGGCAGCGCTCTGCAGTCTCTCTGGCTGGGCAGCGCTCTGTAGTCTCTCTGGCTGGGCAGTGCTCTGTAGTCTCTCTGGCTGGGCAGCGCTCTGTAGTCTCTCTGGCTGGGCAGCGCTCTGTAGTCTCTCTGGCTGGGCAGCGCTCTGTAGTCTCTCTGGCTGGGCAGCGCTCTGTAGTCTCTCTGGCTGGGCAGCGCTCTGTAGTCTCTCTGGCTGGGCAGCGCTCTGTAGTCTCTCTGGCTGGGCAGCGCTCTGAAGACTCTCTTGCTGGGCAGCGCTCTGAAGACTCTCTGGCTGGGCAGCGCTCTGAAGACTCTCTGGCTGGGCAGCGCTCTGAAGACTCTGGCTGGGCAGCGCTCTGAAGACTCTCTGGCTCTGGACACTCTGAAGAACCCCCTCCTGGGGCTGGACACTCTGAAGAACCCCCTCCTGGGGCTGGACACTCTGAAGAACCCCCTCCTGGGGCTGGACACTCTGAAGAACCCCCTCCTGGGGCTGGACACTCTGAAGAACCCCCTCCTGGGGCTGGACACTCCGAAGAACCCCCTCCTGGGGCTGGACACTCTGAAGAACCCCCTCCTGGGGCTGGACACTCTGAAGAACCCCCTCCTGGGGCTGAACACTCTGAAGAACCCCCTCCTGGGGCTGGATACTCTGAAGAACCCCCTCCTGGGGCTGGACACTCTGAAGAACCCCCTCCTGGGGCTAGACACTCTGAAGACCTCACTGGGGCTGTAGACACGGACGCCCCTCCTTGGGCTGTAGACACGGACGCCCCTCATTGGGCTGTAGACACGGACGCCCCTCCTTGGGCTGTAGACACGGACGCCCCTCCTTGGGCTGTAGACACGGACGCCCCTCCTTGGGCTGTAGACACGGACTCCTCTGTGACTCTAAATGGCTTGAACATTTTTCTCTGGACACCCAACTTGGGATAAGGTCTTTTAATCACCGGACCCCAGTCATAAATTTGAGTCTCTTTCAGAGTAGCCTTCTTGATACCCCCGTCAGCAGTAGCAGGATTGGCTACTGTGAATGACTTGTAGACATGAGTACCATGATACTGAGATTTGTCACCATTCCCTGGCTTGCGAAGAATGCAGTCTTTAACAAAATGACCGGAATTTCCACAGTAAAGACAGAGGTGTAGCTCCCTACGCCGCTGACGTTCAGCTTCAGAGAGCTTGGGCCATGGATAGCTCTGATGTACAACTTTTCCTTGCACAGAGAAAGAGACTTTATTAACTGGATGGGACAAAACAGGTTCAACAACGTTGGTAGTATTCCTGAAGAGATCAGGCATCACAGAAAGAATACTAGACAAAAGTTCTTGTAACTGTAATAACATCTGGTAGAAAACCTGCAGTTGGTCAGGAGTCTTAGTGCAGAAGGTCTGAGAATCTCTGGAGAACGAATTCCGCTGCAGACACTGTGCCAATTGATGCTGAGTCGACTCCAAACCCTCCAAGCGTCCTGCAATATTGCTTAGGAGGTCCTGCGTCAGACAAACACTTTCGGCCGGGTCCATGTGGCCAGTTCCTACTGTCATGACTGTGGTTTTGTGAACCCGGTGTTAGTGAAGTCTGTGCGGGCGACTGGAGGACTATGTGAATACTTTCACTGACCTGGTTTGGGAGTGTTGTGGGTTCGGGGTTTCTTCCGGTGACCGGGAAGAGGAACCGCAGCAGAGATGGCCGTATCTAGGTTTTCCTCATGCGGGATTTGGTCGGCAGACAGGAAGCACGTATGGATGCTGGAGGTCTCCTGAAAGACAGAACTTGAAAAGGTGCTGAGGAATGAATTAAGGAGTACCGGATGCTGGAGACACCAACTACGCTTGTGAGCACTGGGTGTTTGGAGGCACTGAGGTGCTAGGAGGCACTGAGGTGCTTAGAGGCACTGAGGTGCAGAAGTGTCTGGAGGCACTGAGGTGCTTGGAGGCACTGAGGTGCTTGGAGGCACGGAAGTGCTTGGAGGCGCGGAGGTGCTGAGGCGCGGGGGTGCTGAGGCGCGGGGGTGCCGAGGCGCGGAGGTGCTTAGGCACGGAGATGCTGAGGCACGGAGATGTTTGGAGGCACGGAGATGCTTGGAGGCACGGAAGCCACAGGGATACGGGATCTCTGGAGATCACAACTACAAACAGCAGTAAAGATGAAACACGGCAGCTGTGGTTTTCAGTTGAGACTATGGAATACAGTACTGTGCCTTTAAGATGAACCACTGCAGCTGTGCCTTTACATTGAGACTCGTGGAAATAGTGAATATCAGTGGCAACACAAAAATAAACCAAACGGGATAACAAGGGAACAGAGTTTCCACAGGAACTAAAGTACAAAGGTTACCTTTAGGGAGCTCAGCTTTAAGACTCACACAGAGCTGTGTGTGACACGAGGAACTGGCCCAGTTTCCAACTCAGCCTCCCGACTTATACTTCCTGGTCCTTGGTGATTGGTGAGCAGGATTAGGTGATGCAGAGAGTCTCAGGCTGGCAGAGGATTGGACAACTCTGGGTCAGGTGAACAGTCACTGTCATGTGAGTACTCTAGACTAGACTGTGATGTAGAATGAGGCCTAGCAGGCCGAGAGAACACTGAAGCCTGAACTTCTGCAAAACATAGGATGCTGGCTTTTAGGCCTAAACTTCAGATTACTGAATTCAGCCTCACACAGAAGATCACCACAGGTGGAGCTAATTAACTATTACCTTTCAGGCAGAGAACTCAGGAAAACTCAGTGCTGACAAGCTGTTTAACTCAGTTAGTAAAAAGACACAGGATCCGGGACAGATGGCAGGGGTAAGTCACCAAATATGAAACCTACAGTCAGGATTGTGACATGCCCTCTCGTTATGTCACTTCCAGGTCTTCATCACAAAGGTAACATAGACACAACCCTCTCAATATACCTGTGATTTGATGCATTTTTCTGCAAGGAGGCAGGTCCCAATGACGTGAATAATCCAATCCTGCAGTCATGCAGTCTATGAGCAATGTTAAATACTTTTGCCACCGATTGGGGGAGAACCAGGTGGTTATCCACCACAGATGATGCACAGCATCTATTCACCGCTGCTCTGCTAAACAGAGGCAGGTGAGAGAGATCTCCCAATTGCTCCCCCCATACGCAGGATACTGTGACAGGCGGACCGAGTTTGAGAACCTATGGCTTAGAGCAGGGGTTCTCAAACTCGGTCCTCAGGACCCCACACAGTGCATGTTTTGTAGGTAACCCAGCAAGTGCACAGGTGTATTAATTACTCACTGACCCATTTTAAAAGGTCCACAGGTGGAGCTAATTATTTCACTTGTGATTCTGCGAGGAGACCTGCAAAACATGCACTGTGTGGGGTCCCGAGGACCGAGTTTGAGAACCTGTGACTTAGAGCATACATCTGCAAACTCGCTCCTCATTACCCCACAGAGTGCATGTTTTGCAGGTCTCCTCTCAGAATCACAAGTGAAATAATTAGCTCCACCTGCGGACCTTTTAAAATGTGTCTGTGAGTAATTAATACACCTGTGCACCTGCTGGGTTACCTGCAAAACATGCACAGTGTGTGGTAATGAGGACAGAGTTTGCAGACCTATGGCTTAGAGCAGAGGTTCCCAAACTGTGTGCCGTGGCTCCCTGGGGTGCCTCGGAACACTTGCAGGGGTGCCCTGGGTTGGTGGTCCAGGACCAATTCAAATTATTCATGGTCAATATAATAGGCAAAACCAGTGCTGGTGGCTGCCAGTCATAAAATGTGGCCAAACAGAAGCAAATCTTCTCCCTCACCACACAACTGACCCTAAAGAGGACATATAAAAGCGATCTACTTTCTAAATTTCTCAATAAGAAATCTTTGGCCTAGGGGTGCCGTGAAAAGAATTCTGATGTTCTAGGGCGCCGTGATTCAAAAAAGTTTGGAAACCACTGGCTTAGAGGACTGTGCATGTGTCAGAGATGCAGTGCACATGCGCCTCAATACAGCTGTAATGTTGGTTGCAGTGCACTATTAGCCAGAGTGTGATCGCCAGGCAGCAGGGGTTTCGGGGTGGAGATGTGGAGTGCTATAGAAAAAGTTGTGTCTATTTCTTAGTGGGCTAAGGGACATTTGACCAGAAATAGACGTTCGCCACGCTTCGGGCACGGTGTCTCACTCTGCTTCGCTCGCCACCTGATTACTAAAGGTTATAGTTGGTGGCGTGGATACTGAAAGTAGTATCCAGCCGTCCTTGCTCCGGCCCCTGACGTTACTGGTCCCTTAGCCCACTAGGCTTTAGCATCTATGGGGGTGCGTCAGCCTCGCTATCGGATCATGCTGAAACCAGCGGCTGCGTCTCGGGCGCAGTGACACCCTGAGTAACTTGAGGATTACCCAGATGTCTGTTAGCACTGTGAACACACCGCTGTGACTTCAGATGCAGGCAGCAGATCTAGGAAGTCGGCAGAAGGCATCTTTGTACAACATACACCATCGCCTGTGGCATTAGCCCACGCACTCAGATCCGCTGCGACTAAAGACGCAGCTCAGACACACCACGCACTGCCGAGCCGGAAACACAACTCATCCAGTATACATACCTCCCAACATGACCCTCTCCAGGAGGGACACAATGCTCTGCTTCTGGACTTTTCTCTTAATGTATGACTGCCGGCACCTGTTCTGAATGGATAAGAAAAGTGTTTCAGCACAGGTGAGGGCAATCATACATTAAACGGGAAGTCCAGGAGCAGAGCATTCTGTCCCTCCTGGATAGGGTCATGTTGGGAGGTATGAGTATACCACGGACAGATATGTGTAAGCGTCGTCTCTCTCCCTCTCGAATCACTATCTAGGGATGGACATCGATGGTCGATGGTTCCGAAACATCAATATTTTTGTTTCCGAAACATCGATATTTTTGTTTCGATGGTAGTGGTTTTAGCATTTAATGGTGCCCTCCCGATGTTTTTCACCATCGAATGATAGTCATTTGATGGTCTTCCGATGGTGGCTTGTTTTTTTCTAATTCCCAATAGCTATGCCTCCCCTTGCTGCTGTGTCTGTATCAGGGAAACTTTCTAAGTTAGTTGGAGGCTGTCTGACTTTCTCTGCTTCAGACATGAGCCTGCTCAGCTAGTCCCCTCACCTCTCTAGGTTGCTGCTTAGAGCTCCACTGCTAGCTCTGATTGGCTCTCACTGACTCAGAGAGCCAATCAGAGCACAGACATCACCCTGCAGCAGCAGTAGCAGAGGCCACAGACACACGGAGCTGAGGAGGATTCAGAGGAGGAGACACAGTGACCTCACTGATCTTTATATCACCCCAGCTATACACCACCACTGATTAGGGGGGCAGCATTTAGGAGGGCTATGGACTAAGTCCTTGCTTGTGTATGTTTTGGACTGTGGGAAGAACCAAGAGAAAACACACAAAAAAATGGAAAGAACATACAAACTCCACACCATAATCATCGGAATTGGTCCCATGTGAGACAGCAAAGCAAACCGTGCACCGAGCCAGTTGCCATCCACATTCTTGTGAATGGGTACTGAATGTGAACCTTATGTACCAAGCACACGGTGGGGCAATGTATATCTGGCACTGTTGGGGCATTGTATATCTGGTACAGGGGGGCATTGTATATCTGGCACAGTGGGGGCAATGTATAGCTGGCACAGGAGGGCATTATTGTAATTGTATATCTGGCACAGTGGGGGCATTGTATGTCTGGCACAGTGGGAGCATAGTATAGCTGGCACTGTGGGGGCAATGTATAACTGCACTGTGGGGGCATTGTACTGTATATCTGGCACTGTGGGGGCAATGTTACTTCATCATTGGGCATTGTGTGTGTATATTATATATGTATACACACAATGTCCAGTGATAAAGTAATATGTTGCTCAGAGTCTGGCCCTGCCCCCGATCCCAATTTCCACCTTGCAAACGGAAATGCAGGCTTTTGCGCATGCGCTAGTCATATACATAGTTTTCACCATTGACTTTTGATGCGATGGTTATAACCAGTCCCCTCACCTCTCTAGGTTGCTGCTTAGAGCTCCACTGCTAGCTCTGATTGGCTCTCACTGACTCAGAGAGCCAATCAGAGCACAGACATCACCCTGCAGCAGCAGCAGAAGCCACAGACACACGGAGCTGAGGAGGATTCAGAGGAGGAGACAGAGTGACCTCACTGATCTTTATATCACCCCAGCTATACACCACCACTGATTAGGGGGGCAGCATTTAGGAGGGCTATGGACTAAGTCCTTGCTTGTGTATGTTTTGGACTGTGGGAAGAACCAAGAGAAAACACACAAAAAAAATGGAAAGAACATACAAACTCCACACCATAATCATCGGAATTGGTCTCATGTGAGACAGCAAAGCATTATATATGTATACACACAATGTCCAATGATAAAGTAATATGTTGCTCAGAGTCTGGCCCTGCCCCCGATCCCAATTTCCACCTTGCAAACGGAAATGCAGGCTTTTGCGCATGCACTAGTCATATACATAGTTTTCACCATTGAATACTTTTGATGCGATGGATGCGATGGTTATAACCATCGCATCGAAAGTTTCAATGGCGGAAGCATTGCCATGATGCCATCGGTAGATGCTAGAATCAAGTGGGCTAAGGGACCTTTTCCGTAAGGGGGAGGAGTTACGACGCAAGGGGGAGGAGCTAGGCCAGCGGGATAGTTCCTCTACTATCCACGCCACCAACTATTACCTTTAGTAATTAGGTGGTGAGCGAAGCGGAGCGGAGCGAGCCACCGTGCCCGAAGCGTGGCGAGCGAAGCGAGCCCGCGAGGGTACTTTTCGGGTACCCTGTTCGCCCGTAGCTCCTCCCCCTGGTGACGTAGCTCCTCCCCTCAATACGTCACAAGGTCCCTTCAGCCCCTCCGATATAGAACCAACCTGATGCCATCATATGATGGTTTGCTTTCGATGTCCATCCTATTCTCCACCCGCCCAGTCAGGCGCGCAGTTACTGCACGCCACACCTCCCTGCGCGGCCTCTCCAATCATCTTGCGACTTGTTGCCAAGGGCAGCCACGGGATTTCCTGAATGCTGGGCTTCGATTGGTTAGAGCGACACTGCCGCGTCGATGTGCGAGTCCCTCTCTCCAGAGCGGATTGGTGGACAGCGCTGTTGCCCGGAGGCGCTGGCAGAGCTGATTGGTGCATAGCCGCGCTGGTTGGCTGGCTGGCTGGCGGCGGAGGTGACGCTACGCGGCTGATGTTATTGTTGTTGTTTCGCTTCCTCCTCCGGCTTCTCCTATCCCGGTCTCCCGCTGCTGCTCGCAGGCTCCTGGGTTTCGCTGTCTCCGGGATGTTCCTGTGTCCAACATGGAAAATAAGCGAGTGGAGGTTCCCGATGGGGTGTTGGACGACCTGTGCAGGTGGTCATTCAGTACATTATCCATCGATGCACTTTTATAAGCTACCTCTCCGCGACTAGCCCTGCCCAGTGGAACTGCTAGTCTCAGCATACCCAGGCAAACTGCTGGCACTTGTAGTTCTACAGCTGAGGAGCCAGGGGCTTAATGATTCCTATCTGTTAGTGGCTGTGCAGTGTTATGTGAGTGTCACACAATGGGCTGCCACTCGTCCTCAGATAAGTAACCTGTCACATTTATGTAGCATAATAACAGCAGTGGGTGTCACTCATCTGGGCTGCGGGGGGCTTTATATGTAAATGAATAAAGCACCAGCTACATTATTACAAAATCTCATTTACCGCTTATGTCCCATGAGGTGGTGACAAGTGACTGTGTGTAGTATGGCTCTGTATGCATGGAATTGCCAGCAGTGGTATATGTGTGTATGGATAGTTGAGTGAGTTATAAGAAAGGTCATTGATCTCTCTGACATTCATTTTGCACATTTATACATTTTGCTGATTACTAATATACGCATCAGACAGTGTTATACTCTGTCCCAGCAGAAGTGCCTATCTGCTCAGTGACCGCTGGGAAATGTTCAGCTAAAAGCTGTGTCTAATATGTGGTAGTTTTAGTTAAGGAGGATATGGGATTTATATGAATACATTTCCTTCACTTGAAATCTGCAAAGGAAATGGATACACTGCACAAAACAGGAGGATCCCTAGGTTTGGCTCCAGAAACAATATGGAAAGATCATCTGCTTTCAGGTCCCAAATCCCCCACCTATTTTATGAGACTCGGCATATATAAGCGCTTCCCTGATAGCCAGCATACAATATTAGTTTTATTATGGAGACAGACAGAGGAAACGGTGTAAAGTGTGTGAAACTTACTATGCTTTCAGTAATTACTGGCCCACTTTTACATACATGGTCACATAAAATAGAACTTTCATTGCAGTGGGCTACCAGAATTAGCATATACCTGTCCAGGGATTATGTATCATTCATACAGGCATCATATGTGTATTTATTGTCCACTCTGCTCCCATGTGTTCCTCATGGACCTCTTTATTCCTGGCAGTGAAGATGCATGGCTTTGTTATAAATATACTGCAAATGATGAAGAATGAAAGGCACATCATTTTTAGGCCTCGGGCACACTAGATACGTGTCAGGTGTGCCCTGCTCTCAGTAAGTAGGAAGATCATATTTGCCCAAAACGTCAATGATCTCTAGTGATGGCCATGCAGCTGCATCCACGTTGTAGTGGACCTGGATGCTCCCGGGTTCTGTCTAGTGTCCAAAACTTCAGAGAGGTTTTATTAACTAGCTTCTATTACCAACACTACTTTGGTGGGATTCCCTTCGCTAGGTGCAGTCACATCTACTGTATATAGCAACACAGATGGACACCTTTAATGCCACTTGAATCTCCGTACCACAGCACCACCGATTGACAGCCGTAAAGCTGTTGTGGACCTCTACAAAAATATGAAAAGGACATTAAAATACATACATGATACTTTCGTGTCAACTATTAATAAAAGTATTGATTAATGTGCATGTTTTTTTTTTCCTGCAGATGTATTGCCTGTTATAGGAAAGCAATTATATTCCTCTATAAAGATATTGCAAGCAATTGTTTCCATGCAACACTTAGCAGATATTTCTCAGATAGGATTTGTATTTGTTATTATGGGGCAGATGTATTAACCTGGTGAAGGCATAAGGAAGTGATAAACCAGTGATATGTGCAAGGTGATAAAGGTACCAGCCAATCAGCTCCAATATGTAAATTAACAGTTAGGATCTGAATGGCTGCTGCCTTTATCACCTTGCACATATCACTGGTTTATCACTTCCTAATGCCTTCTCCAGGTTAATACATCTGCCCCTATGTTCTTTAAATCAAACTGTTTATTCCATGCTGATAACGTGTTTCTTTTCACAGCCGATTTATCTTACACATTCCCAGTGAGGAAAGAGACAATGCAATCAGAGTTTGCTTTCAGATTGAACTGGCCCATTGGTTTTACTTGGACTTCTGTATGCAGAACTTTCCAGGCCTGCCTCAGTGTGGGATAAGAGACTTCGCTAAAGCAGATATCCTTTTATGTCCATGTATATTGGGAATCTTAGATTGCCGTCTGACTGGGTTTGCACTGGTTTCACCTCAGTGGCTTTGAACTTTGAGCCTATGTGGTACCTATTTCATCCCAAATGTTTATTCTGAATTATAGTTTAGATTTTTGACTCTCCTGAGCTAAATAAAATGTTTATTTTGTTGGTAAAATAGTACCTTAAGTGCATTCCACATTGCAGGATGGTGGGACTATTGCTAGTTTAGTAGCATCGTAGAAAACAATTATATCTAAAATGTAGGCATTAGGAATTCTTTTCATTGAGACCTTTTCTTTCCATAATTCTATTTATGGGATGAGGTGCAGGACAGGGATTCAGTATGGGATTCCGGCAGTCACATGACTAACACCGGCATCCCGACATTGAGACTGTAAACAGGGTAATTATTTTACCCCTTCCCTTACTCTAACCCTAACCCACCTGGGGACGCGACTAGGGCTAAGACTCGGGGTGGCGGCTGTGGCTACATAGTGCCTATCTCACCCTCGGGCCCGACCCTAACAGTGACCCCGATAATTACCTTTTGGTATGTCAGCGGACTGTGTTCCAAGGCCGGGACTCCCAAGTGTTGTCGGGATTCCGACGTCGGTCACATGACCATTGGCATCCCGACTGCTAGGATGCTAAATGCATCTTGCAGGACAGAACCAGTACACCAAAAAGTAACCAGGATACCTGCACATTATTTATAAGCTTAACTTCTATAAATCACCCTGGCACCAGCCTTGTACATAGTCCTGCCTGGTGTTCATTCATGCACTTGTTTTGGTGCCTTATCATATATTGCAAACTTATTTTCTCTTTAGGTTGCTTTGGTTGTGCCAGGTACCCTGCCATTTTACAATGCAATTTGACATCAGTGCTGGGGCAGACTGCTTCAATACTCTGAGACCTTTTTGGTCCCCAAACATGCTTGGTTGGTACTCTCTCTTGCCAAGCCATGATAAATCTCCCCCTTAGTGGCCATTGTAACCCACAGGTTGCTTATCTGCGATCTAAAACAGGAAATCTCCTGTGAACTTTTGAGTATATCTGCTATAATTCTCCTTTACAGTAGTTGCACTTTTTCAGCATTGCCCATTTTTACTTCCCAATGGTGAAGATGTACAAAGGGTTTTGGATGAATGGAAGGAATACAAGATGGGAGTACCCACCTATGGTGCCATTATTCTCGATGAGACACTTGAAAATGTAAGTCATTTTTACTATGTTATAATAATGGCAGTTGATATGAATTGTTTGTGGGGATTTTTGTGTAATGGATTTCTTAAACGACACAACCATTTGTTCAGAGTGATATTGTGCTAATCTGCTGTTTAGTAACTACAGTAAATAAAAGCCTTTTTACATGATTATTTTGAATAAAATACCTAGATGTTCTGGAGTACAGGCACAATGATAGCATTGGCCGCCGCTGCTGACAGAATTCCATGGTTGCGCAATGGTATTACCGCAGGTCCAGGAAGCAGCCAATACTATGACTTATTGAATTGCAGTCCTAACGATTCCCCAACAGCCAATCAGCATTAAGTTCCAACCAGTCATAGCAGGTGATCCCTTATTGGCAAGAAAATAGTAGAAAGTATGTAGTGCTGGTCAAGTGGTCAGTTGCTGGTTCAGAGGTCCCTACTTGGTCAAGTGACTTTTTTGCTTTACATCCTGGCCAAATGGCTGCTGTTGATTGACCAATTTGCAGCTGAATTGAAAATCAGTGTTAGATATGAGTAGACAAACTATGTATGTTGTCACCTCTTTAATAGAGTGATAGAAGCAGGTTACACATCTTTCTTGTCACATAGGGGTCGATTCTATTCGGCAACTAACGAATAGCGCCGGGAATTAGCTCCCGACGCTATTCAATTCAGCAACTAATTACCTGCAATTGTCGGGAATTCTTCTCTCATCCCCGGGGGATGAGAAGAGAAACCCGACAAAAGTGCTGCCTCGCGGCCGGCGCGAGGCTGATTCTGTCGGGAATCAGCCTCGCGCCGGGGAGTTAAGTCGGAGAATGCCCGTTCTCCCGACAATTCAACCTGTTTTGTCGGCGAGAACGGGCCATCGCCGACGTAACTAGTTGCTGAATTGAATAGCGTCGGGAGCTAATTCCCGGCGCTATTCGTTAGTTGCCGAATAGAATCGACCCCATAGTGTGTTACATACTTCAATAAGTACTCGCATGCAGGGCCGGTGCTAGGGTGTTCGGCGCCCTCCTGCAAACAATGAATTTGCGCCCTCCCCCACATAGTGCTCAAAGGGACAGATGCGTGCCGGAGGCGCGCAGCAATAATATAGGGGTGTGGCTTCATAGGGAAGGGGCATGCCCACAGAATAGTACCAATTCACATTACAACGCACAATAGTGTCCGTCATTCACATTACACCACACAATAGTACCCCTTATTCCACAGAAAGTGCCCCTAACACACATAATGCCCACCGCAGTAGTAGCGCCGCTTACACAGAATGCCCACCACAGTAATAGCACCACTTACACACATAATGCCCACCACTCCCTGCGTGCTGCCCTCTCCTCCCCCACGCTCATTTACAGGCGTCAGGAGGAAACACCATATCACCGGGCCGGCCAGCTACTGTAGTTCTCAAAACCCCATGGGGACTGCCAGGGTGGAACTACACGTGGCTGGGTACTTGGTGCATCCCTCCTGCAGCTACGGGGATGGGGGTGTTTGGGCACTGCTGCCAGCGGCTGCACAACGTGTCAGGCCTCCCTTTTACCTACTCCAGCTGCCTGGTACTCCATGCTGACCTCAGGAGAGCCTGGGCGCTGATGCTCCGGACCAGCAGCAAGCCGCACCGGAAGGGAAGAGATGGCCAGGCTGTTAGGTTTTGCGCCGGAGCTAGATGGTGACAACGGTTCCGGCAACAGCAGTGTGGAGGAGAGGAGCCAGGAGGAGAGGGAAGGGAGGCAGAGAGCAAAGGACCATGCCTCTCCTGAGGCCGGACCACCTCCTTTGGCAGCAGCAGGCAACAACGTACTGTCAGTGGGCCCCAGTGAAGTTCCGCCACTGACTGCGCCGCTGCCTGTCACACAGAGTGACAACGCGCAGCAGCAAAGGGCAGCAATATCGCACATCAGCAAGGTCTGTAATGCATGGAGAGCGCCTATCCTGCACAGCGCCTCCCTGCATTGCAGACCTTGCTGTGCGGGTAGTGCCGGCACTGCTCACATGGAATACATTATGCTGCACCAAGCATTAATACCTGTAAACCCTACAAGCAACATCAAAAGTGATGTAAATTGCACATGTGTAAGAAAGTGTCTCTGCGTGAACAAGTTCCTATCTTACTATGGGCCTAATTCACAGTTGATCGCAGCAACAAATTTGTTAGCAGTTGGGCAAAACCATGGGGGTAATTCCAAGTTGATCGCAGCAGGAATTCTGTTAGCAATTGGGCAAAACCATGTGCACTGCAGGGGAGGCAGATATAACATGTGTAGAGAGAGTTAGATTTGGGTGTGGTGTGTTCAATCTGCAATCTAATTTTCAGTGTAAAAATAAAGCAGCCAGTATTTACCCTGCACAGAAATAAAATAACCCACCCAAATCTAACTCTCTCTGCAAATGTTATATCTGCCTCCCCTGCAGTGCACATGGTTTTGCACAACTGCAAAAAAAATTCCTGCTGCGATCAACTTGGAATTACCCCCCATGTGCACTGCAGGGGGGGCAGATATAACATGTGCAGAGAGAGTTACATTTGGGTGGGGTGTGTTCAAACTGAAATCGAAATTGCAGTGTAAAAATAAAGCAGCCAGTATTTACCCTGCACAGAAACAGTATAACCCACCCAAATCTAACTCTCTGCAAATGTTATATCTGCCCCCCCTGCAGTACACATGGTTTTGTCCAACTGCTAACAAATTTGTGGCTGTGATCAACTCTGAATTACCCTGTATATATTTGTTGGCTATCTGTGTCAAAGCATGTTTATCATGGCTTGAAGAACATATGTTCATATCATCCAACATGACCCATTCCATTAGGTACAAAATGTTCTGTTCCTGAATTTCCTTGCTAGTGGCAGTTGCAGAGGTGGGGCTGCAGCACAGTCCAAAATTCAAATAGGGGAGCCACACCAACTACCAATAAATCCTGGCAGGCAGTGGTTGTGGTGGCAGTTGGAGTGGCTCCCCTATCTGAATTTTGGACTATACTGCAGCCCCACCTTTGGAGTCGCCACTGGAAAGGAAGTCCAGGAACAGAGCATTTTGTACCTAATGGAATGGGTCATGTTGGAGGGTATGTATGTTTTGTATTTAACATTAACACTTTTGTTTATGATTAGATGGGTGTTTTATTCAGTGTTATTAGGGCTATCCTTCCATGCTGCTGAAACCGTGTGATATTTTAAACTTATTTAATAACATGGCACTGTTCTGTAACCAATAGCAACTAACCTGGTGATGTGACCACATCAGGCTTGGGCTTTCCCTGACATGCTTTTATCTGAGTTTGGTTATGTGGTAAGTGTCATCATGGTAGGTAAGTGAAAATATATTCGTTAAAACGTAACTTTTATTAAGGGTATACAGACAAAAGTTTAAACAGTTACAAAAATAATAGATTGAAAACGTATTAAATGGGTTGCTCACCTCTATTCAATCTAATTATCCAGTGTCCTAATGGGCACCGTCTATATCGAGTGTGAGTAACAATAATTTAATAATTGATATTTTGACATCACCTTGAGCTGGTATATCCTGGATGTGGGTTCAAATTGAGTAACTGACCTCTGTTTCAGAATTCTATATACTACTGAATTCTGTGTTTTGCACATCACAGCTCTGTATTTAGTTGGATAATTTGCGTAGTAGCTGACACTCTATGTATTTTGACAGTGTTGGCCTTATGTAATTTCCTGATAAATTTTGGTGTTTCAAGCTGTGCAAAGCACTGTGCCACATTAAAACACTGGGTTGTTACAAATGTAACTACATAAATTGATACATTATACAGTAACCTTTTTGGATACAATACTCTGTCAGTGAAGCTTTATCCAGGCTGACAACCTGAATGATATCCTTGATTTTCTCTGTTTTGAGTGACACATGGCAATATAACAGCCCTATTCTTTGACCAATAAGAATCTTTTTTTTTCTACCCCTCTCTCTCTCTCTTTTCGTGCACTCTCTCATCCGAAATGAAGGTTGCCCTCTGCAATGCTCATTAGTAACAGAGGCTCCCACTTGGGGCCTAATTCTGAGTTGATCGCAGCAACAAATGTGTTAGCAGTTGGGCAAAACCATGTGCACTGCACGGGGGACAGATATAACATGTGCAGAGAGAGTTAGATTTGGGTGTGGTGTATTCAGACTGAAATCTAAATTGCAGTAAAAATAAAGCAGCCAGTATTTACCCTGCACAGAAACAAAATAACCCACCCAAATCTAACGCTCTCTGCACATGCTATATCTGCCCCCCCTGCAGTACACATGGTTTTGCACAACTGCTAAAAAAATTGCTAACAAACTTGCTGCTGCAATCAACTCAGAATTACCCCCTTGGACAGCAGAAGTGCAATACTTATCTTCCTTATTCACTTGCACTATTGTCTTTATACAGTACCTCTCTTACCTCTTAGTCATTTTCTTTTATTCCAAACACACTCTCTCATCCAATTTGGGTAATGCTGCGCACGCATTACAACTTTCCCCAAAAAGTTCTAGTCATACCACACTGGAAATGCCCAATTTCATCTGATCTTGGATGCCAAGCAGTGTTGGGCCAGGTCAGTACCAGAAAGGGAGACCCTCTGGGAATACCTGGTACTGTAGTTCTGGGGATGAGCAACCTATATACGTACCCAGGAAGCAGAAGTGTACTGTACTTTCTTCACAACCAGATTATTTTGGCGCATATACTCTCTCATTGCCCATTCGATGGTAACAGATGGGCAAAAGCAGAAGTGACTGGTTCCTATCATTATTCTTTGGAATACGGGTGCGGTACCATTGAATGGTCACTCAGTTGGTTACCCCATAGAAAAAAGTAAAAAATATTAATGTATTTGGAGTCATAAAGCCTGATTTTTTTTTTTTTTTTGTTCTTCTCTAATACGCACATAACATCTTTTATTACTTGAGATAAGAGAACAGAAAAATAGAAATTTTCGCTGTGATAAACGTCTTCCCATTATTGTTACTCACACTCGATATAGATGGTGCCCATTAGGACACTGGATAATTAGATTGAATATAGGTGAGCAACCCATTTCATACGTTTTTTAATCTATTATTTTTTGTAACTGTTTAAACTTTTGTCTGTATACCCTTAATAAGTTGTTTTAACTAATATATTTTCACTTACCTACCATGATGACACTTACCACATAACCAAACCTATATACTTACCTTATTATTATGTAAAAAGTGTTCCCCAGAGAGACTAAATAGTCTTTTTGCGTCTCTGCAAAACCCCACAAAATAGTTTGTTCTGAGCCAATTTCTGGGAGCACCACCAACCAGATACTACTGCCCAAAACCCTTGAGGCAAAGTCAGTAGTTTAATACTATTTTAATACTATTTATTCGTTATTCTGTTTTTTTATTTTGTCCACAACAATTCTATCCAGTGCAGACGCTAAACCTTTGATGCTTCTATCTAATGCAACATATCAAAAACGCTCACTGGGCGGCATCAGCAATCTCAGAGGTGTCTACCAGTCCTTCTCCGTCCAGTTTCCCTGCCCTAGTGCCTGCTGTGCAACCGATTACTGCAAATCGGAAATGTAATAGAAGCTGCCCATACAGGGAAAGTAAGGCTGCCATTACCTTCCCTGTAATTTAAGAAAAATAAATTGTGTTGGATATGTTTTAAATAGATTTTTTTAAAAAACACCTGACAATTTCTGAGCATTTTTTTGGGAAAAAGTATTAATCAGTTGAGTAGTTAAAGTGCCTTGAGAATTTTGCATGGTATTTAGGTCAAATTTAAATTTGACCTATTCAATGCCCGTGCCAGTTTTGTGACTGGTTTAAAACCACGTGTATAGCCGCTGATACACGTGCTTTGTTGAATTCTCCTGTTTTTGGTGCAATTTTCGCCCATGCTGATTCAGCATAAAAAAGTGAAATGGCATGGGCGAAAATGGATAAAAAAAATGGGCGAAAACGCCTGCGATTGAATACCCTGTGTCAAATTAGTGCCAGCTTTTCAACCAGTCGAATAAAACTGCACTTAATTGAATACCCTCCTTAGTTTGGCAACCACTGTTTAGGGCCCCATACACTAGTGCGATATTGCACGTTTTCGTGCAATTGTGATGAGTTCCTGAGATGGAAAGCATGAAAAATGTCAAATTGCATGTACTTTTCTTGCGATTGCGCGCTCCCGTGTGTCACCCATCGCAATCGCAGATCACACGTGCTGCACGTGAGATTTATCTCAATTGCAAGGAAATAGGTTTAATAACATTAGATTGCCTGAGATAAATCACATGTAAAAAGACACTCAAGTACGAAATCGCAGTTGCAGGCCCTCCCTGGGAAGCTCCCAGCCAGATTGCAGGAAAATTGCATGGAAGTCATTGCTGAGATACATCTCCCTAGTGTATGGGGCCCTTTAGACACAAAATCCTAATTTTGTGATAATAGAAGTTTCTTAAATTTTTTAAATTGTTTTATCTACAAAATTGACCATTTTGTGTCATTGTTTTGCAGGTGCTGCTTGTCCAAGGCTATTTAGCAAAGTCTGGCTGGGGATTTCCAAAAGGAAAAGTGAATAAAGAGGAAGCTCCATATGATTGTGCTGCAAGAGAGGTGAACTATTAAGCACCAAGTGCATGTAAATGGACGCCTACTGCCGGCTTCTGTGATCCGATGCTGTGTCCAAGAACACAACATTGGTGCATCTGCGATTAATATCGGCCATTTGAGTGACCCACAGGTTATGCAGGTAGGCCGGTGGTTTCACTCTGCTTGGCCGGAATCTGTGTCCGAATATGCTGACCCTGCCTTGGCGCTCACAGAATAGTGGGACAACACGCTTCTATTTTCGGGAAAGCTGTTTGGCGCCACCCCCTCACCACCACAGCCTGTCAATTAGGATGCGTCTTAGACTGCTCTACATACAATGATGCAGGAGTTGTACTGCACATGTGCAGTCTACCCACCATCAGAGTTATATGCAAATCATGAGGTTTGCATGCAGCTCTGAATCAGGCATTATGTCAGTGCTTCTCAAATCCAACCATTGGGACGCACTAACAGTACATATTTTCTGTATCTCCTTGCTAGAGCACAGGTGTGTTCATTACTGACTGACACATCTCAAAAGATCCACAAGTTGTGATTCTATGAGGAGTCCTGGAAAACATGTACTGTTAGTGTGTCCCGAGGAATAGATTTGAAAAACACTGGTCTATATTGTGTCATTGTTTTTATTCTGTGTCCAGGGGATGAACTGTTTAGCACATCTATTATGTCATGGCCTCTGCTTACATAAAGAATGTTACTGCTTAGTCCGTTTACCGGGTGTATTGCTCTGTGATGAATAATTTTGCGGAAAGTTACAGCCTATCAGCTCTCAAGTCCATTTCCCCATCAATACCCCTCAGACATGCCCCTTCAGTGAGTTAGGTACCACCAGGAGGAATGATTACAATCAGTCTGCCCCAGGAAGATGTTCTTACTCGGCTGCCAGTACTGCACGTGGTCTGTTAATGGCCGCAAACCTAAAATGTCCATGCCTCATTGGCATTTCCTCTGCTATCTGGGGGCTCAGTTTTCCCCGAAGAAAAGAGGCACACCCAGCCCTTCTATCTCTCACCAGATGCTAGAGGAGATGGCACCAAAATTGTTGTATTCAATTGCAGCTGTCTCCGGAGGCCACCTTGTCCGGAGGTCAGTGCGGCAAAAGATCAGAGAGGGTTCACCCAGAGGTCGGAGAGGAAGCTGGAGAGTTCAGCGAGGCACTGTGAATTAAGGTAGGGGGCAGTGCCCTACAAAAGAAGCCTAGCAGGGACCCTAGATAGTGTAACCTGATCTGAGTCATATGCAGTCAGTCACAAGCCCCCAGCTTTAGAGTGGGGTTAAGAGAGAGAGGGTAAGGATTTGTTCTATATTGTAAAATGAGTGTGCTGTAAATAGGGACATTTAAAGCATCTCATCACATCATGTGACTGTGGTTGATATGGTAACCACATGACCTTTCTTGAATTGTAAATAACTGTTTGAAGAATATACTGTAAGTAAAGGGATGAAAAACAACATCTTTCAGGTAACGCACAGGTAACCTTTCGCAGTGTGTTCTATTTAAAAATAATGTAATAATGTTCTTATTACTGCAGCTTTAGTTAACCTAGATGCCCACTAGTGTTTTTTATGTTATTCTTCAATTGATGATCACTTTGAAAAACATTCTTATTAATTTCTCTTACGTCCTAGAGGATACTGGGGTCCATTTAGTACCATGGGGTATAGACTGGTCCACTAGGAGCCATGAGCACTTTAAGCATTTGATAGTGTGGGCTGGCTCCTCCCTCTATGCCCCTCCTGTCAGACTCGGTTTAGAAAATGTGCCCGGAGGAGCTGGTTACGCTGAAGGAAGCTCCTGAAGAGTTTTCTGCATCTATTTTCTATGTTTGTTATTTTCCGGCAGTGCTGGTTGGCACCAGCCTGCCTGCTTCGTGGGACTTGGGGGGGGGGGGAGGAAACAACCCAGGGGAACAACCCAACCTCTTGAAGGATTAATGGTCCTGTTCCCCGCTGACAGGACGCTGAGCTCCTGTGGGAACTATTGGCAAGCGTACAACACCACAGCACGACACCACCCCTAACAGAACCAGAAGAATGAAGAGTGGTGGGTACTGAGCCGGCCTGCCGGTTACGGAGACGCATGGCTTCGAAACGGGGCGGAATGCGTCTCCAGCCACAGTACACAACTGTGTCTCAGTACACTGTACACCGTACCCAAACAGGCAAACACAGCCTTAAAACGGTTCTTACCTCAGCCAGTATAAAAAAAGCGAGAAGACCGTGCGCCATTGAAGGGGCGGGGCTTCACTATGAGCAGATCCAGCAGCTCACCAGCGCCATTTTCCCTCTGCAGTGGACACAGACGCTGACTGACAGGGACGCGAAGCTCCCTGTCAAATTACCTCAGCGGTACCAGAGGGCATAGGCGGATCCAGGGGGGGGGCACTCGGGCCTGTGCCCTCCCTGTCATTTCTCTTACGTCCTAGAGGATGCTGGGGACTCCAAAAGGACCATGGGGTATAGACGGGATCCGCAGGAGCTTGGGCACACTGAAAAGACTTAAACTGGGTGTGAACTGGCTCCTCCCTCTATGCCCCTCCTCCAGACCTCAGTTAGACTTTGTGCCCAGGACTGACTGGACACTCACAGGGGAGCTCTCCTGAGTTTCTTTGGAAAAGACTGTTAGGTTTTTTATTTTCAGGGAGACCTGCTGGCTACAGGCTCCCTGCATCGTGGGACTGAGGGGAGAGAAGCAGGACCTACTTCTTCTTAGTTTAAAGGCCCTGCTTCTTGGCTACTGGACACCATTAGCTCCAGAGGGTTCGATCACTTGGTGCGCCTAGCTGCTCGTTCCCGGAGCCACGCCGTCACCCCCCCTCACAGAAGCCAGAAGTCGGGTGAGTATGAGAAGACTTCAGGACGGCAGAAGACTTCAGTAAAGGTACAGCGCAGTGGCAACGCTGCGCTCCATGCTCCCACACACATTTCCTCCAGCACTCACAGGGCAGCATGTTACTGGGTCTTCTGGGGCCGGCAGATGTTTGTTCGGTGCCTTGGCACCGTTTTCGGGACCCCCGCCGGCATTTTCGCAAGTTTGAATTTGGCGGGCTGAAGCGCGCCGGGAGGGGGCGGAGCTTAGCCACGCGGCTCACAGGCGCCATTTTCTCCGCGTGCGCAGGCAGGAGACGCTGGTCCGGGACCTCCACGAGCTCCATCAGAGTAACGGGGAGCTTATCGGGAGGGGGGGGGACACAGTAGCTGGTGCATATTTGGTTAATTGGGCAGCGCTGGTACATAAATTTTTCCTTGGTGGGATATATGGGTTCTGGGGTGTGAGCTGGCATACTCCCTCTGTGTTTCTCTGTCCGGGTTTCCTTGTGGACCTGTCCCCTACTGAGGCATTGTATGTGTCGGTGGGTTGATACTAGGTGTCGACATGTCTGAGGCTGAATGTTATTCACCGGAGGAGGTTTTGGGGGAGGCAGATGCAGGTATGGAGTTGGCTCTGTCGACGCAGCCGACACCTGACTTACTTGCACTGTTGAATACAATTAATTCTAATGTCACTTCTTTATCGAAGAGATTAGATAAATCTGAATCACAGACACAGGTGTGGAAAAAATCCATGGAGGATGCTTTATCACAGGTACAGACCCCGTCGGGGTCGATAAAGAGGCCGTTCACTCAAGTGGTAGATACGGATACCGACACGGATTCTGAATCCGATGTCGACTTCACTGAGGCTCCTTTACACCCTAGATTAGTTAAGAGTATTCAGTACATGATTGTGGCTATAAAAGATGTGTTACGCATTTCTGAGGAACCTGCAGTACAGGAAACAAGGATTTGCTTGTTTAAGGAGAAAAAACCTGAGGTACAGTTTTCCCCCTCTCATGAGATGAATGCTCTTTGTGAAAAGGCTTGGGAGTCGCCAGACAAGAGGTGGCAGATTCCCAAGAGGATTTACATGGCGTATCCTTTTCCATCAGTTGATAGGGGAAAATAGGAGGCTTCTCCTAATGTTGATAAAGCTTTATCTCGTTTGTCTAAAAAGGTGGCGCTTCCGTCTCCTGACACGGCAGCTCTCAAGGATCCGGTGGATCGCAAGCTGGAGACGTCTCTAAAGTCCATTTTCGCTAATACGGGTGCATTGCTCAGAGCTGCTGTGGCGTCGGTATGGGTGAGTAGTGCTATTGCTAAATGGGCTGAGAATTTAGCTGCTGATATCGATACCCTTGATAAAGATACTGTTCTTTTAAGTCTTGGTTATATCAAGGACGCTGCAGATTACCTGAAGGATGCGGCGAGGGATGTTGGTCTCTTGGGATCAAGAGCCAATGCCATGTCGATTTCGGCCAGAAGGGCGCTGTGGATACATCAATGGAATCCTGATGCGGATTCCAAGAGAGCTATGGAAGCATTACCCTTCAAAGGTAATGTCCTGTTTGGGGAAGGCTTGGCGGACCTGGTGTCTACCGCGACGGCGGGTAAGTCCTCGTTTCTTCCCTATGTTCCCACACAACACAAAAAGCCACAACATCAGCAGATGCAGTCCTTTCGTCCAAATAAATACAGGCGAGGAAAGGGTTCGTCCTTTCTCGCTTCAAAAGGTAGAGGAAGGGGAAAGAAGTCGCCTGCGGTGTCAGGCGCCCAGGACCAGAAGTCCTCCCCTGCCGCTACCAAGTCCACCGCATGACGCTGGGGCTTCCCTGGGGGAGTCCGTCCCGGTGGGGGTCCGTCTGCAGTTCTTCAGTCGGGTCTGGGTCCAATCGGACTTGGATCCGTGGGTTCTAGAGATTGTATCTCAGGGCTACAGGCTGGATTTTCAGGAGACTCCCCCTCACCGGTTTTTCATGTCGACCCTGCCAGTGTCTCTTCCCGACAGGGAGGTCGTGCTGGCAGCAATACAAAAGTTGTGTCTTCAGAGGGTCATTGTTCCTGTTCCCCCGTCTCAACGGGGGGAGGGGTTCTACTCGAGCCTCTTTGTGGTGCCGAAACCGGACGGTTCGATCAGACCGATTCTGAACCTAAAATCCCTCAATCCATACTTGAAAGTTTTCAAGTTCAAGATGGAATCTCTTCAAGCGGTGATTGCCAGCCTAGAAGGGGGGGATTTTATGGCGTCAGTGGACATAAAGGATGCCTACTTACATGTCCCAATTTATCCTCCACATCAAGCTTTCCTAAGGTTTGCGATACAGGATTCTCATTACCAATTTCAGACGTTGCCGTTTGGGCTTTCCACGGCCCCCGAGGATTTTCACCAAGGTCATGGCGGAAATTATGCTTCTCCTTCGCAGGCAAGGGGTTACAATTATCCCGTACTTGGACGATCTCCTGATAAAAGCGAGGTCCAAGGAACGTTTGCTGAGGAGTGTGAGTTTGGTACTGTTGGTGCTCCGGCAGCACGGTTGGGTGCTGAATTTGCCGAAATCTCAGTTGATTCCGGCCACTCGGCTGTCGTTTCTGGGCATGATTCTGGACACGGAGTTACGAAGAGTATTTCTTCCAGAAGAAAAAGCTCTAAAACTGCAGTCAATGGTCAGGGAACTTCTGCGGCCGAAGTCTGTGTCCATCCATCAATGTACTCGGGTTCTGGGGAAAATGGTTGCGGCGTACAAAGCCATTCCGTTTGGCAGGTTTCATGCCCGGGTGTTTCAGTGGGATTTGCTGAGCAAATGGTCCGGGTCTCACCTGCACATGCACCGAAAGATAAGTCTATCTCCCAGAGCCAGAATTTCTCTCCTGTGGTGGATGCAAAGTTCTCACCTCCTGGAAGGTCGCCAGTTCGGTATCCTGGACTGGGTGCTTCTGACAACAGATGCAAGTCTCCGGGGCTGGGGCGCAGTCACCCAAGGAAGGAACTTCCAGGGGAAATGGTCGCTCCAGGAAGCTTGTCTTCAGATCAATGTTCTCGAGTTAAGGGCCATTTACAACGGCCTGCAACAAGCAAGAAGCCTTCTTCAGGGTCGACCTGTCCTGGTACAGTCAGACAACATCACAGCGGTAGCACATATAAACCGTCAAGTCGGAACAAGGAGCAGAGCGGCAATGGCGGAGGCCACAAGAATCCTTCGCTGGGCAGAACAACACGTGAGTGCTCTGTCAGCAGTCTTCCTACCGGGAGTGGACAACTGGGAAGCAGATTTCCTCAGCAGACACGATATCCATCCGGGAGAGTGGGCTCTTCACCAAGAGGTATTTGCAGAGGTGACAAAGCGTTGGGGAATTCCGTTAATCGACATGATGGCGTCTCGTCTCAACAAGAAGCTTCCGAGGTATTGTTCCATGTCCAGAGACCCCCAGGCAAGTGCAGTGGACTCCCTGGTGTGGGTGTTCAGGTCGATGTATGTGTTCCCTCCGCTTCCTCTCATTCCAATGGTACTGGGGATCATTCGACGAGCAAGGGTTCAGGCGATTCTCGTCGTTCCAGATTGGCCAAGAAGGGCCTGGTACCCGGATCTTCAGGAGTTACTGGAGGAAGATCCTTGGCCACTTCCTCTAAGAGAGGACCTGTTGTTGCAGGGTCCATGCGTGTTTCCAGACTTACCGCGGCTGCGTTTGACGGCATGGAAGTTGAGTGCCAGGTCTTAGCTCGTAAGGGTATTCCTGGGGAAGTCATTCCCACTCTCATTAAGGCTAGGAAGGAGGTTACGGCGAAACATCACCGTATTTGGAGAAAGTATGTTTCCTGGTGTGAGACCAAAATGGCTCCTGCGGAAGAGTTTCACTTGGGTCGCTTTCTCCATTTTTTGCAGGCAGGTGTAGATGCGGGCCTAAAATTAGGCTCCATCAAGGTACAGATCTCGGCTTTGTCTATTTTCTTTCAAAAGGAATTAGCTGTCCTCCCATAGGTTCAGACTTTTGTGAAAGGAGTAATGCATATCAATCCTCCGTTTGTGGCTCCATGGGATCTTGACGTGGTCTTACAGTTTCTCATGTCTTCCTGGTTTAGCCTTTGCGTAAGGTTGAGTTGAAGTTTCTCACTTGGAAGGTAGTCATGCTGTTGGCTCTGGCGTCTGCCAGGAGGGTGTCAGAATTGGTGGCTTTATCTCATAAGAGCCCGTATTTGATTTTTCATTCTGATAGGGCAGAATTGCGGACTCGTCAACAATTTTTGCCGAAGGTGGAGTCTTCGTTTCACATTAACCAACCTATTGTGGTGCCGGTGGCTACGGAGGCTGGGGCGGTTCCAAAGTCTCTGGATGTCGTGAGAGCTTTGAGGATCTACGTCGCCAGAACAGCTGTTGCCAGGAAAACTGAGGCGCTGTTTGTCCTGTATGCTTCTAACAAGATTGGTCATCCTGCTTCAAAACAGACTATTGCACGCTGGATTTGTAGTACGATCCAGCAGGCTCATTCTTCGGCTGGGCTACCCGTGCCGAAGTCAGTAAAAGCTCATTCTACCAGAAAGGTGGGCTCGTCTTGGGCGGCTGCCCGAGGCGTATCGGCTTTACAGCTTTGCCGTGCAGCCACCTGGTCAGGGGCAAACACTTTTGCCAAGTTCTATAAGTTTGATACCCTGGCTGATGAGGACCTTACGTTTGCTCAGTCGGTGCTGCAGAGTCGTCCGCACTCTCCCACCCGGTCTGGAGCTTTGGTATAGACCCCATGGTCCTTTTGGAGTCCCCAGCATCCTCTAGGACGTAAGAGAAAATAGGATTTTGGTACTTACCGATAAATCCTTTTCTCCTAGTCCGTAGAGGATGCTGGGCGCCCATCCCAGTGCGGACTGTTACTGGCAATGTTTTCGTGTTGGTTAACTTGGTTTGTACACGGGTAGTGTATTTCTGGTTTTCAGCTTGTTGCTGTTGTTATTTCATACGGTTATCTGGTTTACTATTACTCCGGTGATACGGTAGGTTTGTGGTGTGGGCTGGTATGTTTTGTAGCCCTTAGTTTACACAAAAATCCTTTCCTCGAAATGTCCGTCTTTCCTGGGCACAGTTCCTATAACTGAGGTCTGGAGGAGGGGCATAGAGGGAGGAGCCAGTTCACACCCAGTTTAAGTCTTTTCAGTGTGCCCAAGCTCCTGCGGATCCCGTCTATACCCCATGGTCCTTTTGGAGTCCCCAGCATCCTGTACGGACTAGGAGAAAAGGATTTATCGGTAAGTATCAAAATCCTATTTTTTTCAAAAGGAGAACAGCAGCAGCACTACTGCTATTTCCGTCAGTCAGATTTGATAAAAGAGCTGGCAGGTACTAGGACCCGCCTTGCTCTAACAGCAAGTCCGTGTGGTAACCAATGGGTATGCTGGAGTTGCAGCTCCAGCCTCCCCCTGCTCACACCGCAAGCTACCTCCACCACTGCCAGCCAGCCAGAGTCCAGCCCAGGCGCGGGTTTCAAATGCCAGCATAGAGTAAGACTGTTACTTATGACAGCGCAGAAGGCTTCATTAGCCCTCACTGCACCGCACAATAATGCCAGTGCTTCCTCCTCCACTTCCTTTACCACCATGCTAGGTGCAGTCACACTCAGCTCAGCTTTAAAAAGGCGGCCCGTGTGATTGTGACAGGGCTGTCCTGCAGATGTCTTATGCTGTTTGTTGGAGATCCAGCTGGCTGCTTCTGCTAATCAGAGATGGGCAGTTCATGTCCTGCAGTCTGAGTCTCAGTGCAGTGCCCAAAACAAGGTATGCTGCACCCTGCCATGTCCAAAATCTGTACAGGCCACTCGACTAGGTCGGTGGGTTCTTCCTGGGCGGCTGCCCGGGGTATCTTGGCTTTACAGCTCTGCCAAGCAGCTACTTGGTCAGGTTCGAACACGTTTGCTAAGTTCTACAAGTTCGATACTTTGACCAAACTGAAGGTCCTCGGAGGCCAATCAGTTCTGCAGGAACCTCCGCACTCTCCCACCCAGTTTGGGAGCTTTGGTACATCCCCATGGTACTAATGTGGACCCCAGTATCCTCTGGGACGTAAGAGAAAATAGGATTTTAATTACCTACCGGTAAATTCTTTTCTCGTAGTCCGTAGAGCAGAGGTTCTCAAACTCGGTCCTCGGGAGCCCACACAGTGCATGTTTTGCAGGTAACCCAGCAGGTGCACAGGTGTATTAATTACTCACTGACACATTTTAAAAGGTCCACAGGTGGAGCTAATTATTTCACTTGCGATTCTGTGAGGAGACCTGCAAAACATGCACTGTGTGGGCCCCCGAGGACCGAGTTTGAGAACCTCTGCCGTAGAGGATACTGGGCGCCTGCCCAGTGCTTCGTTTTTCCTGCACTGTTACTTGGTTAAGTAATGTTGGTTCAGCCATTGCTGTTCTTGTTTCAAGTTTGATTAGCTTGGCTTTTCTCTTGTTGTGTGTGCTGGTTCGGAATCTCACCACTATCCTTATCTATCCTTCTCTCAAAGTATCCTCGGGCACAGTTTTCTAGACTGAGTCTGGTAGGAGTGGTATAG
Organism: Pseudophryne corroboree; assembly: GCF_028390025.1. NCBI lineage: Eukaryota > Metazoa > Chordata > Amphibia > Anura > Myobatrachidae > Pseudophryne > Pseudophryne corroboree. The sequence goes on from NC_086444.1 coordinate 233,601,635, forward strand.
AGAGAGGAGCCCGCCCACACTATCATATTCTTAAAGTGCCCTGGCTCCTAGTGGAGACGTCTATACACATGGTACTAAATGGACCCCAGTATCCTCTGCGGACTACGAGAAAAGGATTTACCGGTAGGTAATTAAAATCCTATTTCTCTATCGTCCTAGTGGATGCTGGGGTTCCTGAAAGGACCATGGGGAATAGCGGCTCCGCAGGAGACAGGGCACAAAAAGTAAAGCTTTTTCAGATCAGGTGGTGTGCACTGGCTCCTCCCCCTATGACCCTCCTCCAGACTCCAGTTAGATTTTTGTGCCCGGCCGAGAAGGGTGCAATCTAGGTGGCTCTCCTAAAGAGCTGCTTAGACAAAGTTTAGCTAGGTTTTTTATTTTACAGTGATTCCTGCTGGCAACAGGATCACTGCAGCGAGGGACTGAGGGGAGAAGGAGTCAACTCACCTGCGTGCAGGATGGATTGGCTTCTTGGCTACTGGACATCAAGCTCCAGAGGGACGATCACAGGTACAGCCTGGATGGTCACCGGAGCCGCGCCGCCGGCCCCCTTGCAGATGCTGAAGTCAGAAGAGGTCCAGAATCGGCGGCTGAAGACTCCTGCAGTCTTCTAAAGGTAGCGCACAGCACTGCAGCTGTGCGCCATTTTCCTCTCAGCACACTTCACACGGCAGTTACTGAGGGTGCAGGGCGCTGGGAGGGGGGCGCCCTGGGAGGCAAATGAATACCTATAAAGGCTAAAAATACCTCACATATAGCCCCTAGAGGCTATATGGAGATATTTAACCCCTGCCTGATTTTTCTAAATAGCGGGAGACGAGCCCGCCAGAAAAGGGGCGGGGCCTATCTCCTCAGCACACGGCGCCATTTCCTCTCACAGCTCCGCTGGTCAGGACGGCTCCCAAGTCTCTCCCCTGCACTGCACTACAGAAACAGGGTAAAACAGAGAGGGGGGGGCAAATTTATGGCGATATTTTGATATAACAAAGCAGCTATAAGGGAGCACTTATTATAAGGCTATCCCTGATATATATATATAGCGCTTTTGGTGTGTGCTGGCAAACTCTCCCTCTGTCTCCCCAAAGGGCTAGTGGGTCCTGTCTTCGTTAGGAGCATTCCCTGTGTGTCTGCTGTGTGTCGGTACGTGTGTGTCGACATGTATGAGGACGATATTGGTGTGGAGGCGGAGCAATTGCCAAATATGAGGATGTCACCCCCTAGGGAGTCGACACCAGAATGGATGCCTTTATTTATGGAACTACGGGATAGTGTCAACACGCTAAAGCAGTCGTTTGACGACATGAGGCGGCCGGACAATCAATTAGTGCCTGTCCAGGCGACTCAAACACCGTCAGGGGCTGTGAAACGCCCTTTGCCTCAGTCGGTCGACACAGACCCAGACGCAGGCACTGACTCCAGTGGTGACGGTGACGATTCAACCGTATTTTCCAGTAGGGCCACACGTTATATGATTTTGGCAATGAAGGAGGCGTTACATTTAGCTGATACTACAGGTACCACTAAACAGGGTATTATGTGGGGTATGAAAAAACTACCTATAGTTTTTCCTGAATCAGAAGAATTAAATGACGTGTGTAATGAAGCGTGGGTTGCCCCTGATAAAAAGCTGATAATTTCAAAGAAATTATTGGCATTATACCCTTTCCCGCCAGAGGTTAGGGAGCGCTGGGAAACACCTCCTAGGGTGGACAAGGCGCTAACACGCTTATCTAAACAAGTGGCGTTACCCTCTCCTGAGACGGCCGCACTTAAAGATCCATCAGATAGGCGGATGGAAAATATCCAAAAAAGTATATACACACATGCAGGTGTTATACTACGACCAGCTGTAGCGACTGCCTGGATGGGCAGTGCTGGGGTAGTTTGGTCAGAGTCCCTGATTGAAAATATTGATACCCTGGACAGGGACAATATTTTACTGTCGTTAGAACAAATAAAGGATGCATTTCTTTATATGCGTGATGCACAGAGGGATATCTGCACACTGGCATCACGGGTAAGTGCTATGTCCATTTCGGCCAGAAGAGCTTTATGGACGCGACAGTGGACAGGCGATGCGGATTCAAAACGGCATATGGAAGTTTTGCCGTATAAAGGGGAGGAGTTATTTGGAGTCGGTCTATCAGATTTGGTGGCCACGGCTACAGCCGGGAAATCCACCTTTCTACCTCAAGTCACTCCCCAACAGAAAAAGGCACCGACTTTTCAACCGCAGCCCTTTCGTTCCTTTAAAAATAAGAGAGCAAAGGGCTATTCATATCTGCCACGAGGCAGAGGTCGAGGGAAGAGACAGCAACACGCAGCTCCTTCCCAGGAACAGAAGCCCTCCCCGGCTTCTACAAAAGCCTCAGCATGACGCTGGGGCTTCTCAAGCGGACTCGGGGACGGTGGGCGGTCGTCTCAAAAATTACAGCGCGCAGTGGGCTCACTCGCAGGTAGATCCCTGGATCCTGCAGATAATATCTCAAGGGTACAGGTTGGAATTAGAGACAGATCCACCTCGCCGTTTCCTGAAGTCTGCTTTACCAACGTCCCCCTCCGAAAGGGAGACGGTTTTGGAAGCCATTCACAAGCTGTACTCTCAGCAGGTGATAGTCAAGGTACCTCTTCTACAACAAGGGAAGGGGTATTATTCCACTCTTTTTGTGGTACCGAAGCCGGATGGCTCGGTAAGGCCTATTCTAAATCTGAAGTCCTTGAACCTGTACATAAAGAAGTTCAAGATGGAGTCACTCAGAGCAGTGATAGCGAACCTGGAAGAGGGGGACTTTATGGTATCCTTGGACATCAAGGATGCGTATCTCCACGTTCCAATTTACCCCTCACACCAGGGGTACCTCAGGTTCGTTGTACAAAACTGTCACTATCAGTTTCAGACGCTGCCGTTCGGATTGTCCACGGCACCTCGGATCTTTACAAAGGTAATGGCCGAGATGATGATTCTTCTTCGAAGAAAAGGCATATTAATTATCCCATACTTGGACGATCTCCTAATAAGGGCGAGGTCCAGAGAACAGCTAGAGATGGGATTAGCACTGTCTCAAGAAGTGCTAAAACAGCACGGGTGGATTCTGAATATTCCAAAATCCCAGTTAATGCCGACAACTCGTCTGCTGTTCCTAGGGATGATTCTGGACACGGTTCAGAAAAAGGTTTTTCTCCCGGAGGAAAAAGCCAAGGAGTTATCCGACCTTGTCAGGAACCTCCTAAAACCAGGAAAGGTGTCTGTACATCAATGCACAAGAGTCCTGGGAAAAATGGTGGCTTCTTACGAAGCAATTCCATTCGGCAGATTCCACGCAAGAATTTTCCAAAGGGATCTGTTGGACAAATGGTCAGGGTCGCATCTTCAGATGCACCTACGGATAACCCTGTCTCCAAGGACAAGGGTGTCTCTTCTGTGGTGGTTGCAGAGTCCTCATCTATTGGAGGGCCGCAGATTCGGCATACAGGATTGGATCCTGGTGACCACGGACGCCAGCCTGAGAGGCTGGGGAGCAGTCACACAAGGAAGAAACTTCCAGGGAGTATGGACGAGCCTGGAAACGTCTCTTCACATAAACATTCTGGAACTAAGAGCAATATACAATGCTCTAAGCCAGGCAGAACCTCTGCTTCAGGGAAAACCGGTGTTGATCCAGTCGGACAACATCACGGCAGTCGCCCATGTGAACAGACAGGGCGGCACAAGAAGCAGGAGTGCAATGGCAGAAGCTGCAAGGATTCTTCGCTGGGCAGAGAATCATGTGATAGCACTGTCAGCAGTGTTCATCCCGGGAGTGGACAACTGGGAAGCAGACTTCCTCAGCAGACACGATCTTCACCCGGGAGAGTGGGGACTTCATCCAGAAGTCTTCCACATGCTGGTAACCCGTTGGGAAAGACCAATGGTGGACATGATGGCGTCTCGCCTCAACAAAAAACTGGACAGGTATTGCGCCAGGTCAAGAGATCCGCAGGCAATAGCTGTGGACGCGCTGGTAACGCCTTGGGTGTACCAGTCGGTGTATGTGTTTCCTCCTCTGCCTCTCATACCAAAAGGATTGAGAATTATACGGCAAAGAGGCGTAAGAACGATACTAGTGGTTCCGGATTGGCCAAGAAGGACTTGGTACCCGGAACTTCAAGAGATGATCACGGAAGATCCGTGGCCTCTACCTCTAAGGAGGGACTTGCTTCAGCAGGGTCCCTGTCTGTTTCAAGACTTACCGCGGCTGCGTTTGACGGCATGGCGGTTGAACGCCGGATCCTAAAGGAAAAAGGCATGCCGGAAGAAGTCATTCCTACTTTGATTAAAGCAAGGAAGGAAGTAACCGTGCAACATTATCACCGAATTTGGCGAAAATATGTTGCGTGGTGCGAAGATCGGAGTGCTCCGACGGAGGAATTTCAACTGGGTCGATTCCTACATTTCCTGCAATCAGGATTGTCTATGGGTCTCAAATTGGGATCTATTAAGGTTCAAATTTCGGCCCTGTCGATTTTCTTTCAAAAAGAATTGGCTTCAGTCCCTGAAGTCCAGACCTTTGTTAAGGGAGTGCTGCATATACAGCCTCCTGTGGTGCCTCCAGTGGCACCGTGGGATCTCAATGTGGTTTTGGACTTTCTAAAATCTCATTGGTTTGAACCACTAAATAAGGTGGATTTGAAATATCTCACTTGGAAAGTGACCATGCTTCTAGCCCTGGCTTCTGCCAGGAGAGTATCAGAATTGGCAGCTTTATCTTACAAAAGCCCATATCTGATTTTCCATTCGGACAGGGCAGAACTGCGGACTCGTCCGCATTTTCTCCCTAAGGTGGTGTCAGCATTTCATCTGAACCAGCCTATTGTAGTGCCTGCGGCTACAAGTGACTTGGAGGACTCCAAGTTACTGGACGTTGTCAGAGCATTAAAAATATATATTGCAAGGACAGCTGGAGTCAGAAAATCTGACTCGTTGTTTATATTGTATGCACCCAACAAGATGGGTGCTCCTGCGTCTAAGCAGACGATTGCTCGTTGGATCTGTAGCACAATCCAACTTGCACATTCTGTGGCAGGCCTGCCACAGCCTAAATCTGTAAAGGCCCACTCCACAAGGAAGGTGGGCTCATCTTGGGCGGCTGCCCGAGGGGTCTCGGCATTACAACTTTGCCGAGCAGCTACGTGGTCAGGGGAGAACACGTTTGTAAAATTTTACAAATTTGATACTCTGGCTAAGGAGGACCTGGAGTTCTCTCATTCGGTGCTGCAGAGTCATCCGCACTCTCCCGCCCGTTTGGGAGCTTTGGTATAATCCCCATGGTCCTTTCAGGAACCCCAGCATCCACTAGGACGATAGAGAAAATAAGATTTTACTTACCGATAAATCTATTTCTCGGAGTCCGTAGTGGATGCTGGGCGCCCATCCCAAGTGCGGATTATCTGCATAAATTGTACATAGTTATTGTTAACTAATTCGGGTTATTGTTGAAGGAAGCCATCTTTCAGAGGCTCCGCTGTTATCATACTGTTAACTGGGTTTAGATCACAGGTTGTACGGTGTGATTGGTGTGGCTGGTATGAGTCTTACCCGGGATTCAAAATCCTCCCTTATTGTGTACGCTCGTCCGGGCACAGTACCTAACTGGAGTCTGGAGGAGGGTCATAGGGGAAGGAGCCAGTGCACACCACCTGATCTGAAAAAGCTTTACTTTTTGTGCCCTGTCTCCTGCGGAGCCGCTATTCCCCATGGTCCTTTCAGGAACCCCAGCATCCACTACGGACTCCGAGAAATAGATTTATCGGTAAGTAAAATCTTATTTTCTCTTACGTCCTAGAGGATGCTGGGGTCCATATTAGTACCATGGGGTATAGACAGGTCCACCAGGAGCCATTGGCACTTTAAGAGTTTAACAGTGTGGTCTGGCTCCTCCCTCTATGCCCCTCCTACCAGACTCTGTTTAGAAAATGTGCCCGGAGGAGTCTGTCACAGCTAGGGGAGCTCTGCAGAGCTTCTTTAGTAAAAGTTTTTTTAGAGTTTGTTATTTTACAGGGAGGCTGCTGGCAACAGCCTCCCTGCTTCGAGGGACTGAGGGGGGGGGAGGGGGGAGCAGTATCCGCCCTGCGGGCTCTGAGCCACTGTCTCCGCTGACTGGACACTGAGCTCCAGAGGGGATAGATCGCTCCCCGCCGCAAGGGAACGCTCACCCCGGCAGCATGCCGCCACCCCCTTGCAGAGCTGAAATGTGGCGAGTGAGTCATCGGTTCCCTGGCAAGCGGGGAGCCGATGTGAAAATGATGGCTACAGGGTAGGGAGCACAGTACTGACTGCGTTCCGGGGGCTCAGCGGTACATGGTGCGGCGCTGTGAGGGGCGCCCTGAGCCGGCGCCTTAACCCTACACTGACCAGAAAGCCTGTCGGGGTCCTCTGATCTCAAAATCAAATCCCCATAGAGGGGGAAAGGACAAAGAAACCAGGTACGATTTGAGGTGCATCTCAAATCGTACCTGGTTTCTTTGTCCTTTCCCCTCTCTATGGGGATTTGATTTTGTATCCTTGTCCAAACCAGGTGGTAGCACCTTGTAAGCCTTAATCCTTCTGTTTCACATATACATATGTGAAATCCCAAAACCAGGGTTGAAACAGAGTATGGTAAGGCACCCCAACTTTGTGACACAAACTATAATCAAGATACCTCGGTGCGGGCTACTCTCCTGATTTGGTGGGAGCTCTGTGCTTGACCAATATCGGAACTTCTAGGTCCTCTGATCTCAGCCAGCAGAAAATCCTCAGGCCAGTATAATCTTGGAAGAGCTTCTCCCCAGAGCGGACCCAGCAGCGTTCAGCACCATTTTCCTGCCTGCAGACACGCTGCCTGTGAAGAGCAGTCTCTCCAGAGCAACTCCAGCTATCTGTACGGTACCAGGGGGTTGTAGAAGGGAGGGAAGGCTGTGTATAGACACGGTCACCTATTAAGGGACACAGTCAGCGCTGGTTAAGGGTCTCCCTATACCTGTATAGCTCTGTGTGTGGGTTGGCTCCAATCTCTGTATCTCTCTGCCATTCTTGGGGTGGAAACTCTGTCTGCCCTGTACCCAGTGTGTATGTGGGGTGTGCAAGCAACCATCTCTAGAGACTCTGTCTCATATGCTGCAGAGGATATATCTTCCCAGGAAGATCCCATCCCATGTAATCAGAATTGTACTGTTGTAGCGCAGATCCCGGCTAGGGAACCAGAGTGGTTAGCCTAGAGTGGTTAGCCTGAGGGGCTATTTCTCAGATTTCTGAAAGAGTTGCAAGGACTGAGCATGCTACTCAGGTATTGCAGTCCTCTATGGCAGTATGGTCTGATACTGCTCCCCCGGGGCCCCCTGCGGTACATTCTCACAAACGTGCTCTTGCCCAAATAACGCAGGATGACACGGATACCGATTCTGACACAGCAGACATTGATGGGGATGTGTCCAGGGGGACGGAATCACCTGCTAAAGGGGTGCAGTTGATGATTGAGGCCATGCGGGATGTGTTAAATATTTCTGACACACCTCCTGAGCAGGTTGAGGAGGCTTTTTTCACAGACTGTAAAGAAGCCCCTCTCACCTTCCCTGCTTCTAAAGAATTAAATGCCATTTCTGGAAAGGCCTGGGAAAACCATATCCCTAAAAGGGTTCTGGTTGCTTTTCCCTTCCCGGAGGACGATAGACAAAAATGGGAGTCCCCGCCTATAGTTTCCAGGCTGTCAAAACAAGTGATTTTGCCTGTCCCGGGATCTACCGCGTTGAAAGACCTGGCGGAACGCAAGGTGGATGCTACGCTCAAATCCATATACACGGCTTCAGGGGCAATACTGCGGCCTACTATTGCCTGTGCATGGATTTCAAAAGCAATAGCAAAGTGGTCAATCACTCTGCAGGAGGACTTGACTACGATGGATAAAGGTGATGTTGATTTGTTTTTACATAACACACAGGATTCTGCAGGGTTTCTGGTGGAATTCATGAAGGATCTGGGTTCTATGGCTGCGGGGATCTCCTCCATATCCGTCTATGCTCTCAGGGGTCTCTGGCTGCGCCAATGGTCTGCGGACGCGGAATCCAGGAAAAGTGTTGAGAACCTACCCTATACAGGTCAGGCTCTGTTTGGGGAGGCGCTGGATGCGTGGATTGCCACAGCTACAGCGGGTAATTCTCCTTTTCTCCCCTCAGCTGCACCGGCTACGAAGAATGCTTTTTCTCGCAACACGTCTCAGTCCTTTCAGGCCTTCTTTAGAGGTGGTCGTGCCAAATCCAAAAAGCCTGCTCCTGCAGGTTCCCAGGACCAAATGCCTGCTTCTGGTGCCTCAAAGTCCTCAGCATAACTTTGGACTGCACAGCCTGGAAGTAGGTCAGGTGGAAGCGAGACTCCGGCATTTCAGCCACGTCTGGATGTCGTCCGGCCTGGATCACTGGATACAGGATATTGTGTCCCGGGGGTACAGGCTGGAGTTTCAAACTCTCCCACCTCACCAATTCTTCAAATCCAGTTTGCCGGCTTTGCCGGCAGACAGAGCTATTTTACTGGACTGTATCTGAAACTTGGTATTGTTGTAGGTCATTGTTCCACTTCCACCTCATCAGTTGAACAAAGATTACTATTCGAACCTTTTTAGTGGTACCGAAGCTGGATGGTTCGGGCAGGCCAATTCTGAACTTGAAATCATTGAACCCTTATCTCAGGGACTTCAAATTCAAAATGGAGTCTCTGCGAGCGGTTATCTCAGGACTGAGGGAGGGGGAGTTCCTGGTGTCCCTGGACATCAAGGATGCGTACCTCCACATTCCCATTTGGTCGCCACATCAGGCTTATCTCAGGTTTGCACTGTTAGATGATCACTATCAGTTTCAGGCACTGCCATTCGGTCTCTCCACAGCGCCGAGGATCTTCACCAAGGTGATGGCAGAGATGATGGTTCTCCGCATGCAGGGGGTGAACATAATTTCGTATCTGGACGACCTGCTGATCAAGGCGTCGTCCAGGGAGAAGTTGTTAAGATCCATTGCTCTCACGATGCATCTGCTCAAGGAGCACGGTTGGATCCTGAACCTTCCAAAGTCTCATCTGGAGCCGACAAGGAGGCTGTCTTTCCTGGGGATGATCCTCGACACGGAGGTGCAGAGGGTGTTTCTACCGGTGGAGAAAGCGTTGGTGATTCAAACAATGGTCCGGGATGTCTTGAAGCCGGCTCGAGTATCGGTTCATCAGTGCATTCGCCTGCTGGGGAAGATGGTTGCCTCCTATGAGGCTCTGCAGTACGGAAGGTTCATGCTCGGTCCTTTCAACTGGATCTCCTGGACCAGTGGTCGGGATCTCACCTGCAAGGATTTTGTTCCTCTGGTGGCTGCAACTACCTCACCTTCTGGAGGGCCGAAGGTTCGGGGTTCAGGACTGGATCCTTCTAACCACGGATGCAAGTCTAAGAGGTTGGGGAGCAGTCGCTCAAGGGGAAACCTTCCAAGGAAGGTGGTCAAGTCAGGAATCCCTTCTTTTGATAAACATCCTGGAGCTAAGAGCCATATACAACGGCCTTCTTCAAGCGGCACACCTTCTACAGGATCGGGCTGTTCAGGTGCAGTCGGACAACGTGACCACAGTGGCCTACATAATCCGACAAGGCGGAACGAAGAGGAGGGCTACTATGTCAGAGGTGACAAGGATCCTCCTCTGGGCAGAAAGGCACGTTGTAGCGATGTCAACAATCTTCATTCCAGGAGTAGACAATTGGGAAGCGGACTTCCTCAGCAGACACGATCTCCATCCAGGAGAATGGGGCCTCCACCCGGAGGTGTTCGAGAAGGTAACCGGTTGGTGGGGGGTTCCTCACATAGACATGATGGCCTCAACAAGAAGCTGAGGAGGTACTGTTCCAGGTCGAGAGACCCACAGGCAGTGTCGGTGGACGCCCTAGTAACGCCGTGGGTGTTCACGTCAGTGCATGTGTTCCCTCCACTTCCTCTTATCCCAAGAGTTTTACAACTTGTAAAAAGAACAAGGGTTCTGGCAATCCTCATTGCACCGGACTGGCCAAGGAGGGCTTGGTACGTGGATCTGCTGGATCTACTGCTGGAAGATCCAAGGCCTCTTCCTCTTTGGGAGGATCTTCTACTACAGGGGCCGTTTGCTTATCAAGACTTACCACGGCTTTGTTTGACGGCATGGCGGTTGAGCGCCAGATCTTAGCTCGGAAGGGTATTTCGAGCGAGGTTATTCCTACCCTGATACAGGCTAGGAAAGGGGTAACGTCTAAACATTACTATCGAATTTGGAAAAAGTATGTGTCTTGGTGTGAATCCAAGAGGTTTCCTGCGGTGGAGTTTCAGCTTGGACAGTTTCTCCTTTTCCTGCAAGCAGGTGTGGATTTAGGCCTGAAATTGGGCTCCATCAAGGTCCAGATTTCGGCCTTATCCATTTCTTCCAGAAACAATTGGCTGTCCTCCCTGAGGTTCACACCTTTTTGAAAGGGGTTCTGCACATCCAGCCTCCTTTTGTGGCACCAACGGCACCATGGGATCTTGATGTGGTGTTGCAGTTCCTGCAATCGGATTGGTTTGAGCCTCTACAGGAGGCTGAAATCAAGTTTCTCACATGGAAGACTGTAACTTTGTTGGCCTTGGCTTCTGCTCGACGTGTGTCGGAATTGGGGGCTTTGTCCTGTAAAAGTCCCTATCTGGTCTTCCATGAAGATAGGGTGGACTCGTCCACAGTTCCTTCCTTAGGTTGTGTCGGCTTTTCATAGCAACCAACCTATTGTGGTGCCAGTGGCTGCTGACTCCTCAATTGCTTCAAAGGCTTTGGATGTTGTGAGGACTTTGAAGATTTATGTGAAGAGGACTGCTCGTCTCAGGAAATCTGACTCTGTCCTCTATGATCCCAAGGAAATTGGGTGTCCTGCTTCTAAGCAGTCGATTTCTCGCTGGATCAGGTTCACCATCCAGCATGTGTATTCTACGGCAGGATTGCAGTGTCCAAAATCGGTTAAGGCCCACTCTACTCGTAAAGTGGGTTCTTCCTGGGCGGCTGCCAGGGGTGTCTCGGCCTTACAGCTTTGCCGAGCAGCTACTTGGTCTGGTTCGAACACGTTTGCTAAGTTTTACAAGTTTTGATACTTTGGCCTCTGATGGCCTCAAGTTTGGTCAAGCGGTTCTGCAGGAGCGTGCGCGCTTTCCCTCCCGTTCTGGGAGCTTTGGTACATCTCCATGATACTAATATGGACCCCAGCATCCTCTAGGACGTAAGAGAAAATAGGACTTTAATACCTACCGGTAAATCCTTTTCTCGTAGTCCGTAGAGGATGCTGGGCGCCCGCCCAACGCTTCTGTATCCTGCAGTGGTTATTTGGTTCAGTACTACCTGGTTCCTAGGTAAGTTCTGTGTTCGTTTCTGTTTCAGTACTGTTTCAGCTGTTGCTGAGTTCTCCGGCCTGTTGGCCGGATTTGCCTTGTGTGAGCTGGCATGAATCTGGCCACTATCTGTGTATTTCCTTCTCTCGAAGTATGTCGTCTCCTTGGGCACACTTTCTAGACTGAGTCTGGTAGGAGGGGCATAGAGGAAGGAGCCAGCCCACACTATGAAATTCTTGAAGTGCCCTGGCTCCTAGTGGACCCGTCTATACCCATGGTACTAAATGGACCCCAGTATCCTCTACGGACTACGAGAAAAGGATTTACCGGTAGGTAATTAAAATCCTATTTTTTCCACAGTCTTGGTACTTGGGGTTAACTACTGAGAGTAGTGAACGTTTGTCAGCAAAATAAAAAAAAGTGTACTATAGTGCGGCTTCTAGCTAATTTCTCTTAGAGTGCATTAGGAAGAAAGAGGCATGTAAGAGTCTCCGACTATTATATTTTCAGCTGGATTCTAGAGGCCCTTGTAAACTAAAGAGGGTTTAGGATTTACTTAGCTCAAAACATGTTTCCTGCATATGCCTTCTGAGATTAATTCTTGTGATAAATTGGAGATAATGTACACAGCCATTGTACAGTTTTAAGATTAAGAGCTTCTATGCATTTCAGAAGGTGGACGATAATTTTGCATACCTATATAACATGATGGTCCTAGGGTTCATGGGGCTGCAAATACAAAACTCTGATGATGAGACGAGCACTAATTGTGAGTTGTTGTGCCGCCTACTTTGTTGCTCCTACAGCTAGGTGCAAAAAAGGTTTGATAACTTCATGGTGGACTTTGGACATATAGTGATGAGCCTTTAGATCAGGGCTCAGCAAAGTTTTCTAAAATCTAGGTGCCAGCTTAAAAGTTTAGGAGCCAGACCATTGTCCACCAAGCAGAGTATATGAATACTTGTATAGTTATCATACATATTCCTGTCCCTTTTAATCTCCATTAGACATAGCCACATGCTCATTACTGGCACCTAGTTCATAGTATGCCACACAGCAGCTCCCACAAATCATAGTACCCCACACAGCAGCTCCCTAAGGTGCAGTTTATATTATTCACTATCCATGGGAATGGAAATACAAAACTCTTATGAGCGAGCGCTAAATGTGAGCCATTGTGCCTACTGCTTTGTTGCTTCTACAGTCAGATGGAAATTTGTTTTATAAACTTCATGTGTGACCTGTGACATATAGTGAGGAGCCTGTAGAGTAGGGCTCAACAAAGTTTTCTAAAAAGTTTAAGACCAGACCATTGTCCACTGAGCAAAGTATTAGACAACCACATATGCCCCTTCTATATATAACATTTAAGACTTGTAGATTGATGAATTGGAATTATTTTTTTAGGTACTTGAAGAGACAGGCTTTGATATCAAAGATCGCATGTGCAATAATGATTACATTGAACTGAAGATCAATGACCAGTTAGCCCGTTTGTATATCATTCCTGGAGTCCCAAAGGACACCAAGTTTAACCCAAAAACAAGACGAGAAATCAGAGTAAGTATGTACAGTTGGTAATGTTTGCTAGTACTGTTGTTAGATCATAAAATTGACACTTGAAGAATGAGATTTTTTTGGATGGCTACAGTCGCCACCTCTATCTCTACACTATTATCTGTAGAACAAAGAAATGGGAATGCACCTGGCGCTAATCACTGACCAGAGTGAGAGCAGCTGAACTCTAAGGGATGATCCAAAAACCCTCTAATGAAGAATATACAAATTTATGATGAAATTTTATTAATTTAATGTGATACTGGCCGGTATCTTTTCTTGTTTATATTTAAAATATTTTTTGTCATCTTTGTGTATGTACACTGTATAAATACAATTTTAATCTCTAAACCAGGGTCAGTAGCGCTGTCTCATTTCTTCTTTGTATATCTGTAGAACAGTTTGCATGATTATATAACTAGCCTCCAGTGTTGTTAAAATTCTGCAATTTCTCAGCAATTTTTTTTCTACATGTCATCAGTAGCGCGTCATATTGTAATATCTTTTTATTTTTAATTTTTTTTTGCTGCAGAATATTGAGTGGTTTCCAATTGAAAAACTGCCTTGCCATAAAAATGATATGACTCCCAAGTCTAAGCTAGGATTGGCTCCAAACAAGTTTTTTATGGTTATACCTTTTGTAAGGTCAGTATCGGAATGTGAACAATCTTATTTTCTTACGTTCATAAAGGGGCACACTTATCCCACTTAATAACGCTGTCCAATATGAGTTCTCTAATGGAATTATAAAAATAATATTTTTGCATAGAGAGACTCTGATAGTGGGGGTAATTCAGAGTTGATTGCAGCAACAAATCTAACTCTCTCTGCACATGTTATATCTGCCTCCCCACCTGCACTGCACATGGGTTTGCCCAACTGCTAACAAATTTGCTGCTGCGATCAACTCTGAATTAGCCCCAGTGAACGTTACAGCAATTAAAACAGTCATTCTGAAATGTATATTATATATTTTCATATATGACCTTCTACAGTATGTGTGTACTATGAACACCATCCTCCAATCCTGCTAACACCACTACACTTCATACCTGATGGTAGAAATAACTTACTGATCAACATTTTTGTTTTCAGTGGGGAGGAGGTGGCAGAGAGGGAGTGACAGTGACTTGTAGTCCTCTATAACTGCCTGTTGTGTGTGAATTAATGGCGTCTTATACATAAATGCTTTTATTCAGGATCGAACATAAACACCTAAAATATGTTCATAATTTTCTTTCTTGCACGCAACACATAGGGGGGTATTCAGTTAGGGACGGTTTTTCGCCTTGGTGAAAAATTAGTCAGCAGCGAAAAACTTGTGAATTGGCAAATCCACATGTTTTTGCACCTGCGCTGGGAAAACATGTGTACCGTTTTCGCCAATTTTGAGGCATTTTTTGCCAATGCATTTTCACCCCCCTAAAAAAAAAAAAAGTGAAAGGCATTGGGGAAAATGCCTTAAAAACTGACAAAATTGAATTTGATATCTCCGAAATTGTCAGAGCTAATTGAATACCCCCCATAGAAGTAAATGAAGACTGGTGTGTTTTTTATTTGTATAAACCATATTTCTGTTGGAAAGCAACTTTTAGCATTTTATATTCATTCCTTCCTCTTCCTCAGACCATTGCGGGACTGGCTACACCGGAGACTAGGTGACTCCTCAGACAGTGACAATGGATTTACATCTGCCGGAAGTACGCCGTCAAAACCTAATGTAGAGAAATCAAAGTAAGACCAGTTGTTTGTGTTGGAGAAACTACAGAACTTTAGATGAATTTGCAAGGTTTCAGGAAAATGACTAAAGCTGGTTACACACTATAACATTATCTGTCCCCTCTATCTGGTTGGAACGAAAATCTGGTAATGTATAAGAGCAACTGACAATTGACCATTTGTAAACAGACAAAAATGGTCATTCAGACAAATTGGTTAAATCCATTTGATGTAACCAATTTTTCCGAATAATCATTTTTGCCTATTTTCTGGCGTTTTTTAGCAAATGGTTGATTGTCATTTGTTCCCATGCTTTACCAAATATTCACTCCAACTAGAAAGATTGCACATGTAATCTTATTTTGTGTATCCAGCTGAAAGCCACAATAATATGATGAATTCACCCCCGCCCCCCCTTCTTTTTGTTTCATGCATAAGATTCCTGAAGTGTATGGTGTATTGATTAACCCCTTTGCCACTTTGGCACTGTTTTGGACTGTCACCTTCCAACTTTAACACCCATGCAGTAACCACAATGCTCAAAGTACTTTTTTATTGAAGTTGCAATGTGGTGACCATAATACACATTTTTTTTTTTTGCCTTTCTATTCACCTCCAACAAATACTTTGTGCTACTTGCTTCGTCATTAATCCACCTTTACAAAACGGCAAAAAAAAGCCAGATTCTACACATGGGTTTTCCTAATAAAATTTGCACTTTAAAATAATATTTTTTTTCCTTTTAATGCGTTTGATCTAAATGCAGAAAATGAGTAGGAATAATATAGTAGCCTAACAAGGCATACCAGTTTGAATCGCAGATAACCTACTGCATTAAATGGGTGGGGAGATCTGGGCATTAGAAACTCCATACAGTATCTAGATTTTTTAACCGCTTTCTTTAGTATAGGTGATCACCAGATAGTAACTTGTACAGTGGCATAGTGTATAACAGAGGGGAGTCTCCCTTTCAAACAAGGATGTCCGCTGACTGTGTAGCTGCTAGGATGGGGAAGATAAAAATTTTTAAAGCTCCTCTCCTAAAGATCTTCCCCTCAACTGGTATTTCTCCTGTGAAGGTGAATACTGTTTGTTGATCAGAGTTTATTACCGGACAATAGCGACTAAGGGAGGGGCATTCAATTGCAAGCTGTAATTTTGTTTTCACAGGTGTTAAGTTATCATGTATATCGCCCGTTAATTTAACTTAACGCATGTATGTGTGCTCCCATTTATTATGAAATCCAATTATAAAGAAGGAGGAATTCTGCATTCACCCGATAATTCGTGCTGGTAAAACCAGTGCTAAATATAGGTGAAAATGAGGAAATTTGCCTGTACCCCCAAAAATGCTAATTAATATTGGCTAACTGTATAGAAGCCTGTTAGTAGACATAAGAAAAGTATTTGGGCTTATTAAATTATGTCAGTTGGGTGTTGTAAGCATTTTTAAATAACCGTGAAGAAATGATAGCACATACTTTTCTGCAAATTAAATACTCTATTTAAATGAAGGGTGCACAGAAATGATTAATAGTAGATATTTGTGTAATTTTAAGCTACGTTTAAGAAAATCTTTAAAAAAGCACCTGTAACTCCTACCTTAGCCTAAAAACACCTGTACCATTCATACAGCACCTTATATACCTGCCCCATATCCTGTAAACCATTTTCCTGCATTTTGCAAATTTTCACCTGAAAAAGGACATGATATTATTAGCCAAATTAGCATAATTAAATTCCAGGTGTCTTACTATTTATTAGGGAGGGCATCCCAGTGGTTCTGACCTAAGTCCTGACGTTTTTACCTTTTTAAAATAGGGATTTTCCCCAACTTTGCACCTGCTCAGGAGTCAAAAAAAGATCTATGTTGAATCCCATGGAGAATTAACACGTGTTAACTTTTGAGGCCAGTTTAATAGGTTCATTTTCACCTGTCCTGGAAAAAAAAGAAATCCGTTTTACAGTACATGTGAAAACAGGTTATCACATGCAATTGAATTCCCACTAAGGGGCCATATCATTTGAAAGGGGAACGGCACTCATTCACGTACAGATGTGTCCTCTTACATCCTTGCTGCAGTCACGCTAAACAGCCCTTGAAGTCGGGCCATGCTGTGGCGGGATTCTGTAGCGCCGAGCGCCTTTTATTGCATTTTTCCCACAGCATAAATGCATCTTAGAGGCAAAGTACGTTTTCCATGAAAACACTGTAGCATAGCATTTATGCAAAAACAGTCGCAGTCACACACAGAATATAGGCATACTGCATATTATTTTAATCAGTAGAAGCTGTGTGTGTGTGTCCTATTACATTAGCACACAGCTAAACACACAGCACAACCGAGTCACACGGCACTCATGCGTTGTGTAACGCGACTTGTAGCGCACGGAGCAAAGATGTAAGAGGACACATCTGTGAGAATGCCCCCCTGAGTTTATTAAAGCATAAGGGAAAATTCCCCCAAATATTCCCCCAGTAATTCATTCTCCATTAATTCTCCAGTGCAGGAGTGTTCTCTGGTGACAACACATGATCACCAGAAAATAAATTTTCAGGGGAAACATAAATTAAAGAGGGGACTCCCTCTCTTTCCAACGAGGGTACCACTGGGTCAGAGGGTGCCAGGAGTGGTGAGGTTAGAACACTTTGGGCGGTATTCAATTCTTTCTCTGACGTCCTAAGTGGATGCTGGGACTCCGTAAGGACCATGGGGATTAGCGGCTCCGCAGGAGACTGGGCACAACTAAAGAAAGCTTTAGGACTACCTGGTGTGCACTGGCTCCTCCCACTAAGACCCTCCTCCAGACCTCAGTTAGATTCTTGTGCCCGGCTGAGCTGGATGCACACTAGGGGCTCTCCTGAGCTCCTAGAAAGAAAGTATATTTCTTTTTCATCCACTAGGGGTCACTGGAGTACTCTTGGGATATGGACGGCGTAGCAGAAACAAAGGCACTGAATATTTAAATTTAGAACTCTCCACCCCTCCATATCACAGAGTACCTCAGTGTACGACCTCAGTGTTTTTTCCGTGCTCAAAGCACTAACAACGGCTTGTGGGATTCCCACACTTTGTGGAAGATTTTTATTAATTTTTCATTTTTATTTTTTAATTTTCAATTTTTACTATACATCCCTTCCCAGTTTATTGAAAAACATGGGTCCGGGATAGTGCCGCTGCAACAGCGCATGGCGTGTCGGTCCTCACAAAGAGCACCCTCACAGCCACAGGCCCACTGGCCTGCAACAGCTGGACGGAACTTACATAAAGAAGCCCCGTCACAGCCATAAAAAAGTGATCAAAGAGCTGGACGGAGCTTACAGAAAGAAGCCCCGTCACAGCCATGAAGAGGATCAAGCAGCTGGACGGAGCTTACAGATAGAAGCCCCGTCGCAGCTACGCCCGGAAAGCTCTGAGCTTAGAATAAGGTATGCTGGGGAAAACGGGGCGGTCAGCGCAGGCGGCCGCCCCGCTGTGTGGTGTGCCGTTCACAGTGAAGGGGGAGGTCAGCTCCCGCTGCCGCCCGAGGTGTGGGGACATTGTAGCGCTTAGCGCACGCCGCTGCTCGCTCCACTTGGCGCCCGTTCCGCCGCTGGTCTCCCCACTCAGCGCCCTCCCCACACGGCCACAGTCTTCAGCACAAGACCTCCGGCCAGGCCTCCGCTGATCTGCTCTCAGAGGCCGCCGCCCGCCGCAGCTCTCTCGCTATGGGGTCCGTTACAGCCGCTCCGTACAGCGCTCCGTACAACAGGGCGCCGTCATCGCTCCCTGCAGTGAGCGTCCCAGCTCACCGCTAACAGCAGAGAGTACAAGGAGGTACGGAGACCCGCCGCACAGACAGCGGGGCTCTCACATAGAAACCCGGGCAGCTTGACTAGCAACGCGCTCCGGCCAGCCGATTTCGGCTGCTCGGGGTTATGGTCCTTCGCCTCCCTGCATTCCCAGCTCCCCGCTGAGACACAGCGCTACAGGGAGTACAGGGAAGGGGGAGGGAGTGGGGGACCTGGCAGATTACTGCATGGCTGCAGCTGCCAGATGCATGTAATAGGCTGTTGAGCCTATATATATATATATATTTATGTATAAAAGTTATTAATATTAACAGAAGATATTAAAGGCAGAGCTTATATTAAAGGTCATCTGCCTGTGATGTTATTGTAACCTGCATGTGCTGTGATTATCAGTGTATATTAGACTGTGATTATCATGGGCAGCAGATATTGTAATTTCTCCTATGAGTTACAATGTAAGCATGGCATGGGGGCCATTTTTAATCATGTTTCCTGTTGCTGCCATAATTCCAGAACATTCCTACACTACATCTCTTCGCCACCGGAGGCGCAGGGGTGTTAGTGGGAAAAAATTTGGGACAGGTTTCACATAGGCCATGTAAACTGTATTTAGCCATAAATAAATTTATCCATAAGTATATATATATATATATATATATATATATATATATATATATATATTACGCACTTTAAGTCTGTCCTTTGGCTATTGTGGTGTCTGTCTGTATAAGCATACAACACAGACTAAATATAAGGTTTACTATAATGTCGGTACATAAATCTACCGCAAATTCTGTTGGTTTGTACGTTTCCACTCCGGAAGCAGGGTCAGTCCCAGATCCTATGTTAAGCATAACGCCTCTCCACACGAGCGGTAAGATCGGAGTCTCCAAAGTTACTCCGCAAGCTCTA
This sequence comes from Pseudophryne corroboree, assembly GCF_028390025.1. Lineage (NCBI taxonomy): Eukaryota > Metazoa > Chordata > Amphibia > Anura > Myobatrachidae > Pseudophryne > Pseudophryne corroboree. Next base: position 233,620,977 of record NC_086444.1, read on the forward strand.
ACAAAGGATTTTCAGTCCAGGGTATTAATTTATACTTATAATTTAATCTGACAATTATACAAACCTCACAGCGGTACCTACCACTGAATTAAACCAGCAGTCAGATAGTGCGGGGGTTTGACAACCATACATTGCTAATAACAGTGAGTCAGTGTCTCAAATTTTACAGAGATTAGGTAGACTCTAACATCTAATCTGTCGATTTTCCTAAACAACAGATTTTCAATGAGTTATTAGTTACAATATCTGACTAACAGTTAACTCTATTTACCCGTTCTAAATGGGACAATACGTCATTGGTGAATTCGTCTGTGACAAACATTATAAACATTTGGGTCACTAGACGCTCTATGTATGTAAACAATGACGATCATTGTTAATAAAAAGCTGCAGAGTATTTCTGTAAAGCTTCGGCTAACACGATTCTAGCTTTTCATCGTCGCTAGTTTCACCAAAACAAGAACTTGTTTAATGCTAATTTGATATTCAGACAAAAGATTACCCGACGTTTAATCCCTTTAGACTTCAGTTTTTGTTTCAAGGCTGTGGTACAAAAACAGTCACGACTTGTAACGACATGGTGCTAAAGTCAACAAGCCAGTGGCTTAACGGCCTCTTAGGTCATCTAGCATTTCCAATTGTGGAAGCGCGCCGTTACACGTGACATTTGCCGGGTTTTCCAAACATCCACTCATGGATGTATCAGCTATTTACATCTGCTGGTTTCAGCTGTTTTTATTTCCACACCTGGTACACCAACAGAGTCAGGGTTACTTATTCCCCTCTGTTTGGGGTAGCGAAGCCGAAGGGCTCCGTCGCAGTATCAATCAGCAAGTCACTTACTACAGTTGGAAATGGATTTACTGCAGTTAGTACTTGCATAGTTGAAGCCACAAGATTGCATGATTATGCTTGATCTTCACAATGTGTATTTACCCATTCCGGGTTGGTCACCGCATAACAGGTTCTTGCGTTTTGCAATACGCCACAACCATTAACCATTTCAGGTTCTACTGTTTGGCCTCTTGTCAGTGCCTCGGGTATTCACCAAGGTGATGTTGGGGCAATAGCTCATTTCAGAGCCCTAGCGGTGACAATCGTTACATATTTAGACGATCTGCTCATAAGAACTCTGTCTCAACAGAAGTTCATCTTACTTGCGCTACTAATGTACACCACGGTAGCAGGTCAAGTTCGAAAACAATCGCATCTAATTCCGTCTAAACGACTTCAGTTCCTAGGTAAGATTATAAATACGGTAAATCTAAGAGATTTAACTACTACACCAGCAAGAACAAATATACCAACTAGTACAATTCGTGCAAAAGCCACGCACACTAGCGGTACATTGGTGTATTCGCCTATTAGGAACAATGATGTGTTTTCAAAGCGCTGGAACAATGATGTTTTTCAAAGCGCTTTAGTTCGCCGGGTTTCAGGGCGAGAGTGTATATACTCTGGACGAGAGTCTCAGAGGTTCAGGAGTTGTAGTTAAAAAGATCAGCGACAGGGGTTCTAAAACGGATCACGACAGATTGCTGTCTATAAATGTCCTGGAACTCCGTGCAATTTACAATGCACTATATGCTTCGCTTTCAGTCTGTCCAAGTGCAGTCAGACAACGCAACGGGAGTTGCATACACAACAACCAGGGAGGACCGAGAAGCCGCATGGCAATGCGGCAGGTAGTTCGAATCCTCAAATTGCCCAGAACACCATTAGGTGATGTTGTCTACGGGGATCATTCCGGGAGTGGACATCTGTTAGACAGATGATCTCAACCGTCGGAATTTTTATCCATAAAACTGGGCATTTCATCCACAGGTGTTTCATATGTGAATCCACAAGTGGGGTTACCCTCAGGTATACATGATGGCATCTCGCCACAATTACTATCGCTCAGTATGTGTACAGAGCGAGAGATCACAAGAGCAGTGGCAGTGGAGGTCTCACATTCGTGTGGTCATACAGCTTCGTGTATCTGCCTCCACCATTTTCCTCTGCTCTCTTTCTATCTCTCCGTTGCTAAAACGGATCATAAGACAGTTCGTCACAGTCATACTAGTGATATCTCATGGATTTCGGAGAGCTTGCTTCTCAAAGCTCCAAAGAATACTTGCACACGATCTTGTGCCCTCATAATACGTCCAACCTGTTACAACAGGGACCGTTCGTTGACCCCTATTCACATATGTACCGCGGCTGCGGTTGACGGGGTGGGGGTTCAGACCACCCTCTTAAGGAAATACATAGGGCATTACAGCATTGGTATACCAACCATGTTATGAGCTAGGAAGCCGCTTACGGCAGCTCATTATTACACAATTTGGTGTGCCTATATAGGTGGGTGTGAGGCTCAGCAGTTTCCGACATCATCTTTCACGTTACCCGTATTCTGTTATTTACAGACGGGGTGGGATGGAGAACTGCGTTTATCTGCACTGAGGGTGCAGGTATCTGTGTGGTCAATTTATTTTCACAGACGTTTGAATCTATTGCGTAGGTACACACCTTTTTTACAAGGTGTGTCATCAAGGTGCAGCCTCCATTTATCCCACCTACAGCGCCATGCGACTTGAAGCTGGGTTCAGATTTCTTACAGTTTTCATATTTTTTGAACCCTTACAACAAATGGGTATTAAGTTTCTCAATTGGAAAACGTTTTCTTCTAGCCGTAGCTTCGGCAAGGGGTTTTGTTTTCATATTTGGGTGCCTTGTATTCCAAGCCACCGTATTTGAGTTTTATCATAACAAAGCAGAACTTCGGACCAATTCCGATTTCTTATTCTTCACAGCAATAAACCAAGAGTGGTTCCTGTGTTGACAGCACATTCTAGAATTATGAATGTGGTACACGCATTACGCGTCTATATGTCCCGAACGTCTACAGTACGTAATACGTATACGTTGTTTGTTATATATGATGCTGCCAACTGGAGTTAGCCAGTTTCTCAGCAAACATTATCCAGTTGGATAAAAATGACTACAAGTCAGGCTTACTTTAAGGCTAAGTTAGTCGCCTACGTCAGTAATAGCTCATCCCACAGGTTCTGTGGGAATGTCATGACCAGCTGGTCGTGCAGCAGTCTACGACGCGGCTACATAGCCTTCAGTGCACACGTTTGTGCGCGTTTACACGTTATAAAACGGTTGCACGTTTGTGCGCGTTTACACGTTATGAAACTGTTGCGGCATCAGCATCTAGCTTTGGCCGTCTACTGTTACAGGTGTCAAACAGCTCTCCCGCCCACGAGGGAAGCTTTGGTACGTCCCAAGAGTACTCCAGTGACCCCTAGTGGATGAAAAAGAAAGTAGGATTTTGGTACTTACCAGGTAAATCCTTTTCTTTGAATCCATAGGGGGCACTGGACGCCCACCCAGAGCAGTTTTACCTGGGTTGTTTGTTTTACCTGGGTTGTTTTAAGCTCAAAGGAGCTTATGATAACACATTTTACCAGGGTTGTATTAAGCTCAGAGGAGCTTATAGTAAGAAAATTTCACCGATTGGTTCAAATTATAAAGGTCTATCGGTTATGGTGTCAACTGTTTAGTTGACAGTAACGTTATGGGTCAACTTTGTTGTTGTCCGTTATGTGATAGGAATTCTCCATTGTCAACCTCTCTATAGTCTTGTTCGCTCAGTAAAAAACACTGAGGTCGTACACTGAGGTACTCTGGGATATGGAGGGGTGGAGAGTTCTAAATTTAAATATTCAGTGCCTTTGTTTCTGCTACGCCGTCCATATCCCAAGAGTACTCCAGTGCCCCCTATGGATTCAAAGAAAAGGATTTACCTGGTAAGTACCAAAATCCTACTTTTAGGTTTTTTATTTTACAGTGAGATCTGCTGGCAACAGACTCACTGCAGCGAGGGACTAAGGGGAGAAGAAGCGAACCTACCTAACTGGTGGTAGCTTGGGCTTCTTAGGCTACTGGACACCATTAGCTCCAGAGGGATCGACCGCATGGAACCGGCCATTGATGTTCGGTCCCGGAGCCGCGCCGCCGGCCCCCTTACAGAGCCAGAAGCAAGAAGTGTTCCGGAAAATCGGCGGCAGAAGACTTCAGTCTTCACCAAGGTAGCGCACAGCACTGCAGCTGTGCGCCATTGCTCCTCATGCACACCTCACACTCCGGTCACTGATGGGTGCAGGGCGCTGGGGGGGGGGGGCGCCCTGAGCAGCAATATAAACACCTTGCCTGGCAAAATCATCACAATATATAGCCCCAGAGGCTATATATGTGATAAATACCCCTGCCAGAATCCATAAAAAAGCGGGAGAAAAGTCTGCGAAAAAGGGGCAGAGCTATCTCCCTCAGCACACTGGCGCCATTTTCTCTTCACAGTGCAGCTGGAAGACAGCTCCCCAGGCTCTCCCCTGTAGTTTTCAGGCTCAAAGGGTTAAAAAGAGAGGGGGGGCACTAAATTTAGGCGCAATATTGTTTATACAAGCAGCTATTGGGGGAAAAATCACTCAGTTATAGTGTTAATCCCTGCATTATATAGCGCTCTGGTGTGTGCTGGCATACTCTCTCTCTGTCTCCCCAAAGGGCTTTGTGGGGTCCTGTCCTCAGTCAGAGCATTCCCTGTGTGTGTGCGGTGTGTCGGTACGGCTGTGTCGACATGTGGGATGAGGAAGGTTACGTGGAGGTGGAACAGAGGCCGATAAATGGGATGTCGCCCCCTGTGGGGCCGACACCAGAGTGGATGGATAGGTGGAAGGTATTAACCGACAATGTCAACTCCTTACATAGAAGGCTGGATGACGTAAAACAGCTGTGGGACAGCCGGCTTCTCAGCCCGCGCCTGCCCAGGCGTCTCAAAGGCCATCAGGGGCTCAAAAAAGCGCCCGTTACCTCAGATGGCAGACACAGATGTCGACACAGAGTCTGACTCCAGTGTCGACGAGGTTGAGACATATACACAATCCACTAGGAACATCCGTTACATGATCTCCGCAATGAAAAATGTGTTACGCATTTCTGACATGAACCCAAGTACCACATAAAAGGGGTTTTATTTTTGGGGAGAAAAAGCAGCCAGTGTTTTGTTCCCCCATCAGATGAATGAATGAAGTGTGTAAAGTAGCGTGGGTTCCCCCGATAAGAAACTGGTAATTTCTAAAAAGTTACTGATGGCGTACCCTTTCCCGCCAGAGGATAGGTCACGTTGGGAGATATCCCTTAGGGTGGATAAGGCGCTCACACGTTTGTCAAAAAAGGTGGCACTGCCGTCTTAGGATACGGCCACCTTGAAGGAGCCTGCTGATAAAAAGCAGGAGGCTATCCTGAAGTCTGTATATACACACTCAGGTTATATACTGAGACCTGCAATTGCCTCAGCATAAATAGTGCTGCTGCAGCGTGGTCTGATACCCAGTCAGATAATATTAATACTCTAAGACAGGGATAATAGTTTGCTAACATAGAGCATATTAAAGACGTCGTCTTAGATATAAAGGATGCACAGAGGGATATTTGCCGGCTGGCATCCAGAATTAATGCAATGTCCATTCTGCCAGGAGGGTATTAGAAACCCAGCAGTGGACAGGTGATGCTGCCTATAAAAGGCACATGGAGATTCTGCCTTATAAGGGTGAGGAATTGTTTGGGGATGGTCTCTGGGACCTCGTATCCACAGCAACAGCTGGGAAGAAAAATTTTTACCTCATGTTTCCTCACAGCCTAAGAAAGCACTGTATTTTCAGGTACAGTCCTTTCGGCTTCAGAAAAGCAAGCGGGTCAAAGGCGCTTCCTTTCTGCACAGAGACGAGGGAAGAAGGAAAAAGCTGCACCAGCAGCCAGTTCCCAGGATCAAAAATCTTCCCCCGCTTCCTCTGAGTCCACCGCATGACGTTGGGGCTCCACAGGTGGAGACGGGTGCGGTAGGGGCGCGTCTCGGGAACTTCAGGGACCAGTGGGCTTGCCCACAGGTGGATCCCTAGGTTCTGCAAATAGTATCACAGGGATACAGGCTGGAGTTCGAGGCGACTCCCCCTCGCCGTTACCTCACATCAGCCTTGCCTGCTGCCCTCGGAGAAAGGTAGTACTGGCGGCAATTCACAAGCTGTACTTCCAGCAGGTGAAATCAAGGTACCCCTCCTTCAACAAGGCCGGGGTTACTATTCCAAAATGTTGTGGTACCGAAACCAGACGGTTCGGTGAGACCCATTCTAAAATTGAAATCCTTGAACACTTATATACGAAGGTTCAAGTTCAAAATGGAATCGCTCAGGGCGATTATTGCAAGCCTGGAGAATTTCATGGTATCACTGGACATCAAGGATGCTTACCTGCATGTCCCTATTTACCCTCTTCACCAGGAGTACCTCAAAATTGTGGTACAGGATTGTCGTTACCAATTCCAGACGTTGCCGTGGGTCTGTCCCCGGCACAGAGGTATTTACCAAGGTAATGGCCGAAATAATTATCCCGTACTTGGACGATCTCCTTATAAAGGCGAGGTCCAGGGAGCAGTTGTTCGTCGGAGTAGCACTATCTCGGGAAGTGCTACAACAGCACGGCTGGATTCTGAATATTCCAAAGTCGCAGCTGGGTCCTACGACGCGTCTACTGTTCCTGGGTATGGTTCTGGACACAGAACAGGATAAAAAGGGTTTCTCCCGGAGGAGAAGTCCAAGGAGTTGTCGTCTCTAGACAGAGACCTCCTAATACGTATACAGGTGTCGGTGCATCAATGCACGCGAGCCCTGGGAAGGATGGTAGCTTCTTACGAAGAAATTCCATTCGCCAGGTCCCATGTAAGGATTTTCCAGTGTGATCTGTTGGACAAGTGGTCCGGGTCGCATCTTCAGATGCATCGGCGGATAACCCTGTCTCCAAGGGCCAGGGTGTCGCTGTTGTGGTGGCTGCAGAGTGCTCATCTTCTAGGGGGCCGCAGATTCAGCATACAGGACTGGGTCCTGGTGACCACGGATGCCAGCCTTCGAGGCTGGGGGGCAGTCACACAGGGAAGAAACTTCCAAGGCTATGGAAAAGTCAGGAGACTTCCCTACACATAAATATTCTGGAACTAAGGGCCATTTACAATGCCCTAAGTCAGGCTAGACCCCTGCTTCAACACCGGCCGGTGCTGATCCAGTCAGACAACATCACGGCGGTCGCTCATGTAAACCGACAGGGCGGCACAAGAAGCAGGATGGCGATGGCAGAAGCCACGAGGATTCTCCGATGGGCGGAAAATCATGTGTTAGCACTGTCAGCAGTGTTCATTCCCGGAGTGGACAACTGAGAAGCAGACTTTCTCAGAAGACACGACCTCCGCCCGGGAGAGTGGGGACTTCATCCAGAAGTTTTCCAAATGATTGTACACCGTTGGGAAAGGCCACAGGTGGACATGATGGCGTCCCGCCTCAACAAAAAGCTACAAAGATATTGCGCCAGGTCAAGGGACCCTCAGGCGATAGCTGTGGACGCTCTGGTAACACCATGGGTGTACCAGTCGGTGTATGTGTTCCCTTCTCTGCCTCTCTTACCCAGGGTAATGAGAATAATAAGAAAGAGAGGAGTAAGAACTATACTCATTGTTCCGGGTTGGCCAAGAAGAGCTTGGTAACCAGAACTCCAAGAAATGATCTCAGAGGACCCATGGCCTCTGCCGCTCAGACAGGACCTGCTGCAGCAGGGGGCCTGTCTGTTCCAAGACGTACCGCGGCTGCGTTTGACGGCATGGCGGTTGAACGCCGGATCCTGAAGGAAAAGGGCATTCCGGAGGAAGTTATCCCTACGCTATTTAAAGCTAGGAAAGAAGTGAACGCAAACCATTATCACCGCATATGGTGGAAATATGTTGCGTGCTGTGAGGCCAGGAAGGCCCCAAAGGAGAAATTTCAGCTAGGTCGATTTCTGCACTTCCTACAGTCATAGGTGACTATGGGCCTAAAATTGGGTTCCATGAAGGTCCAGATTTCAGCTCTATCGATTTTCTTTCAAAATAGAACTGGCTTCACTGCCTGAAGTTCGGACTTTTGTTAAGGGAGTGCTGCATAGTCAGCCCCCGTTTGTGCCTCAAGTGGCACCGTGGGATCTCAACGTGGTGTTGGATTTCCTGAAGTCGCATTGGGTTGAGCCACTTAAATCCGTGGAGCTACAATACCTCACGTGGAAAGTGGTCATGCTGTGGGCCGTGGCGTCGGCCAGGCGTGTATCAGAATTGGCGGCTTTGTCATACAAAAGCCCTTATCTGTATTTTATATGGATAAGGCGGAATTGAGGACTCGTTCCCAATTCCTTCCTAAGGTGGTATCAGTTTTTCATGTGAACCAACCTATTGTGGTGCCTGCGGCTACTTGGGACTTGGAGGATTCCAAGTTACTGGACACGTAGTCAGGGCCCTGAAAAGTATATGTTTCCAGGATGGCTGGAGTCAGGAAAACTGACTCGCTATTTATCCTGTATGCACCCAACAAGCTGGGTGCTCCTGCTTCTAAGCAGACTATTGCTCGCTGGATCTGTAGCACGATTCAACTGGCACATGCTGCGGCTGGACTGCCGCACCCTAAATCTGTAAAAGCCCATTCCACGAGGAAAGTGGGCTCTTCTTGGGCGGCTGCCCGAGGGGTCTCGGCTTTACAACTTTGCCGAGCTGTTACTTGGTCGGGTTCAAACATTTTTGCAACAGTCTACAAGTTTGATACCCTGGCTGAGGAGGACCTAGAGTTTGCTCATTCGGTGCTGCAGAGTCATCCGCACTCTCCCGCCCGTTTGGGAGCTTTGGTATAATCCCCATGGTCCTTACGGAGTCCCAGCATCCACTTAGGACGTCAGAGAAAATAAGATTTTACTCACCGGTAAATCTATTTCTCGTAGTCCGTAGTGGATGCTGGGCGCCCATCCCAAGTGCGGATTGTCCGCAATACTTGTTTATAGTTATTGCCTAACTAAAGGGTTATTGTTGAGCCATCTGTTGAGAGGCTCAGTTATATTTCATACTATTAACTGGGTATAGTATCACGAGTTATACGGTGTGATTGGTGTGGCTGGTATGAGTCTTACCCGGGATTCAAAATCCTTCCTATTTGTGTCAGCTCTTCCGGGCACAGTATCCTAACTGAGGTCTGGAGGAGGGTCTTAGTGGGAGGAGCCAGTGCACACCAGGTAGTCCTAAAGCTTTCTTTAGTTGTGCCCAGTCTCCTGCGGAGCCGCTAATCCCCATGGTCCTTACGGAGTCCCAGCATCCACTACGGACTACGAGAAATAGATTTACCGGTGAGTAAAATCTTATTTTCCGGGCCCCTCCACATTTGTTCTGTTTCTGCTGAGGGCATGGTATCATTATTTCAGCTCGCTACCACCGGGGTAGTGAGGCACCCAACCCTTTATGCAGCTAAACCTGATTACTATGGGTGCGATATGCGCGATAACAGGGATCATTTTATAAAGAAGGTTGGCCTGATATATAATTTGAAAACCGCCCTTTGTATGCTTTTCCCCCTATTTCTTGGCATGTAAAAATGTGTGCACTTATTTGCCTGAAAATGGTAGGTCTTTATGACCTAATAAGGTTCCCAGGGGTAAAAGTATTATACCAGCACTTATCGTGCGGGTATAACGTTTTCTGCTTCGCTGAAGCAGCAGTACCGAGATTTATGAACATCTCGGATGCCGAAGTGGGGGAGTGAACTGGCGATCGCTGCCTGTGCCCCACAGCTCATCAGCCTAGCGCTGATGCCCTGTGTGTCTCCCCCTGGCCGGCACCAGGGGACATGTGCGAGACATTGCTATTATCGCAAGATCTCACATGCAGCCCGGAGTCGGCAGACTGTCCTTGGCTGTGGTGTATGAGCAATGACACCTGCAGGTGTCGGAACAGTCAGTGCAACTGACCGTTACTACTTTGCCCTGCATATCTTAGATAGCGGCTCCAATAATGACAGAGGCGAATAGCGCCCCTGTAACTGAGCACACTCCACTGAATAAGTACATGGGGGGGAAACGACAGCAGCACACTTACCATATGCTGATACTTATCCCCCCCACCCACTATTGACTTTTAATGCTTTTGCGCGCCCCCCCTCCCCCCCCCATTGCAAATTCATCACGCTCCGCCCCTTTTGGCTGTGTGTCAGCAACTATAGTGATAGATGGGGGATGCTTTTAAGTAGGTTTCAAGTCCCCCCTATTTGAACCCTGTAGCACTTAGGATGAGTCTCTGGCCCCATTGTCCATAGCATTGCAGTGGTTAAACGTGTAAACCTATTGTAATTCGTAACTTTTTCCCAAGCGCACCATATCTGTAATCTGTTGTAGCTCAGTGATCCATATTTGGTGAATGTAAGTGTGGACATGCAGATTTCTTGCTTATTGCTAACAGGATAGTGTGGTACTGTAAGTAGTCAGGTCGGGCACCACAGACAGCTACTTAGAAAGGGGAGGGCCATTGCAATAAATCAAACAAGGTGAGTGTGGATCTCCACCAGAGTAGCCAAGCATTGCTGAAATAACCTCCCTGGTGAGTCTTTGCCACAGCAACCGGTTTTCTGTAAATTAAAACCATAAAACTGGTTGCTGTGGTAAAGACCTAGATCAGGTAAGGCCAACAAATTACACCTAGTAAGGTTTACTAAAACATATGACATTATTATATATGCATTCCATTTCAGTCTGCGCAGAAGTAGGAACATTTCTATCTACTCGATTCATCACTGAGGAACTGCTGCAAGCGATACCTCTTCCACCTCCAGGCTGCAGTAGAGTTCTGCTAACTGGGACTTGTTCATTTTGAACGTGGCTCAGTCCCACCCAATTCCTCCTGCAAACTTGTCCATGAATATTGTCAGCTGCAACTATATCCACTCATAATAATATGTAGCAAACTCGGAGCTGCAAATGATCAGATATACATTAATAACTCTTTAAGAAACATTGAAACTATTCTATTATAAGGTTTTCTAAATAATATTATAATCGCCAGTGTATAGAAGAAACTCTGCAGACGGTGCAGCAGTGAGAGTAAGGGCAATTAACAAAACTTCTATTTAGAGGAACTATGATATAAGTAATATATACAGATCAGCTATGATGCTTGAAAGGAATTAACAGTATAATTGGCAGACTCGGGTCATGGTTTCATTTGGCCAGTGGACAAGGACTTTCTGCTAATGTGCTAGTCATCTCTTCACTGATTATGAGGCCAATCCTCTCCCCTTGAAACCGGGAAAGCTTTCAACGCCATTATAGTGCAATTACATAGTAATGGTTAGCATCAGGGAATGGCTCTACACATAGGGAACAATGGTTTGTCATCTGTTAGTTCCAAATTCCTGCATGCTTCCTCATTTGGACAGTTCCACTACTAATCATTCTTGGACAGAAAGACTTCCCTCAGTGCAATCAAAAGAATGTTGTGGTCAAATTAGCACCATCCCCCAAACAGGACGCAGAGCAAATGCTCAATTAATATTAATCTATATGTGGTGTTCTATGTTACATACATTGCTGCTGGACTTCATTCCTCAACACTGTGTGTAGCTAAATACACCTTCTGCATTTATACTACTATACAGATAATAGAAGAACATTTCTACAATAATGTATTTCTTCCTGTTCTGGGTGGGGGGGGGGATCCAGACAGTCTACACTGTATGCACTTTTGAGGTCTGCAGCATCTAATGACGGCAACACTCCTATCTGAGTCTTTAGCTTGCAGCTGATCCACGCTGCACATCGTGATTACACTTTCTGCCTCCCACTTCTAGTATAAAACTGAATCAGGGTTGTGCATTTCAAGTCAGTCAACCTATGATAGGCCCTTGTTGCTTTTGTACTTTGGTAACGGAATCCTGTTTCTGTGTACACACCAGACAGACTTGTCTGTGCACCCGCCAATAGAACAGTCAAATCAGGTAAGTACATACATTTACCAATCAGCCGCTCGATGTGTCAGTCCTCTCTTCCAGCTGGGCAGGCCTTTGAATTTGCCCATCCAGCTGTGATATCAGCCCATGCTGCAAGTTTACGGGCAGTCAGCGAACTGCCCATACACACAGCCAGATGCACCGCTATATTGACCTTTACTTTTCTCGCCAACATATTCTATTGTGCTTTACAATTGGGATCATAACTGTAATAAAAAGAGACTGAGTCTTAACAGACTGATAGGTAAAAGGGCCCTGTTAGATACATGAATATAATGCAGATATTTGCTAAATACTATATACTGTGTAGCCAGATTACATGGATAAAAGGTTCTTATTGTGCTTTATGATCCATTCACAGACCATTGTTGGCCTGCAGTTAGCAGGATGTGTGAATATAGTAAGAGAACATAGTAAGTTTTGTGTGAACTGTGTAGTGTGTGTGGTTTGCTTAAAATGTTAGTTGCTGGTTCATGAACTTGAGTATTTGGTAAAACATAGCCAATGTAAGGACTGACAAAGCAGAGCAGCAGTAAAAGAGCGTTTTATGAGTCGGATCAGTCTAGCCGCTGCATTCAAAGAGGATTGTAGGGGTGAAAGTCTGTGTAGGGGAAGAACAGTAAGGAGACTGTTGTTGGTAGCGTGCTTGAGCGGTAGCGTGTTTTGTCGTCTTGTCAACAGGTTGGTAACTACCATATCTGGTAGAAATATTATTAAGTCTGTGTTTGAAAGATAGTTTGAGGTGGTGAGATGGTGTCCAATGTGATATGGCAGAAATACATTCGGTAACTCGGGCCAACACAAATGGTGAGTGACCTGGAAATGATAGGTAGATTTGATTATCATCCATATTGCTTTTACAAAGGCACTAGCAAAATATTGTAAATACCAAATTGCTTTCTAACAAATATTTAAAATGCTGCTCTAATATATATTGTAAACGCCTGCACCTCTTATTACCATGTGCCATGAATGTGCGCTATACATAGCAAAACACCTGCATCCCATAAGAGAAAACAATACACCCACACATTATCTGAGTTCCAAAGCTCATTGATGTATATATTTGTTATTAAAAGGATATGGATTCAATATATTACAATGTACAGTATACCTACAGTTACATGGTTACAACTCATACAGTAAGCAGTTAATACATAGTTACATACAGTTACAGTTATAGGCCAGCAATACAATTACCATATCTTTCTCATATAAATTCGTCTCTCCATATCACTCTCTCTCTCTCTCTCTCTCTCTGTAAAATCATGCAGGAACTGGTCAGACAGCATCTCCATCATCGTCTGGGACAAAACAACAACTCCTGTGTGTGTCTGATCAGCAATGTGTTATCTAGTTTGGGGGTAGTGCACACATCTAGTCTAAGGGAGGGACTTTCTCATTCATGATGAGTCACTGGTTTGTTCGTATGCTAACCAGGTTCAGCCCTGAAGACAATCAAAGGGGCTGGCCTGAGTTTCCTGTCCATTGTCCTAATAAGAGTGATTTTAGCTTTCATACATTTAATCATAACTATTTGTTGCAATGTCCTACAACTGAATAACAAGTATCAAATGAATCTACACATTAATCTGGTTGCTTAAATACCAAATATGACAGGTGTATCTTATTTTGTTCAAATAATACACATACATGACATTACTTCATTATATAATTTTAAATCCTTATGATGTCTGGCGCTTGATATTATTATAATTATGTACTGTATGAAATAAGTGTCGAATCCATCTCTGTGGCACGTCCGTGTAAATGCTTGTGTTACCATATTTCTCTATCGTCCTAGTGGATGCTGGGGTTCCTGAAAGGACCATGGGGAATAGCGGCTCCGCAGGAGACAGGGCACAAAAAGTAAAGCTTTAGGATCAGGTGGTGTGCACTGGCTCCTCCCCCTATGACCCTCCTCCAAGCCTCAGTTAGATTTTTGTGCCCGGCCGAGAAGGGTGCAATCTAGGTGGCTCTCCTAAAGAGCTGCTTAGAAAAGTTTAGCTTAGGTTTTTTATTTTACAGTGAGTCCTGCTGGCAACAGGATCACTGCAACGAGGGACTTAGGGGAGAAGAAGTGAACTCACCTGCGTGCAGGATGGATTGGCTTCTTTGGCTACTGGACATTAGCTCCAGAGGGACGATCACAGGTACAGCCTGGATGGTCACCGGAGCCTCGCCGCCGGCCCCCTTGCAGATGCTGAAACGAGAAGAGGTCCAGAATCGGCGGCAGAAGACTCCTCAGTCTTCTTAAGGTAGCGCACAGCACTGCAGCTGTGCGCCATTTCCTCTCAGCACACTTCACACGGCAGTCACTGAGGGTGCAGGGCGCTGGGAGGGGGGCGCCCTGGGAGGCAAATGAAAACCTTTTTTGGCCAAAAATACCTCACATATAGCCTCCGGGGGCTATATGGAGATATTTAACCCCTGCCAGAATCCATTAAAGAGCGGGAGACGAGCCCGCCGAAAAAGGGGCGGGGCCTATCTCCTCAGCACACAGCGCCATTTTCCCTCACAGAAAGGCTGGAGGGAAGGCTCCCAGGCTCTCCCCTGCACTGCACTACAGAAACAGGGTTAAAACAGAGAGGGGGGGCACTAATTTGGCGTTAGAAATATATAAAAGATGCTATAAGGGAAAACACTTATATAAGGTTGTCCCTATATAATTATAGCGTTTTTGGTGTGTGCTGGCAAACTCTCCCTCTGTCTCTCCAAAGGGCTAGTGGGTCCTGTCCTCTATCAGAGCATTCCCTGTGTGTGTGCTGTGTGTCGGTACGTGTGTGTCGACATGTATGAGGACGATGTTGGTGAGGAGGCGGAGCAATTGCCTGTAATGGTGATGTCACTCTCTAGGGAGTCGACACCGGAATGGATGGCTTATTTAGGGAATTACGTGATAATGTCAACACGCTGCAAGGTCGGTTGACGACATGAGACGGCCGACAAACAATTAGTACCGGTCCAGACGTCTCAGAAACACCGTCAGGGGTTTTAAAACGCCCGTTTACTTTAGTCGGTCGACACAGACACAGACACGGACACTGAATCCAGTGTCGACGGTGAATAAACAAACGTATTCCTTATTAGGGCCACACGTTAAGGGCAATGAAGGAGGTGTTACATATTTCTGATACTACAAGTACCACAAAAGAGGGTATTATGTGGGATGTGAAAAAACTACCGTAGTTTTTCCTGAATCAGATAAATTAAATGAAGTGTGTGATGATGCGTGGGTTCCCCCCGATAGAAAATTATGGGCGGTATACCCTTTCCCGCCAGAAGTTAGGGCGCGTTGGGAAACACCCCTTAGGGTGGATAAGGCGCTCACACGCTTATCAAAACAAGTGGCGGTACCGTCTATAGATAGGGCCGTCCTCAAGGAGCCAGCTGACAGGAGGCTGGAAAATATCATAAAAAGTATATACACACATACTGGTGTTATACTACGACCAGCGATCGCCTCAGCCTGGATGTGCAGAGCTGGGGTGGCTTGGTCGGATTCCCTGACTAAAAATATTGATACCCTTGACAGGGACAGTATTTTATTGACTATAGAGCATTTAAAGGATGCATTTTCTATATATGCGAGATGCACAGAGGGATATTTGCACTCTGGCATCAAGAGTAAGTGCGATGTCCATATCTGCCAGAAGAGGTTTATGGACACGACAGTGGTCAGGTGATGCAGATTCCAAACGGCACAAAGGTGTATTGCCGTATAAAGGAAGAGGAGTTATTTGGGGTCGGTCCATCGGACCTGGTGGCCACGGCAATTGCTGGAAAATCCACCGTTTTTACCCTAAGTCACATCTCTGCAGAAAAAGACACCGTCTTTTCAGCCTCAGTCCTTTCGTCCCTATAAGAGTCATATCTGCCCAGGGATAGAGGAAAGGGAAGAAGACTGCAGCAGGCAGCCCATTCCCAGGAACAGAAGCGTTCCACCGCTTCTGCCAAGCTCTCAGCATGACGCTGGGACCGTACAGGACCCCTGGATCCTACATGTAGTATCCCAGGGGTACAGATTGGAATGTCGAGACGTTTCCCCTTCGCAGGCTCCTGAAGTCTGGTTTACCAAGGTCTCCCTCCGACAAGGAGGCAGTATGGGAAACAATTCACAAGCTGTATTCCCAGCAGGTGATAATCAAATTACCCCTCCTACAACAAGAAAAGGGGTATTATTCCACATTATATTGTGGTACTGAAGCCAGAAGGCTAGGTGAGACCTATTCTAAATCTAAAAAAATTTGAACACTTACAAAGGTTCAAATCAAGATGGAGTCACTCAGAGCAGTGATAACGAACCAGGAAGAAGGGGACTATATAGTGTCCCGAGACATCAGGGATGCTTACCTCCATGTCCAAAATTTGCCCTTCTCACTAAGGGTACCTCAGGTTCGTGGTACAGAACTGTCACTATCAGTTTCAGACGCTGCCGTTTGGATTGTCCACGGCACCCCGGGTCTTTACCAAGGTAATGGCCGAAATGATGATTCTTCTTCGAAGAAAAGGCGTCTTAATTATCCCTTACTTGGACGATCTCCTGATAAGGGCAAAGTCCAGGGAACAGTTGGAGGTCGGAGTAGCACTATCTCGGATACTGCTACAACAGCACGGGTGGATTCTAAATATTCCAAAATCGCAGCTGATCCCGACGACAAGTCTGCTGTGCCTAGGGATGATTCTGGACACAGTCCAGAAAAAGGTGTTTCTCCCGGAAGAGAAAGCCAGGGAGTTATCCGAGCTAGTCAGGAACCTCCTAAAATCAGTGCATCATTGCACAAGGGTCCTGGTAAAGATGGTGACTTCCTACGAAGCAATTCCATTCGGCAGATTTCACGCAATAATTTTTCAGTGGGATCTGCTGGACAAATGGTCCGGATCGCATCTTCAGATGCATCAGCGGATAACCCTATATCCAAGGACAAGGGTGTCTCTCCTGTGGTGGTTACAGAGTGCTCATCTTCTAGAGGGCCGCAGATTCGGCATTCAGGATTGGATGCTGGTGACCACGGAGGCCGGCCCGAGAGGCTGGGGAGCAGTCACACAAGGAAAAAATTTCCAGGGAGTGTGATCAAGTCTGGAGACTTTTCTCCACATAAATATACTGGAGCTAAGGGTAAATTTATAATACTCTAAGCTTAGCAAGACCTCTGCTTCAAGGTCAGCCGGTATTGATCCAGTGGGAAAAACATCACGGCAGTCGCCCACGTAAATAGACAGGGCGGCACAAGAAGCAGGAGGGCAATGGCAAAAACTGCAAGGACTTTTCGCTGGGCGGAAAATCATGTGATAGCACTGTCAGCAGTGTTTCATTCCGGGAATGGAAACTGGGAAGCAGACTTCCTCAGCAGGCACGACCTCCACCCGGCAGAGTGGAAACTTCATCGGGAAGTTTTTCCACATGATTGTAAACCGTTGGGAAATACCAAAGGTGGACATGATGGCGTCCCGTCTGAACAAAAAACGGGACAGGTATTGCGCCAGGTTAAGAGACCCTCAGGCAATAGCTGTGGACGTTCTGGTAACACCATGGATGTACCAGTCGGTGTATGTGTTCCATCCTCTGCTTCTCATACCTAAGGTACTGAGACTTATAAGACGTAGAGGAGTAAGAACTATACTCATGGCTCCGGATTGGCCAAGAAGGACTTGGTACCCGGAACTTCAAGAGATGCTCACAGAGGACTTATGGCCTCTGCCGCTAAGAAGGGACTTGTTTCAGCAAGTACCATGTCTGTTCCAAGACTTACCGCAGCTGCGTTTGACGGCATGGCGGTGGAACGCCGGATCCTAAGGGAAAAAGGCATTCCGGAAGAGGTCATTCCTACCCTGGTCAAAGCCAGAAAGGAGGTGACCGCACAACATTATCACCACATGTGGCAAAAATATGTTGCGTGGTGTGAGGCCAGAAAGGCCCCACGAAGAAATTTCAACTCGGTCGATTCCTGCATTTCCTGCAAACAGGAGTGTCTATGGGCCTCAAATTGGGGTCCATTAAGGTTCAAATTTCGGCCCTGTCGATTTTCTTCCAGAAAGAAGTGGCTTCAGTTCCTGAAGTCCAGAAATTTGTCAAGGGAGTATTGCATATACAACCCCCTTTTGTGCCTCCAGTGGCACTGTGGGATCTCAACGTAGTTCTGGGATTCCTCAAATCACATTGTTTTAAAACCAGTCAAATCTGTGGATTTGAAGCATCTCACATGAAAAGTGACCATGCTCTTGGCCCTGGCCTGGACCAGGCGAGTGTCAAATTGGTGGTTTTTTTCTCAAAAAAGCCCATATCTGGTTGTCCATTTGGACAGGGCAGAACTGCGGACTCGTCCCCAGTTCTCTCCCTAAGGTGGTGTCAGTGTTTCACCTGAACCAGCTTATTTTGGTGCCTTGCGCCTACTAGGGACTTGGAGGACTCCAGGTTGCTAGATGTTGTCAGGGCCCTGTAAATATAGGTTCCAGGACGGCTGGAGTCAGGAAAACTGACTTGCTGTTATCCTGTATGCACCCAACAAACTGGGTGCTCTTGCTTCTAAGCAGACTATTGCTAGTTGGATGTGTAGTACAATTCAGCTTGCACATTCTGTGGCAGGCCTGCCACAGCCAAAATATGTAAATGCCCATTCCACAAGGAAGGTGGGCTTATCTTGGGCGGCTGCCCGAGGGGTCTCGGCTTTACAACTTTGCCGAGCGGCTATTTAGTCAGGGGCAAACACGTTGGTAAAATCCTACAAATTTGATACCCTGGCTAAGGAGGACCTGGAGTTCTCTCATTCGGTGCTGCAGAGTCATCCGCACTCTCCCGCCCGTTTGGGAGCTTTGGTATTATCCCCATGGTCCTTTCAGGAACCCCAGCATCCACTAGGACGATAGAGAAAATAAGAATTTACTTACCGATAATTCTATTTCTCGGAGTCCGTAGTGGATGCTGGGCGCCCATCCCAAGTGCGGATTATCTGCAATACTTGTACATAGTTACAAAAATCGGGTTATTATTGTTGTGAGCCATCTTTTCAGAGGCTCCGCTGTTATCATACTGTTAACTGGGTTCAGATCACAGGTTGTACAGTGTGATTGGTGTGGCTGGTATGAGTCTTACCCGGGATTCAAAATCCTTCCTTATTGTGTACGCTCGTCCGGGCACAGTGTCCTAACTGAGGCTTGGAGGAGGGTCATAGGGGGAGGAGCCAGTGCACACCACCTGATCCTAAAGCTTTACTTTTTGTGCCCTGTCTCCTGCGGAGCCGCTATTCCCCATGGTCCTTTCAGGAACCCCAGCATCCACTACGGACTCCGAGAAATAGAATTATCGGTAAGTAAATTCTTATTATTGCTGTGCTCGCTGCGCGTATTTGCAAGTATAGCGACTTTTATATATGTGTAGAGTTTGTATGTTCTTTCTATGTAATATTTTTGACTTCGACAATATAATTTTCGTTTATTATCATGCTGTGTAGCCATACCATTGCACAGACAGCTTAGAGAGAGACTAGAGTATTAGGCATGTATTGGTGACATGTTAAAAATAATTTTTTCTGCAGCGGGGTAGACTGTGTTCCACAGGGAATACATCGGGGTGTAGAGATGGATCTTGATCCAGAGGCACAAACAGGCTAAAGCTTTAGACAGTCCCAGAATGCATTGCGGGGCCTCCTCTATAACCCCGCCTTCAGGCACTGTGAGCTCAGTTTTAGAGTTGGTGCCTGCATGAAGCAGGTCACTTAACAGGGAGGCTGCGCTAGACAGCCCTGAAAAAGCTTTTTAGAAGACTTCAAGGGCTGCAGCACTTCATATGTCAGTGTGACATACTGTGCTGTGGCTCCATCACCTCCCCAGCGGTGTCGCATACTCCCGGTGACTCTGTTCCTGGGTACTTGCGGCGGAGACGCTCCGGCTTAGGCACACGGTCGCAGACGCTCTCCTGGTTCACGTGGCTGCTACAGAAGGGAGGAGGTAAGATGGTCCCTCAGGCGTGACCTGCCATTAATTTGCGTTCTTATCGCAGTCTAGGGCGACTGACTGCGACGCTGGCGTGGACACTGTCACCGAGCAGGGACCCCACTATATCCAGGAGTACAGGTCGGATATACTAATATCCATTTTAATAAGACTCCACAGTACCAGGTGGTGAAGTCCAGCATAGGGGAGCCAGCGCTTGACCTGTAGCCTCTCCCCCGGCCCAGGGTGCCATCTACTGCTGGTGTTCCCACCCTGGAGCTGCCTCACACTCTCCCTCACTCCCTTGACTGAGACGCTAGGTGCCATTTTCTAAAATAGATGCGACTGGTCTCCGGGACTGCAAGGCAAGGTCTTCTTTGTAAACCCGCCTGTACATCAGCGCCGTGGTTTTACAAGCACTTAAGTATTCTACATGTCGATAGTAAGACAGCGTTCGTTAAGAACAAGTGTACCTGTAACATAATATATTGTACGAGTATTCTGATCTATACATCCGTAGTGTTCACTCTAGGAATTTTTTAGGGCAGGGTACTAGACACTAAGGAGGGCACAGCTCCGTGCGCGGCCACATAAAGGGGGTGTGGCCTCACAAGACGCCCCCTTTTAATCACTCTGGAGGGCAACAACCAGCAGCGCGCACATAAAGGTGGCACAGCGGTCACACTTTATAATAAAATGCCTTGTTTCATCATTACTTTTTAATCTGGCAACACTATGATCTACTATATAAAATGTCTTGTAGTTCCTTAATCTGGCAGCACTATGATGTACTGTACTACTTAAAATGCTAAAGAGGCACAAGGCATTTTATAGAACAGATCAAAGTGGTGCCAGATTAAAGTAAAAGGGGGCATCCATTGCACTAGTAGCCAAAAGTTACAAACCAAGCCAGTCTGGAGTGTGTGTCACAGCAGCTGCAGGGAAGGAGCTCATGCCGCCGCGGAGCTGCTCTTTTTTACACGGCCAGCAAAATAGTGAGATTCCTCACTGGCCCTTCTTTACACTTCAGACAGTAGGGCTGGGTTTGCCTCGGCAGGAGAGGCAAACCCAGCCATCCTGGCTCACCAGATCCAGCCAGCGTCCTGCAGGCGGAGGAGGGGGAAACAACAGCCGAGAAGAGCTGTGTGAGCCGCTATGTGCTGATACAGCAGCGCATCAGTGCGGGGAGGCTGAGACTGCTCAGCTGGGTGCATCGCCGCAGACAGAACAGTGTGCATGCCGGAGAGCGGCGGTGCTTTGATAACAGCGGGACGGGGCATGGCGGTCCTCAAGGCAATCCCCGTGAGTACTGCAGGGCGGATGGGCGCACAAAATAGGACAGGGCGCATTTGGTGGTCTATTTAAAAGGGGCAGGGCGCTGCGCACTGTGAAATAAGCTTAGCGGGAGCACTATATCCGGTCTCAGACCGCGCATTGTTTTATTTATATATATATATATATATATATATATATATATATATATATATATATAATGTCATGAAAATAATTATGTGCATTGCAAACGTGACTGTGTGCCTCTATCAGCTATGTGATTTCACTGCGGTGTATTCCAGATATATCTATCACTGTATACTGTACCCTAGGGGAATAGGTGCGTCTGTGTCAATTTATAGTGCGTCACAGTATTTACTTATTACGTGTATTCTACTGTGTACTCAGTCACATAATACCAGATTTATTCGCAGGTGTTTGTGTACTGGGTACTCAGTCACATGCTAACGGATTTATAAGCAGGTATTGTACTCTGGCTTCATTGTACTAAACCGCTCTCTGTTGCATTTGTGTATAATGTTTAACATGTGCAACGGATTTACCTGAGGGGGAAGTTT
The DNA here is from genome assembly GCF_028390025.1 of Pseudophryne corroboree. Classification (NCBI taxonomy): domain Eukaryota; kingdom Metazoa; phylum Chordata; class Amphibia; order Anura; family Myobatrachidae; genus Pseudophryne; species Pseudophryne corroboree. Next base: position 233,642,635 of record NC_086444.1, read on the forward strand.
GTGTGATGGTCTGTGTACTATGGCCCTCATTCCGAGTTGTTCGCTCGCTAGCTGCTTTTAGCAGCCGTGCAAACGCTAAGCCGCTGCCCTCTGGGAGTGTATCTTAACTTAGCAGAAGTGCGAACGAAAGGATCGCAGCGCTGCTACAAAAAAAGACTGTGCAGTTTCTGAGCAGCTCCAGACCTACTCCTAGCTTGCGATCACTTCAGACTGTTTAGTTCCTGTTTTGACGTCACGAACACGCCCTGCGTTCGGCCAGCCACGCCTGCGTTTCCCCAGGCACGTCTGCGTTTGTATCTGACACGCCTGCGTTTTCCAACACACTCCCCGAAAACGGTCAGTTACCTCCCAGAAACACCCACTTTCTGTCAATCACTCTGCGGCCAGCAGTGCGACTGAAAAGCGTCGCTAGACCTTGTGTGAAACTGCTTCGGCTGTTGTGAAAGTACGTTGCGCGTGCGCATTGCGCCGCATGCGCCTAAGTGCCGTTTTTTGGCCTGATTGCTGCGCAGCGACCGAAAACAGCTAGCGAACAACTCGGAATGACCACCTATGTCTCCTACATCTCCCAGTCAGTCCGCAGCCCCTGTAATCAATCAGGAGCCAACCTGGGCTGCGTTCTCAAACCTACTGGGTACTCTAGTTGAACGCTTTATGCCCCCCTATGGGACCACCTGTAACATTACAGTCACTGATGTCCCCATGGTTACTCTGCTTTGTGCGGGAAAATTTTGCCTCACAGGTTGTAGCATATGACTCTTTCCTTGGTCAGGCAAAACCCTATGCCAGGTCACTCTCGTGTCTCTGGGTCATCTAAGCGGGCTGCTTCCTCCTCCCTATCCAATAATCTCTCTGATATTTTATCTGAAGAGGGGGGGATCATGCTGTCCTGTCAGTCCCTATATTAGGTGTTCCTGACAAGGATTTTCCATTGCTAAATGACACCACTGCCCTTGTGGTTACTGGGAAGCAAATCCTACAAATCACTGATAAGCGGATTCCCCTACTGTGGTTAAGCAAACTGATATGATATGGTCAGAGGGTAAATACAACTCTGTTACCATAATCTGACCATTAAGTGCACATCAGACAAGACCCCTGGTCTAATCCAGGGAAGACATTCCCCCTGTCTACAATGGGCATTAGCTGGATATCCTCCCCATGCAGAGTTCTATAACAAGTAGGTAATTCACTGCTAATGAACTCATGTGTCACCCATTGGGTGTCGTCCACTCTGCCTCTCACCACTGTCCCCTCACTGTAGGAACCGACAAATAAGCGCGTGGAGGGATGCCTGAAGTCTTTTACTCCCTTATGGATGTTGTACATAGACCTTAATTGCATCTTCTTGGGGCTGCAAAATAGATTGATGACTGGATCGGGCATTAGAGCAAGAACTGCCCAAGGATATATCTGACAATGCTAGACATTCCCTGTCTCACAATACCACCACCACCTTTTTCTATACCAGGAGGCATCCTTTGAGGCGGGTGTGTTGGCTGCCAAGGCGTCGAATACGTCTGTCCTGGCTCGCCGTATTCTGTGGTTGAGGTCATGGAAGGTGGACCTGGACTCCAAAAGTCCTTGGAGGTATTCCCCTTTACTGGGGACATCTTATTTGGGGAAGACCTAATTAAAAATTGGATCTGAATCTGCGGCTACTATGACTGCCTTTCTCCCAAATGCTACTACTTCTGCACAGAAGGCAAAAGGTACCACTTTTCTCTGCTTTCGTCCTTAAGGGAAATCTAAGGCCAGCCAATCCTGGGCTGCTCGTCAGCCTGCTTCTCATGACGAGCCTGCTGCTTGACAGGACAGGCCTCCCCCTGGGGGATCCCAGGGTGGGGGGCCGACTTCTACGGTTCATCCAGGTCTGGTTATTGACCACTTCATATGCATGGATGCGAGAAGTTGTCTCTCACGGGTACGCAGTCTCTTTCAAGAGACGTTCCCCTCGCCAGTCTTGCACAATGGTTATCCCTTTGGACCCGTTAAAGGCGCAAGCTCTACAGATGGTTGTGCGTTCCCTCCTGGATACAGGAGGTGGTAGTGCTGGTACCTCTGTCCCAGAGAGGCAGAGGATACTATTCGACCCTTTTACTAGTCCTGAAACTTTCTGGCCTATTCTCAACCTCACATCACTGAACAAGTCTGTGAGAGTGTCCACGTTCCGTATGGAAACACTGCGCTCAATTGTATTGGCCATGGAACCCAGAGACTATATGGAATCCGTGGATATAGAAGATGCTTATCTGCATATACCTATTGCCATATCTCATCAGCAATATCTGCGGTTTGCTATTGGCAACCTTCATTATAAGTTCCAGGCTCTGCCGTTTGGACTGGCCACGGCCCCTCAGATCTTCACCAAGGTTATGGCCGTGATGACTGCTCATCTGCGTCGTCAGGGAATCGGGATCCTGCCATATCTGGGCGACTTACTGATCCTGGTGAACTCCCAAGATGTCCTCCTCAGTCATCTGCAACTGACGGTACGCTTCCTACAAGCCCACGGGTGGCTCGTCAACTGGAAGAAGTCCTTGCTGGTCCCTGCTCGGAGCATGGTGCTGCTGGACACACACAGCCAAAGACTGTTTCTGTCTCCAGAGAAGGTCCTGAAACTTCAGGACAGGATAGGATACTTCCTCTCTCACCCAAGAGTGTCGATACACTCGGCGATGCAAGTACTAGGCCTCATGGTGTCGGCTTTCGACATGGTAGAGTACGCTCAATTTCATTCCCGCCCTCTACAGAGGTTGATCCTTTCCAAGTGGCATGGCCTGCCTCATCGGATTAGGTCTCAAATAATCACCTTGACTCCGGAGGTTCGTCTGTCACTGAGCTGGTGGCTACATGACCAGCAGTTGAGCAGGGGTCGTCCCTTCTGGATCCCCGACTGGGTCCTACTGACTATGGACGCCAGTCTGAGGGGTTGGGGTGCGGTGCTGGGGCAACACTCTCTCCAGGGTCAGTGGACCCAGGAGGAATCTCTCCTCCCGATAAACATTCTGGAATTGCGGGCAGTGTTCAATGCTTTGACTCTTGCCCTGCCTCTGATACAGAACAGGCCTGTTCAAGTACAATCAGACAACGCCACCATGGTGGCATACATAAACCATCAAGGCGGCCTCGAAACTGCATGGCAATGATGGAAGTGTCAAAAATCCTTTGTTGGGCGGAACACCATCTGCCAGCAATATCGGTAGTGTTCATTACGGGAGTCCTCAACTGGGAAGCGGATTTCCTCAGTCGTCAGGATGTACACACGCTGGAGAGTGGAGTCTTCATCAGGAAGTCTTTCAACTCCTAGTGAACAAGTGGGGTCTACCAGATGTAGACCTGATTGCGTCAGGACACAATCACAAAGTTCCGGTCTTTGGATCAAAAACAAGGGATCCTCAACCAGCGTTAGTGGACGCACTGGCAATTCCATGGAACTTTCGGCTGCCCTACGTGTTCCCTCCAGTGTCACTTCTGCCCAGGGTACTAGGGAAGTTCAAGCAAGAAGGAGGAATACTAGTTCTAGTCGCTCCAGCGTGGCCCAGGTTGCATTGGTTCTCAGTCCTGCAGGGTCTATCGATAGTGTCCTCTTCTACTTCCTTGACGCCCAGACCTCCTCGTTCAGGGCCCTTGTGTCTACCCGGACCTGGCCAGACGGGCTTTGACAGCGTGGATCTTGAAGCTTCAGTCCTGAGGGCCAAAGGATTCTCCGAGGCGGTTATCCAAGCTATGCTAAAGGCCCGCAAACCGGCTTCTGCACGGATTTATTATGGGTCTGGAATTCTTACTTCACCTGGTGTGCTGCTAAGAATTATGATGCTTCCAAGTTTAGTACTTCCAGACATCCGGCTTTTTTGCAACAAGGCCTGGATTTAGGACTTCGTCTGGCCTCCCTCAAGGTTCACATATCTGCCTTGTCGGTGTGGTTTCACAGAAAAATTGCGTCTATACTTGACGTTCATACATTCACTCAGGGCGTACTGCGGATTCAGCCTCCCTATGTCACTCCTGTGGCTCCATGGGATTTGTCTGTTGCCCTCAATGCCCTGCAAGAGTCTCCATCCGCTTGAGTCAGTGGGCCTTAAATGGCTCGCAGCCAAGGTCCTATTTCTGTTGGCTTTTGCCTCTGCTAGAAAGGTGTCAGACTTAGGCGCTTTGTCCTGTCGTCCACCCTTTGATATTTCATTGTGACCGAGCAGTTCTTAGAACTCGCCCTGGTTATTTACCTACGGTGGTGTCATCTTTTCACCTTACTCAAGAGATTGTGGTTCCAGCCTTCATCTCTTGTGAATTGTCCTCCAAAGAACGGTCTTTGGATGTGGTATCGGCTCTCTGTATATGTGTGGAGATGACTGCCTCTACCAGGAGGTCAGATACCCTCTTTGTACTGTTTGGTTTCCACAATTGTGGCTGGCCTGCAAATACGCAAACCTTGGCCAGATGGATTAGAATGGTGATTACACAAGCTTATGCACAGGCTGGACTCCCAGCTCCTGCTGCTATTAAAGCCCATTGTATTCGGTCTGTTGGACCCTCTTGGGCAGCCCGTCATGGCGCGTCCACAGAACAATTGTGCAATGCGGCTACATGGTCCTCGGTGAACGCGTTTATTAGGTTCTATGCCTTTGATACTTCTGCCTCCCAGGATGCTTTATTTGGACGCCGGGTTCTCATACCCGCTAAGGTGCATCCCCTCCTTTGAGGAACTGCTTTAGGACATACCCGATGTATTCCCTGTGGAACACAGTGTACCCCGCTGCAGAAAAGGAGATTTATGGTAGTCTTACCATGGTTAAATCTCTTTCTGCGAGGTACACTTTGTTCCACAGGGTGCTAACCCTGACGCCCTTAGCTTCTTTGGGTTTGTATGGCATTAGCCGCTAGTCCCTTCTCCTGTCGTGAGAACGTGGTTTTATGTGACTAACACCTGCCTTCTCTTTTACCTGCTTCTGCATTGGACTGGTTAACAAAACTGAGCTCACAGTGCCTGGAGGCGGGGTTATAGAGGAGGACCCGCAATGCATTCTGGGACAGTCTAAAGCTTTAGCCTGTTGGTGCCTCTGGATCAAGATCCATCTCTACACCCCAATTTATTCCCTGTGGAACCCAGTGTACCATAAATCTCCTTTTTAACATTTGTTTCTTGGCAGACCTAAAATGCATTGTATGCCTCAGTTTTCCGAGCCTTCTCTATCAGAACAGTGGACAAAGGCCAAGATCCAACAAAAGCCATATAGTAATTTCAATCCAGTTGAGATGTCAGAAATTCTTAAAATCAAGGTAATTCTATTTCAGATATACGGGGAATAATTTCCTGAACATTTCTCATAATGCTGTAACATATACTTATTGAGTGTTTAGTGTTGTGAATTAAATAAAATTTGCTATGCAATGCTAATACATTACTAAAGCTATCCACGTCGATGATTGTATATAATGCTTCCCATTAGGTTTTGTAAATTTACAACAAAACATTTGCTCTCATTGTCTGACTTGCACTGGACAGATAGAATCTACCTGAACCTGATGCTTTGGTTTTGTGCTATAACAGCAAATTTGCACAGTAACTACCCCTGTTAATTGGCACACATTATTGCCGATTTTACATGTTTGAACCTAAAGCTATGACCAGCTGGATGCCTGGGGGCTGCTACATCAGCCATCTATCCAGGGGCTCTGCTGGTTCTATAATAATGGAATCTGCTAATCATGTGTGAGCAGGAGGACCAATCACAGCTGCAGTCTTTGAATAGAGACTTTTGATTGGTTCTCCCATTGATTTTGATATGAATGTAGTGGATGGTTGTGAATGCATCGGTGGCCTATTGCTACTACCATTCTTTCTTGCTAAATGGAACATAACTCATACTAAAGTCAGTGTTTTTTTTTGTGTGTGGTAGAATCAAAACCTGAGGAGTAACGGTAAGAAACAGCATCAAGACTCTCCAAACCAAAAGAAGAAGGCAAATGGGGTCCTCAATTCGCAAGTCAAGCCACAGAATAGTGTTTTGGTAAGGCACAACATTTATTTATGACCTTAAACTTTTTTCTGTTGTACAATGTTTCCTTGATTGTTTCCGAATACATTGGTATTTCTCATCGCTATATCAGTATTGAATAACCTATGCAGCCAAGTGTAGCATTTTTATTATTTGCCAGTAATTCTAATGAAGACATTTTATGTAGAAGTTAAATAATAAATAAATTAAAAAAGTCCAAGCTATAATAAAATAAATTGATGCATTGATTCTATCTGTGGAAAGTCCATATAACAGTGTGCTCTACGTGTTTCCAACGCAGTATTATTTGCAGTACATTTTAATCATATTTTCATAGAAATCTGAGCGAAAACTTACCCCTAAGAGGCTCAATGACACGTTTGAAGTGGGTAAGTGTCTTTCTCTTGGTTTTATATGCGTTCTTTCTAGAAATGAGAAAATTATCATCATTTATTACAGTGGTTCTCAAACTGAGAGTTGTGGCACCCTGGGGTGCCTCAGGGCAGAGATGCCATGATGTGTTGGTCCTGAACCAATTCAAATTATTTGTGGTCAGTGTAACAGGCAAAACCAGTGCTGGTGGCTTCCAAACATAAAATATGTGGACAAGCAAAACGAGAAATCCTGTCCCTCACCACATAACTGAACATAAGGATGATTCATAAGGACAATTTATTTTATTCTGAATTTCTCCGTTACAAACTTTTGATCTAGAGATGCCGTGAAAAAAATGTTTATACTCTAGGGCAGTGATTTTCAACCTTTTTTTTTACTCGCGGCACACCGAACAATATTTGAAAATTGCCAAGGCACACCATCAGTTCACCCACAGGAAAAAATAAAAAATAAAAACACACATTGGCACTCACAGTGAAAAAAAAAAACCACACACACATTGGCCTACACAGAAAATACAATCACATTGCTCCCCACATAAATCATGTTGCTCCCTACATACATCCTATTGCTTCCCACATTAATTATTCACATTGTTCCCCCCCATAAATACTATTGCTCCCCACAGGAGAAATAAAATAACAAATATTAGCCCCTACCGATCAGCTGTCCTCCTCCCTGTCCCTCAGTGGCGGGGGTTATTCATAGTGGAGTGCTGCAAATACTGAGCAGCGAGCGGTCGGGCAGGTGTGGATGTGGGCTGGCAAGGAAAGCTGTGGATGCAGGCGGGAACTGGAAGTTGTGTATGCAGGCGGGTGGGCTGGCTGAGTGATGAGACGCGGTGGCCGTGACCTGTGATATCACACCGCCGCGTCACCAAGGCATAGGTCATGGCCGGAGCATGACTGATCCGCTAAGAAGAGCCTGGGCCAACAGTTCATTCTGAAGGTGCAGGAAGCTGCTCTGGCTCCGCGGCACACCTTGCAACTGGTCGCGGCACACTAGTGTGCCACGGCACACTGGTTGAAAAAGACTGCTCTAGGGTGCCGTCATTCAAAAAAGTTTGGGAACCACTTATTTATTACCATTTCTCGATCATCCTGCAGCATAATCAAATATTAGCATTTTAATAAAAAATAGATTGAATTTTTGTGATGTAGGATAATAACACATAGGGGTCAATTTATTGAGATGCTGGGGTGAGTTGCCATTGGAATGGTGTGGAAATGCTGCCAACGCCACTGTATGACACCTTGTAACTATAGCGACTCAAACAGCATGTAATACAGTACAAGGGTGTGGTCGGTTATCTCAACACTCGTTATAGAGATAGACAACAAACATATCTAAAAAATGCTTCTTTTGTACTAATTTTATACATATAGCCAGGATTATTTAGCAGTGCTCCTTTGTAGTATGAAGGACCTCTTCTAAACAATTTAATGACAAGGCCAATTGTGGTGAGAGACCGGGTTGTTTACAAAATGAGAATTTTGTTTGTTCTAGTCTTGTTGCTTCGAGTTACTGATTCTGTAATTCAGAGCACCAGGACTAAAATCATTTGCATATAATGTTCTTCAGCACATAGTTTGCACAATATATAGATATATATATTAACCAGTAATGAGGATGCACAAACTGAAAATGGGATACTCCCGCAAAGCTCCAAAGTGATGTCTAGTGTTTGTGTCCTAAGAAATGATTTTGCACATCACAAAGCCATGCAATTCAGTGCAACACAAACATAAGCATATAAATAATTACCATGCACTTATTTGCCAGACTCTGCATTTGACTCTGAAGGACAGCAGTACAGTCACTCTGAGGATGAAGCTTACAATGGGATCGTGCCGTACCCCTTCTCTTCAAAAGCCTTCTTGGGCTTCCGGTTTGACAGGGATGCCATCATGAAATCCTTGGATCTCTGATCCACCAGCAGCTGCACAAGTTTCACAAGTGCTGCGTCGTGTCGCAGCCGGGATCGAGTTTTAATCCAGCCTTACCTTCCTCAGGTGTTTTTCAGGATGTGCAGGGATTTTCTGGTGGTTTGGAAAAGGTCTGTCCTATGGACATGGCTTGCTACCTGGTTATGTTCCCTATGTGATTGTGAGTGACTTGTGGGCGGTGGTTTTTTCTTCTTCTTGCACTGTTTTTGCAATATTGACTTTTATACACACTAGTACCTTCTCAGTGTTTTACTCTCCTGTCATATGTATTCAGTGGACACTGTCTAGATGTAGTTTGTATTAACAAACTGTCTTTTCTTCTCTTCTCCCTGACATAGATGTGACATTTGGTTTACTATATATATCATTTTTTATTTTTTTATGTTGTAGCTTGAATGTAATCTGGATGCATAGTCAAAGAGGAGTTCAGCCTTGCTGCAATCACTTGTCAGTCATGTGCTTATGTTGTCTTGTGTAATCTCTACTGCGGATTAGCAGACATTGACCTCTTCATGTATGAAGTGGGTACGTTTTTTTTCAGGGTTGAACGGTCATCACTGTTTCTGTCTGTCCCTGTAATCTTCTATACAAAGCATGACAAATTAGTGAAAATATAAGTGTGTATGTAATCCTAACTATAGTAGGACTCAAGGTGGATCTTCTCGTTGAGGCTACACTGTATTTACACACTTGACGGTAATGTTCAAGCACATCAGTCCACTTTATGTCTACTGCAAGCAGTTCATTCTTCCGCTGTTGTATACAGTATGAGATTTGGAGAAGACTTAGGAGGAATGTGTCTGCTTTTGTGGGGATTGTATGTCCTTTGCCTTAGGTTATCTAATTGGTATACGTTTAATTTGCTGTTTGTCAGGATCCCGGCGGTCAGGAGACCGACGCCGGAATCCCGACAGCTGGCAATGCTGGCAGTCGGAATACCAGCGCAACAGGACTATTCCTACTCATCTACAACACCCATAGAGTGGGAATAGAACCTGTGGCAAGCACACCGAGCCAACAGCGTGGCGAGTGCAGCAGGCCTTTGCGCTCACCCCGCTGCCGGCATATTGGTGGCGGGATGCCGCTGTTGGTATATTGATGGCTGGCATCCTGGCTGCCGGTAAATCATACTGAATCCATCTAATTATTTCACCCACTTTGTGGGTAGCAGCTGCTTTGTATTACCCATGACACCCATATAACCGTTTCCTGAGACTGTCACCAATCAGCTTGGTTCTGTTGTAATAGAAACAGGTGCAGGTCTGTCAGCCACTTAGTGTTTCTGTTGGCAGCTCACGCACCCTCTAGTTCATCACGTCAAGGTAAAGAGAAGATTGAAAGAACATTGGTGTGGCCGGACCACTTTCCTTTGTGATCGTTTAGAGACCGAGACGCAAAATTCAGCCAAGTTATGTCTTTATGTACTGTATGGACTGCTTGTCCTATGGAGTAAACAGCACCCTATAGTATTCTCAGATCCTGGTCTGCACTGATATACTTCTCCATCATTCATACAAACAGTTCTGAGAGTAGCACTGTGTCCATGACCATGACTGTTAGGGATACGGTCGTTAGGTCGACACAACTTAGGTTGACCGTCATTAGGTCGACCACTGAATGTCAACATGGGCACTAGGTCGACATGCACTAGGTCGACAGGTCAAAAGGTCGACATGAGTTTTTCAAATTTGTTGGACTTTTTTCATACTTTACGATCCACATGGATTACAATTGGGAACGGTAACCTGTGCTGAGTGCAGCGGTAGCAGAGCGAGGCACCTCGCGAGGGGACGCAATGTACTAATTAGGGTTCCCCGTCACTTTACGAAGAAAACACCCAAAAAAAGTCCAAAAACTCATGTTGACCTTTTCACCTGTCGACCTTTTCACCTGTCGACCTATTGCCCATGTCGACCTTCAATGGTCGACCTAATGACTGTCGACCTAAGTTGTGTCGACCCAACAACCCGTACCCTTCTGTTATGGGACTCATTAGGTGTGCAGCAGCTCTAGACAGCAGCTTCTGTTCTGGGAGGTGACGCTATCTGTTTTCTGGATGTATTTTGTAGTTGATATGTAGCACAACTTTAGTACCTTCAGGTTTGGGGAAAGTGATGTTGGGCGATGAAATCCTCAAAAGGAAACCTAGACACTTATTTTCTTTTTTTTCTACAGCATGTTTTGTGATATGTGTTTTAATGAAACTTTCAGCAAAATGGGACATAGATACTGCTTTCTGATTACACTTGCAAAACTACCATCAATTACGTTTCCTCTTGGAAAAGAACTACTGGTAACATTCAGAAGTGTATGTATCATGTTTGTGAGTGTAGGAGATATTAAGCTGTGATGGGCCTCCTTGTGCACACTTGTATTACTGTTATTAAGCCTAGCACACTAGATTGGGCTAGATTGCACAGCAAATGTGAACACATTATCAAAACTCTTTCAAAGTATGGGAACCTTCTGTTTAATGTACACGTGATGAATGTTACAGGATGTTTCTTATTTGATTAACTTATATTTTAGAGTTTAGTTTGATTTGTGGGTGGGGGGGGGGGGTTGGGTTGGGTGGTGGATTATTTTTCTAAAGCAATAATTATTTTATTTTAAAAAGAGTAAAAGTGATTAATGAGCTCTCTACATTAAAGTAGTTGATGTGGTCGGCTATCGCTGGGTTTGTGGAGGCAGCCTCTTCTCGCCATGTGACGCTAGCTTGTGCGCTTTCTTACAGGTGCAGATTTAGCAAGTTTTTAAAATAACATTGTTAATCCCCGTACACACTGGGTGACCGCGACTAATTAAAATCAGTGCTATATCACTGATTGCTAATTAAGGGAGATCGCCAGTGCATACACACTGAACGATATTAATGAATGATATCGTTCAGTGATGTCATCTCCCGCACTCCCCGAACATGCAGCTCAACGATATTGTTAAAGTTGAGTTACATGTTCGATAGATAATGCCTGAACGAGAACGACCGGCGGGTGTGCATATCGTTCATTGTTCCGGCATTCGCACTAGGCAATATGAACAATAGATTGTTTAAAAAAGATAATTATTGTTCATATCGTCTAATGTATCGCCCGGTGTGTACAGGGCTTCAGTCTATAGATGTTTAATACAGGCTTACTGTGGCCCACCTACTTAAGCATTGATCTTCACCTTGAACAGTGATCAGCCAGTAGACGTTGATAGAAAATGTAATATTCAGAGATGGATTATGATTGGGTGTAAGTTTTGAATGTTGTCCTCTATAGCACTGAACACTCCCTCCCTTTTTCATACTCCTCCAACTGGCAATCAGTAAAACCAGAGATTGGAATTTAAAAGAGTAGGAACCCCCAGTGACGCGTTTGCCATTTAATTCCCGGGAATCATGTAACGTAATACAGGGATGACATATTCAGTCAGGCATGTCCTGCTGCCTGCCAGCCTACATTGCAATAAATGTTATGATGTAGCCAGAGATTTAACACCCTTTTTAAACCAGGAAAAAATTGCATACAAGCTCTTTAAATTCCTATCCACATTGGTAGTTGTGAGCCATATATGTAATTTGTTTACTCTTTCCCTTTTTGTAAGCAATACTGTGAAGTTTCTACATCCCAAAGACTATGTTATACACTGGGGGGGGAATTCATTTAGCTGCAAAAAATGCAATAATTACCACAGTAGAACTTTTTGCGGCTATCGCACGAAAAGGGCAGCGAAAAGCGGCTACGCAGGTATGCGCATTCCCGCGATGCAACCTATTCAATGCAAATACACGGAAACAGGATTCATGCTATAAGTCTTGTCTGCAAAACCAGAGGGAAGTGTAGATGAAAATAGGGAAATCTGTCTGTACTCCCAAAAAAGCCAAACTAATATAGGAAAACAGTATAGAAGTGTATTAGAAGTCATAATAAAAAGATTTGGGGTAATTATAATGTGCCAAATGGTAGTTATATGCATTTTTCAGAAAAAAAAGGTAAAACTGATAGAAAGCAAGTGTTTTTTCCGCAAAATAAGTGCTCAATTTAAAATTGAGGGTACATAAAATAAAGTATATATTTGGGTCATTTTATGCTACTTTTAATAAACTTCCAAAAAAACAATAATCCCAATAACTCCTACCTGCAAGCCTAAAAACACTTATCCCACCCATAAAGTATCCCAATATACATTGTACCCCATTTTCTATCATTTTTCCATTTTTTTTTATCACAAAAATGTTATTATTGTCTAATTAAAAATTTCTAAGTGCCTCTTCAGAGGGGTATCCAAGGGGTTCTTATCCAAATTCCATAATTTTTACCTTAAAATAGCGATTTAGTTTTTCCCCACAACTTTTCACCTGCTCAGGAGATGGAGAAAATAATTTTGTGGTAAACCTATGGAGAATAACCGTCAATAATTTTTCACACACAGTTAAATAGCGGCTTTTCACGGGTTGTGCTAAAAGCCCCATTTAGATTGTAAAAGCTGCATTTTGTGGTTAATTGAATTGTCCCCTCTTCTTTTCTACATGATGTCTGGTACAGTACCTAATGGGTGCTGCTCTGAAAACTTTATTTAGGATTTTTATTTTTTAAGTAACCGGACATCGCAATCATTGAAAGAAGTTTACGCAATTACACCTTACTGGCCAAAGAGTCAATTATAGTTGAGTCCAAGAGTTTCATTTGTGCTGGCTTGGAAACTTGCATTAGTCAGTCCACTTTGACTGGATTCCCCTGATTGTGTACAGTAATTGGTGGTATCCTTTGAATCTTGTCACAGAACTTTTAGACCTTATATTGTCCGTCTTTTTTTCTCTCTACTCGCATGGAATCTATCCTCTGAGGGGAGTTCATACTTCTGGTCCGAACCTAGAGATACAAATTATAGAGACTTGCTAACCATTACACTTCCTTGGTGAAGTGGGAAACTGGAAATGAATATTACTCTAATGAAGGGGTAGAAGAAGCTGCTTTGGTAGAGGATGTTTAAAATCATCACACACCAACATAAAGCTTGCCATTGATTTCAGTCTGGAGTTCTATCCATCTAGTAATAAACTATTACATAACCGCCATAAACCAAACTTGTCAAACCACCTTTTTCTTTGGTTTCAGTCTTGATTATTCTCTTTTTTTCTTCTTCTTGTTTTATGTTGGTGTGTGATGATTTTAAACGTCCTCTACCAAAGCAGCTTCTTTTACCCCTTCATTAGAGTAATCTTAATTTCCAGCTTCCCACTTCACCAAGGAAGTGTAATGGTTAGCAAGTCTCTTTAATTTGCATTCCTATACAATACATTCAGTACATATATATTTTTTACAATAATATAAACTGACAACTTCTTTTGGTTAATATGCTGAATTAGCCTGTTTTTTTTGTTGCTTAGGGAACATAGGCAGATGTATTATCCTGGGGAAGGCATAAGGAAGTGATAAACTAATAAGTGCAAGGTGATAAACGCACCAGCCAATCGGCTCCAATATGTAAATTAACAGTTAGGAGCTGATTGGCTGGTGCGTTTATCACCTTGCACTTATCATTAGTTTATCACTTTCTTATGCCGTCTCCATTCGTAATACATCTGCCCCATTGGGCCTAATTCAGAGCTGATTGCAGCAGCAAATTTGTTAGCAGTTGGGCAAAACCATGTGCACTGCAGAGGGGGGCAGATATAACATGTGCAGAGAGAGTTAGATTTGGATGGGGTGAGTTCAAACTGAAATCTAAATTGCAATGTTAAAATAAAGCAGCCAGTATTTACCCTGCACCGAAACAATATAACCCACCCAAATCTAACTCTCTCTCCAAATGTTATATCTGCTTCCCCTGCAGTGCACATGGTTTTGCCCAACTGCTAACAAATATGCTGCTGCGGTCAGATCTGAATTACCCCCTATGTGCACTGCAGGTGGGGCAGATATAACATGTGCAGAGAGTTAGATTTGGGTGGGTTATATTGTTTCTGTTCAGGGTAAATACTGGCTGCTTTATTTTTACACTGCAATTTAGATTTCAGTTGGAAGTCACCCCACCCAAATCTAACTCTCTCTGCACATGTTATATCTGCCCCCCCTGCAGTGCACATGGTTTTGCCCATCAGCTAACAATTTGCTGCTGCGATCAGGTCTGAATTAGGCCCATTATTACAAGATTTAAAATAAAGTAAGTAGCATGATTTAGGGACCTATTCATCGTGGGACAGATGGTGAGTTGCGGAGGCAGATACTTATCTACCGGGACAATTCAGCTGCACATTTGGGACCTTGGTTCATGCATGCTGATGGCTGCAGGCCATGTAGTGCAGAGATGGCATAGGGATCCGATGCGCATGTGCAGTACGGGTCTGTGACGTTGGTAGCAGACTGTCAGTGATTGATAGTCTGCTGTCGTTGACATTCTGCTGCGGTTTGGGTGGGTTGGGCATGCACACTAAGATGAAGCTCGGGTTACTTATGCAGGTAGGAAGCAACCGCCTCCTGCTGAATGAACATATTAGTGCTATTGCTGCTGTTTCCATGTAACCAACAGCCATAGCACCTTCAACTACATGTGAATCGGGCCCCAACTGAGACGCATCTCTCAGATTTCACAGCCACGTTCACATGGCCCACATTCTAGCTGTGCTATTTGTAGTGTACATCATGGCTGCCATTTAAAAAAGTGCTTTACATAAAAGGTATTCTCTCTCTCTCTCTTTTTTTTTTTTTTCGTTTTTTTTTCGTTTTTTTTTTTTTTTTTTTCCCCCCCGTTTTTATTTTCTTCTATAACTTAAGTGAGTTCATAGTCCTCCCAGGTGTGCTTTATGATAGAGAGGCATCTTGTGTAGCATTAAAGTCATTTCTGTTAGTCATCTAAAACAGCAATTGGCCCTTAACCATTAGGTGGCATTTGACGCCATGCTCGGTGAGACCGTTAGTAGAAGTAGGCAGAGGTGCTCCTCTTGCGAAGTGTGATCTGCCCTGTGATCTGTGTAACATCCAGTTTGGGTCCTGGAATGTGCCTAGGTTTTTGCCAGGATCCATTGATTTAATGAATAAGATGATGACGCTTGTGCAGGGAGAATTGAGATATTTGTCAGAAGTTATTCCTTGCAAAGTGTGAAGTAGACGAATGTGCCTAGTCCTGCAGAGTGTTGCAGACGTAAGGTTTCCTGTATTGAAGTAATATGAAGGAGCGGAGAGTGAGCATCTTTAGGATTGCAGCTTTTCTCATTCTTTCAAATCAGACTGTCTTCAGGTCTTGTTCTATACTATTAACACAGCCCATTTGTCACTTAGTTGAAAAACGTAAGTTTATTTTCAGGAATCGGGTAAAACAAAGTTGTATTAGTTTGGACTATGGGCCTGATACAGAGACGGACGCAGTGGCGATGTTCCCAGAGTTAAGTGATATTTTTTTGCTACTCCATATGTGGTAATGTCTCTGAAACCCTTACCCAAGTGTACGATGGCATTCACAGTTGTGTACAGCATCGCTGACACTTCAAGCGGTTTGCAAACCCTGGGCATTTCAGGATGGAGACTGGGAAGTGGCCTAAAATTAACGCTAAAAGGGGCTGTTTTCATGGGCGTGTTATGGCAGTGTCATGGTCATGTCCAGGAATCCTGCTGCTTTCCCCATCACAATCCACCGCTTCAGAGGCCATGTTTAGCTGGATTTGAGGAGAGTAGCTAGAGTAGACCCTAGGCTACCACAAATGTCCATTGCACAACGTGTTCTGTTGGTTTTGGAGTGTTTACAATCTCCATCGCAATTCCACAGACCACAGAGCCTGAAAGTGGGAGTCTCTGTGCTCGTACGCTCCATCACACAGCGAAGCACAAAGGGAAGGCTGAGATTAGCATTTGCATATTTCCACAACCGCTCTTGACAGTGCGGCTGTATTACCAACCATCTCTGAATCAGGCCCCGTATTTACTGTTTGCATGATGTGCCTCTAATGATCTTCAGCTCTTTGTTTTCCCAAAGTTTCCTTCTAGCTTATGATGTCATCTGTGTAGTTTGCCTTTGAGGCCTGCTGGGGCAAAGACCAAGCATTTAGTGGTGCACATGCACCAGGACCTGAGGCCCTTTAGGGGGGATATATAAATCATTCCAGTTGTTGAAATGCTGTGAATATATATATTCAGTATTACCTTCTGGAATTTCTGCAGAAAACTTCTATCATAAATAAAATGTGAATAAATGAAAATACAAATCACCAAAAAACTTTTAAATGTCCTTGTTCCTAAATGATCGTTCTCCTACAGCAGGTTTTGCATGTGTATGCAGTAGAAAGTGCATTTGTATCCAATGCAGTTGGCATTAATGTGACACACTAATCCATGTGCTTCCCCATATAAATGATTAGATGCAATTGTACAAATATGGCTTCAGAAGAGCATTTGCTCTGACGGTCTGCAGTTTCTTAGAGTTATGTAAAATATTTCCTTTAGTCACAATGGTTAGCATGCCATGTACCTGTTGTAGATTGTAGACGTTGTTCCATCAGTGTGGGCCAGGGCCGGTTCTATCCCTTGTGGTGCCCCGGGTGAAAATAGGGGTGTGGCTTCATAAAGGGGCGTGGTCAGTCATGCCCCCTGTAGAGTTGTGCCCCCAGTAGAGTTGTGCCGCTTACAAAAAAAAATATATAAAACAAAAATAAATTAATACGCACCATCCCCGCTCCTGATTCCTGACCTCCATCTCCGGCCGCCGGCGCCGCTCCTCGGATCTATGGGAGAGACGTCATGACGTCTCTCTCATAGCACAGCATAGACACTAGAGGTCAATTAAGACCCCTAGCGTCTGTGCCAGTCCCACAATGCTGTGCTGTGCGCGATGACGTCATCACGCACAGCACTGGGGGACACCACCAGTAGCGGATCTTGCCACGGCGGCAGCGCCCTCCGGAAGGCGGCGCCCCGGGCAAAAATCCTGTGTGCCCGTAGCAAGATCCGCTACTGGTGTGGGCGGTTGGGAGATTTTCGGTAGTTTGTGGAAGCTGGCTGGATTTGTCTTGTTGAGCAGAAAACAGCTGCCATAGAGTGTACTTTTCTGGATGCTTGATTGGCTGGGATCAGCTTAGTCCATCAGTATTACCAGCTCTATAACAATGCTGAACATTCTGTATAATGATGGATCAGAAAGCGATTTACTAAGGACAAGCTAGACTTTAAACTAGTTACCAGCCCATCAAAATGACAGAACAATATAACAGTAATGTCAGTGATGACAGCTGTGCGCACCTAGTATGCATCTACTGACCACCGGCGCGCAAAACACTTTAATTCCCCCCCAAAAAGGTGAGTAGCAGCATTAGCCTTTTACTATATTGGATTCGTTAACAATGGACTGGAGTAAAACTTATTTTAATGGCTTTTTGTTGCTATCTTATGCTGATTAGTGTATGTGCCTAGTTCTCCTGCAAGAACATGTAGGAATTTGGTTAAAGCAAAATTAGAATACTGTTATTCCTAAATAGTTATAACCTGGTGTATGTAACAGGCCTCTGTCCGCTGATTTATTTAGCAGGAGTGGCGCTATAGCCCGTAAAGGTTTGTTTTTAGTTTACTTGCATGTTTCTCAGTATACTACAGTAACTGGGCTGGTTCCTGCCATACTGTCTTCTGTTTGGTAACCTAATGTACTCAATGCAGAGACTTCTTGAATTAATGTAGGTCTCATTTAGACGCAGGATTTTGGGGTCTATTCATGAAGAAGTGAAAACAGTGGAGATAAAGACCGGTGGAGAAGTTGCCCATGGCAACCAATCAGCATTTCCCTTAAATTTTATAGAATGTACTTGATAAAGGCTTCCTTCAAAGCTGATTAGTTGCTATGGGCAACTTCTCCACTGGTCCATTTCTCCACTCTTTTCACTGCTTCATGGATAGACCCCTCTATCTGTGAATTGTGAACAACATAAAGCTCCTGGGGAATTGGGTCTACTTACATAGACTGCACGGATAGGAGCAGGAGTATATGTCTGCATTATTTTGTGTGTTACCTGTTCATGCCATGTATTTCATGACTTCCTGTGGAATGCCCATGTTGGCATATACATCTGTACATGACTGCTTTGCATTGTTGCACTGTATGTTTCCCATTCTTGTAGTCAGCTTGATGAAAAGTTTGATATGAACCACTTTTTCAGCTTTAGGGCCCTGTGTACTTTGCGTATTCTAGTGGCTTCACCACTACCAGAAGATATAGGATTACTGGTAAGATATACTATGTAAGTAATGCAGAAGACTGGCCTGTAACATATCCCAGCTTAGGGATGAATGTGGTCTCTTTCTCCAATGATATGACTGGGACTTCTGCAAAAATGATTGTTGTAAATTTGTATTTCCAGTGTTACACTACCAGTGATCTGTTTGTTTGTTTGTTTGTTTTTTTTTTTTTTTATGACCTACTGGGTGTCTATGGGGGGGGATATTCAGTTGGTAGTAGGGTTTACCCAGCAACTGATTTCTAGCAATAATCCCTGCGGCACAGGGAAAGGCTATTCAATTAAATACCCCTTTTCCCGAGCCTAAAAATTGTGCTTAACGCTGCGTAAACTGTGTGGGTTTTTTTTCTCACACGCGACCCAATATTTGTGGTGATTTTTCACACAGACTTTATGGGCTCGCTTGCAGGACTATGGGGACTCACGGGCGGGGTAAAAATTTAATGAGTCCGGTGAAAAACTGCTTTGCCAGGTCTGGTTTCTGCCAGAATGAATAAATTACAAATTGTTAAGGAGTATTATTGTTTGTATGTTTTGATTTACACAGGGAGGGTAATTTACTGACATAGCGAAGTTGCCAATCTGCACTAATACCAAACCAAAGCACCAAATCAAAGCACCAAATCAATGAACAGCTTTTCTGTCTGCTGTAGGTTGTAGAATGGAAACAAATGTGGTGTTGATGTGATTTTAGCGCATGTTCCGTCACCCCCATCCCCCAGAAATCATCTCCATGCGCCGGTTGTCCGGTTCTCCCTTGTGCTTTTAACTGAACACGTTACCCAGGTCCAACTCTGCTTGCTGCCCAGGTTGGATTCCTGGGTCACTGTTTTGGGACCCTTTTCCAATGAGCCATGACCCGGGTTAACTCGGCAATAGCTTGGGTTATTGCTGCAGTGGAAAAGGGGTTTTAGTAACATGCAAGATGTCTATCCTGTGTGATCTTAGCAAGCACTTTGCTCTCACTGCGTTGAACATGTCAGACCCTGCATCTAAGATCACTGCATGAAAGGCTACTTCAGTATGATGTCATGTGTATGACACAGCTGTGGGGATGCTGTAGACTGAGACCTCACTGATCATAGCAGGAGCTTTAGGACTAGTGCTGTATATACTCTGATAGAAGATATTGCAGTGCAATAACATTTTACCAATTAAATGCTTTTATAAGTATATAAAGTACATCATTTAAATAAACCTACTGAAAAAAGGGATATCGTTTAAATTTGACATGTTAGATCTGATGTCTGTTCTGTAATTAGAGGCGTCACAAGGGGGCTGCGGGCTGCACCTTGGTGTCACCCTTCCCGCGGGTAATACCAAAATGCTGGTTCCTCCACAGTGACTGAGGGCCAGTTGCTGCAGTGTGACAATGCAGTGCAGCCAGAATCCACAGAGGCTGCCCAGCATCTCCAGGGATGCAGGGAACGCCCGTAAAGTAGGGTAATCGGGGGCTTCCTGTGAGGCCATGCCCCCTGTAGTGATGTCAGCAAGTTACTTCCATGAGTCCATATTCCCTACCAGCGAAGCCATGCCCTGTTTTCTGGTGCGTCCAAGAGATCACTGGGTCGCTCTGGCTGTCTCCGACAGTTACTGCCAATGTTGAAATATAGTGTTCTGTATCAGAATGTAAACTGTGCAGGCATACTGTACCTATCCTATCTAATCTTTTTTTTTTTTTTGCTTTGAAGCGGGTCAGCTGTAAGATAAAGTGAACAATATTACTGGACTACTGCTGGCCACACATTAGGATATTTAGGAACTCTGTGAATATACTACAGTTGGGTTACTAGCAGGTATTTTTTTGAATCTGAGCAGAAGGCAACGGCTATTGGCAGTTTGTGATGTGGTCGTATAACTGCACTACTTGACTCCAGTTATATTGGGAGAGATGGCTGTGTGTGTCTAAGGGGGAGATGTATTAAGCAGTGATAAAAGTGTAGAAGTGGGCCAGTGGAGAAGTTGCCCATGGCAACCAATCAGCACTGACGTAACATTTATACTTTGCATACTATGAAAGTGTACAGAGCAGCTAATTGGTTGCCATGGGCAACGTCTCCATTGGCTCACTTCCCCACTTTTATCACTGCTTAGTACATGTCCCCCTAAATTGGTTATTGACTGCGTTTCTTTGGGCTTAGAGCTTTACAGCGTACTCTGAAGTGAATTGTCTTAGAGAAATTGAAAATAAGAGAAGAGAGCCATTATATGCAAGGAGTGTGTCAACAATGGGCATATAACTGTAGATACAGGAATGCAATACTTAGCACTGTACATTAATCATTGTGTGTACATGTGTAGACATATACAGTGTAAGGATTTGTGTTTCTTTTAAATCATGGTCACTATGAACTTTTTTTTATGAATGTATATTCTATGGTGTGTACCAGTTTCAGTACAGCACTGAACACTGAGAGCAATGCAACTTCTAAGTGATGGAGTCTTCTCGGTTTAGGACCCATACAGACGTGCAAATGTTTCCTGTGATTTTCTTAGATCATATTAAATGCACTGAAAGCCCAAAAATGAATTGAGCAAATAGACCTGTATACACGCTTTCTGACACACGTTCGTCAGTTTTAGCTTCAGAAAATTCAAATTCAGAAAAGTTAACACAATGTTACTCACAGTGGTACTTACCAAGTTCATAGTACACTTCTCTCCAGGGAAGTTTGTGAAGCATTAATGAAAGTGCATCTAGTAATGAAAGTGCATCCAACATTCTAAAGCGAGGACACAGTGCAAAATCTTGTTGTCTTTCTTACCCTACGTTGTACCTGTCACTGGCCCTCATTCCGAGTTGTTCGCTCGTTGCCGAGTTTCGCTATATTGCGATTAGTCGCTTACTGCGCATGCGCAAGGTTCGCAGAGCGCATGCGCTTAGTTATTTTACACAAAAGTTAGGTATTTTACTCACGGCATAACGAGGATTTTTCATCGTTCTGGTGATCGGAGTGTGATTGACAAGAAGTGGGTGTTTCTGGGCGGAAACTGGCCGTTTTATGGGTGTGTGCGGAAAAACCCTGCCGTTTCTGGGAAAAACGCAGGAGTGGCTGGAGAAACGGGGGAGTGTCTGGGCAAACGCTGGGTGTGTTTGTGATGTCAAACCAGGAACGAAACTGACTGAACTGATCGCAGTGGCAGAGTAAGTCCCGAGCTACTCAGAAACTGCAAATAAATTTCTATTCGCAATTATGCGAATCTTTTGTTCGCAATTCTGCAAAGCTAAGATTCACTCCCAGTAGGCGGCGGCTTAGCGTGTGCAATGCTGCTAAAAGCAGCTAGCGAGCGAACAACTCGGAATGAGCGCCACTGTAAAGAGGCTAAACTTCTCGGCTCTGTAATTTGCTTAAATCAACAAAAATACTGATCTGGTTTTTGGTTTGTCCAATAATATAAAGGCATATTTGTATGTTCTAGATTGCGGAGTTATTGCTTGCTAGAGGTACTGAGACCTGTAGTTAGTCTGAGGATGATTATGAGTAACTTTAAAATAAAAATCCAAAAGGGGAAAGTATTGTCTTGTTGGTTGCACAGACTGTAAAAGTAGATATATACATTTGCTTCAAACTGTATTTACAGTATTGTTTCCCACTTTCCCCCACCTCCCACGGAACATTTGCATGCCTCGCTGTAATGTATATGCATGCACAGTACTGCCTGGCTTGTGAGAGATTTTGTCAGCACTTAGCCAGCATAAGTAGTTGGAGTGTTCTGTATGATAGAAAATACCCACTCTGACTGTATAAATAGATGCCTCATACACAATGGCAGTGGTTCTCAAACTGTGTGCCGTGGGACACTTGCAGGGGTGCCTTGGTTTGGTGGTCCAGGACCAATTCAAATTATGGAGCAGATGTATTAACCTGGAGAAGGCATACAGAAGTGATAAACCAGTGTTAAGTGCAAGGTGATAAACTCAACAGCCAATCAGCTCCAATATGTAAATTAACAGTTATGAGCTGATTGGCTGGTGCATTTATCACCTTGCACTTATCACTGGTTTATCACTTCCTTATGCTTTCTCCAGGTTAATACATCTGCCCCATTGTTTGGTCAATGTAATAGGCAAAAATAGTGCTAGTGGCTGCCAATCATAAAATATTTGGACAAACAGAAGCAAATCTTGTCCCTCACCACATAACTGACCCTAAGTATGACTTATAAAGACAATTTACTTAATTTAATATTTATTTCTACATTTTTCAATAAGAAACGTTTGGCGTAGGGGTGTGTGGAAAAAAATCTGATACTCTAGGGCGCTGTGATTCAAAAAAGTTTGGGAACCACTGCACTATGGGCTCGATATGTTGCATATAGTACAGACTGAAAGCTAGATGCACATTAAACTGTAAAAATTAAAACCAAAGAAACCAGAATACAGTATGTGCAATACAGCCACTTTCTGCATGTAGTTGATTACTAATATGGAAAGTTTGCCAGTTGTAATAAGAAATGGCTTTCACTTATCTGTATCCCTAGTACTGTCAGAGCTTAAGTGGTTCCGAAAAAGTAGCAGTGTCTGCTTTGGTATCCAAATGGTAGGTTGATCACTATTGGCAGACATGGGGAAAAGGTCGACACTGTAAAAAGGTTGACATGACTTTTTATTTTTTAATTATCAGATTTTTAACTTTTTCATACTTTACCATCCATGTGGACTACGATTGGGAATAGTAACCGGCAACATTCAAGGGGACGCGGTGCACTAATTGGGGTTTCTGGTCATGTTATGCAAAAAAACGACATCAAAAACATTTAAAAATCTCATGTCAACCTTTTCATGTGTCAACCTGTCCCTTGTCGACTTTTTCACTGTGTCGACTTTTTCTCCATGTTGACCATGTCCATGTCGACCAATTGATCCATAACAGTCTACTGCCACCTGACCAGGTTGGGACATCCGTCCCTGTACTGGGGGTGATGCAGAATACAGCCACTGCATTTGTGTGACTTATACAGCTGCCATGAAAGAAGGCACATCCAGCTTTGAGGCTCACTTTGTACAATCAACCTTTTTAATTATCGTACATATAATTAAGCTTAAAGCTTAAATGATGGTGTGTGTTGGACATTTTACATTTGACAAGTCTTGGAATTCTTTACATACTTCCTAATTTTTAATTTTACTAATTTAACCTAAAAAGTAAACATGTTCTAGTTATGCATTACTCCACCTGTGGTTTAAGCTTTGTAAAGGATTGGTAAAACAGAGTTGAACAGGGCCATCGCTGCTGATGTCAGTGGGAGTGTATGTTCCCTGGCTCGTTAGGAGAAGTTTGACTCCTGGATTTGACTGTCATGCTCCTGAGCTCTGCAATAACCCCCAATCCTTTAAAACTAGAATAAGTTATGTTTTCTGTCTCATTACCCCCACAATCTCTCTTAATTAAGCTTGTGATTTAAAAGCTGAGCCATGCAGCTCTGAAAATGCATTATATATTCCTCTAGCTGTTTGTACCTGCAAATGTAGATGTGAAGTTGTGGCTTATAATAGTAGGTAGGTGCAGGGGCGTTTCTACAGAGAAGGGGGCCCGTGTGCACCTCCGGGTGGAGCCCCTCCTCTGAACGGCGATGTAGACTCCGGCAATGTGCCGGAGTCTACTGCGCATGCGTAGGTCTCCAGAAACATGGTGCCCGCCATGATCTGGAGACCAATTTGGCTACCGCGCATGCGCGGTGGCCATTTTGGCGGCGATTTCCGCCGCGGACACTGCTTCCACCACTGGACTCCGGTAAGGTAAGTATTTAAATGGGTGCAATGTGTGCGGTGTGGGCACCCCCTGGACCCAGGGGCCCGTGGGGCACCGCACACACTGCACCCATTATAGAAACGCTAATGGGTAGGTGTATTCTGCTCTTAGGTTGTAACTAAAACCTCTCTATTGATAGCTGGTTCTATAACTTACAGGAGTTATGTTATTTAAAAACAGAAATCTGCTATTGTATTGGTCAATTTATTATCTGTTATAATGTGTTTCATCATGGTATATTGGGTGTTTATATTATGTTTATCCATTCTCAGGAATATGTGCTTACTATCTCTTTCATGTTCTTTCTGTTAGCAATCTCATCTGTACGGTGTGCTGATGCTCCATATAACCCTTCAGCGAGGCAGGTACACGTCAGAGCTGTCAGTCATGCCAGTACCTCCCACTTCCTTTAAGTCAAGAGAATCTACCAATCATAAAGTATGCATAATCTCTCCTTTCTAGGTCTGATACTCGTATGTAGTAACATGGCTTGAGAAAGCTTGCTGGTGATTGGTGGAGGGAGTTTATTTGGTGTAAGTATAGTAGTGCTGTGTGAGCAGCTCATGTGACGGGTATGATGGACATCTCTAACCGAGACCTCCCTCTGTTGTCAGATCTGTAGTATCAGTATGCGAAGATGTCCAAGGGATATTTAACAATTGCTGCGTTTCATAGTCACTGGTTCTGTTTGTGGTATTTAAAAAGGCTATATTATTAAATACAAAACCAAGACTGTTCCGTATTTAATATTATGTTGCAGTACTGCCAACCGCTTAGTAAATATGCCACACAGAATCTGAAAGAGGAAGTAAGCAGGGGTTCCTGACACAGGAAGAGAAACGCGAGATTACATGGTGATGTTTGGCCCATACGTTTCAGTCGTATTTAATTGTTTCATGATGCATCTCTGTTAGGTTGTTCACACATTGCCAGATTTAGTTATTTAATTGACTATTGGATTTGGGGGTCTGTCATGTAAGTGGAATGATGAGATTACACATGATGCCAAACTGCTATATCAAAATCATTGGCATCTCCAGCCAAAACCCTATCAATCCGAAACCTGATCATTTTGATTTTAACGCATTGAGCAATATCTGAGTAATTGTGTGAGTGCTGGATTACTGAATCTGAAAGATGTATGTATGTATGTATGCATGTATGTAGTGTTCACTCTAGGCTGTTTTAGTAGGGCGCCGTGCCCTGCCCGTTTTTTAGAAGGCAAAACCTGCCCTGCCCCTTTTGCGGCGCCCTGCTAGAACAGCCGCCCGCTTCCTGCCCTCCCAGCGTGTAAAGATGCTGTGCGCATGCGCGAGGCATCCATTCACGCATTGGGAGAGAGCTGGGGGAAGCCCAGCCCCGACGGAGGTGCTGGGCACGCCCCCAAAAGTGACATCGCCGGCCACAGATGCCCTCTATAGTAGCGTCTGTGGGCCGCACCGCCCACGAAAATTATGGGGGGCGTTGCCACACCCCCTAATTTGCATGGCAGCGCCCCCGTTTCGGGCGCTCGCAAATGTGCCCCCCGAACTCCGACGCCCTGCCCCTGCCTCATCCTAGGGGGAACACTATGTATGTATGTACAGTTTTAGGAATAACCATGCAATCAGTGCTCAGCCTGCTGCATGTGCACTTTAAGCACCACTAGTCACTATCATTATAGACCTCAGGACCGATTGTCCCACCACCTCAGAAATCATGGCTGTCATTGCGTAATGCTTACGAATAGCGGAGAATCCTTACACTTGGTTTGGAACACTTGAGTGTAGCAGAGGAACTCTGATCCTAAAGTCTTGTGTTTCCTATACAACATGGCGAGACCGAGGACCGGAGTCTTTATTATGTGTGTATAATGTGCATGTTTTATCTGTATTGGCTTCAATAACTCTCTTTGAAAATATAATATTACAATATACAAAACACACTTAAATTCTGAATTATGCATCACTGTATACACACATGTTCCCAGCGGGCACAAGCTACACTAATCCTCTCTGTATACAGTATGTTTTCATTTTCTGCCCCACTGTTGTGTCTACTGCTGCTTTAGGCCGGGGCATTTGTCGTGTTGTGCTGCCAGTGTGCAGTATCTGTGTGTATGAAGTGGTGTTCTTTCCACCCAATGTGTACTGCTGCCTTAACAATGTCACCTGTGTATCTGGCTGCATGGGATGCACACCTGTCATTTACACTGTTCTTTCCTTGACAGCCGCACTGAGTTGCAGATATTACATTAAAGTGTGATTTTATTCAAATCTCATTTTGTTACATTAAGGAAAGGGAACCTATAGTAATTGGAATACATAGGCACCTATTATAAACGTGTACACCTACTTTTCAGTACAAAAAATGGGGCCAACATGGTGGCATAGTGGCTTTCTCCATGGTCATGTGGATTTCCAAATACATATTGGCTGGTTAGTCAGCGTCTGATGAAAATAACCCTGATGTGTGCATTTCTGTGCTAGAGAATTTAGATTGTAAGCTCCATTGGAGCAGGCACTGATCGAGTAAGCATTCTCTAATGTATTGGTGCTAAATAAATAAATGTAACCAATGAACTCTATATGTGTATAGATCTGACTTGGATGGGATGGGAAAGTCATCCGCTATGGTTTGTGTGGTTATGGATTATCTTTACGCTCCAACTTTGACTGAATAAGTGACAAATCCCCCCTGTACACAATGTAACACACTCTGCTATACATCTCACATCTATTAAATGCAGCTTACCTTTATGAACTACTGTAACAGCATTAAAGGACAACTAATCCCAAAGTACACGCCCCAAATACAAGCTCTACTAATATTTACAAGTCCATTACTAAAAGTTGATTTGGGTCGATTTGTTTCTTTATCAATTTTGTGTTTCAGGGTCTAAATCCCATATTTACTAACAGATGATTTTTGACATCTATTAAAAAAAGACAAATCATCTGTTAGTAAATGTGGAATATAGGGTTATGGGGCCTAATTCAGACCTGGGTGCGGCAGCGCACGCAAGCTGAAGACCAGTGAAGTGTGCGCTCGCGCAGCAGCCGCACTGCACGTGTGCACACAGTGAGATGCGATGGCAACTCACATGTGCAATAGCCTCTGCCTGATTGACAGGCAGAAGCAGTCGCGGGGCACTTCTGCTGCGTTTGGGGGGTGCGGTCCGGACAACGCAGGTGTGTCTGGACCGTTTGCAGGGAGGGCCATGGTGGCTGCGTGACATCACACGCAGCCACTGCAACCCTAAACATGGGTAGCCGCCTGCCTTCGCAGCTAGGCTGCGTAGGCAGAGAGCTACTCATCAGGTGTGAAAGCATTGCACGGTGGCGATGCTTTTGCATGTCTGCGGGGAGGGCAGGACCCACCATGCGGGGCGGACTTGCCCTGTGCTGGGCGTCCCCCCGCATGCCACAGATTTTGATCGTAGATGTGCGCTCAAAATCAGGTCTGAATTAGGCACATAGTTACTGAAAGTCGTTCTGGGTCGATTCTTGGTTGCTTTTGTGTTCCAGGGTATACATTTATGAACAGATGATTTTTCACAATTTTTTTTACACTTTTTCAAAAATCATCTACTAGTAAATGTGTGATACAGACCCTGAAACACAAACTCGTCCACATATTGACCAAAAATGAATCAAAATCGACCCAAATCGAATTTTAGTAAATATACCCCCTGTGTCATTTCACTGGGCTACCTACTAAGGGGGTAATTCTGAGTTGATCGCAGCAGGAACTTTGTTAGCAGTTGGGCAAAACCATGTGCACTGCAGGGGAGGCAGATATAATATGTGCAGAGAGAGTTAGATTTGGGTGTGGTGTGTTCAATCTGCAATCTAAATTGCAGTGTACAAATAAAAGCAGCCAGTATTTACCCTGCACAGAAACAAAATAACCCACCCAAATCTAACTCTCTCTGCACATGTTATATCTGTCCCCCCTGCAGTGCACATGGTTTTACCCAACTGCTAAAAAATTTCCTGCTGCGATCAACTTGGAATTACCCCCTAAATTCTTTGTTTTATTGTCCACCCCTGAGTTTAGGGAGCTTATTAGATGATATTGGAGTGCTGATTGTGCAGGGAATATTTGTGTACACCCAGCAAAGCTGCTGTCCCTATTCTTATTGTCTGCTTCCTTTCTGACAATAACTGTTAGAGAACAATAATATTACAGTCTTCTGTATGACCATTATATATCTGCGAATGTTATTAGTAGCTCTTTTATAAAAGTTAAAGAATATATTATGTGTCATAGTCCTCATCTGAATTGTTATTCCATAGATTTATCTCCCACCCCACCCAAACGAAGCATCTATCTAGATGTAGTAACGGACTTGTGGAGCCACTTAGAGCCAGGCAGCTACTTCAGTTACCATGCGGACTCTCCTCCAACTGTGAAATTAATGAATTATACATATTCTGTTTTTTGTAGGTCGTGGACCGCTCAGTAAGGAACATTAAGCATGTTTATATGAAGTTGCCTTACCCATGGTTACTGGTCTCTTGCATTTCTCTTACATAGTTGTAGAATAGCTTTTTGACAATCATAATAATAATCTACTTCTTTAATAGAATATACCACATGTTAATACTCTTTGGAAATTTAACAATGTGTGATTATTTTATAAACCAAATAAAGTTAAATAAGACGATGTAGTGAACTTTTTGTTGTGTGTCAGCAGCATGGTATGGGAAATGTCAGTTTCACTTTTACTTTTTTTCCACTGCAGCTTTTTATGTTTGAGGAAAGTTGGAGTGTTTTATTATTATTATTATTATTATTATTATTAATAATAGTAATAAAAAATAAGCCAGTGCATACTATGCCATATATTATGTGGTGAAAACATTTAATGTCAGTATTTTACTGTTACCTAGAA
Organism: Pseudophryne corroboree; assembly: GCF_028390025.1. NCBI lineage: Eukaryota > Metazoa > Chordata > Amphibia > Anura > Myobatrachidae > Pseudophryne > Pseudophryne corroboree. The sequence goes on from NC_086444.1 coordinate 233,671,806, forward strand.
GACTGCACACCAGTTACTCAGACCTGCCCCCACATTCTAAACGGATTCCTATTTCAGAGTTATGTAAGACAAATAACCAAGATCTTATTTATTATTTTGAATCTATCAGCTTATCATTAAAAAGCATACATAATTCTGTAAATTAGTTTAATTTACTTGAGAGGAATGGCGGTAATGGGAATTCTTAGACTGCGTTAAATAGTAGAAGGAAAGCATTTCCCAACAATAGAGAGTAGTTAAAGATCCTGCAAAACTGAAGTGCCCTGGTTGTGTCATTACACTTCTTTTAAATGCATAAAACTTGTTTAATGCCTCCAGCCCTTAAATGTATTTTTAGAGGAGAGCGAATCGCAAAAACTATTAGCATATTAAACTGAATCGTGGCATTTTGTTGCACTATTTACAATGCACATTTCCATTGTATGGCTATATCCTGTTCTAAGCTAGTTTCAGTACTATCCATATGTATGTGTACACTAGTAGAATTGTGATTCAGTAGTCATTCCAATATCCTGGTCTGTGGAAACACCAATAAAAAAATTAGCCAATGCATATATTTCAAATACTCCTTAAAATGTAATACTCCATCTTCACAAATTAATATTTGTATGAACTTTTACGTATTGAGAAAATAAAACCAGAAAAAAAGCCAACATATATATCGTATAATGAAATCAAAAGCAAAAGAAAGCGGAAATACATGTGTATATAAATTATGTAGGGATATAGAGATGTCTGGAATAGAACAGTAACAAAAAGTAATACATAAAAAATAGAATTAAGTAATGGTGCATAGACCCGGTGAGATTTTGACTGTAGCCCAATTTTGACTATGCGATTTCCCTTGAACTCCCCGGAGCCAAGAATCACCAATTTTGACTATATTTACTTGCGATTTTGGCTATGGACGATTTTGACAGCTCATTTCAATATCGGGATATTTAAGGGGGACGTAGATCGGTATCGCAAGCTAATATCGGTCACTACTGGAAACATGCGATATGCACTAGATTGTACACAACATAGTGAGCATTGCCATGCCTGCACAGTCTTTTTTTCTTGAGATACTTGCCCTGTGGGGCTGTGCAACGGCATCGCAGGGTGTATACACACTGTGCGATATGCACCATCTTTTATTCCCATATGGGCTATATAGTCCCAGTGGCGTCAGAAGGGGGCTGCGGCCCGCACCCGGGTGTCCCCCTCGGAAGGGGTGACACCAAAGTGCCAGCTCTTCTGCAGTGACAGGAGCAGAGTGCTTCAGTGAGATAATCTCCTGCAACGCTCTGCTCCTGTCACAGATAAGAGTCGGCACTGCACGCTGCTCAGTCTCCACGGGGCAGCCAGCATCTTCGGGGAAGCTGGACATGCCCCCGGAACGAAGGTGAAAAGATCAGTAAGACCACGCCCCTTTTAAATTAGGCTACACCCCTTTGCAGACGCCTGCGACTGGGGGGGGGGGGTACTAATACAGAGTACGCACTGGTTGTCACTTGATGCCTCTGTATAGTCCATATTGGTAGTTATATTGCACCGTGTATATGCACCTCAAAGGATGCAAGGGAGAAGCGAAATGAAGGAGGCGAGAGATAGCTGATCGCAATGTGGAAATTACAACATTTACAAGGCAATAACTGTAAAGGAGTCCAGATCAAGACCTGAAGAATTATGATTACAATGCAATAAGGGGGTATGGTTTCTATGTTGGTGGACACAGGGCAGACATTTGCATTTCATAAGCAGCTGAGGTCTTGTACTCCATCCAGGAAATCAGGTCCCACTAAAATTCTACAAATCTGTCAGCCAAAGAGAATATCTTCCATAGACACGAAGAGTCAAGCCTATGAATCTAGGGGGGGTCATTCCGACCTGATCGCACGTTAGGTTTTTTCGCTGCAATCAGGTCAGAACTGCGCATGCGTGTACCGCAATGCGCAGGCGCGTCTTACAGCTACAAAGCGGATCATTGCTGGGCGATGGATTGTATGAAGAATCCATTCGCACAGCCGATCGCAAGGAGATTGACAACAAGAAGGCGTTTGTGGGTGTCGACTCACCGTTTTCTGGGAGTGTTTGGAAAAACGCAGGCGTATCCAAGCGTTTGTAGGGCGGGTGTCTGACATCAATTCCGGCCCCGGACAGGCTGAAGTGATCGCAAGGGCTGAGTAAGTTCAGAGCTACTCAGAAACTGCACAAAATGTTTTCTTATACGTCCTAGAGGATGCTAGGGTCACCGTAGAACCATGGGGTATAGATGGGATCCGCAGGAGACATGGGCACTTCAAGACTTTCAAATGGTGTGACCTGGCTCCTCCCTCTATGTCCCTCCTCCAGACTCCAGTTTTAGAGTTGTGCCCAGTGAGACTGGACGCACTACAGGAGAGCTCTACTGAGTTTCTCTGTAAAAGACTTATGTTAGGTTTTTTTATGTTCAGGGAGACTGCTGGCAACAGTCTCCCTGCTTCGTGGGACTTAGGGGAGAGAAATATGACCAACTTCTAGTGAGTTTAATGGCTCTGCTTCTGGCTACAGGACACCATTAGCTCCTGAGGGTGCTGATTGCTGGGTACGCCTAGATGCTCATTCCCGCAGCCGGCCGTCACCCCCTTTCAGAGCCAGAAGACAGGTGAGTAGCAGAAGAAAAGAAGACTTCTTCTCAAGTGACGGCATTTGCTGAGGTACCGCGCAGCAAACAGCTTAAAAAATCCTCACTTTTCACTGGCAAGAGGGGACACTAGTGCCAAGGCACTGTCCTAACCCCCGCCGGTATAAATTTAGAAAAACGGGACAGAAGCGTGCAATTAAGGGGGCGGAGTTTCCTCCTCACGGCGCCATTTCCTCTCCGCTGGCTGCAGAGACGCTGGTCCTTCCTCACACTGCTGACAAGTATCAGGGTGCACACGGGGAGGGGGGGGCACAGTAGAATTTGGTGCAATATACTTGATTGTAAAAGTGCTACAGGTCTGGGGCAAATGCTTAGTGGTTTCAGACCGTTGATTTGGCTCTGGGTTTTGAGCTGGCAAATCTCCTCTGTGTCTCTCTGACAGGCTTTACTGTGGGTCTGTCCCCTATATGCCCGGTGTGTCTGTGGGTGATTGGTACACGTGTGTCGACATGTCTGAGGCTGAAAGCTCTTCCCAGGAGGAGGCTGTATTAGGGACACAAACAGCTGTGGGGGTGACCGGAGCCTGATTGGGTAAATGTGTTGAATGCTAATGTGGCTTTTGTTAGTAAGAGGTTGGATAAGTCTGAGTCTCAGACCCAGGCATGAAAGAAATCTGTGGAGGATATGTTATTACAGGTCCCCTCGGGGTCACAAAAACGTACCTTGGCCCAGTTGGCAGACACTGATACCGACACGGACTCTGATTCCAGTGTCAACTATAGCGATTCCAGATTAGATCCAAAATTGGCAAAAAGCATTCAGTACATGATTGTGGCGGTAAAAGAGGTATTACATATCACTGAGGACCCGACTGTCCCTGATAAAAGGGTCTGTATGTATAAGGAAAAGAAACCTGAGATAACGTTTCCTCCCTCTCGTGAACTGAACATTCTATTTGAAAAGGTCTGGGAAAGCCCCGACAGAAGGTTTCAAATTCCCAAAAGGATTCCGGTGGCTTATCCGTTTCCCTCTGCGGATAGGGAAAAGTGGGAATCGCCCCCCCATTGTAGACAAGGCCCTATCACGTTTGTCAAAAAGGTGGCTCTCCCATCACTTGACACGGCAGCCCTTAAGGACCCTGCGGATCGTAAACAGGAAAATACGTTAAAATCCATTTATGCGACCACAGGTACACTACTCAGACCGGTCATTGCATCTGCGTGAGTGAGTAGTGCTATCGAAAGATGGGCAGATAACTTGTCATCTGATATAGAGGCCCTGGATAGGGATAGCATCCTCTTGACGCTGGGTTATATCAAGGACGCTGCAGCTTCTCTAAAGGAAGCTGCGAGAGATATTGGCCTTTTGGGATCAAAGGCCAATGCCATGGCGGTCTCAGCTAGGCGAGCATTGTGGATTCATCAATGGAATGCGGATGCTGACTCCAAGAAGAATATGGAGTCTCTACCATATAAAGGTAGTGTATTGTTTGGTGACGGCCTCGCAGTTTTGGTATCTACGGCTACCGGGGGTAAGTAGTCATTTTTGCCTTATGTTCCTTCACAACAAAAGAAAACACACCATTATCAAATGCAGTCCTTTCGGCCCAATAAATACAGAAAAGGGTGAGGTTCTTCCTTCCTTACCACTAGAGGAAGGGGAAAGGGTAAAAGATCACCAGCCGTGGCGGGTTCCCAGGAGCAGAAGTCCTCCCCCCGACTTCTGCCAAATCCAGCGCATGACACTGGGGCTCATCTGCGGGAGTCCACGCCAGTGGGGGCACGTCTCAAACTCTTCAGTCAGTTCTGGTTTCGTTCGGACCTGGACCCATGGGTTTTACAAATAGTATCCCAAGGGTACAAACTGGAGTTTCAAGACGTTCCCCCCTCGCCGGTTTTTCAAATTGGCCTTACCAGCTTCTCTTCCGGACAGGGAGGTAGTTTGCGACGCAATACAAAAGTTGTGTCAAAATCAGGTCATTGTCAGGGTTTCCCCAGTCACAACAGGGAGAAGGCTTTTATTCAAGCCTGTTTGTGGTCCCGAAGCTGGACGGCTCGGTCAGACCAATCCTAAACCTGAAATCCCTAAATTTCTACCTAAAAAAATTCAAATTCAAGATGGAGTCTCTCCGAGCAGTGATCTCCAGTCTGGAGGAAGGGGACTTTATGGTATCGGTGGACATAAAGGATGCCTACTTGCATGTTCCCATTTATCCTCCACAACAGGCTTACCTGAGATTTGCAATGCAGGATTGTCATTACCAATTTCAGACGTTGCCGTTTGGTTTATCCAAGGCTCTGAGGATTTTTACCAAAGTGATGGCGGAGATCATGATTATCCCGTACTTGGACGATCTCCTGATAAAGGCGAGATCCAGGGACCAGTTGGTGCAAAACGTTGCACTCTCCCTGACATTTCTTCGGCAACATGGTTGGCTCCTAAACTTGCCAAAATCACAGTTGATTCCGACGACGCGGTTGTCACTTTTGGGAATGATACTGGACACAGAACTACAGAGTTTTTCTTCCAGTGGAAAAGGCTCTTGAACTTCAGAGTCTGGTCAAACAAATTCTGAAACCGGCAAGAGTGTCAATCCATCAATGCACTCGGTTGCTGGGGAAGATGGTTGCGGCCTACGAGGCCATTCAGTTTGGCAGATTCCATGCCAGAGTGTTTCAGTGGGACTTGTTGGACAAGTGGTCCGGATCCCACCTGCACATGCACCGAAGGATAATCCTGTCATCCAAGACCAGAATATCACTCCTGTGGTGGCTGCACAGTTCTCACCTCCTAGAGGGGCGCAGGTTCGGGATCCAGGACTGGATCCTAGTGACGACGGATGCAAGTCTCCGAGGCTGGGGAGCAGTCACACAGGGGGAAAACTTCCAAGGAAGATGGTCAAGCTAGGAAACTTGTCTCCACATAAACGTTCTGGAGTTAAGGGCCATTCACAACGGCCTTGTACAAGCGGGACATCTTCTTCGCAATCGGCCCGTACTGATCCAGTCGGACAATATTATTGCAGTAGCGCACATAAACCGCCAGGGCGGGGGGGAAAAAAGCAGAGCGGCTATGGCAGAAGCCACAATGGTTCTCCGCTGGGCGGAAAAGCATACAAGCGCTCTGTCAGTGATCTTCATTCCAGGAGTGGACAACTGGGAAGCAGACTTCCTCAGCATGCACGATCTCCATCCAGGAGAGTGGGGCCTCCATCCAGAGGTCTTCACAGAAGTGACAAGTCATTGGGGAATTCCTCATATAGACATGATGGCCTCTCGGTTCAACAAGAAGCTTCCGAAAAGGGGTACTACTGTGCGGTGTAATGTGAATTGGGACTATTCTGTGGCCACGCCTCTATGGCACACACTGTCCCTGTTTTGAATGGGGGGCGCCAAACAAAACTTTCACCCTGGGCGTCACAAGGTCTAGAACCGGCACTAAGTGCACTCATTCATTGTGTTAACAGTAGCATATATATTAGGAAACTGCTGATACTTATGGCTATACAGTTGGACTGTAGCTAAGATTAATAAAGCAACTTTCATATTGACTTTTATCAGGCAGAATAATTCAACACTCCATAGCAACAATTATACAAACATAAAGACTGACAGCACTCTTGTCTAGACATTTAAACTTTTATGATCTATTATGATTTATTAATAAATACAGATGCTGCTAATATCTTAGAACGTTTTTTTTTTTTTTTAAATACTTGCAATTATCTAGGCTGTGTGCTATCCAAAAGAAACAGTTGTTTTTAAATTCTTCTTGTTACAACCTATATGTACTTGCTAAGAAGATTATGTGCAGTTATAGGAAGTGGTATTTATATAAAGAAATAAGGTGTACTTATTAATTAATTTATGCTGGTTTGACATTTACTTAGGATACAGTATATTAGCGCAGTCTATTTTTTAGCGTTAAAGTTTTTAGGTAAGGTTGGCAATACCTCTTGTTTTAGACTGCAGCAGATATTTATACCCGTAACTGGTGCTTGGAAATTGTATTTAAGTATCTTGGGGGTCATTCCGAGTTTATCGCTCGCTAGCTGTTTTTAGCAGCCATGCACACACATAGTTGCCGTCCACAGGGGAGTGTATTTTTGTGCGAAAATAGGATTTTAATACCTACCGGTAAATCCTTTTCTCTTAGTCTGTAGAGGATGCTGGGGTCACCATAGAACCATGGGGTATAGACGGGATCCGCAGGAGACATGGGCACTTTAAGACTTTCTAAGGGTGTGAACTGGCTCCTCCCTCTATGCCCCTCCTCCAGACTCCAGTTATAGGAACTGTGCCCAGGGAGACGGACATATGAGGAAAGGAATTATTGTTAAACTAAGGTGCGATTCATACCAGCGCACACCACAAGCATGCCGCAACACGTGGCATTCAACAGAACACAAGTCAACGGCATGAACAATGTCAGCAACAGGCTGATCATAAACGTAAAACAACATGTGTAAAACCACAACTATTAACTGCAGATACAGTACGCACTGGGACGGGCGCCCAGCATCCTCTATGGACTAAGAGAAAAGGATTTACCGGTAGGTATTAAAATCCTATTTTCTCATATGTCCTAGAGGATGCTGGGGTCACCATAGAACCATGGGGTTATATCAAAGCTCTAGAACGGGCGGGAGAGTGCGGATGACTCTGCAGCGCCGATTGACCAAACTTGAGGTCATCATCGGCCAGGGTATCAAACATGTAAAACTTTGCAAAAGTGTTTGGACCCGACCAAGTAGCTGCTCGGCTTAGTTGCAATGCCGAGACCCCCCAGGCAGCCGCCCAGGACGAGCCCACCTTTCTAGTAGAATGGGCCTTCACCGATTTCGGCAACGGCAATCCAGACGTGGAATGAGCATGCTGAATCGTATTACAGATCCAGCGTGCCATGGTCTGCTTGGAAGCAGGACACCCAATCTTGTTGGGAGCATACAGGACAAACAGAGCTTCCGTTTTCCTAACCGAAACCGTTCTGGCGACATAAATTTTCTTCGACTCGACCAAGGCGTCAGTAGCCACTGGCACCAAAATAGGTTGGTTAATGTGGAAAGATGAAACCACCTTCGGCAGAAATTGCTGACGAGTCCTCAATTCCGCTCTATCCTCATGGAAGATCAAATAAGGGCTCTTGTGAGACAAAGCCGCCAACTCAGACACCCGCTTTGTGGATGCCAAAGACAACAGGATGACCACTTTCCAAGTGAGGAACTTCAACTCCACTTTCTGTAAAGGTTCAAACCAATGTGATTGAAGGAACTGCAACACCACGTTAAGATCCCATGGTGCCAACGGGGGCACAAATGGGGGTTGGATGTACAACACACCTTTCACGAAAGTCTGAACTTCCGGAAGGGAGGCCAATTGTTTTTGAAAGAAAACTGATAAGGCTGAAATCTGTACTTTAATTGAGCCCAACTTTAGGCCCGCATCCACACCAGTTTGTAGAAAATGGAGAAAACGTCCTAGCTGAAATTCTTCCGTAGGAGCCTTCTTGGATTCGCACCAAGACACATATTTTCTCCAAATACAATGATAATGTTTCGACGTTCTCCTTTTCTGGCCTGAAGAAGTGTGGGGATGACTTCACTGGGAATACCCTTTCGGGCTAGGATTTGGCGTTCAACCGCCATGCCGTCAAACGTAGCCGCGGTAAGTCTTGATACACACACGGCCCCTGCTGTAACAGGTCCTCGTGTAGAGGAAGAGGCCAGGGATCTCCTATGAGTAATTCCTGAAGATCTGGATACCAAGCCCTTCAAATGAGGATCGCTTGAATCTTTGTTCTTCTTAAGAGCTTTAGAACTTTTGGAATGAGAGGAAGTGGAGGGAATACATACACCGTCTGAAACACCCATGGTGTCACCAGAGCATCCACTGCTATTGCTTGAGAATCCCTCAACCTGGAATAATATATACACATTATGCAATGTTAGAGCCCCTTACACACATCAAACCACAGTAGAGCAGAGCCCCTTATACACTTTACACCAGGTAGAGTCCCCTCTACAACACAGGGGAAAAAAACCCTGATTAATTTACATTATTTGTCATTTTTCCTCCTTATAGTAATGCCCATTACACATTATGCCACACACCGTAATGCCCATTTCACATTGTCATACACTGTAATGCCCATTACATGTTATGCCACATACAGTTATGCCCTGACACCATTTTATGCTCCACACAGTAATGTCCCTTACAAATTATGCCCCACAGTAAGGTTTTTAATTAATTTGAAATTAGCTGCTTCTTGTTAGAGGTCCTATGCTCATTGCCAAGGGTTTCATGCATATTGTCAGTAGTTTTCATGCTCTGGGGTCTCATGCTTGTTGTCAGGGGTTTCATGCTCTGGGTTCCATGCTCAGTCCCAGGGGGTTCCTCCTTCTAGTCCACAGATACTCCAAGGTACATAGAGACAAAATAAAAAATCTCCATAGTGTAAAACCATACAAAGAAATATTTATTTTAAAAAACAGTAGGGCAGACTCCTACCAAAAATGTAGGTCTATCTAGCACAGACAAAAGCTTTTTTCTCTGACGTCCTAGTGGATGCTGGGAACTCTGTAAGGACCATGGGGAATAGACGGGCTCCGCAGGAGACTGGGCACTCCAAGAAAGAATTAGGACTACTGGTGTGCACTGGCTCCTCCCTCTATGCCCCTCCTCCAGACCCCAGTTAGAATCTGTGCCCGGCTCGAGCTGGTTGCACACTAGGGGCTCTCCTGAGCTTCTAGTAAAGAAAGTATTTGTTAGGTTTTTTATTTTCAGTGAGATCTGCTGGCAACAGACTCACTGCTACGAGGGACTTAGGGGAGAGAAGCGAACCTACCTGCTTGCAGCTAGCTTGGGCTTCTAGGCTACTGGACACCATTAGCTCCAGAGGGATCGAACACAGGCCCAGCCTCGGTCGTCCGGTCCCGGAGCCGCGCCGCCGTCCCTCTTGCAGAGCCAGAAGCAAGAAGAACGTCCTGGAAATCGGCGGCTGAAGACTCCGGTCTTCATTAAGGTAGCGCACAGCACTGCAGCTGTGCGCCATTGCTCCCTATGCACACCACATACTCCGGTCACTGATGGGTGCAGGGCGCTGGGGGGGGGGGCGCCCTGGGCTGCAATTAGAGTACCTTAAATTGGCAAAACAACACATAATATAGTCTAATAAACTATATATGTGTAAAAATCCCCTGCCATAATATTAATAAAAGAGCGGGAGAAGCCCGCCGAAAAGGGGGCGGGGCTATCTCCCTCAGCACACTGGCGCCATTTCCTCTTCACAGCTCCGCTGGAAGACAGCTCCCCAGGCTCTCCCTTGCAGTTTCCAGGCTCAAAGGGTAAAAAAAAGAGGGGGGGCACTAAATTTAGGCGCAAACTGTATTGTATAGCTGCTATAGGGAAAATCACTTTGTGTAGTGTAAATCCCTGTTTATATAGCGCTGTGGTGTGTGCTGGCATACTCACTCTCTGTCTCCCCAAAGGACTTTGTGGGGTCCTGTCCTCAGTCAGAGCATTCCCTGTGTGTGTGCGGTGTGTCGGTACGGATGTGTCGACATGTTTGATGAGGCTTATGTGGAGGCGGAGCAGGTGCCGATAAATGTGATGTCACCCCCTGCGGGGTCGACACCAGAGTGGATGGATATGTGGAAAGTTTTACACGACAGTGTCAACTCCTTACATAAAAGGTTCGATGACATAACAGCTGTGGGACAGCCGGCTTCTCAGCCAGTGCCTGCCCAGGCGTCTCAAAGGCCATCAGGGGCTCAAAAACGCCCGCTACCTCAGATGGCAGACACAGATGTCGACACGGAGTCTGACTCCTGTGTCGACGACGACGACGAGACTAATGTACATTCCACTAGGGCCATCCGTTGCATGATTACGGCAATGAAAAATGTGTTGCACATTTCTGACATTAACCCAGGTACCACTAAAATGGGTATTATGTTTGGGGAGAAAAAGCAACCAGTGGTTTTTCCCCCATCAGATGAGTTGAATGAAGTGTGTGAAGAAGCGTGGGCTTCCCCTGATAAAAAACTAGTGATTTCTAAAAAGTTACTGATGGCGTACCCTTTCCCGCCAGAGGACAGGGTACGTTGGGAGACATCCCCGAGGGTGGATAAAGCGCTCACACGCTTGTCAAAAAAGGTGGCACTGCCGTCTCAGGATACGGCCGCCTTAAAGGAGCCTGCGGATAGAACGCAGGAGGCTATCCTGAAGTCTGTATATACACACTCAGGTACTATACTGAGACCTGCTATTGCTTCAGCATGGATGTGCAGTGCTGCAGCAGCGTGGTCTGATTCCCTGACTGATAACATTGATTCCCTGGACAGGGACACTATATTGCTAACCATAGAGCATATTAAAGACGTAGTCTTATATATGAGAGATGCACAGAGGGATATTTGCCGGCTGGCATCTAGAATTATTGCAATGTCCATTTCTGCCTTGAGAGTATTATGGACTCGACAGTGGACAGGTAATGCGGATTCTAAAAGGCACATGGAGGTTTTGCCTTACAAGGGTGAGGAATTGTTTGGGGATGGTCTCTCGGACCTCGTTTCCACAGCAACAGCTGGGAAGTCGACATTTTTACCGCAGGTTCCCTCACAGCCTAAGAAAGCACCGTATTATCAGGTACAGTCCTTTCGGCCCCAGAAAGGCAAGCGGGTTAAAGGCGCGTCCTTTCTGCCCAGAGGCAGGGGTAGAGGGAAAAAGCTGCACCATACAGCCAGTTCCCAAGAACAAAAATCCTCCCCTGCTTCCACTAAATCCACCGCATGACGCTGGGGCTCCACTGGTGGAGCCAGGTGCGGTGGGGGCCCGTCTCCGGAACTTCAGCGACCAGTGGGTTCGCTCACAGGTGGATCCCTGGGTTCTACAAGTGGTATCTCAGGGATACAAGCTGGAATTCGAGACGTCTCCCCCTCGCCGTTACCTCAAATCAGCCTTGCCAGCTACTCCCCCGGACAGGGAGGTAGTGCTGGCGGCAATTCACAAGCTGTACCTCCAGCAGGTGATAATAAAAGTTCCCCTCCTTCAACAGGGACGGGGTTACTATTCCACAATGTTTGTGGTACCGAAACCAGACGGTTCGGTGAGACCCATTCTAAATTTGAAATCCTTGAACACTTATATAAGGAGGTTCAAGTTCAAAATGGAATCGCTCAGGGCGGTTATTGCAAGCCTGGAAGAAGGGGATTACATGGTATCACTGGACATCAAGGATGCTTACCTGCATGTCCCCATTTACCCACCTCACCAGGTGTACCTCCGTTTTGTGGTACAAGACTGCCATTACCAATTCTAGACGTTGCCGTTTGGTCTGTCCACGGCACCGAGGGTATTTACCAAGGTAATGGCCGAAATGATGATACTCCTTCGAAAGAAGGGAGTTATAATTATCCCATACTTGGACGATCTCCTTATAAAGGCGAGGTCCAGGGAACAGTTGTTGATCGGAGTAGCACTAGCTCGGGAAGTGCTACAACAGCACGGCTGGATCCTGAATATTCCAAAGTCGCAGCTGGTTCCTACAACACGTCTACTGTTCCTGGGGATGGTTCTGGACACAGAACAGAAAAAGGTGTTTCTCCCGGAGGAGAAGGCCAAGGAATTGTCATCTCTAGTCAGAGACCTCCTAAAACCAAAACAGGTGTCGGTGCACCACTGCACGCGAGTCCTGGGAAAGATGGTAGCTTCTTACGAGGCAATTCCATTCGGCAGGTTCCATGCAAGGATCTTTCAGTGGGATCTGTTAGACAAGAGGTCCGGATCGCATCTTCAGATGCATCGGCTGATCACCCTGTCCCCGAGGGCCAGGGTGTCTCTGCTGTGGTGGCTGCAGAGTGCTCATCTTCTAGAGGGCCGCAGATTCGGCATACAGGACTGGGTCCTGGTGACCACAGATGCAAGCCTCCGAGGTTGGGGGGCAGTCACTCAGGGAAGAAACTTCCAAGGACAATGGTCGAGTCAGGAGGCTTCCCTACACACAAATATTCTGGAACTAAGGGCCATTTACAATGCCCTAAGTCAGGCAAGACCCCTGCTTCAAAACCAGCCGGTGCTGATTCAGTCGGACAACATCACGGCGGTCGCCCATGTAAACCGACAGGGCGGCACAAGAAGCAGGATGGCGATGGCAGAAGCCACAAGGATTCTCCGATGGGCGGAAAATCACGTGATAGCATTGTCAGCAGTGTTCATTCCGGGAGTGGACAACTGGGAAGCAGACTTCCTCAGCAGGCACGACCTCCACCCGGGAGAGTGGGGACTTCATCCAGAAGTCTTCCAACTGATTGTAAATCGTTGGGAAAGGCCACAGGTGGACATGATGGCGTCCCGCCTCAACAAAAAGCTAAAAAGATATTGCGCCAGGTCAAGGGACCCTCAGGCAATAGCTGTGGACGCTCTAGTGACACCGTGGGTGTACCAGTCGGTTTGTGTTCCCTCCTCTTCCTCTCATACCAAAGGTGCTGAGGATAATAAGAAAGAGAGGAGTAAGAACTATACTCATCGTTCCGGATTGGCCAAGAAACTGCAAGAAATGATCTCAGAGGACCCTTGGCCTCTGCCTCTCAGACAGGACCTGCTACAGCAGGGGCCCTGTCTGTTCCAAGACTTACCGCGGCTGCGTTTGACGGCATGGCGGTTGAACGCCGGATCCTGATGGAAAAGGGCATTCCGGTTGAAGTCATTCCTACGCTGATAAAAGCTAGGAAAGATGTGACAGCAAAACATTATCACCGCATATGGCGGAAATATGTTGCTTGGTGTGAGGCTATGAAGGCCCCCACAGAAGAATTTCAGCTGGGTCGATTTCTGCACTTCCTACAGTCAGGAGTGACTATGGGCCTAAAATTGGGATCCATTAAAGTATAGATTTCGGCCCTGTCTATTTTCTTTCAAAAAGAACTGGCTTCACTGCCTGAAGTTCAGACGTTTGTTAAGGGAGTGCTGCATATTCAGCCCCCTTTTCTCTGACGTCCTAGTGGTTGCTGGGTATTCCGTAAGGACTATGGGGTATAGACGGGCTCCGCAGGAGACTGGGCACTCTCAAAAGAAAGATTAGGTACTATATCTGGTGTGCACTGGCTCCTCCCTCTATGCCCCTCCTCCAGACCTCAGTTAGTATCTGTGCCCGGCCAGAGCTGGATGCACCCTAGGGGCTCTCCTGAGCTTCCTAGAAAAGAAAGTATTTGTTAGGTTTTTTATTTTCAGTGAGATCTGCTGGCAACAGACTCACTGCTACGTGGGACTGAGGGGAGAGAAGCGAACCTACCTGCTTGCAGCTAGCTTGGGCTTCTAAGGCTACTGGACACCATTAGCTCCAGTGGGATCGAACACAGGCCCAGTCCTCGGTCGTCCGGTCCCGGAGCCGCGCCGCCGTCCCCCTTGCAGAGCCAGAAGAACGAAGAGAAGTTGAAAATCGGCGGCTGAAGACTCCGGTCTTCATTAAGGTAGCGCACAGCACTGCAGCTGTGCGCCATTGCTCCCTTAGCACACCACACACTCCGGTCACTGATGGGTGCAGGGCGCTGGGGGGGGGGCGCCCTGGGCAGCAATTAGATTACCTTACTTGGCGAACAGCACATAATACAGTCTGATAAATTGTATATGTGCATTAACCCCCGCCATTAAAGTACACAAAAGGACAGAAGCCCGCCGCTGAGGGGGCCGGGCCTTCTTCCTCAGCACACCGGCGCCATTTTCTCTTCACAGCTCAGCTGGAAGGAAGCTCCCCAGGCTCTCCCCTGCAGTATCCTGGTACACAAAGGGTAAAAAAAGAGGGGGGCACATAAATTTAGGCGCAAAACTGTGTATATAAGCTGCTATAGGGGAAAAATCACTCAGTATAGTGTACATCCCTGTATTATATAGCGCTGTGGTGTGTGCTGGCATACTCTCTGTCTCTCCAAAGGGCCTGGTGGGGGAACTGTCTTCAAATAGAGCATCCCCTGTGTGTGTGGTGTGTCGGTACGCGTGTTTCGACATGTCTGAGGTAAAAGGCTCCTCTAAGGAGGTGATAGAGCGGATAAGTGTGTGGGAGGGTGTCTCCGTCAACAACGCCGACACCTGTTTGGATATGTGTAAGTGCTGAGGTAAAATTATTGCACAAAAGGTTAGGGAACAGAAAGGAAATCTACCCTGGTCTGTCCCTATGTCACAGAGTCCTTCAGAGTCTCTCTATGTTCACCATCCAAAATAACAAAGTATCGACACGGAGTTTAACTCCACTGTCGACTACGATAATGCAAAGTTACAGCCAAGAGGGCTAAAAGATATTCAATATATGATTAATGGAATAAAAGATGATTTGCATATCACTGATGACTCATCTGTCCCTGACACGAGAGTACACATGTTAAGGGGAAGAATGCTGAGGTAAATTTCCCTCCTCTCATGAGGAAAAAGAGCGGGAATCTCCAGACAAGAGACGGCAGCTTCCCACAAGAGAATTCTCAGGCTGTATCCTTTCACCACTAGGGCCAGGATGTGTTGAGAATCTTCCCCTTGGGTGTCCTGTTTGCACTAGCTATTCTCAGGGATCCTGCAGATAGCGTGCACATTCTAGTATACTACCCAGAACGGCGATTGTGTCGGCATGGGTTTATAGCGCTGTGGCAGCGTGGACAGGTACCTTATCAGCAGAGATTGAGACCCTAGTATGCATATAAATATTTTAAGATGCTGTCTTAAGTGATAGATATATAATTATAAAGCATACCCAAAGGGACATGAGTATACTGGGTCCTAGAGACAAAAGCTATGTCGATTTCTGCTTGACGTGTCCTGTAGAATATACATTGGACAGATGATGCCGACTTAAGAGGCATATGGAAGGCTGAGGATTGTGTGGAGAAAGGTTCTCGGGCCTGGTCTCCACAGTTATAGCTGGTAATTCTGATATTTTGCCTTATATTCCTGCACAGCCTAGGAAAGCACAACATTATTAAATGCAGCTTTTCGAATAAAGAAACAAGAAAGTCTGAGGTGCGTCCTTTCTTGTCAGAGCCGGGGGCAGAGGAAAGAAGCTGTACAACACAGCTAGTCCCCAGGAACAGAAGTCCTCCCCGGCCTCTACAAAAATCCACCGCATGTCGCTGAGGCTCCACAGGCGGAGCTAGGCCCGGTGGGGACACGCCTTCGTAAGTTCAGCCACAAGTGGGTTCACTCCCTGTTAGATCCCTGGGCAATAGAAATTGTATCGCAGGGATACAGGCTGGACTGTGAGAAGATGCCCCCTCACCGAGGACCCGGCGGGCTCCCCCCAAGAGAGGGAGCCAGTGTTAACTGCAATTCGTAAATTGTATCTTCAACAGGTGGTGGTCAAGGGTCCCCTCCTTCAACAAGAGGGTGTTATTATTCGACCATGTTATAATCCTGAAACCAGACGGTTCGGTTAGACCCATATTGAATTAAAATCCCTGAACATATACCTGAAAAGGTTCAGGTTCAAGATGGAATCGCTAAGAGCGGTCATTGCATGCCTGAAATGAATCGGGACATAAGGGATGCATACCTTCGTGTCCCCATTTATCCACCTCATCAGGCGTACCTCAGAATTGCGGTACAGGATTGTCATTACCAATTTCACCAAGGTAATGGCGGATATGATGGTGCTCCTGCGGAAGCAAGGTGTCACTATTATCACATACTTGGATGATCTCCTCATAAAAGCGAGATCAAGAGAGCAGTTGCTGGACAGCGTATCACCTTCTCTGGAAGTGAAACGGCAACACGACTGGATTCTATATATTCCAAAGTCGCAGTTGGTTCCTACAGCTCATCTGCCTCGCCTAGGCCTGATCCTAGACACAGACCAGAAGAGGGTTTATCTCCCGATAGAGAGAGCTCAGGAGCTCATGACACTGGTCAGGAATCCATTGAAAACCAAAACAGGTGTCAGTGCATCACTGCACTCGAGTCCTGGGAAGGATGATGGCATCATACGAGGCCATCCCCTTCGGCTGGTTCCATGCAAGGACAATGGAACTTATTGGACAAGTGGTCCGGATCACCTCTTCAGATGCATCGGTTAATCACCCTATCCCCCAGGGCCAGGGTGTCTCTCCTGTGGTGGCTGCGGAGTGCTCACCTTCTCGAGGGCCGCAGATTCGGCATTCAGGACTGGGTCCTGGTGACCACGGATGCAAGCCTCCGAGGGTGGGGGGCAGTTACACAGGGAAGAAAATTCCAAGGTTTGTGGTCAAGCCAACAGACTTGCCTTCACATCAATATCCTGGAACTAAGGGCCATATACAATGCCCTAAGTCAAGCGGAGTTCCTGCTTCGCGACCAACCGGTTCTGATCCAGTCAGACCGCAGGGGCTCATGTAAACCGCCAGGGCGGCACAAGGAGCAGGGTGGCGAGGGTAGAAGCCACCAGAATTCTTCGCTGGGCGGAGAATCAAGTAAGCGCACTGTCAGCAGTGTTCATTCCGGGAGTGGACACGACCTCCACCCGGGAAAGTGGTGACTTCATCAGGAAGTCTTCACGCAGTTTTGCAAATTGATGGAAACTGCCTCAGGTGGACTACATGGCGTCCCACCTCAATAAAAAGATAAAAAAGGTTTTACGCTGGGTCAAGGGACTCTCAGGCGATAGCTGTGGTCGCACTAGTAACACCGTGGGTGTTCCAGTCGGTCTATATATTCCCTCCTCTTCCTCTCAGACCCAAGGGCTGAGAATTGTAATAAACGGAGGAGTGTATACAATATTCTTTGCTCCGGATTGGCCAAGAAGGACTCGGTACCCGGAACTGCAAGAAATGCTCTCAGAGGACCCATGGCCTCTGCCTCTCAGTCAGGACATGTTGCAACAGGGACCCTGTCTGATCCAAGACTTACCGCGGCTGCGTTGGACGGCATGGCGGTTGAACGCCGGATCCTAGCGGAAAAGGGCATTCCGGATGCAGTTATTCCTACGCTGATAAAGGCTAGGAAAGACGTGACAGCAAGACTTTTTCACTGTATATGGCGAAAATAGGTTGCTTGGTGTGTGGCCGGGAAGGCCCTACAGAGGAATTCCAGGGGGTCGATTCCTGCACTTCCTACAGTCAGGAGTGACTATGGGCCTAAAATTAGGATCCATAAAGGCCAAGATTTCGGCCCTATCCCTTTTTCTCTCAAAAAGAACTGGCTTCACTGCCTGAAGTTCGGACGTTGTTACAGGGGTGCTGCATATTCAGCCCCTTTTGTGCCTCCAGTGGCACCTTGGGATCTTAACGTGTGTTGGATTTCCTAAAATCACATTGGTTTGAGCCACTTCAGACTGTGGAATTAAAATATCTCACGTGGAAAGTGGTCATGCTTTTGGCCTTGGCTTCGGCTAGGCGGGTGTCAGAATTGGCGGCTTTGTCCTGTAAAAGCCCCTATCTGATCTTCCATATGGACAGAGCAGAATTGAGGACTCGTCCCCAATTCCTCCCTAAGGTGGTATCAGCGTTTCATTTGAACCAACCTATTGTGGTGCCTGCGGCTACTCGGGACTTGGAGGCTTCCAAGTTGCAGGACGTAGTCCGGGCCCTGAAAATCTATGTTTCCAGGACGGCTAGAGTCAGAAAGACTGACTCGCTGTTTATCCTGCATGCACCCAACAAGCTGGGTGCTCCTGCTTCTAAGCAGACTATTGCTCGCTGGATCTGCTCCACGATTCAACTTGCACATTCTGCGGCTGGACACATTTGATGACAATTTGAAATCCTTGAACACTTATATACGAAGGTTCAAGTTCAAAATGGAATCGCTCAGGGCGGTTATTGCAAGCCTGGACGAAGGGGATTACATGGTATCACTGGACATCAAGGATGCTTACCTGCATGTCCCCATTTACCCTCCTCACCAGGAGTACCTCAGATTTGTGGTACAGGACTGTCATTACCAATTCCAGACGTTGCCGTTTGGTCTGTCCACGGCACCGAGGGTATTTACCAAGGTAATGGCCGAAATGATGATACTCCTTCGAAAAAAGGGAGTTATAATTATCCCGTACTTGGACGATCTCCTTATAAAGGCGAGGTCCAGGGAACAGTTGTTGATCGGAGTAGCACTAGCTCGGGAAGTGCTACAACAGCACGGCTGGATCCTGAATATTCCAAAGTCGCAGCTGGTTCCTACAACACGTCTACTGTTCCTGGGGATGGTTCTGGACACAGAACAGAAAAAGGTGTTTCTCCCGGAGGAGAAGGCCAAGGAATTGTCATCTCTAGTCAGAGACCTCCTAAAACCAAAACAGGTGTCGGTGCACCACTGCACGCGAGTCCTGGGAAAGATGGTAGCTTCTTACGAAGCAATTCCATTCGGAAGGTTCCATGCAAGGATCTTTCAGTGGGATCTGTTGGACAAGTGGTCCGGATCGCATCTTCAGATGCATCGGCTGATAACCCTGTCTCCAAGGACCAGGGTGTCGCTGTTGTGGTGGCTGCAGAGTGCTCATCTTCTAGAGGGCCGCAGATTCGGCATACAGGACTGGGTCCTGGTGACCACGGATGCCAGACTTCGAGGCTGGGGGGCAGTCACACAGGGAAGAAACTTCCAAGGACTATGGTCAAGCCAGGAGACTTCCCTACACATAAATATTCTGGAACTAAGGGCCATTTACAATGCCCTAAGTCAGGCAAGACCCCTGCTTCAACACCAGCCGGTGCTGATCCAGTCAGACAACATCACGGCGGTCGCCCATGTAAACCGTCAGGGCGGCACAAGAAGCAGGATGGCGATGGCAGAAGTCACAAGGATTCTCCGATGGGTGGAAAATCATGTGTTAGCACTGTCAGCAGTGTTCATTCCGGGAGTGGACAACTGGGAAGCAGACTTCCTCAGCAGGCACGACCTCCACCCGGGAGAGTGGGGACTTCATCCAGAAGTCTTCCAAATGATTGTACACCGTTGGGAAAGGCCACAGGTGGACATGATGGCGTCCCGCCTCAACAAAAAGCTAAAAAGATATTGCGCCAGGTCAAGGGACCCTCAGGCGATAGCTGTGGACGCTCTAGTGACACCGTGGGTGTACCAGTCGGTTTATGTGTTCCCTCCTCTGCCTCTCATACCCAAGGTACTGAGAATAATAAGAAGGAGAGGAGTAAGAACTATACTTGTGGTTCTGGATTGGCCAAGAAGAGCTTGGTACCCAGAACTTCAAGAAATTATCTCAGAGGACCCATGGCCTCTGCCGCTCAGACAGGACCTGCTGCAGCAGGGGCCCTGTCTGTTCCAAGACTTACCGCGGCTGCGTTTGACGGCATGGCGGTTGAACACCGGATCCTAAAAGAAAAGGGCATTCCGGTTGAAGTCATTCCTACGCTGATTAAAGGTAGGAAAGATGTGACCGTAAGACATTATCACCGCATATGGCGAAAATATGTTGCTTGGTGTGAGGCCAGGAAGGCCCCAACGGAGGAATTTCAGCTGGGTCGATTTCTGCACTTCCTACAGTCAGGAGTGACTATGGGCCTAAAATTGGGTTCCATTAAGGTCCAGATCTCGGCTCTGTCGATTTTCTTCCAAAAAGAACTGGCTTCACTGCCTGAAGTTCAGACTTTTTTTAAAAGGAGTGCTGCATATTCAGCCCCCTTTTGTGCCTCCAGTGGCACCGTGGGATCTCAATGTGGTGTTGGATTTCCTAAAGTCGCATTGGTTTGAGCCACTTAAAACCGTGGAGCTAAAATACCTCACGTGGAAAGTGGTCATGCTGTTGGCCTTGGCGTCGGCCAGGCGTGTATCAGAATTGGCGGCTTTGTCTTGTAAAAGCCCTTATCTGATTTTTCATATGGATAGGGCGGAATTGAGGACTCGTTCCCAATTCCTTCCTAAGGTGGTTTCAGCTTTTCATGTGAACCAACCTATTGTGGTGCCTGCGGCTACTCGGGACTTGGAGGATTCCAAGTTACTGGACGTAGTCAGGGCCCTGAAAATATATGTTTCCAGGACGGCTGGAGTCAGGAAAATTGACTCGCTATTTATCCTGTATGCACCCAACAAGCTGGGTGCTCCTGCCTCTAAGCAGACTATTGCTCGCTGGATCTGTAGCACGAATTCAACTTGCACATTCTGCGGCTGGACTGCCGCATCCTAAATCTGTAAAAGCCCATTCCACGAGGAAAGTGGGCTCTTCTTGGGCGGCTGCCCGAGGGGTCTCGGCTTTACAACTTTGCTGAGCTGCTACTTGGTCGGGTTCAAACACATTTGCAAAATTCTACAAGTTTGATACCCTGGCTGAGGAGGACCTTGAGTTTTCTCATTCGGTGCTGCAGAGTCATCTGCACTCTCCCGCCCGTTTGGGAGCTTTGGTATAATCCCCATGGTCCTTCCGGAATTCCCAGCATCCACTAGGACGTCAGAGAAAATAAGAATTTACTCACCGGTAATTCTATTTCTCGTAGTCCGTAGTGGATGCTGGGCGCCCATCCCAAGTGCGGATTGTCTGCAATACTTGTATATAGTTATTGCCTAACTAAAGGGTTATTGTTATGAGCCATCTGTTCGTGAGGCTCAGTTGTTGTTCATACTGTTAACTGGATATAGTATCACGAGTTGTACGGTGTGATTGGTGTGGCTGGTATGAGTCTTACCCGGGATTCCAAATCCCTTCCTTATTGTGTAAGCTCTTCCGGGCACAGTTTCCCTGGCTGGGGTCTGGAGGAGGGGCGTGGAGGGAGGAGCCAGTACACACCAGGTGGTCCTGATTCTTTCTTGGAGTGCCCAGTCTCCTTCGGGGCCCGCTATTCCCCATGGTCCTTACGGAGTTCCCATGGTCCTTACGGAGTTCCCAGCATCCACTACGGACTACGAGAAATAGAATTACCGGTGAGTAAATTCTTATTTTCTCGTAGTCCGTAGTGGATGCTGGGCGCCCATCCCAAGTGCGGATTGTCTGCAATACTTGTATATAGTTATTGCCTAACTAAAGGGTTATTGTTATGAGCCATCTGTTTACTGAGGCTCAGTTGTTATTCATACTGTTAACTGTGTATAGTATCACTAGTTGTACGGTGTGATTGGTGTGGCTGGTATGAGTCTTACCCGGGATTCCAAATCCTTTCTTTGTTGTGTCAGCTCTTCCGGGCACAGTTTCCCTAACTGGGGTCTGGAGGAGGGGCATAGAGGGAGGAGCCAGTGCACACCAGTAGTCCTAATTCTTTCTTGGAGTGCCCAGTCTCCTGCGGAGCCCGTCTATTCCCCATGGTCCTTACGGAGTTCCCAGCATCCACTACGGACTACGAGAAATAGAATTACCGGTGAGTAAATTCTTATTTATTCTGTCTCTATGTACCTTGGAGTATCTGTGGGCTAGAAGGACAAAAAGAGGTGGTCTTCAGGTCTATTGAAACCGGTCTGAACCCACTCCCATTTCACCTATTTGTCTACGAATATTGTAGACCAGGAATTGCGGTACGAGTTCATACAATCAGAATCTGAAATTGTGATTTCTTACTTACAATATTACACTATGCCTGTATTTTTATTATGTTTTTCATGAGGTTTTGAACATACATCGACACATGAACTATCAAGCTGAAGAGTATCTTATGACTGTGAAGAACTTTGTATACTTAGTATTCTGTGCGCTTATTGTAGAGTGGATCTCTTTCTTTGTGTATTCTGTCTATAGTGTGGGTTTCACTTTTTTCCATCTCTTCGATTAGCAGCCGCGTGTGCATTTGTGGTATTTATACAGTACATAACTATATTTTGCATTCTTAATGCGCGGCAGGCGATTAGACGCGCCCTCAGGCAGCGGCTCTGCTCGCCCGCACCGAAAACCACCATTGAGGGCACTTACTGTACTCTTAGACTCAAAGTCCCATAGACCAGTAAGATAGCTCTGCTCACCCCTTAATGCTGAGCCGCAGACAATACACAGCAGCGCTGGTGGTTCACCACTCCAGGATGCAGCTGTAGGTTAAATGAGGGCAACACCAGCTTTGTATCAGAGCAGCTCTGCTGTGCCCGTCTCTGCCGCTGTTGCCTGATGTATATTAGAAGCAAAGTATAAAACAGGCAGTTATAACAGAACTCTAATTGGATGTAGACAAGCTGTACACACGGACAGCCTATGGATCTAGGGAGTAATTCAGATCTGATTGCAGCAGCAAATTTGTTAGCAGGTGGGGAAAACCATGGGGGTCATTCCGAATTGTTCGCTCGCTATCAGATTTTAGCAGCATTGCACACGCTAGGCCGCCTCCCTCTGGGAGTGTATCTTAGCAGAATAGCGAACGAAAAATTAGCAGAATTGCGAATAGAAAATTCTTAGCAGTTTCTGAGTAGCTCCAGACCTACTCACAGATTGCGATCAGCTCAGGCCGTTTCGTTCCTGGTTTGACGTCACAAACACGCCCTGCGTTCGGCCAGCCACTACCCCGTTTCTCCAGACACTCCCGCGTTTTTTCCTGTCAATCACACTCCGATCACTTCAACAATGAAAATTCTTCGTTCGGACGTGAGTAAATCTATTAAGTTTTGTGCTAAAATACTTACCGCATGCGCATTTTTGCCTTAATCGCTCCGTTGCGAAAATCGGCATCGAGCGAACAACTCTGAATGACCCCCCATGTGCACTGCAGGGGGGCAGATATAACGTGCAGAGAGAATTAGATTTGGGTGGGTTATATTGTTTCTATGCAGGGTAAATACTGGCTGCTTTATTTTTACTCTGCAATTTGGATTTCAGTTTGAACACACCTGAACCCAAATCTCTGTCTGCACGTCATATCAGCTCCCCTCCCATCCCTGCAGTGCACATGGTTTTACCCATTAGCTAACAAATTTGCTGCTGTGATCAGATCTGAATTAGGCCCCTAGTCTCTATGAGAGTAGGAAGTTTGGGACTTTCAAAATAAAGGTAAGTCAGATCTAGGGCAAGATTTACTAAGTATCAGATTGTAAACCCCTCTGCAGTTTTGTTATGATATGGGACAGTATTTCAATCCGCCGGTTTACTAAGGTCAAAACCACAGAGAACACATACTTTATGATACAACAGAATAGAATATTAAAGCACCATCAATGTTTTTTTTTTTTTTTAAACATTTCTTTCTTTATTGAAGCATTTCTTTGAATAAAGTAACAATAAATACAATGACATTGTGAGTATCAGTCTAAGAAAATAACAGCAGAACAGACGGATATAACGTAGTATTCACCAAGTACAATGTATGACTTAAAGAGGAGTCGATATACAAGCGGTTTGTACAATATTTAAGAATACCAGATACCCTCTATAAATATGCCATATACTTACAGAGAGATAGGAACACATCAGGGCCCCTAGCTAGCGCCATCAAGCTCTATGGGAGGGTCTCCAAGAAAAACCCTGGTTTCATACCAAAGTGTGTTACGAAAACATTGACCAATGGCCTCCTTGGTATGAATAGGGAGCGTTTCAACAAAACTCTCCCATGTTTCAAAAAAGAGTTCCGTGCGAGATTCCTTTTGCAGTGAGGCCTCCAGCCAATCCATATGGCAGATAAAAAAAAGTTTGTCCTTAAACATTTCCAGTGTCGGAACAGAACTATGGACCCACATTTGCAGGACAGCTTTCCTAGCTGCCGAGGAGATTGCCAACAACAACCTCCTGACGGGTTTGGAAACTCTAATGCCAGGGGGTATAATGCCAAATATGGCCCATTCCGGTGTAAGGGGAGTATAACTCACTAAATGTTGAGAAGCAAAGCGCCATACTGCTAACCAGAACCTTCTCAAAAGCGGGCAGGCCCAGAAGCAATGATATAGGTCGGCAGAGGGGTGGCCACATTTAGGACATGAAGAGTCAGCTAGTAGACCTATCAAGAAACCCCTGTGGGGAGAGATGTAGGATCTGTGGAATATGCTTAGGTACATTTCTGTGTATTTGGCGGCTGGAAATGTGGTTATTGAAAAATGTAACATGCTTAATAGCCCCTCTACTTCTAGATTGGGAAAGTGTTCCAACCATTGTGCTATTCCAGTTTTATATAAAGAATGGTCTAGTGTGGTGTGAATCTGTTTATAGTAGAATGAGATAGCCCCTTTAGATTGCTCTGGTCGCGTCAATATGTGATCTAATTGGTTCCCCCAATCAGTTGTAGGTACTAATCTGGAGATTTTACTTATATAATGTTGGGCTTGAAAAAAGGCAAAGTTCTGTGGACCAATGTCAGGGAATTTAGATAGGGCCTCCGCATATGTTAATGGTTTATGGGATTTAGGGTTAAGGAGTTGGCCTATGTTACATATTCCCAGGGCTTTCCATTCCTTGAAAGAAGAGGCGGCTTCTCCGTTTTGGAAGCCCGGGTTATTTAAAAAGGGCAAATGAATGGATATATGTTTGTGTAATTTATATTTGTGTCTCAAAGACAGCCAGACTTTCCTCGTGGTCATTAGGAGGGGGTTAATCATTAAGTCAGGTGAAATCTCGGCATCAGTCAAGTGTAAAAAGGCTACCAAAGACACCTGTGGAGTAAAATTTTGTTCGAGAGATGAGTCAGCGTATGTGTGGGTGTTAGACAACCAGTCTTTGATATAACGAACATGGGAAGCATAACTATACGTCAGGATGTCTGGAAAGTTAATTCCCCCATTTATTTTAGGCTGACTTAATTTGAACAGACCAATTCTCGCTCGCTTATTGTTCCAAATAAATTTCCTAAAGGTCGCCGTAATTTGTAGGAGATCTTGCCTAGAAAGTATGAGGGGGAGGACTTGTAGTGGGTAAAGGAGTTTCGGGAAGTATATCATTTTTATTATGTTCGCCCTTCCTAAAAAAGAAAGTGGCAATTGTACCATTGCCTCAATATCCCTTGTAAGTTTTAAAAGTGTTTTACCAATATTTACATCATAGAGGTCCATAATGTTCTTGGGAAGGGTGACTCCTAGGTATGGAAGTTTCTTTTTAGCCCAATTTAAAGGTAGCTGCTTCGCCCATAACGGTCTATGAAAGCCCTTTTTAAGATAAAGTGCATTGGATTTTTCAAAGTTGATAAAGAAGCCAGATAGGGATCCCACCCTGTCCAGCAGTTCTAACAATGGTCCTAGGGAGTGTTTAGGATTGGACATGTATATCAGAACATCATCTGCAAATGCGGTGAGCTTTATTTCCACCGAGCCAATCGAGATACCCTTCAATGTGGGCCAGGAATCAATTATACGGAGTAAGGGGTCGAGGGATAAGTTAAAGAGCAGTGGGGATAAGGGACAGCCCTGGCGGGTGCCTCTAGACATGACAATAGGATCACTTCTTGTGCCGTTTACTAAAAGGTGAGTTGTGGGGGAACTATAGAAGAACTGTATAAGGTTGATAAAGTCTGAGCCAAAATTTCTGGTTGACAGAACTTTGAATAAGAATGGCCATGATACCGTATCGAAAGCTTTCTGGGCGTCTAAACTTAAAAGCATGTTGGAGATAGTGGGATTTTGGTTGGAAGCCACAATAGAAGCGATAGCTGTTCGAATACCCTTAACTAGCTGTCTGCCTCGGGTAAATCCTAGTTGATGAGGTGAGCAAAGGGAAGAGGAAAATAGTTGTAATCGAGAGGACATTATTTTAGATAAAATTTTGAAGTCCACATTTAATAGAGTGATAGGGCGATATGAACTCAATTGTGTGGGGTCACGGTCGGGCTTCGGGATGAGAGTCGTGTAAGCAGCGTTAAAGGAAGGATAGTGTGGGCGTTGTTTGTGGATGGTGCGATATAGTTCTAACAACGTCGGGACAATATCTGTGGATAGGATTTTAAAGTATTCTCCCGAGAATCCATCTGGTCCCGGAGCTTTGCCAGTGTGTAAGGATGAGATTGCCAGTCTTATTTCCTCTTCGGTAATTTCTGAATTTAATAGATCAGTTTGTTCCGGATCTAGACTAGGTAAGTTGGCCTCTCTAATAACTTCTTCTAATGATTCTGGGGTCGATGGTCTTGCGGAATATAGTTTGCAATAGTAGTCATAAAAAGCCTTTGATATGTCCGATGTGCGTGTCAGACAAAGAGAAGTCCTATTGTTTTTGATAGAAACAATATGATTTCTTAGTTTATAACCTTTAGTTAACGAGGCCAATAAGCGTCCCGTCCTGGCTCCCCATCTATAATATTTATTTTTTGTGTAATCTAATCGTGATTGGGCCTGGGAAAGTAAAAAAATTTCCAGTACAGATTTAGCCTGATTATATATGGTTAATTTCTCCTCCAAGGGATCCGCCACATATTCAGCAAATGTAGTCTGTACCTTGTGGGAGAGGGAACGATATTGGTCTTTTTGAATCTTATTGCGCCCCGATACGTATGAGATGATACTACCACGCATCACGGACTTCGATGCTTCCCAGAAAAGGACCGGGTCATTCCAATGTGTGATATTGTTGTCTATATAATCTAGCCAATTACGTTTCAAATATTCTTTAAATTTTTCTGATTGAAATAGATATGCAGGAAATCTCCAAGTGCGGTGTGTAGGGCCTGTGTGTGGCAACCTAAATGAAAACTCAATCGGTGCGTGATCCGAGACCAAAATTTCAGCGATGTTTGCAGAAGTCACCTCTGATATTAGAGAGTCCGCCACTAAAAAATAGTCTATACGAGAGACTGTGCGATGGACCCCCGAGTGGAAAGTGAAAGATTTATCTGATGGGTTGAAGAGTCTCCAGACATCAGTCACTTGGAGCTCCAGTGTAAATTTCGCAAGTGTAGACCAAATAGGAGAATGGCGGTTGGACGGGATTGGGGTTTTGTCCAGGGTCGGATCACGCACCGTATTGAAATCCCCTCCGAGTATTAATTGAAAATTCTCCCGTTGTTGTATCTGGGAGGTAATTTTGGTCAGGAATTCAGAGACCTGAATGTTGGGGGCGTATATGTTCACAAGAGTATATGTGGCATCTCCAATTTTAACATCTATCAGTATATACCGGCCATCAGGATCTTGGACAACGGTCAAAATAGTGTATGGGAGGTGTCGTGCAAAAAGAATGGCCACCCCTCTTGTTTTGTTAACAAATGAAGCCGAAAAACAATCGCCAAGCCAGCCAGCGTGGAGGGAGGAGCCATCCCCTTCCCTCCAGTGGGTTTCCTGTAGGAAAATAATATCTGGACTGAATTTCTTCAGATGGGATAGGACTTTTTGACGCTTAATGGGGGTGTTGAGCCCACCTACATTCCATGACAGGCATTTTATCGAGTCATGGGGAGGCATGTATGGTAAATTGTGTGTATTACCTGCCATCATCCGATCCCCGATTGCGCTGCGGACTGTTCGTCACACGGTCCCTGCAATATTCTTTGGGGTCCCCCGTCCCAGCAAGCGGAGGACAGCCCTACTAGCCCATTTTCGGCTAGGTGTTCCCATCTCTCTGCCGACGTTGCTCCAAAATATAACATAAACGTTTGTAAATACAATGGGTTGAACATATTACAATTGTCAAAAAATGAGAAGTCATGCCTCAATAATCTTTTCTGAATTTTCTCATACCAAAATTTTTTCTGAGTGGACACAGTGACAACACTGCAGCCATCTCTTGAGATCAACAAAGAACAAATAGTAAACTGAACTTGGAGAGCCAGTCTCCTGTGTAATAGCATATTAACTGTTAACCGTCTAGGGGCGGATATAAAACAAAACATTGTCCCCTATCGCTAAATTTAAAATAGTGTAATAATACAAATGCCACATTCGTGTTTGCAGATTTGTTCAGCGATTGGGGGACCTCTGGGATAATGTTACTGGTGAACTCTGTGTGGAGAGAGGGGACAGGAAGTGTCTACGGGCCTCTTCTGGGTCATCAAAGAAAAGGGTGCGGCCATTTTCAGTGACCCTCAATCTAGCCGGGTAAAGCAAGGCAAAGCGTTTTTGCGATTCTACTAGGAACTTGCAAACGGGTGAGAATGCTCTGCGTTTTTGGGTGACCATCACTGAAAAATCTTGAAAAATCAATATACGGGTACCTTCAATAACTAATTTGCCCATTTTCTTATATGCCCGTAGTATTATTTCCTTTGTCCTATAATCAAAGTAGCGGGCCACCACCGGTCTTGGAGGGGAATTAGGACCTTCCCGCTCGACCCCCACCCTATGAACCCTTTCAACCTGAGGAAATTCTATTTTGTCGGATATATGGAGAGCAGGAACTAATTGAGAGGCGAGGAAGTCACCCAGTAGAGGGGGTTTGACATGCTCCGGGATACCAATAAAGCGAAGATTATTTCTCCTGTTTCGATTTTCTAGTTCATCTAGCTTGTCTTGGAGTTCCCGAATCATGCCAATGGATGAGTCGGACGATGACTCCACATTGCGGACCGTGTCCTCTATGTCATTGACTCTCTGCTCCACCTCCGATATTCTCGAGGTGTTCGAAGCCACGTCTCTCAGAGCAGACTGGAATGAGTCTCTGAATTCGTCTAATTTTCTGTCAATATGGGGCATTAGCACCGAGAGAATCTCTTTGGCGGTTTGGGACACTGGGGGGGTCATGTCAGGTTGGGACGTGGGGTCGGAGTTCCCATCTACATTTGTTGCGGGCTGTGACTGCGGTGGGGAAGAGCCGCCTGTCTTATTTGCCTTTTTGTTTTTTACCATATTTTCTGATACGGTTCTGTTCAAAAACCTCTCCATTAATTATGAAATATTTAGTAGGAAAGATCCAAGAGGATCGGATACTGTTCACCAGTTAATAGAAGTATCAGATGATAAACATCTGAATTCGTAAAGTATATCGCCCCAATAGGGTATGTAAGGTATCACATAATTAGATATTAATCCTACACCACCTAGCTATGTACCAAGCCTATAACGTTACAGCAGGCTCTAATATCAAAAAGGAGGTTATAGAGTGGCAGGTATTCTAGCAGAAGTGGTAGCGAAAACAGGTTCAGAGTATAAGTTAACAATATTGTACCAGTAAGGTATATAATATTCACAATGATAGTAAATGGTCACAAGGTGGCAGTGTATGCCAGGCCAGTGAGCAGAAATTTAAACAGGTTCAGAGTATAAATTAACAATATTGTACCAGTAAGGTATATAATATTCGCAGTGGCGGTAGTCGGCCACTAGGTGATAAATGATGTGGACAGATTCAGAGTATAAGTTAATAATATTGTACCAGTGAGGTATGTAATATGCACAATAATGGTAATCGGCCACAAGGTGGCAATGTCTACCAGGCCAGTGAGCAGAATTACCACAATTTGCAGAGGATCAATGTGGAGAGAAAGAGAAGAAAAAAGGGGGGGTATATAATATCTTTTAGATGGAATTGAGGGGGGGAATAGGGAAAGAAGGGCAGCATCAGAGGAATAAGAAAGTGAGAGGGGAGGCAGGAGAAAAATAGGAAGAGAGTGTAATATATAAAATAAGTACAATAAAAAGAAAATAAGGGCAGAGGTGGTAATGATACCAGGCACCCTCCAATAATCAGTGGTTCTGCAGTGTCCAGGAGCTCCAGCAAGACCCAGGGACTGTCAAAGTAGAGGCAGGGAGCGTCAGCAGTATCCCTCAGGGTCGGATCAAGCAGCTGTCCCCGCTCAGATGACCAACAAGGCCCAGGTTTCCAAGCCTTGGCAGCGGGTCTTCAGAGGTAGGGATCCAAAATCAGTGGGCGTACAGCGTTGGGGAGGTTGTGGGAGAACACAGGCAGGCAAGCAGGGAGCGTCTCTGGCCACGGGTTCCACCACAAGCAGGGATCTCGGCAGCAGGACCATCCGCTGAAGGGTTAAGCAGGTCTAGTCTCCTTAACGAGCGTCGGAGTAGGTGAAGCGCCGTCAGGGTAGTGCAGCTCCGGATGTCTCAATTCTTCACCACCGAGGGCGCCTCGAGGAGGAACGTTATTCAGACCCACAGGGGTCACGGCTGCGGCAGCAAGCTCTCCCGACAGCCAGGAGAGCAGGTAACAAGACCGGCGAGTCAGTGCCGGAGGGGGTCAGACTAGCGGCAGTCCGCCCTGCAGGGGAGCCGCAGCGCGTGTGCCAGCCGAGCGACGGCCAAGGTGACGGAGCCCCGAACACCTCGGGCCGCAGGCTGTCAGCGCGGCCCCAATCCAGCGGCCACAGGAGTCCCAGGAACGGGAGGAGGTAAGTGTGGGCTTCCTCTTCACTTCAAGCTCCGCCGGCCCGTTAGCAACTTAGGCTGCACAAAGGCGGCTCCACGGGTATCTGGGCTCAGATTTTTAGCCCGACTGCAGGCAGGCGGCAACCCAAGGGGACAGTACGGCAGGCTTCCTCAAGTCCTAGATAGAGGTGCGGCAAGCCGGCGGTGACTGCAGGACCATCCAAACGGGAGGGCGGGTTGCACGGATCCTCGCCACGCGACGGCCCGGACGTGGGCCCGACTCCGGGGAACAGGGCCTCCACTCCACTGATCCACTCCCAACAGACAGCAGCAGGTATCCCAGTGTTAGGGGGAGAGAATCTTATCAAAGATGTCACAATTTGTGGCTGGGAAATGAGTGGATGGTGATGGATGGGGCCGTTGTGAGCGGAGCTCAGTTAAAACGTGGCCATCTTGGATGCGCCACCCACCGGAAGTGACCATCAATGTTTTATTCCACAGGTTCTCAAACTCGGTCCTCGGGACCCCACACAGTGCATGTTTTGCAGGTCTCACAGAATGACAAGTGAAAAATAATTAACTCCACCTGTAATGTAGTAACATAGTCATTGAGGTTGAAAAGAGGCAAAATGTCCATCGTGTTCAACCTGTATTCTGTATTAAGTTGAGTTGATTTTACTGTACCTGCTGAAGAATGTTTTTATGATTAGTTAACAACTATAGTCATGTTACACCCAGATTAACAACGTCAATATTTTAAATATTGTAACCTTGGATATCCTTTTCAATCAGAAATTCATCCAATCCTTTTTTAAATGCATTTACAGAGTCTGTCATTACCACTTTCTCTGCCCTAACAGTAAAGAACCCTTTCCTCCGTTGTGTATGGAATTTTTTTCCTCCAGCCTCAACGAGTGCCCATGTGTCCTAAACAAAATTATTTTAATAAATAATTCCTCTGATAAGTCTCTGTAGTTTCCCTTTACATATTTGAAGACATTAATAATGTCTCCTCTTAGACGCCTCTTCTCCAGTGTGTATATATTCAACCTAGTAAGCCTTTCCTCACAATCCAGTCCCTCTAGCCCTTTAATCACATTAGTAGCTTGCCTTTGAACCCTTTCAAGTTTCCCGATATTTTTTTTTTTTTTTATACAGTGGTGCCCAAAACTGAACACAATATTCCAGGTGCGGATGTACCAATGATTTGTACAATGGCAGAATTACATCCTTGTCCCTTGTCTCAATTCCCCGTTTTATGCACACTAGCACCTTACTTGCCTTCTTTACTGCGCTTTGACATTGTATACGGTTATTAAGCTTATTATCAATGAGTACCCCCAAATCTTTATCCAAAACTGTTACCCACAGACTTTCCCCGTTTAATATGTAGGATGCAAGTTTGTTTTTAGTCCTGAAATGCATAACCTTGCATTTTTGTAGATTGAACCTCATTCCCCATTTAGACGCCCAGATTTCAAGTTTAGATAAGTAATTCTGCAGAGACTCCACGTCTATTTCTGAATTAATGATCCTACACAGTTTAGTATCATCTGCAAATATTGAAACTGTGCTTTCCAGGCCTATTTCTAGGTCATTGATAAATATTTTGAACAGTAGTGGCCGGAGTACGGACCCCTGTGGTATTCCGCTGACTACCGGTGTCCAGCTTGAAGACTTTCCATTGACCACTACTCGCTGTAACCTGTTGTCCAGCCAGTTACTTATCCATGTACAAACAGTTTTTCCTAGGCAAGCTCCTTTAATTTGATGATTAGTCTCCTGTGAGGCACTGTATCGAAGGCTTTTGCAAAATCTAAGTAGACCACAAACACTGATTTGCCTTGGTCAAGATTGTCGCTCACTTCCTCGTAGAAGTTAACTAAGTTAGTTTGACATGATCTGTCCCTTACAAACCCATGTTGGTTCTTGCTAATAATCTTAGTAGTCTGCAGATACTCCTGTATGCTATCCCTTATAATTCCTTCCAATATTTTCCCCACTATAAATGTCAAACTAACCGGTCTTTAGTTAACCGGATGATTTTTGGATCCCTTTTTAAATAATGGCACTACCTCTGCTATACGTCAATCCTTCGGTACCATGCCAGATCTAAGTGAATTATTGAAAATCAAGTATAAGGGTCTTACTAGTTGTGCCTTAATCTCCATAAGAACCCTCGGATGAAGTCCGTCCGGGCCAGGTGATTTATTAATCTTTATTTTGCATAGTCTCTCCCTGACTACTTCTTCACTTAAACAAGTATCTAACCACGAATCCTTACTGTCATTATCGCTATGCACTACTCCACCGTCAGTTCTTCTTTGGTGAACACTGATGAAAAAAATATATTCAGTATTTCCGCTTTTGATTCGTCATCATTTATCAATACTCCAAACTCAACTTTTATTGGACCTATGCTCTCCTTTTTTAATCTTTTGCTGTTTATGTATTTAAAAAAAATTTTAGGATTGGTTTTACTCTCTATAGCAATTTGCTTCTCGTTTTCAATTTTAGCTGCTCTTAATTGCTTTTTTGCATCTTTTATTGCATTCCTTGTAGTACTGGAATGAATCCTCCTTTCCATTAGATTTAAATGCTTTTAAAGCACGCTTCTTTTTATCGATTTATGCCTTGACCTTCTTGTTAAGCCACATCGGTTTAAGTTCGATACTCCTGCGCTTGCTGCCCATGGGAATAAATTTTGTGAATATTGGTATCTAGCAACCCTTTTAAAGCATCCCACATTTCCGAAGTGTTCTTACCATGAAACAAATCCTCCCACTCAATGTCGTTTAGTGCACATCTCAGCATACTGAAGTTAGTCTTCCTAAAGTTTAATGTGTTTTGTTGACCCCTTATAGCTATGTTTCCTAAAACTGATCATATAGTGATCACTGTTACCCAAACTTTAGTATTCAATATGATGTCCACATTATTAGTAATTACTAGATCCAGAGTAGTTTTACCCCTAGTTGGGTCCTCGACTAATTGAGACAAGTAGTGATCCTTTAATATATTTAAGAACCTGTTGCCCTTAGCTTTAACACATGAATCGTTACTCCAATTTATATCAGGATAGTTAAAATCCCCAATCACTAGGATGTCCCCCAATCCCGCAGCCCTTTCGATTTGCTGCAAGAGTTGTTCTTCCTCATGTATGCTAATATCTGGCTGTTTGTAGCACGTGCCTATAACTAGTTTTTTTGCATCAATACCCCCACTTGAGACAAATAGAATGGTGTAGTTTGATCTGCGCTAAAATGTATATAGTGGCAGCCTATGTGGTAACAAATGAGCCTTCACCAAGACCCCAGACAAGAACCAAACACACAATGTAGTGACCACACCCGGCGCTACTAATTTCACCCAATGAAATAGATCTCCTTAGTAGCTTACTTTGATAGTAATGATTACAATTGTTGTCGTGTACTCATTTCACAGAAGATACATGTCTGAAAAATAAAGACATACAAAACATAGTGCAACCAATTTTGGTAATAAATAGGAGGAGTATTTATTTGTTCAACTCACATAGATATGAGTAAATATAGCATATCATCCACCAAAATGGCATTGGTCCTTAGTTCTCACAGGGACTTCAGTGCAATATGGGGAAACCTCCACTAGATGGCGTATGGCATCAAAACTCCGTAGATATGCTGGAAACTCAGAAATAATAGATATATGGTGCAATACAGCTTAACCATACAGGAGTTTTATTTTGACAAAAACACACTTACATAAAACAAATAATTAAAAGCATATATCACCCATCGGTGATCAATACCGGAGACCAGGGTCCAAACAGAGCCAGCTGAAACTGTGTCTTGGACGGGATTCCGGATCGTCAGAACCTTGTGCTTGAGCGCGCTTTCGGTCTCAAAGGACCTTCCTCAGAAGCATAAGGTTCAACACTCCAGGAGCCATTAAATACCCTCTTAATTGCCCACCCTCCTGCAGACAATCATGATCCTGACGCGCATCGGCTTCCTATACGGAAGTGCGTAACCGGAAGTGACATTTGCGTTCCACCGGCGTCTTAGTTCTTCCTGTTTGCGTTCCACATAGCGGCGTTTTTCAATTTCAGCATGGATCCATATAGTAAGAGAGTGTTCAATGGTCCATATATACATCGATGAGGTCATAATCATTTTAGAAGAGACGTGGATCTCAAAAAACAAAATAAAATACAATCCATATAAAAAAACAAAAATACATACATTTAAAATTGTGCTAAAATAAGACAGGGGTTCAGAGATCAGGATTCTAAAAACCATTTCAGTTCAAAGTCGGAGTTAAGGCCGTTGGGAATTAGGGAGCCAAGTTTATAGATCTGCAGGAGGGTGGGCAATTAAGAGGGTATTTAATGGCTCCTGGAGTGTTGAACCTTATGCTTCTGAGGAAGGTCCTTTGAGACCGAAAGCGCGCTCAAGCACAAGGTTCTGACGATCCGGAATCCCGTCCAAGACACAGTTTCAGCTAGCTCTGTTTGGACCCTGGTCTCCGGTATTGATCACCGATGGGTGATATATGCTTTTAATTATTTGTTTTATGTAAGTGTGTTTTTGTCAAAATAAAACTCCTGTATGGTTAAGCTGTATTGCACCATATATCTATTATTTCTGAGTTTCCAGCATATCTACGGAGTTTTGATGCCATACGCCATCTAGTGGAGGTTTCCCCATATTGCACTGAAGTCCCTGTGAGAACTAAGGACCAATGCCATTTTGGTGGATGATATGCTATATTTACTCATATCTATGTGAGTTGAACAAATAAATACTCCTCCTATTTATTACCAAAATTGGTTGCACTATGTTTTGTATGTCTTAATTTTTCAGACATGTATCTTCTGTGAAATGAGTACACGACAACAATTGTAATCATTACTATCAAAGTAAGCTATTAAGGAGACCCCCACTTGAGATTTCAACCCATAGTGACTCCACATTATCGCCAGTCCCCTCATAAATAACCTCCTTTAAGTATGGTTTAAGAGAGGGTTTAACATAAAGACAATACACCTCCTCCTCTTTTGTTTGCCCTGTCCCTTCTGAAAAGAGAATACCCCTCCATGTTTGCAACCCAGTCGTAAGAGTCATCCCACCATGTTTCTGTAATACCTATAATATCATACTCAGCCCTAGATGCTAACAATTCCAAATTTCCCATTTTATTTGCTAGACGTCTTGCGTTTGCAAGCATACATTTTAGTTTGGTGGTTCCCTTGCCTGCCTGTTTTTTTAAAGGTACCCCATCATGGTTTATTAGAGCCTCCCTAGAGTTACTCTTCCTGACTGTCCTTTTCGCTCCCTTTCCACCCCCACCATACTTACTTCTGCCCACCTTACTCTTCTCTTTGATCAACCCAGTGTTTTGGCCTAAATTCTCCGCCCTGACATAAGTATTTTCCCTTATGCGACGTACATCCTTTTCTATATGCTGTAATGATGACACATAAATGTTAGTTAATGTTTTGGCAATACCTTTGTTACTGCCGTTTTTAGAACCCATGCAAATACCCTTGCCGGCTGCTCTTTTCCTCCCCCCTTCTACAACCCCATTTAGCTCACTACCACCATCTTTACTATTCTCGCTGCATGTACCATAGTTCCTAACTAAACCCTCCCCCCCAGGCTCATAGTTTAAAAGCTCCTCCAACCTACTAACCATCCTTCCCCCCCCCCCCCCCTTCCCGCCAGCACCGCAGCTACCTCCTCAAGCAGGTGCAATCCATCGCAACAAAAAAGATGGCGCCTAACTGAGAATTCCGCCCAGTGTTCCAGGAACACAAACCCCTCCTTCCTACACCAGTCTCTAAGCCACACATTTACCTCCCTGATCTCCCTCTGCCTCCCTGGGTTAGTGCGTGGCACTGGTAATATTTCAGAGAATATTACCTTAGGCCAGAAACTAAAAGAAAGGACATCTAAGTCCCTATAATTTTTCTTAAGGACATCCCACCTACCATTAACTTTGTCATTGGTGCCGACGTGCACCAAGACCGCCTGGTCTTTCCCAGCCCCTCCCAACAATCTATCTAGCCGGTCCGTGATGTGCCATACCCGAGCACCCGGGAGACAACAGACCATACGGCGATCACGATCCAGGTAGCAGATTGCCCTATCTGCCTTCCTGATGATAGAGTCCCCTACCACCACCATCTGCCTTGGTGCCTCTCTAACTTTCATCCAATCTGAGGGACCACTCCTCTGGTTGCTAGAGGGAACAGTCACATCTGGCTCCGTCATTTCCTCGCTCTCATCCGCCGAATCTTCGTCCAATCGGGCAAATTTGTTTGGGTTTGATAGATCAGAGATGTCGTGCCTCCCCCTCTTATTCTTCCTTCTAACAGTGGCCCAGCTGGCTACCTGATTATCCTTGTCTACCGGTGACCCCACCCACAACTCCTCCACCGTTCTGTTTAAACTTTGCTCGAGATTATGAATATCTCTCAGTCGCGTAACGGTCTGCTCTAGATCAGTTACCTGAGCTTCCAGGGCAGCCGTTCGATCAGATCTCGTGCATATGTGTTCGCACTGGGTCGGCTGCTCCAGGTGCGCATACATCTTGCACGACACGCTCTGAGTTAGATTCTCAATCATGGCCACTCCCATTTTTGAAAACTCAACTCCCTATTACCTTCCGAAGAACAATGCAAAACAATACAAAACTATACTTTTAGAATGTAAGCTCTCACGAGTAGGGCCCTCTTCCCTCATGTGCTTATCCTTTTTCTTACTTTAATATTCTTCAACTGCACCAAATCCAGCAGTCTTCTGCCACCTATTATTTTATCATTATTATTATCCTTTATTTATATGGCGCCACAAGGGTTCCGCAGCGCCCAATTACAGAGTACATATGCACATAATCAAAACAGGAAAACAGTGACTTACAGTTGAAGACAATATAGGACAAGTACAGGGTAACTAAGCATAACTACACCAGTAAATGACAGAGATAAGTTTCAAGGTGGACAAAAAACTGCGTGATTTGGGCAGTTGAGGATTATTAAAGTAAGAAAAGGATAAGCACATGAGGGAAGAGGGCCCTACTCATGAGAGCTTACATTCTAAGGGGAGGGGTAGGCAGACGGGTGACACAGATGGGGTACATAGAGAGCGTGGAACAGAGGGTTAGGATGAGATTTGGTCTGATACTTGATACTTTCAGTGTCATCTGCTGATGTAGCTATGTTTATCTACCCTGTACTTGTCCTATATTGTCTTCAACTGTAAGTTGCTGTTTTCCTCTTTGATTATTGGTTTATGTACTCTGTAATTGGGCGCTGCGGAACCCTTGTGGCGCCATATAAATAAAGGATAATAATAATAATGCAATGCAATATTGACTATGACCTAGCTGTGAAGAGAATCAATATTCACAACACAGCAGAAACAGTCAATTCAATCATATACACAATAAAGTAGATAATCAATACTTATCCGAGTGGGCCCTCTCCTGCGTCACCGATACTCCTCCTCGCAGTTGCTCCAGCTCTCCGCACCTCCTTCTCACTTGCTGCCACGCACCCGGCTCCCGGAACCTGCTTTGTCCACAGTTCCCAGTCCTCACTCCCGCAGGCTGTGGCTGCAGCAGCACACCCTCACTCCCCAGAATCAGCCCTCACACCCTTTGTCTCCCCTAGCAACACCCTCTCACTCACACCTTGCTACAGAACTCACACTTTTTCTCACCCCCAGCAGCACCCACTCACTCACCTATCAGCAGCAGCCCTCTCTTTTCCTTCTTTCTCACCCACTGAACGTGGCCTTCACACCCTTACTTGTTTGCTCACTCAACTAGCTGCTAGCAGCAATGGCCCGGCAGTGATAGGGCCCTCAAACACACACACTCTCCCTCACTCTCACACACACAGCAGTTCCAACAGTGGTCTCACACACACACACACACACACACACACACACACACACACACACACACACACACACACACACACAGCGGCCTCACACACCTACACACGCAGCAGCAGCGATCCCCCTGCTGCCCGCTGGCTGCTCCGCTGTGCTCAGCCCCTCTCAACCCCAGCACTTGGTTTCCTCTTGCTCGTGCGCGCGTCACTTCCGCTTCCGCTTTGCTCCGTTTACAGCGTCTCCTGCCAGCAGGACCTTTTAAAATGTGTCAGTGAGTAATTAATTCACCTGTGCACCTGCTGGGTTACCTGCAAAACATGCACTGTGTGGGGTCCTGAGGGCCGAGTTTGAGAACCTATGTTTTAGGCCACCGGTTCTCAAACCCGATCCTCAGGACCCCACACAGTGCATGTTTTGCAGGTAACCCAGAAGGTGCATAGGTGTATTAATTACTCACTGACACATTTTAAAAGGTCCACAGGTAGAGCTAATTATTTCACTTCTGATTCTGTGAGGAGACCTGCAAAACATGCACTGTGTGGGGTCCTGAGGACTGAGTTTGAGAACCTGTGTTCTCAAACTCAGGCCATATAAATAATAGAGGCCATAGAAAGAATAGAATTGAAACTCCGGATTGCTTAAGCTGCAGTTTTGTAAACCACCATAAAACCATAGCATACCTGCCAAAAGAAATGACTGGCCTCACACAGTCATGTTTGCTGAAACAGCAGATAAATTAATTGATTATGACAGGTGACAATTGAATGACAGAAATATTTTCCATGCAGGATTATGATGTCTCTCACAAGACATGACTGGTCTTTAACAGAATTATTCAAACATAAAAAAAAACAACCCACAATCGCACTTCACTCACACACAAAAATCACTCATATTTTGAATAGAGACTGAGATACGTCAGACCACATAGAGGACATCTGTGAACTGCCCTACAAGATATGAAACAGTGTTCCAGCAGAGCCAATACTTCTACTGCAGGTGACTGAGATCGAGGGACACATTGTGTGGAGTCAAGAGGGAAGCCTTTACCAGCATGTACCTGTCTTATATGGTCTTCACAGACTGTGATACATACTGAGCTGAAGTGGATGTTAAGAAACATTTGCAAATCTAGTCCTAAATCCCTCTAAGCTTTGATGTATGGTGGGAGGGAAGTGATGCATCATCTGACTGATGCAATAGGTCTCAACCCTGAACCAAATTCTAAAGTGAGTAGAGTGATATCCGGCAGGAAATGAGGTAGAAGGGAGGGGGGGGGGGGGGGGAATTCACAGGGCATATGCAGGAGTTGATGCGAGCGCTTCCAGTATGCAAGAGTGAGGGTCATAATTGGATGATTATTTGGGGCTGGATTGGTGCCAAGGACTGTCTAGGGGTGATAATGTAGAAAATCGCTCCATGGAGACCCACTGATTGGAGTAACCATCACTTGTCCAATCAAGAATTCTATTTAATATGATCAGCTGGTGGTAGTTCTTAATATCCAGCAGTTGAAGGCCCAAAGACATCCTCCCCACGAACTCTAGTGGTTTTCTGAATCCACAAGTGTGTTAATTTCACAACAGTCATTGTCCCCAACCTGGAGATTTGTTGCAGGTGCCAATTGTTCTGGTCAGAGCAGAGTGAGGAGATCAAGAGTAGAGAGTTTCTATGGAACAGGTCTCTGGTAATTTTAATCCCAAGGTATTTAATATGGGTTGGGTTCCAGGAAGAAGGAAAAACTAGTCCCAAAAACTAGAAGGAGGCAGAGAATTTAATTGCAAGGACCTTAGATTTAGAAAAAAGTAATTTTAAAATTTAAGGGCTTTTGAAATTTCTACAATTCAAGCATGAAATGCATGATGTAAATAACCGGATTATGTAATATGATCTGACAATAATTTATTTAGCGCCGATCTTGCCTCAACCAACTGCAGGTAAATATTACCTGAGAGAGTGTCCAAGTGTTTAATCTTTTGAACAAGGCATCTTTATGCAGCCTTGAATAAAGTAGAATCCAATTTGCCCTATGGATGCATTTATGT
The DNA here is from genome assembly GCF_028390025.1 of Pseudophryne corroboree. Lineage (NCBI taxonomy): Eukaryota > Metazoa > Chordata > Amphibia > Anura > Myobatrachidae > Pseudophryne > Pseudophryne corroboree. The sequence goes on from NC_086444.1 coordinate 233,712,361, forward strand.
GTTTCCCACACCGAACGAGAGAGATCTGGGGTATTCTTATGCTTAAGATTATTGTCAATCTAGTTCTGCCTTACTGTAGTCATCCTGCAACAAATATTTATTAAAATGCCAGTTCTATTGCTTAAAGAATGGTTGTGGAAGGGAGAGTGTAGCAAGTGTTGGGGTATGAGCAAGACCATGTGATCTGGCCAATAGAAGCATCATGGAGAAAATGTAGGCAACTGTGGCCTAACAAATATATAGTGTATTCTAGACTAAGCTTCAAGGGGAAGCGAAGAAAAGGTGTGGTCTCACCCAGAGCGATTTAATGTCCTCTAGGCATTGATCAGCTGATGATCATGGAAACCCCGCCTAACCTTATTGTACAATCTGTTAGCAGCACCCGGAGAATTATTATAAGTATTCAAAGCAGGATCAAGGACTCACTTGATGTTTCCTCCTAGGACAACTACACCTTTAACAAGGGGCTCGGCCTTGCCCAAAATACCACTGAAAATGTTCTTGTTAGGCATATAGATAATAACGTGAATTGATGGCCCACATTTTGACAGACAAGTAGGGAGTTCAGGGCTGCCTGTAGAAAGAGTGCTTGGTGGGGGGGTAACTAAGAAGGAGAGTCGCAAAGGTCAGAGTCCAAATCTGCTCTGGAAAAGGCGTCTGGCTGTGTAGATGAATCCTTAGGGCTTGTAAAATCTCTCCCTTGTGAGACAATTTCTTGTCTGCTCCCATGGTGTAGGAAATGGAGAAAAATCAGGTAGAATTCCACCAACACCAGCAAGATGCTACAGTATGCTGAGAGGGGAGTCAAAGAGGGCAAACCCCCAGAAAGGCAAGGGCTTGTTCTGAGGAAGATGTGTGCCCGGTAGGAATGAGCATCTACAGACCTGGAGCTGCACAATAGGAAGCTGCAGTAGGTGAAAGGCATCTGGGAGGGGACATGCGGGGAGATGTCAGGCAGCAGAGTCCACAGGGGGCTAAAGTGAATCCCAACAGAAGATTGGTATGAAGGCCCCATAGCAGATAAACCAGCAATGGAGCAGGCGATTGTGGGAGTCATTCAGAGTTGATCGCACGCTGCAACTTTTTGCAGCCCGTGCGATCAGATAGTCGCCGCCTATGGGGGAGTGTATTTTAGCTAAGCAAGTGTGCAATCGCATGTGCAGGGGAGCGAGGCAAAAAAGTTTTGTGTCGTTTCTGAGTAGCTCTGTACTTACTCAGCCACTGCGATCACTTCAGCCTGTCAGGTCCCGGAATTGACGTCCGACACCCGCCCTGCAAACGCCTCGACACGCCTGCGTTTTCCTCACCACTCCAAGAAAGCGGTCAGTTGACACCCAGATCCGCCTCCCTGCTGTCAGTCTTCTTGCACTTGCCACTTCGATCGCTTCCTTCGCTGTTCTTGTCGCTGCCTGGCGACGGGCTGCGCGTTGCCGCCCGCGCGCATGCGCAGTTGTGACCCATTCGCACGGCTGCAAAAATGCAGCGTGCGAACGGGTCAGAATGACCCCCTGTGTCAACAGCAGCCGAGGGGGATTCAAAGCTGGGCGCAGTAATAATCACTCACCCTTCTGCCCAGGGTTCCCCACACCATACGTTATTGGCCAGACTGCAGCTGTGATAAGCATCAGCCACAGGTCGGGGGAGATGCCTAAATGTCTGCAGCCACACATGTGTGTGTATATATAGATTATATTTACACACACACACACACACACACACACACGTATACGGTATATATATATATATATGTGTGTTTGTGGGAGAGAGAAACACAGACGGCGTACATACACTGCACACAAACGCATTGATAACACATATAGTAAACACGCAAAGCCTACTTACAAGCATGCAATCATATATACAGTGCATACATACATCGATACACACACACAAACAAACAAACAGTATACATACACATAGCATACTTATACACACTAAATATTAAAGCATGCCCTTTGAGCTGCGGGTCTCCTTGTTGACACTAAGTGCCGTGCTGGGCGGTGCAGATCCTACTCCCTCTCTCTCATTCCTGTTCTTGAGGATCTCAGCTGCTTGTGGTTGCTGCGCGCAGCCCAGCCATGCCCGGTAAGAGGCTAGTTCACCAGTTACTCAGCGCTTCTGTGGAAGTGCTGACAACTGAGCTGAACAGGCAATGACCTGTCGGGCAGCTCTGATCGCGGGTGGCCCGCGAGTGCTGCAGAGAAGGGGACAAGGCTGTCTCCATCTCCTAAACAGGTTTGGTCCATAGAGGGGGGTTTCTGGGTACTCAGAAACTCCCCCACGTGCGCCACTGGATTATTGAGAAAGCACACACACTGCTCGATATCAGGAGATTGTGTCTGAGAATTTTGGTTTGAGACAACAGAAAAACGATTGTTCGTGTGTGTGGGCAAGATGTTTCAAAATGATCGTCAAAACGCCAAAACAATCATTTGTATAAACTATACAATAACTTTGGTCGCTCTCCCAATTATTGGCAAATTGGGCCAATAATTGTATAGTGTGTACTTAGCTTTATCCTTCATATTTCTATTAAATGACTTGAAAAGGACCTAGGGCAGGCTGGCCAACCCGTGGTTCTTCAGATGTTGTGAAACTACAGTTCCCAGCATGCTCTGCCACAGTTATGCACTTGGGGAATGCAAAATCTGTGGCAGGGCATCTTGGGATGTGTGGTTTCCCAACAGTTGTAGAGCCACATGCTGGCCAGGATGACCTAAAGTGTTTTATCTTCTGCCCCTTCCCCCAATCCACCTGCACACACACACACCTAGTACATACTGGAAATGTGATAAAAACTCCAAAACTGGGTTTTTACCACATTTTCCCGTTAGTGCATCCCGCAGGTTGGGTATGGTATACTGGCAATCGGGAAGCCGGCAGTCAGAATACTGATCCCGACATTCCGACTGACTCAAACCCGACAGGGGAGCTTAGGTAAGAGAACCCTGATCCACCCCCTAACCCTCTTTCCCTGGAGCCTAAACCTATCTCTAATTTCCCCTCCCGCAGCTTAACCCTATCTCTCACTTCCCACAGCCTAACCCTAACCTTCCCTCCCACAGCTTAACCCCCCACCCCCTGCAGCCTAACCCTAACCAAACTTTTGTTTGGGATTCTGGCTGTCTAAATGCCACTGTCGGCATTCTGACTGGTGTCTGGATTCCGAAGCTGGCATTCTGACCACAAGGATGCTGAACGTCGGGATCCTAGCTACATCCCCATCCCGCCCAGTGTGCTGACTTAGTGGGAACTTCAGGGCAGGTTGCTGCTGTAATGCTGCAGGTGTACCCAGGGTGTGCAAGAACAGCTAGACCAGGGATGGATTAAGCCTTTGGGAGGCCTGGGGCACTTAAGACAGGAGGTCCCTCTCCATCAGGTCAGCACCACATTCTTGGCTGTGCCTATCAGGCACCTTTCCAGAGCTTTGAGCATTTGGGAAATGCAGTTAAACCTCCAAAGACTGCAGTTTGCACATTTTTTATTGCATTTCACTGTTATTACCCCCCATCTCCCTCACAGAAAGGTGCCATTAGCCATGTACCTGCCCTAGCTGGGGTGCCCATATTTGCAGTCACTTATCTGCGTGAAGCAGGGCAAGGAGAACATACTGCTTGATGGGCAGACTACAGAGGGTGTAATGTGGCCAGGGAGAGAGAAGGGGGCAGGATCACACCTGCTGTTGCTGCTGACCGTTATTAGGCTCCATGAGCTGAATGTTCAGCTCCCCTCACCCCTGACTTGGTCTAGCTTGTACCTGCTTGAGCTTAGCCCAGTCCTATGTTGGCTGCACACAGTAATAACTTTCTGGACACTGCACTTCATTCCTTCCCCACCACCTCCGACCTCCGTTTACAGCACAGCCCGACCGCAATCGCTGCATAGAGAGAGCCGGGGGAGTGGGGGGCGGGGGACACGTTCCAACCCCCAACCCCCCCCCCCTTCCTCCGCTACTGCTTGAATTACCCTTCATGATAATGACATGCATAGCCCCACTGGAATCACAGTTGGTATGATGGAGGGAGGGGGTGGGGTGAGTACTGCAGAGTGTGGAGCAGACAGTGTTAAGAAGAGCCGGCTGATGGGTTACATACACTTACACTGTCAGTGCTGCAACTGCTGTGCCGGCTGATAACACAGGTGGGTGGCTACGGGTCTACGGCATCCCTGCTCCTCATTTGCGGCGCCGCCCTCCAGTCGCCGGCGCTCATAGGCAGCTGCCTAATGGTGGCGCCAGCCCTGTATGTTAGACAAACATTAGGTCGACATGGTCAAAAGGTTGACATGAAAAAGGTAGACAGTACAAAAGGTCGACAGGGTGCACTTCTCTGGAGCTCAAGAGATTTTTCTTTAATTTTAATCTATTTTATTATTTTCAGGTAGCTCTGCTTGACAAACAGACTGCCTGCTTCATGGGACTTAGAGGGGGGACTGAACCAACCTCCTGAGGGTTAATGGTTCGTGATTGCAGCTGACAGGACACTGAGCTCCTGAGGTGCTGATCACTCATCGTCAGTATGTGTGCCCATGCCAGCAGCTAGCCGCCACCCTCTAACAGATGCCGAAGACCTAGGTGTGGTGAGTGTGACACCGGGGCCCCGGTTAGCGGTGCTTTGTGTGGACTGGTTAATGCATTTCTCATGTGTTTTACTACTGTGGCCAGTATAATCTTTGTGATGGGCCACGCGCCATTGCAAGGGATGGGGCTTCCCGGAGCAGAACCAGCGGCGGGAAGCCACCATGTCCTACTGCTGTGGATCATCAAGGCTGCATGCACGCTGCTCCTCCAGGACCCACGCTGTTACAGACTGTTGAAACTTGTACCAGGGGTTCATAGACAGTGGGGAGCACATCAGCGGTAGCGCCGCTGCACTTATATCACTTACACTTATATCCACACATTATACTGCTGTGTTCTGTTTGCTGGGTACGCTCTTCAGTGGGGAAAAACCCCCGTTGGTCGATACATCTGTATCCAGACTGTCTAAGAAATTGTTACTGCCTGTTCCTGGGGCTATATCCCTGAAGCGGCCAGCTGACCGTAAAATTGAGACAACGCTCAAGGCAATTTATACGGCAGCAGGCACAGTACAACGCCCCACAATAGTTTGCGGGTGGATCTCCAGTGCTGTGGTAAAGTGGTCTGATAATGTTATTGATGGTTTAGACTCTGTACCCTGGGATGACGTTGTTACTCTGCTGCAACATATACAGGATGCTGCAAATTTTATGAGCGAGGCTATTGAGGAGTTGTGTAAGGTAAATGGCCGCACTTCTGCGATGGCTGTCTCAGCGTGCAGAGCTCTGTGGTTATGTCAATGGGCGGTGGACGCTGATTCCAAAAAGGGTGTAGAAAATCTTCCCTTTACAGGTGATGCCTTGTTTGGAGACAAATTAAATAAGTGGATCTCCCAAGCAACGGTGGGTAAATCTACATATCTGCAGTCGGCTGCGCCACCTGCTAGACGTTCTTACTCCGGACCCTCCTTGCAGTCCTTTCGTGTGGCAAGGTTCAGATGCAGGGGCCGAGGGGTCTCCACCACTTCCAGAGGATCTTGTGGTAAGTCCCGTAAACCTGCACCTGCTGTCTCCCTGGACCAGACCACCGGATCCCCTGTCGCTAAACCTTCCGTGTGATGGTTGGCTCCAGCGACAAGGCGACTTTCAGGTAGGTGCTCGACTGCAACACTTCACCCACGTGTGGGCGGAGTCCTGCCGGGATCCTTGGGTTATGGACCTCATTTCCCATGGATACCGGCTGGAATTTCAAGCACTCCCTCCTCACAGGTTTTTCAAGTCTGGCTTACCAGCTTTACCCGCAGCAAAAGTTACCTTGCAAGAGGCTATTCAAAAACTTTTGAAAACAGGGATGGTAGTTCCTGTACCTCCTCTGTTACGCAACAGTGGTTTTTACTCCAGTCTTTTTGTCGTTCCCAAATCAGATGGTTCAGTGCGCCCCATCTTGAACCTGAAGTCGCTAAACCCGTATCTGCGGGTGTTCAAATTCAAGATGGAGTCCCTGCGGTGTCCGCTCTGGAGGAGGGGGAGTTCCTAGTGTCTCTGGATGTCAAGGATGCTTACCTACACATTCCCATGTGGCCCCCTCATCAGGCTTACCTCAGGTTTGCCATCTTGGATGGCCATTTCCAGTTTCAGGCCTTACCCTTTGGATTATCCACAGCTCCGAAGGTCTTCACCAAGGTCATGGCGGAGATGATGCTGCAGCTGCGCAAGATGGATGTGAACATAGTCCCCTATTTGGATGATTTCCTAATAAAGGCTATGTCCAGGGAGCGTCTACTGCACAGCATCGATCTGACTACTCGCCTACTCATGGATCATGGGTGGATCCTAAATTTCAGAAATCTTCAGATCCGCAGGAACTGAAGACCCTGGAACCGACCCAGCGTCTTTACTTCTTGGGGATGATACTGGATACAGTATCTCAAAAGGTGTTTCTCCCGATGGACAAAGCCTTGACTATCCAAGCTATGGTCCGCTCAGTACTCAGTCCTCGCAGGGTGTCCATACATCTTTGCATCCGATTACTGGGCAAGATGGTGGCTGCTTACTAGGGAAGGCTGCTTACGAGGGAATCCAATATGGAAGGTTTCATGCTTGGCTATTTCAACTGGATCTGCTAGACCACAGGTTCTCAAACTCGGTCCTCCAGACCCCACACAGTGCATGTTTGCAGGTCTCCTCACAGAATCGCAAGTGAAATAATTAGCTTCACCTGTGGACCTTTTAAAATATGCCAGTGAGTAATTAATACACCTGTGCACTTGCTGGGTTACCTGCAAAATATGCACTGTGTGGGGTCCTGAGGACCGAGTTTGAGAACCTCTGTGCTAGACAAATGGTCGGGGTCTCACCTTCATATGCATTAGGAAGTGACCCTTTCTCCGAAAGCACAGATTTTTCTATTATGGTGGTTTCAAATTCCTCACCTGGTAGAGGGAAGAAATTTCAATATCCACTCGTGGATTCTACTGACAATGGATGCCAGCCTCCGGGGTTGGGGAGCGGTGACCCAAGGGGCCCAGTTCCAAGGGTTATGGTCAGTTCAGGAATGGGCTTTACCGATAAACATACTGGAACTCAGGGCAATTTATAATGCTCTTCTACAAGCCTCCCATCTCCTGAAGGGTCAGGCGATCCAGATTCAATCAGACAATGGTGGCGTACGTAAACCAACAAGGGGAAACAAGAAGCAGACCGGCGATGCGAGAGGTATCAAAAATCCTCCTCTGGGCGGAGGCCAACGCAAGGGCCATCTCAGCCATATTCATTCCAGGAGTGGACAACTGGGAAGTAGTCTTCCTCAGCAGGCACGACCTCCATCTTGGGGAGTGGGGCCTACATCCCCAGGTTTTTCAACAGTTAGTTCGCCTGTGGGGCTGTCAGCAGATAGATCTGATGGCTTCTCGTCTCAGCAATAAGCTATGCTGTTACTGTTCCAGAATGAGGGAACAGCAGGCTGTAGTAGTGGACGCGCTGACGACACCATGGACATATCGGTTTGTGTATCTGTTTCCTCCTCTACCGCTGATCCGAAGGGTGCTAAAAAGGCTAAGAAGGGAAAGTGTTCAAGCAATGCTAATTGCCCCGGATTGGCCTCGACGGGCGTGGTACTCTGACTTCTGGCCATGTCTCTGGAGGATCCCTGGCCTCTGCCACTCCAAGATGATCTTCTTCAGCAAGGTCCGTTCATCTATCCAGACTTATAGCGGCTACGTTTGAAGGCTTGGAAGTTGAGGGAGATTCTAGCGAGAAAGGGTCTTCCGTCCCGGGTTATTTCCACCATGGTCCAGGCTAGGAAGATGGTTACGTCGAAACATTATCATCATATCTGGAAAAAGTATGTTTCCTGGTGTGAAAGTAGAAAGGTTTCTCCCGTGGAATTTAGAATTGGTCGTTTTCTACTTTTCTTGCAAGCGGGAGTAGATATGGGCCTACGTTTGGGCTCCATCAAAGTTCAGATTTCGGTGCTCTCTATTTTCTTCCAGAAACAACATGCCATGTTACCAGAAGTATAGACTTTCCTGAAGGGTGTTCTTCATATGCAACCGTCCTTTGTACCTCCCACGGCTCCGTGGGACCTCAATGTGATTCTGTCCTTTCTCCAATCGGATTGGTTTGAACCCTTACATATGGTGGAGTTGAAATTTCTCACCTGGAAGACGGTAATGTTATTTTCATTGGCATCTGCCAAACGTGTCTCTGAATTAGGGTCCTTATGCTGTAAGAGGCCTTATTTAATTTTTCATGAAGACAGACTGGAACTTAGGACTCGTTCTCAGTTTTTGCCTAAAGTGGTGTCAGCTTTTCATGCGAATCAAAAAATACAAATTTGTGCTGCGCTCAATCCTGGTGATTGTAATGTGCTTACCCCTCAATCTGTTATCACTAATTGTCTGTATGGTTTTAGGTACAATATAATCACCAGGATTGAGCGCAGCACAAATTTGTATTTTTTGTTTCTATTTGGAGGTTGGTCACCTTTAAGTGCGGCAGCTTATCCGAACAAAAAGGGACTCAGTGCGCAGTTAAGCAAACAAATTTCATGCGAATCAGCCTATTGTGCTTCCGGTGTTATCTGACGCTTCCGTTGGTCCCGAGTCCTTGCATGTGGTCAGGGCTCTGAAGGTTTATGTCAAAAGGACGGCATGTAATCGGAAGTCTGACTCGCTGTTTGTCCTTTATGATGCCTCCAAGATTGGTTGGCCAGCTTCTAAGCAATCTATTGCTCGTTGGCTCCGGTTGACCATTCAACAGGCATATATTTCGATGGCTCTGCCTTTGCCGACGTCTATTCAGGTCCACTCGACGAGGCCGGTGGACACTTCCTGGGCGGATACAGTTGTGCCGAGCTGCAACTTGGTCTGGTTCGAACACAGTTGTTACATTATATAGGTTCGATACCTTGGCCAAGGATGACCTTCAGTTTGCTCAGGTGGTTTAACAGGGGTCTCAGCACTCTCCCGCCCGTTTGGGAGCTTTGGGACTTCCCATGGTGCTAGAGTACCAGACCCCAGTATCCACTAGGACGTAAGCGAAAAAAGGAATTTTAATACCTACCGGTAATTCCTTTTCTCCTAGTGCGTAGTGGAAACTGGGCGCCCGCCTCAGTGCTTCGTTCCTGCTTACCTGTGTAAGTATTTGGTTGCACCGACGTTGCCGTCCCATTATGTTGTTGGGTTGGCTGTGCTATCCTGGTTAGGTTGGTGTTGCTATCCGCTGTTCTGGTTAGCGCCCTCCATTCGTTCATGGCTGTGTGTTGGCTTGTTGCCTCACTGCTGTTGTATTGTTCTTCTCTCATATTATATTCCGTCTCCTCTGGCACAGTTTTCCTAGACTGAGTCTGGTAGGAGGGGCATAGAGGGGAGGAGCCAGCACACACATACACACACTAAAAGTTTTAAAGTGCCAGGCTCCAGTGGACCCGATCTATACCCCATGGTACTAAAGTACCAGACCCCAATATCCACTACGGACTAGGAGAAAAGGAATTATCGGTAGGTATTAAAATTCCTATTTTTCCACCAGATATATTGTTTCCCCAATCTACCAACAGAATAATGTGCAAAAAGGCGGCAAACTACATGTGCAGTAGTTTCATTTTTGACCACATGGCCTGCCTGGTAGTGGTATCACTTCCTATAGCAACAGTATTAACACAAGGTCCCAAAGGTCAAAGCGCAACAAAAAAACATTTCACTTAAGTCACGTAATCGGTCAAGCCGAGATGTACCTCTCTGCCGGTAACCTCAGGGTACCATGTGTAAAACGTGGCACTGGTGCTCCTGAACTGTGCATCTCATGTGGAATGCAAAAACTTCTAATGCAGCTACCAGTTAGCAAGCAACATCAGTGCACATGTGCAGACCAGTAGGGACCATATGGTAGCACTGATCTGAAGTTTTGAATGACCAGCTAAACTACAGGAATAATTCATTAATCTCTGAATACCCCAAACAGGAGTTAAAAGGAATGTCTCATATCAGCATATACCTAGGCATACAATGCTAGCAAACTCAATGTGATATTAGAATATTACTAGAGATATGCACATGACCATTTTTGCTGGATTTGGCCCTGATTCGTCATCCGGCTTTGTATTTGGTTTTTGCCAAACCACCGTGACTGGTTTTGTTTTTTTGTTTTCAAAAATTGACAAACAAAACTAAAATCAGATAATTTGGGCCTTTTTTTTTTGTTCAATCGAGTTGATTCAGACCTGACTGTAGATGTGCTAAATTTAGCACATCTACGATCAGATAAACTGACATGAGGGGGGACGCCCAGCACAGGGCTAGTCCACCTCGCATGTCAGGCGCCCGCAGGAAGCCTGCAGCCATTGTTGTGATCGCCCCGACTATGCCCCCTGTTTCTCCATTGCCCTCTCTGTTTTGAAGCCTCGTCCCCGCAATGCTTCGTCTTGGAAATGGAGCGTTGCTGCCCCCACCCCCGCCCATCTCTGCATGTAGTCCACCCCGCATGTCAGGCCATAGGTAAACACAGGGGGGTTCTGGTTGCACAGAAACCACCCCTACCCTTGTCAAGTGGCTCAAATTATGACAACAATAGTAATGGTAAATAATACTATTACTAGAACTGCCGCCACATCATGTAGTTTTTGGGACAGCAGAGCTGCTGCACATGCCCAGATGCCCAGTGGTAGCAGCTTCTTCTACCAAGTTTGCTGTGTGTGTGGATCTGAGTCCTCAATCAGTGCACTGGACCAGAGAGTAGCTACCAGGAAGAAGAGACAGGAGCCTTAACATAAGGTGGAAGAATGTGTAGTACTGGTTCTATTATGTTTGTGTATTTATTTATTATGGTATGTGTAACCTTTTTCTGACCACTTATTTATATTATTATTATATTATTTAAGTATGTTTGATACAGCCTATACTATAGACCATCTGTAGTGTTAAATATAAATACTGTATTCCATTTCCATACAGTATACAGTGTATAAAAAGACCAATGTTCAGAGTCGTTACTAGGGTCTTCTACCACTCCCCCAGACTCCTGCACTTGCTCCAATGTTCCGCAGAGTGGGATATTGTGGGATTGCATTTGGAAACCCCCTTCAAGAAATCCTGCGTTTGCCACTGCAGAGGCCTGCAGGAGGTCCGCCGCCATTTTTATGTTTGCAGCAGCTGCATGTGACGTCACGCAGCCGCCCTAAATCTGCCCCCTGTTTCTCCGTTGACGCCCCCTTTTTGAATCTTTGTCCCAGCAACAACCCGTCTCCGCCTTGGAAATGGAGTGCTCTCTGCACTGCGCATGAGCTTGCATCCTCTTAGCAATTTTTGCTGTTGGGTCGCTTATTGCGATCCAACCTGAATTAGGCCCTAGGTGTACAATATAAATTATACATCACAATATTAGATGCCACTATGCGAGAAAAATGCGGGCAAATGCTAGTAATAAAAATGTTCTCATGTAATAGTTTTAAATAATAAGTGAAATCACATTTCCCTTAGGTCAGTCATGTAAAAGACAACAAGGGCCTCAAACCAGTAATAACCAGTCTTAGCCGGTCTGGTGGGGTGTGTGAGGTCATACTGTAATGTCATAATGGTAACTGCCTATACAGGGCTCTGCTGTTGCTGTCTCTTGCATATGCCTCAGAGGCCTGGCACGGCATAGCACACTGGTAGAAGGTTAGTGATGGACAAAGATAAGAGCAGCTTAGTTCGAATCGTCTGCAGACTTTTAGCATGACTATTATAATATAGGACTTATGACCTTGGGGATAGCATAGTATTGGATAAAAACAAAATCTCACACCTACTGGGACAGTGCCGTTACATAACAAACACAAGCTGCTGCAAATGGGCCATTGAAGATATTTGAATAGCGCTGTCTAGATGGGCCTATAATGTTCCTAATGAAATCCTTTATGTGCGACTGCTCCTTGGAGTTGTTTGGTGAGCCTATAATGTTGCAAATGAAATCCTTTACTCTCGCTCTGCCTGCCTAAATCCCAGTGTGCCAGTATTGCAGGCTGATCCATTTTTATTAATGTGCAGAGATGTAAGAGAATTATATTGTGCTTTAATCATTACTTTTGTTTTTATCCAATACTATATACAGATGTAGCCATGCTGATCATGGCTACATCTTAAGGAAACGTGCACCCTCGACGCAGCTATGCGCTCTTGTGCCTAGCCGTGCCGAACAGCTGTATTTGCCGCTCCATCCATGCGAATAGGACACACACACATCTTAGATGTCCAGACGTACGCGGTGCAGTCGCGCCTACCAAGGCGCAATCGCCGTAAGATGGAGCCACGACGAGAATGGCTACATTTGTACAGTTGTAATCCCAGTTAGCGTCAGAAATTAATACTATGGTGGTTATGACTGTTCCCCCCCCCCCCCCCCCCCCTCCCTCCTACTCATCTCTTGCTCCCTTTTTCACTCTCATCATTGACGTACAGGTGCGTTTTTCTCCGACCGGGTAAATAGGTCAAAATAGCAGATTTGAGGCAACAGAAGAGATGACTGGGTTAGGCAAAGTTAGTTGGTGGGCGGGTGGTCTGGGCAAACTCTGCATAGTCTCTTAATGCCTAGAGGGACAGGCAGTCCTTCAGCCATGGGTCGCCAGAGGTTTCCTCCACAAGGGGGTTTTTCCTCTCCTGAGCGCTGAAGGATGACTCTTCATGAGTTATGAGGCTCCCGCCATCTTGTTCCTTTTATAGGACAAGTTTGTGAGATTACTGGACCAATCTTAGTCTGAAATTCCCTATTCTAGACTGCAGAATAAATAATATATAAAGTACAAAATAATAATAATAATCATCATCATAAGAGGACGAAGAAGAAGAACAACAACAACAGGCTAAATTTTACTTAAAATAAAAATAGAAATATATTTCTCTAACGTCCTAGTGGATGCTGGGAACTCCGTAAGGACCATGGGGGGGAATAGCGGCTCCGCAGGAGACAGGGCACATCTAAAGAAAGCTTTAGGATCACCTGGTGTGCACTGGCTCCTCCCCCTATGACCCTCCTCCAAGCCTCAGTTAGATTTTCTGTGCCCGACGAGAAGGGTGCACACTAGGGGCTCTCCTGAGCTCTTTGTGAAAGTTTTAGTTTAGGTTTATTATTTTCAGTGAGACCTGCTGGCAACAGGCTCACTGCATCGAGGGACTAAGGGGAGAAGAAGCGAACTCACCTGCGTGCAGAGTGGATTGGGCTTCTTAGGCTACTGGACATTAGCTCCAGAGGGACGATCACAGGTTCAGCCTGGATGGGTCACCGGAGCCGCGCCGCCGGCCCCCTTACAGAGCCAGAAGAGCGAAGAGGTCCGGAAAAATCGGCGGCAGAAGACTTTCCTGTCTTCAGATAAAGGTAGGCGCACAGCACCGCAGCTGTGCGCCATTGCTCTCAGCACACTTCACACTCCGGTCACTGAGGGTGCAGGGCGCTGGGGGGGCAGCGCCCTGAGACGCAATAAATCGATAGAAAACCTTTTATGGCTAAAATAAATGCATCACATATAACTCCTGGGCTATATGGATGCATTTAACCCCTGCCAAAACATACAAGAAAACGGATGATAAGGACGCCGAGAAAGGGGCGGAGCCTATCTCCTCAGCACACTGGCGCCATTTTCCCTCACAGCTCAGTTGGAGGGAAGCTCCCTGGCTCTCCCCTGCAGTCACTACACTACAGAAAGGGGTTAAAAAAGAGAGGGGGGCACAAATTAGGCGCAGTATAAACAATACAGCAGCTATAAAGGGAAAAACACTTATATAAGGTTATCCCTGTATATATATAGCGCTCTGGTGTGTGCTGGCAAACTCTCCCTCTGTCTCCCCAAAGGGCTAGTGGGGTCCTGTCCTCTATCAGAGCATTCCCTGTGTGTGTGCTGTGTGTCGGTACGTTTGTGTCGACATGTATGAGGAGAAAAATGATGAGGAGACAGAGTAGAGTGTCTGTAATAGTGTTGTCACCCCCTGGGGGGTCGACACCTGAGTGGATGTACTGTTGAAATTGCGTGACAGTGTCAGCTTTGTATAAAAGACAGTGGTTGACATGAGACAGCCGGCTACTCAGCTTGTGCATGTCCAGACGTCTCATACAGGGGCTCTAAAGCGCCCGTTACCTCAGATACAGACGCCGACACGGATACTGACTCCTGTGTCGACGGTGAAGAGACAACCGTGATTTCCAATAGGGCCACACATTGCATGATTGAGGCAATGGAAAAAGTTTACACTCTTCTGATAATATAAATACCACCAAAAAAAGGGGTATTATGTTTTGGTGAGGAAAAACTTCCTGTAGTTTTCCTGAATCTGAGAAATAAAATGAGGTGTGTGATGATGCGTGGGTTTCCCCCCGATAACAATTGATAATTTCTAAAAAGTTATTGGCAGTATACCTTTTCCCGCCAGAGGTTAGGGTGCGTTGGGAAACACCCCCTAGGGGGGATAAGGCGCTCACACGCTTGTAAGAACAAGGGCTCTACCCTCTCTGGAGATGGCCGCCCTTAGGGATCCTGCTGATAGAAAGCAGGAGGGTATCCTAAAATGTATTTACACACATACTGGTGTTATACTGCGACCAGCAATCGCCTCAGCCTGGATGTGCAGTGCTGGGTTGGCGTGGTCGGATTCCCTGACTGGAAATTTGATATCCTAGATAAGGACAGTATATTATTGCCTATAGAGCAATTAAAAGATGCATTTCTATATATGCATGATGCACAGCGGAATATTTGCCGACTGGCATCAAGTATAAGTGCGTTGTCCAATTATACCAGTAAAGTGGTCAGGTGATGCGGATTCCAAACGGCATTTGGAAGTATTGCCTTAACAAAAAAGGGGATGTACCCCAGGTCGCCTCTCAAAATAAGACGCCGTATTATCAGGCGCAGTCCTGGTTGGCAAGCGGACAAAAGGGTTCCTCTTTTCTGCTCGTGACAGAGGGAGAGGAAAATGGCTGCAGAGATCAGCCAGTTCCAAGGAACAGAAACTCTTTTCCGCCTCTGCCAAGCCCTCAGTATGACGCTAGGGCTTTACAAGTTCAGGCACGGTGGGGTCCCGTTCTCAATGAATTTCAGTGCGCAGTGGGCTCACTCGCAAGTAGACCCCTGGATCCTTCAGGTAATATTTCAGGGGTACAAATTGGAATTCGAGACGTATCCCCCTCGCCGTTTCCAAAGGTCTGTTTTACCGACGTCTCCCGCTGACAGGGAGGCAGTTTTGGAAACCATTCACAAGCTGTATTCCCAGCAGGTGATAATCAAGATACCCCTCCTGCAACAGGGAACGGGGTATTATTCCACACTATTGTGGTACCGAAGCCAGACGGCTCGGTGAGACCGATTTTAAAATCTAAAATCTTTGAACACTTGCATACAGAGGTTCAAATTCAAAATTGAGTCACTCAGAGCAGTGATTGCAAACCTGGAAGAAGGGGACTACATGATGTCTCGGGACATCAAGGATGCTTACCTTCATGTCAAAATTTACCCTTCTCACCAAGGGTATTTCAGGTTATGGTACAGAACTGTCACTATCAGTTCGGACGCTGCCGTAGGGATGGTCCACGGCACCCCGGGTCTTTACCAAGGTAATGGCCGAAATGATATCCCTTCGAAGGAAGGAAATTTTAGTTATCCCTTACTTGGACGATTCCCTGATAAGGGTAAGATCCAGGGAACACTTGGAAGTCGGGGTAGCACTATCTCAGGTAGTGTTGCGGCAGCACGATTGGATTCTCAATATTCCAAAATCGCAGCTGGTTCCGACGACTTGTTTTCTGTTCCTAGGGATGATCCTGGACACAGTCCAGAAAGAAGGTGTTTCTCCCGGAGGAGAAAGCCAGGGAGTTATCCGAGCTAGTCAGGAACCTCCTAAAACCGAACCAAGTCTCAGTGCATCAATGCACAAGGGTTCTGGGTAAAAATGGTGGCTTCCTACGAAGCAATCCCATTCGGCAGATTCCACGCAAGACTTTCCAGTGGAACCTACTGGACAAATGGTCCGGGTCGCATCTTCAGATGCTTCAGCGGATAACCCTGTCACCGGGGACAAGGGTATCCCTCCTGTGGTGGTTGCAGAGTGCTCATCTTCTAGAGGGCCGCAGATTCGGCATTCGGGACTGGGTCCTGGTGGCCACGGATGCCAGCCTGCGCGGCTGGGGAGCAGTCACACAGGGAAGGAATTTCCAGGGCTTATGGTCAAGCCTGGAGACATCTCTTCATATAAACATTCTGGAACTAAGGGCCATTTACAATGCCCTAAGTCAAGCGAAACCCCTGCTTCAGGGTCAGGCGGTATTGATCCAATCGGACAACATCACGTCAGTCGCCCACGTAAACAGACAGGGCGGCACGGGAAGCAGGGGGGCAATGGCAGAAGCTGCAAGGATTCTTCGCTGGGCGGAAGATCATGTGATAGCACTGTCAGCAGTGTTCATTCCGGGAGTGGACAACTGGGAAGCAGACTTCCTCAGCAGACACGATCTACACCCGGGAGAGTGGGGACTTCATCCAGAAGTCTTCCACATGATTGTGAACCGTTGGAAAAAACCAAAGGTGGATATGATGGCGTCCCGCCTCAACAAAAAACTGGACAGGTATTGCGCCAGGTCAAGAGACCCTCAGGCAATAGCTGTGGACGCTCTGGTAACACCGTGGGTGTTCCAGTCAGTGTATGTGTTCCCTCCTCTGCCTCTCATACCAAAAGTACTGAGAATTATACGGCAAAGGGGAGTAAGAACGATACTCGTGGCTCCGGATTGGCCAAGAAGAACTTGGTATCCGGAACTTCAAGAGATGCTCACGGACGAACCGTGGCCTCTACCTCTAAGAAAGGACCTGCTCCAGCAGGGGCCTTGTTTGTTCCGAGACTTACCGCGGCTGCGTTTGACGGCTTGGTGGTTGAACGCCGGATCCTGAAGGAAAAAGGCATTCCAGATGAAGTCATCCCTACCCTGGTCAAGGCCAGGAAGGACGTAACCGCAAAACATTATCACCGCATTTGGCGAAAATATGTTGCGTGGTGGGAGGCCAAGAAGGCCCCTACAGAGGAATTTCAACTGGGTCGTTTCCTCCATTTCCTGCAAACAGGACTGTCTATGGGCCTAAAATTAGGGTCCATTAAGGTTCAATTTTCGGCCCTGTCGATTTTCGTCCAAAAGGAACTGGCTTCAGTGCCTGAAGTTCAGACATTTGTAAAAGGGGTACTGCATATACAGCCTCCTTTTGTGCCTCCAGTGGCACCTTGGGATCTCAATGTTGTGTTGAGTTTCCTAAAGTCACATTGGTTTGAACCACTCACCACTGTGGACTTAAAATATCTCACATGGAAGGTGACGATGCTGTTAGCCCTGGCTTCAGCCAGGCGTGTGTCAGAATTGGCGGCTTTATCATATAAAAGCCCTTATTTAATATTTCATTCTGACAGGGCAGAATTGAGGACTTGTCCTCAATTTCTACCTAAGGTGGTTTCTGCATTTCACATGAAGCAACCTATTGTGGTACCTGCGGCTACTAAGGGACTTGGAGGATTCCAAGTTGCTTGACGTGGTCAGGGCCCTGTAAATATATGTTTCCAGGACGGCTGGAGTCAGAAAATCTGACTCGCTGTTTATCCTGTATGCACCCAACAAACTGGGTGCTCCTGCTTCTAAGCAGACGATTGCTCGTTGGATTTGTAGTACAATTCAGCTTGCACATTCTGTGGCAGGCCTGCCACAGCCAAAAATCTTAAAATGCCCACTCCACAAGGAAGGTGGGCTCATCTTGGGCAGCTGCCCGAGGGGTCTCGGCTTTACAACTTTGCCGAGCAGTTACTTGGTCAGGAGCAAATACGTTTGTAAAATTCTACAAATTTGATACCCTGGCTGAGGAGGACCTGGAGTTCTCTCATTCGGTGCTGCAGAGTCATCCGCACTCTCCCGCCCGTTTGGGAGCTTTGGTATAATCCCCATGGTCCTTACGGAGTTCCCAGCATCCACTAGGACGTTAGAGAAAATAAGAATTTACTTACCGATAATTCTATTTCTCGTAGTCCGTAGTGGATGCTGGGCGCCCATCCCAAGTGCGGATTGTCTGCAATACTGGTACATAATTATTGTTACCAAAAAATTCGGGTTATTGTTGTAGTGAGCCATCTTTTATAGAGGCTTCTCTATTATCATGCTGTTAACTGGGTTCAGATCACAAGTTGTACAGTGTGATTGGTGTGGCTGGTATGAGTCTTACCCGGGATTCAAAATCCTTCCTTATTGTGTACGCTCGTCCGGGCACAGTATCCTAACTGAGGCTTGGAGGAGGGTCATAGGGGGAGGAGCCAGTGCACACCAGGTGATCCTAAAGCTTTCTTTAGATGTGCCCTGTCTCCTGCGGAGCCGCTATTCCCCCCCATGGTCCTTACGGAGTTCCCAGCATCCACTACGGACTACGAGAAATAGAATTATCGGTAAGTAAATTCTTATTTTTTTTAAATATATTTTGCTTGAAGTTGTTTTTATTAATAAATTCTCTCAAAAGGTGAAGAAATTACACATATTTTGGGAAACAAATATATTAGGAGAGTTCAGAACCACGCATTGTTTATTCTACCTGGCAAGGCAGCCATGTTGGGTGCACTACATAGGTTACACTGTGCGATAAGTAAAACATGGCAGTAAGGCATACAGGGGTAAAATGTAAAGCAACGAACAGGACACCTAGTTCTGCAGCTTACACAGTAAGGAAAATGGTCTTACCCTATAATTGCTTTTATATTATTTTCTCCTTTATAACTATTTTAAAGTGAGCTGAGGGGAAAATAACAATAGAGGGTCCAGTTACATTTTCAAATAATTAATAAAAAAAAAATGGACTAAAAAATAAAAAAGTATAATAATTCTCCAACACTCCGAAGATGGTAAGCTCATATTGTGAATTGCATAAAATATTTATATGAATCCCACTTAATCACTGTTACACACTGGTTCTCACTGGGCGGAGGTTGAGATGAGAGGGGTGTCATTCGGCTCCCCAGCTGATGAGTGTACAGGTAGCAGTGTAGGATCACTGGAAGTGTTGTGGATCTCTGATAATCTCAGGTCTCTGAGGAGTTAAGTGAAAAACTACTGTCTCCTACTGTGATGCTCTAAGACAGGGATGGGGAACCTTCGGCCCTCCAGCTGTTGTTGAACTACACATACCAGCATGCCTTGCTACAGTTTTGCTATTTGGCCTTGCTAAAACTGTTGCAGGGCATGCTGAGATGTGTAGTTCAACAACAGCAGGAAGGCCGAAGATTCCCCATCCCTGCTCTAAGACAGGCATGTCAAACTCATGGTCATCCAGCTGTTGTGAAACTACAAGTCCCAGCATGCTTTACCAGCTGATCAGTGGAAGGTATGCTGGCAAAGCATGCTGGGACTTGTAGTTTCACAACAGCTGGAGGGCTACGAGTTTGACATGCCTGCTATAAGACATTGACAAGATGGCATCACACTTATGTGCAGTATTTAGGTCAGCAGCCATCTTGGTACAGGGTGTGAAGCCTCCCTGAAGGAACAGTATGGAATCTGCGCAGTAGCTCTCACCCCTTTCAATACTTTTTACATACAAATAGAATAATAATGATAAAACTCCCACATAGTCATCTAAATGGGATGTAGTCACCATCAGGGCTGACAGCATACTGCCGCCGGGATCCCGGCCACCAGAATGCCGGCAGGGGGGCGAGGACTATACCCACTAGTTGGTGTCCGTGACACCCATAGAGTGAGAGTAGAACCTGTGGCGAGTGCCACTGAGCCCGCAGTGTGGAGCTCACAGCAAGGGACTTCGTTTCACTTGCCCCCCTGCCGGCATTCTGGCAGCCGGGATCCCAACGTCGGTATGCTGGCCACCTGGATCTTGGCCGCAGGTCAACCATATCCGATGCATCTGAATGATTACTTGTGCCTGGTGTAGGATTTTCAAATATGTGTAGTTTACTATATACAAAGATTTGGGGCTTAATTCAGACTTGATCGCTCACTAGCTTTATTTTTGCAGGGCTGCGATCAGATAGTCTCTGCCTACAGGGGAGTGTATTTTAGCTGTGCAAGTGTGCGAATGCATTTGCAGCCGAGCGGTACAAAAAGATATTGTGCAGTCTCTGAGTAGCCCAAGACTTACTCAGCAGCTGCGATCACTTCAGCCTGTCCGGGACCAGAATTGACGTCAGACACCCCCCCTGCAAACGCTTGGACACGCCTGCGTTTTTCCAACCACTCCCAGAAAATGGTCAGTTGACACCCACAAACGCCCTCTTCCTGTCAATCTCCTTGCGATCGGCTGTGTAGATGGATTCTTCGTAAAACCCATCGCACAGCAACGATCCGCTTTGTACCTGGGCGACGCGCCTGTGCATTGCGGTGCATATGCATGCGCAGTTCTGACCTGTTCGCAGCGCAGCTAAAAAAGCGAGCGTGTGATCAGGTCTGAATCACCCCCTTAAAACCTTATAGGAACTGAGATCTAAGGTGTATTACGTGTAGTGAAAAAAAAAGTTTATTTTATGGCAGTAGTTTCCAAACTGGGGGCCGTGACACAATGTGCCTCAGGAAAGGTGTGGGTGTGGGGGGGGTTGGGAGTGTTAGGGGGGCCTTGCAGTGGTGCTGTAGTTTGTTGGTTCAAATTATTTATACTGAATTTAATTGTAAAAACCAGTCCTTCACCTCGTAACTGAACCTAAGGATGACATAAAATTAAGTAAATTGTGTTTATAATATATTTTTTTGTGAATTTTTCACTAAGAAATTTTGGTCTGGGGGTGCCGTGAAACAAATTCTGATACTCTAGGGCAGGGGTGTCAAACAACCTGCGCCCCCTACCGCATCCATTGCGGCCCACGGGCAGGGGACCTTTTGCGACCCAACCACCTTGCTTGCAGTGAGGGAAGGAGAGCGCAGCGCGCACCTCTCCTGCTCCTCAGTCTGGTCTCCGGTGGCGGCGTGGGTATGTTAAATCAGGCGCTGGTTCGTGAGCCAATCAGAGCTCGCGGACCAGCAGCCAATCAGGAGCAGTGCCAGAGTCTTTGCTTATCTTCCAGAAGAGATCAGCGGGAAGATGGCACCACTGCCACTGGCTACAGCACATGCATACTGGGGAGGGGTAGCAAACTGGGACCCCTCAGCAGCCCCTCCACCAATGCATGTCTTTTGGTGTTTTTATAACATGGTGACGACACTGTAGCACAGAGATTTGCAATCTTTTACAACTCGCGGCACACTGAACAAGATTTAAATATTGCCAAGGCACACTGAAATATAATGGTGATGCATGGTGCCGTTGCGTGTCCTAGGATGTCATGTTGCAGCTTCTCCATAGGTAACGCCTGAGCCACATCTGAGAAAGCCAGAAGAGCCCAACACTGCTCGGACCCAAAATTAGAACTGGCTCTGCAACCACTAAACCCACCAGTATTGATCGTTCCAGGGCCTCAGTAGCGGCAAAACACTGACAGGCCTGGCTGTGCTTCTATGGCGGCACACCTGGAGACTGCTCAAGGCACACTAGTGTGCCACGGCACAGCATACTTGCCTACTTTTGAAAAGTAGTTTCAGGGAGATTGTAGGAGTGCCGTTGAGGGGGCGTGTTATGTTCCAGCCAAAGGGGCGTGTCTAGCACCACCCATGGGCGTATCTATTTCCTCTAAGGAGTGTGTCCTGCAGTGGCAGGTGAAAACTATAGTACGAAGAGCAGCATACCACAAAGGGGTATATAATATGTATATAGTGAGTAAGGTACAGAAGGTGATACAATATGTATATAGTGAGTAGGGTACAGAGGGTGATACAATATGTATATAGTGAGTAGGGTACAGAGGGTGATACAATATGTATATAGTGAGTAGGGTACAGAGGGTGATACAATATGTATATAGTGAGTAGGGTACAGAGGGTGATACAATATGTATATAGTGAGTAGGGTACAGAGGGTGATACTATATGTATATAGTGAGTAGGGTACAGAGGGTGATACAATATGTATATAGTGAGTAGGGAACAGAGTGATACAATATGTATATATTGTATATACTATATGTATTCTACTCACTATATACCTATTGTATCACCCTCTGTACCCTACTCACTATATACATATTATACTATTATATCACCCTGCATACCCTACTCACTATATGTCACAATCCGGGTTATTAGCCCCCATTATTTACCTACTAAGTGCCTTCTGAGACTGGCCCGGCATTCCAGGCCTCGGTTCCACCTGCGCTGTCTGCGGGCAGCGCGCTGCATATCTGTGTCTCAAGGTTCTCCTCTGTGATCGCAGCAGCGCTGACATGGCAACATTATATTAAACATCCATCTGTTTAAAGTATGGTGTATCCTACCCTCTGCGGCCTTCGCTGCCATTACTGCCAATTCTCACATGTAAAATACAAGCAGACTTTCCCTCCAGTTTCAAACATGGGCGCAGCCATGTTTGTTTTCATCACATGTTGTCTTCAGCCTATCCGCTGCAGTCTGGACTCTGTGTAATTATCCAGCCAATCCCTGCTCACCAGCTGGTATAAATATCCTGCTCCAGGGCTGGATAATCGTCAGTGCTTTGGTTGTCAATCCTTGCATACAAGGCTCTCCTGTTTGGTGAATTTACAGCTTGACTTTCCAGGTATTCCAGCTCCTGTGATTCAGCTTCTCCAGGAGACCGGCATC
Organism: Pseudophryne corroboree; assembly: GCF_028390025.1. Lineage (NCBI taxonomy): Eukaryota > Metazoa > Chordata > Amphibia > Anura > Myobatrachidae > Pseudophryne > Pseudophryne corroboree. The sequence goes on from NC_086444.1 coordinate 233,735,056, forward strand.
AATTACCAACCTGCAGTGCAGCCTGACTCCTGCAGTGTTCCAGCTCTGCTTCCTGGCTTTCTAATGCGGTCCTGACATCGGCTTCCAGCGTTGGTTCTATTCTGCCTCCAGCTTCCAGCTGTGTCCTCGTATCGTTATTGCTTCCATTATCTACGGCATCACTCACTAGCTTCTGTGGTAAAGTGTCACTGGCTTCCAGCGTGTCACTTACATCGCTTTCAGCTTCCAGCAGTGATTGGTGTTACCATCTGCCTACAGCGGTGCTTCACGTCATCTCCAGCTGTATTCATATATCGCCCTGCATATCATTCCACACAACATCGGACCACAGTATCCATCGATGCTCACCATCAAACTGTTGCTCCAGTAGTGAGTTCAGCACATCTTTCCTCACACCGGTTCCATCCGGTAGTCTCTGGCAATCCTATCTACATCTATTCAACCTAGGTGTATCAGTGCCTATACCAGTCTCCTGTCTACTACCTACTGGGCAGTACTTGCTCGTTCCTCATTACAGCGGTTAGCTGCGGCCACGGACTTTCCATCTCCGGATTTTGGCAAGGACTTTGTTATCTTGTTCTGCATAGCCACAGTCTCAAATACCAGTTGCATTTCCAGGAACTGTACTGCATTTTCATTCTGCACTCAGTTTTGAAGATATCTCATTGTCAAGATTTATACTGTGTGTTCAATAAACTGACTGTTATATTTTACTCCGTTGTTGTGGTCACGCCTTCGGGTTCATGATGTTCTAACATCCTGTATGTCTAGGAACCTAATCTCACCTCCACGGTTCACCTACACGCCAGCCCCTACATCTGAGGCTTCCATCAGTCAGCCTCAGCCCTCAGTTGTGACACTATATACTTATTACATCACCCTATGTAACATAGAAACATAGATTTTGACGGCAGATAAGAACCAAATGGCCCATCTAGTCTGCCTTTTAGGGTTAAAGTATTATGGTTGGTTTAGTGGTTAGGGTATTAAAGTTAGTTTAGGGGATGGGGTGTAGGGTATTAGGTTTCATTTGGTTTAGGTGTTAGGGATAGGATATTAGGGAAGGTTTAGCGGTTGGGGTTTAGATATTAAGGGTTACGGAAAGGGAGAGGTTTGGAATGATAGTTGGGTTAGGGTTGTTAGGCTATTAGCACCAGAAATGGGGTATTAGGGTTAATGTTTATGCTTAGGTTAGGGTACTAGGGTGAGGACTAGGATACGGATGCTCTATGTCATTGTTTAGGATTGTCATGTTTTAGCAGGATCGGTATGGTATCCCGGCGTATGTACCTGCTCACTATGCACATTATTTCACACACTGTACCCTACCCTTTCCCCTGCAACACCCGTCAAGCCAAGCCACCATGCATCTCATCCATGACACAGCCTGGTTTCATTTGATTAGCTAACATTTTACAGAACACTCACCATGGGGGTTAAAGAGGTCACTGCTACTGCTGCCGCCACTAAGACTGCCACCTCTGCCCATGCACACTTCCTCTTCAGCCTCTCCTTTGTGCACTTCTGGACGCCCACCACTACCCACAACTCCGCGGTGGCCACTATTTAAATAATACAACCTCACGCGTCAGGACCTCGATGGTGCAGGCTCCATCCCCAGCACGTTCGGACTGGCGCATGCACAGTCCACATTAACACAGAGGACATGTGAAAAACCAGGAGGACTCTGAAGATTTGTGGGGCAGTGGGAGGCTTAATAAAAGAACAGGAACCTCCCTCTGAGTACGGGAGGGTAGGCAAGTATGCTCTCAGACAAACCCTGCTGGTCTCAACAGACCCACAGCTGCCCTGAATAATAAAAATAATAATACACAGAAAATATGCAAATGCAGAGCAGCTGACAGAAGCACACACAGGAAACCAGGGGACAGTGTAATATAGCAATTTGTACCAATGCTGACATGCATGCCCACAAATACCAGGTGTCTCACTGGGCATGGAGAGGTAAACATAAGACCTTACCTGCACACACTGCATACACAGTATGGAATCCATAGGTCCTATGTACCTGTAGCACCACATAACCACTCCACCATTAGCTCCCTCACCTGAGTCCCAGGGGTTGTCTGGTCTCTGACCACTGTCACACGTTACAGGGAAGGCCTCCCCTCTTTATTCCTCAATAGCAGCTGGGAACCGCTCTTCCATTCCGCACATCGCTCCTCCTCCTGCCTCTTTCCGTCACTCCGGCTCCCACAGAGACAAGCTACAACGAGCTAAACCTGCTCACGTACCCAGCAGCACTGTCACTCATATATCAGAGCCCCGCCCCCACCCGCAGAGCCGGCCCTAGACAATATGATGGCTCTAGGCAAGATTTTCATTGGTGCCCCCTAGCAGATAATCCCGTCCCTCCTCCCAGCATGCTGTGCACAGCCATCAGAAAATAGCTAGAGATTTTGCCACAGCGGCACGCCATCAACTTGAAGAGTGATGATTGATCTCATCACCTTTAATTTGAACTGATGACACTGCTACTATCAGAGTTTCCCAACTCCGCCATTACAGTGCAGGTTTTCAGGATATCCATGCTTGAGTCCAGATAGTTAAATCAAATTGACTGAAGTACTAACTATGGGCCTAATTCAGACCTGATCGTAACAGCAAGAATTTTCTCTAATGGGCAAGTTAGATTTGGGTGTGGTGTGTTGAAACTGAAATCTAAATTGCAGTGTAAAAATAAAGCAGCCAGTATTTACCCTACACAGAAACAATATAACCCACCCAAATCTTACTCTCTCTGTACAGGTTACATTTGCCTCCCCTGCAGTGCACATGGTCTTGCCCATTACTTAGAGAAAGATTTTGCTTTTGCAATCAGCTCGGAATTAGGCCCTAAGTCATCTGTGCTCAAGCATAGCTACTAAGTCACCTGTGCTTAAGCATGGCTATCCTTAAAACCTAGACTGGATGGTGGAGTATGTGAAACTCTGGCCTACATTAAAAGAAGCTACATCCAAATAAAAATACATTGAAAATGCAAGACCCATACATACATTGAAAAAGCCAGATCCACATAAAGATACATTTAAAAAAAACAAATCCACCTAAAGATTTGTTGCAAAAAGCCAGATCCACATAAAAACATCAGATCCACTAAAAATACATAAAAAAGCCAGGTCCACATAAATATACATGTAAAAAAGCTAGGCCCACAAAAACAACTACTTGAAAATAACACATCCACATAATACATTGAAAACATCCAGATCCACTGAAAATAACAGATTCGCATAAAAATACATTTAATAGTATTAGAGGTTGTGTGTTAATAGGCTGGGGGACAGAGGTTGTGGGGCAACGGACTGTGAATGGGGGACGGAGGCTGTGGGGTGACGGACAGGGCCGGCGCTACCACTAGGCAGCTTTAGGCAGCTGCCTATGGGCGGCGTCACTTGAGGAGCGGCAACGCTGAGAGGGATGAAATAAATGACAGCCAGGAGGATGTGTGTTGCGCTGGCCGGGAGGAATGTGCGACACCTGCTCCATGCTCACCCTGGGTCGGATCTGCTGTGTGGGGGCTGTAGTGGAGCCGCATGTCTGAGTCCTGCACCGCCTCCCCCTCCTGCCTTGGCGCTCGTTCCAACCCTTCCTTCCCCCGACCTGATGACTGGGGAAAAGCCGCGATCGCGACCGCAGCAGGAACTCTTGGCAGTCAAGCCAGCCGGGAGAGAGAGGTAGCTGCTGCGCATACACAGCAACAGCAGCAGCTCTCTTATATCCACACAAGTCACAATTAGCTGCCAGTGTCTCCCCTCTGTATCCCCAGGTATGTGTGCACTATATATATGTGTGTTTGTTTGTATAGTATATGTGTGTGTTGTGTAGTGTGTGCAGTCTGTGTATTCTATCTCTCCCCCCCCCCCCCCCCCCCCCCATCCCCCTGCTCATAACACGGTAACTTTCCCAATAGTAGCACTCCAAGCGGGTTCAGTATGGTATGCCGGCGGTCGGGCTCCTGGCGACCAGCATACCGGCGCCGGGAGCCCGACCGCCGGCTTACTGACAGTGTGGCGAGCGCAAATGAGCCCCTTGCGGGCTCGCCACGCTCGCCACGCTATGGGCATGCCACTCTATTTTATTTTCCCTCCAAGGGGGTCGTGGACCCCCACAAGGGAGAATAAGTGTCGGTATGCCGGCTGTCGGGATTCTGGGTATACTGTGCGCCGGGATCCCGTCAGTCGGCATACTGAAGACCACCCCTCCAAGCATACACTGTAAAAAGGCTTTCTGGTGGTCAGCTTGTAGTCAACGTTTCAATGCACTAATGTATTGGCATTTTCATCATGTCCTTGAAGCATTGACTATAAGCTGATTACCAGAAAGCCTTATTATATGGTTGGAGTGCCGCTATTTTGCAAGGATATACTGCGTGTGTATATATCTATATATATTTATATATCAAGTATGTAATGTTTGGCACTCCCAAATAAATTATGTTACCAGGTGCCATCCACAAAGTTGTATATATATATATATATTGCAAGGAAGGCAGCGGCACTTCAGAATTTGTTGTGAGGAAAAACTTGTATTAAACGTTACACAAGCATAACCATACTTGTGTAACTTTTAATACAATTTTTCAGCACAACAAATCCCGCAGTGGCGCTGCCTTCCTTGGAATATATATATGCCGCCTGACTGCACCACTATATATATATATATATATATATATATATATTCGGAGTCTTGTAAGTCAGTGTAGTAATCAGTGTTTAATTATTAACATTTGCAGTGTATCCTGAAGATGGGGATACAGTCCCTGAATCATTGATAATGAAATGCTGATTTCTTTCACAGATCTACAAGACTCCGAGTGGAGGTATATATATATTTATTTATACACACACACCCCTCCCCCCCACCCCACCCCAAGGAAATCCTGCATTTGCCCCTGCCAGGGTGGTACCTTCAGCTGGGCGGCAAGGGCTTTCCCAACCACAAGCTGATCTGCCCCCTCTCCCAGCTTGCAGTGACCAGCAGCTACGATGGGGCGTCCAAGTCCGGCCGCCACTACCCTATGCAGGAGTGCATCTGCAAGGGTAACATCTGCTGTCCTCTCTCAAACAGACCCACAGCCAGAAGGACAAACACGGGCAGTGCCTCAGCGCTGATCGTCCTTCATGTGACTGACATGCCTAAACAGTAATGTGTGAATGAATATATATATATATTATGCTATATAGTCCGTGCCATCTGGGGCTTAGGGGAATTGGTGTAGGATGGGTCTAAATCACACACACACTCGCACAAGTAACAATAGACAATCTCCTCCCTGGAATTGTCAATTCCACACATTCTACACATACGCAGAGATAGCTTTTCAACATTTCAGATGCTTTAATATAGCATCTTGGGGGAATAGATGCAATATTAAAGCATCTGAAAACATTGTAAGCTATTTCTGCGTATGTGCATACTTTTTTTTAAATGCATGGAGTGGCGCCGATTAGAACAGGAGTATACAGTATCTATCAATGTCTCCCTAATCATAACCCCTAACCCTAGTACCTCAACCTAAACTGATAAACCAACAATAATATCCTATTCCTAATACCCTAAACCCATCCCCCATACCAACCCTAATACCCTAGCTAAAACCGCTAAAATAACCCTAATACCCTCACCTTAATATCCTAACCCAATCCAGTAACTAACCCTAACCCGTAACCTATCCTGAATACTCTAGTCTCTAACCATAGGAGCAGACTGGATAGGCTATAATGCTCTTATCTGCCGTCAACTTCTATGTGAAGAAAATATTCTTTGGCGCGGCACACACTTACATTTATCCGGCAGTTGCTGTGGAACTTATTAGACACATTTTCACCTGGAGGGCTGGCTATTGAAGGGGGGGAAGGAGTGTGCTGACGATTTGCCTAGGGTGCCGAGAAACCTTGCACCGGCCCTGGTGACGAACAGAGACTGGGGGACGATGGCTGAGGGGCAACGGACTGTGACTGGGGCACGGAGGCCTAGGGGTGACAGACTGTGACTGGGGGACAGAGGCTGAGGGGCGACGGACTGTGACTTGGGGACAGAGACTGTGGGGCGACACACTGTGACTGGAGAACAGAGGATGAGGGGCAATGGATGAGTGATAGACTGTGAGCAGGGTTAGAGGGTGTGGGGTGACAGGCTGTGACTGTGAGGCCGAGGTTTCTGGTGCTGGGGGACAGAGGTGACATGATTTTTGATTATGGGTGCCGGTCTGTGACTGTGAGGCAGAGATTTTGGGGTGACGGACTGGGGTGAAGGACAAAGGGTGTGCAGTGATGGGCTGTGACCAGGGGGCAGAGGAGTTGGTGGTTGATGACTGGGGACCACAGACAGAAGGTATGAGTAGGGAGAGGAAGGGTGGGGAAAAATACAATAAAAGGAGATTTATGGTAAGAACTTACCTTTGTTAAATCTCTTTCTGCGAGGTACACTGGGTTCCACAGGGATAACATCGGGGTGTAGAGTTGGATATTGATCCGAGGCACCAACAGGCTAAAAGCTTTGACTGTTCCCAAGATGCTCAGCGCCGCCTCCTCTATAACCCCGCCTCCGTGCGCAGGAGCTCAGTTTTGTTAACCAGCCCAATGCAGTAGCAGGTAAAAGAGACGACAACTGTTAGTAGCCACATACACCACATTCTCATGACAGGAGAAGGTATCAGCGGCTAATGCCATGCAAACCCAAAGAAGCTTAGTGCATCAGGGTGGGTGCCCTGTGGAACCCAGTGTACCTCCCAGAAAGAGATTTATCAAAGGCAAGTTCTTACCATAAATCTCCTCTTCTGTAGCGGGGTACACTGGAGTTCCACAGGGATAACATTGGGTGATGTCCTAAAGCAGTTCCTCATGGGAGGGGACGCACTGTAGCAGGCACAAGAACCCGGCGTCCAAAGGAGGCATCGTGGGAGTATCGAAGGCATAGAACCTTATGAACGTGTTCACTGAGGACCACGTAGCCGCCTGGCACAATTGTTCAAGGGTCGCACCACGGCGGGCCGCCTAAGAAGGTCCAACAGACCGAGTAGAATGGGCTTTGATGGTGGCAGGAGCTGGAAGGCCAGCCTGTACATAAGCATGTGCAATCACCATTCTAATCCATCTGGCCAGGGTCTGCTTATTCTCAGGCCAGCCACGTTTGTGAAAACCAAAAAGGACAAAGAGGGAATCAGATCTCCTAAGAGAAGCTGTCCTCTTCACATAAATACGGAGAGCCCGTACCACATCCAAAGACTGCTCTTTGGAGGATAAACCTGGAGAGGTAAAGGCCGGAACCACAATCTCTTGATTAAGGTGGAAAGATGACAGCGCCGCTGGGAGGTGAGGGAGCCGCAGCATGATGTGTCAGAATGACACATAGCACTTTTAAGTGCCTATGCTGCGGCTCTGAAGTCTTCTTTCTTCACTTGAAAGCTCTTTTCAGGGCTGCCCAGCACAGCCCTCCCTGTTGTTAGCCTGCACTGCAGGCAGCAACTTACAAACTGAGCTCCTGTGCATGGAGGCGGGGTTATAGAGGAGGCGGAGCTGTGCATCTTGGGAACAGTCAAAGCTTTTAGCCTGTTGGTGCCTCGGATCAAGATCCAACTCTACACCCCAATGTTATCCCTGTGGAACCCCAGTGTACCCCACTGCAGAAAAAGCCAATTTACCTACTCTCACAGATCAAAAATATAATCACCTTTAAGGGGAGGAGAGAGGGGGGTCCAGGGTGACACAGAGGTAGAGGGTGTACAGTGTGCCATACACGGGGGGAGGGTTAGGGAGTATAGGGTATCACACACACCGAGGTGTAGGGGGTGTAAAATGTGTCCTACATGGGGGGATGGGGTGGGTATGTCATAAACAGGTGGGTACAAAATGCCATACACACAGGGGTAGGGGGATACGGGGTGACATACACACAAAGGAAGTGGGTACATGGTGTCAAACACCAGGGGAGCTAGGGGGGTACAAGGTGTCACAAACAGGAGTAGGGGGGTACAAGAGGTCACACACAGGGTGAGGTGGTACAGGGGGTCTCACAAACACACAGGAAGGGGTACAGGGAGTCACACACATACAGGAAGGGGGTACAGGGGCTCACACACACACACCGGAAGGGGGTACAGGGGGTTACACACACACACACACACACATGAAGGGGGTACAGGGGTACACACACACACACACACACACACACACACACGAAGGGGGTACAGGGGGTCACACACACACACACACACACACACACACACACACACACACACACACACACACACACACGTAGGGGTACAGGGAGTCACACACACACACACACACACACACACACGTAGGAGGTACATGGGGTCACACACACAGGTAGGAGGTACAGGGGGGTCACACACGCAGGCAAGGGGTACAGGAGGTCACACACACAGGTAGGGGGTACATGGGGTCACACATAGGGCTCATGTTACCCACCGCACTGTGTCCAATCAACATCGAGGTGAGCTGCAGGGTGTCACTGAGGGAGGCCGGCGAACCCAGGTAAAGGCCGACAAGAAGGTCAGAGGCAGGCGAATCCAGGCCAGACAAGGTGGCTGGCTCACAGCACAGTGCCCAAGGGAAGAGGATCTGCTGGGTCTGGTCATGTACAGCAGCCCTCCACCAGCGCCCATATTTGTTAGTGGCAGCAGCCAGTCCAGCTAGTCAGTGTTAGAGGCAGCCTGCTAGACGGCCTCTCTCCTCCTTCTCCCCCCTCCTCCCCCCTCCTCCCTTCCGTACTCGTTTTACTATTGCTAGCCGCGCACCTGTTCTGGAGCTCCCTGCTGCTGCCAGTCTCTGCACAGCTCAGGACTTACTCTTCCAGTGCGATGATCCGGGCCGGAGCTGACGTCAGGAACCCTCCCTTCATACGGCTGGACATGCCTGCGTTTCTCTGGACACTCCTAGGAAACGGTCAGTTGACACCCACAAACGGCCTCTTCCTGTCAATCTTCTTGCGATCACCGGTGCGATCACTTTCTTTGGCTATCCCGTCGCTGTCCTACACTCCCCGTCGCAGGGGGACCTCGCGCCTGCGCATTGCGGTGCAGACGTATGCGCAGTTCATACCTGATCGCTGCTGAGCGAAAATGCACAGCAGCAATCGGGTCTGAATGACCCCCTTAGTGAGCTGCCCTGCCAGCACCCGCCCAAATGGAGTGGCATGTTTGTATTATTGCTAGCCAGCCCCTGCTCATGCTACATTGCTGGCGCTCCCTCCCGCTGCAGGTTCAGCTCAGGTGGGCAGTGCAAATGCAGAGCCATTGGCGGCCGCCCCTGCCCCACAAACCACCACCAGAGCCGGTCCTGCCAATCAAAGAGCACAGCCCCGTCTCCCACCTTGACCGTAGCATGTGATTGAGTGCTCCGCTCCTCTCAGCTGTAGCAATTCCGCAGCTCTTCACCCTGTGCAGGCTCTCCGTCACCGGCACTTTTGGATTGGCGCATGCGCAGTCCGCATTTACACCAAGTACATATAAAAAACCGGGAGGACCCGGACATAATTTGCGGGGCAGAGGGAGGCTCAGTTAAACAACGGGAGCCTCCCGCTGAATGCAGGAGGGTAGGCAAGTACAGGTATGTGGCACAGTGGTTGAAAAACACTGCTGTAGCATATGCAGAATGAGACCAATCGGATTATGTTTGTACTTTTCACAGATTTACTCTGATTTTTTCATCGTTTTGTCCTTAAATGAGGTTATCACTGAAACACTAACAGTAATAAACAACATAACAACAGTGGAAATTGGGTTCCCACAAAGCCTTACATAGCCAAAGATAAATAAGGAAACCCTACAATAAAAATCTATACATATAATAAAACTGTAAGGGTTGTGTCTGTTCACAGATATATTTTTTTGTTGAAAATTATACTTCTAGGGACCATTGAGACAAAAAATAAAAATAAAAATGAAATTTAGTCTGTATGTTCTGGCATCACACAAAAACTACTGTATGAATTTATATAGCATTTTCACTATTGTATAGCTAATACCCCTTTTCCATCTGATGATGCGGGTTGCAGTCGGGAGCCTGACACAGGTGCTACCCGGCTGCGACTCGCATCGGCCCCTTTCCCATCAGCAGTCACCATCCCGGCATATTGCCGGGTTGGTGACGCCGCCCTTCCATACAGTGTTAACGGGAGCCGTGTCGCATCGACACACAACCTTACCCGGATCATTCCCGTGTCCTACCCAGGTAGCTACCCGGGTAGGATTCCCAGGTCACTTGATCTGGGTTTTTCCTGAGGGAGCCGTTTCCACTAGCAAAAAACACGGGTAAATGCGCGCCCCCATGCATTTACCCGTGTTTTTTTAGCTAGTGGAAAAGGGGTATTAGTGACCTAGAAAAGGACTGAGGCATGTGTGATCTAGATCTGACATCATGGAGAGGAACAATAAATGAACAACCAGACGCTTACAGTGTGCAGGCTCCTCAAGCCCAAGAGGGATGCGGTTATGTGACCGGTGGTCACAATACCAGCGCTGGCATCTTGAACACTGACTAGCCTGCCAGTTGGCATGCCGAGCAACAGGGACTATTCTCATAGAGTGGGAATAGAAACTGTGGCAAGCGCAGCGAGCCCGCAGAGGCTTTGTTGTGCTGGCCGACACCCCCCCCCCCCCCCCCCCCCCCCTTCACTGGCCAAATGATAGATGGGATCCCGGTGTCGGTATGGTGACCGCCGGTCTCCCAACCACCGGTCACCCAATACCAACCCATCTGATGTTCCCATTTGAATGTATGTACTGTATCCGTGATTTCTTTTTCCCCCCAAGAATGTAGCAGCTGCATAATGGGGTTAAGGTGCAATCAGGGAGATTGAGGGACTATTCAGGGAGTCAGGGAGATTGCTGCTATTTCAGGGAGTCTCCTGCAGAATGAGGGAGGGCAAGCAAGTATGCATACATACTTGCGGCCACAAATCATTTGGGATTGTTTTAATCAGGCTTTTCAACTTGTTTACTGTCACAGATCATTTTCACAGTCCCAATTGATCTGTGAAATTAAACATGTTGAAAAACCTGATTTAACAATCCCAATCCATTTGTGGTTGAAATCTGCAATCTGTGAACCTCATACACAGGGGCGTTGGGAGGGTGGAACAAGTGGAGCTTGAGCTCCAGGCGCTGCTGGGGACAGAAGGCGCCGCTCACTGCACAGCTGAGAGCCGGGATCTCGGGCAGGGGTAGAAGGAGATGACTAGAAGAGAGATAAGGTTTGTGTATATATATCTTTGGATACAGTATGTGTGAGTATATGTGTGTGTGTGTGTGTGTGTGTGTGTGTGTGTGTGTATGTATATATCTGTGTATACTGTATTTGTGTGTATATGTATGTCTGTGCCTAAATGTGTGTGAATCCATGTATGTATGTAAGTATGCATGTGTGTGTGTGTGGTGGTGGGTGGGGGCGCCATGACATGAGCCTGCTCTGGGTGTCATGTCTCCATGCTGATGTTTCCTCAACATTGGGTGCCACCATTGAATGTTTGGCATCAATGGAAAAACTTTTTTTTTTAATTGCTATTATCCATACAACATTGATAGTTGCAAAACTGTCGGCCATCTCTATGCTATGACACACTTAAAATATTGCCTTGGGCACTGAGTTTGGCAGGGTTGGCTCTGCCCCCACAGCACAGCATCATCCTCAATCATCTATCCCCACCCCTTTCAAAGCAGATATTCTGATCACTTATCCCCCCTCTGGGTGTCATGTCTCCACGCTACGCCTCTGCCCATACATTGCAGAGTTATTGACACAATCATCTGCAAAACGTCAGATTGTCCCAACTGATTGCTGATGTTTGGTGGCCTTAATGCATGTACATGTGCACCTGCTGGGTGACCTGGAAAATGTGAGCTGTTTGGGGTGCTGAGGACCAAGTTTGAGAACCACTGGCCTAGATGTATTACAAGGGCTGTCACATTTGTCCTACTCAGCTCTAGATAATTCCAGAGCAGACTACACCAACTACAAATCATGGCCACTTGGAGGCGCAATCATCCTGCAGATTACACACACACACACACACACACACACATACATACATACATACATACATATTGATTTGATTTGATTTGCATATGCAAGAAAGTTGTGTCTCATTTGTCAAAGTCGAAAAATATCATGCTTCACATTGCCATATACTAACCCCATGCACATGCCCGCTGCGCGTGCACTCAGTCTGCCGTACGTGCACACATCCGCAAGTTGCGTAATATCGCTCCAGCGATAGTGCGCATAATGTGGGTATTTACGGCAGAGTTTGTGAGCCTGTAGCTGGCGACTCGTTTATAGCATAGTTAACCTATATAGCGTGTTTTGTAGATAGTATTCCCCTTAATAATATCTGCAAGTATGTTTAGTGTAAATGGTTCGGGGACTTGGGAATTCCTCTTTGCATGATATGAAGGGTCAGGCAAAGGTTGAACGGTGGTGTCTAGTACCTAACTGAAGAGTATTTTATTAGAAACATTCTGGTGTTGGTTAGGAAGACATTAATCGCTCCTGCGTATAGTTATGTCTATAAGAAGTTTATGGACATTTACTGTATTTGCAGTTCATTATCCATGCGGCGGGAATCCTGTGGATACCTCCCACCTGAGCAGTTTGAAATAGTCACAGCCCACCTGTTCAAATCCACCTATGACCTTTTGTTATAATGCAGAGATACATTCCTGTGTCCAATGAACAATGAGATTGTAGGGCCCATTGTAGTGTACTGTATGTTGTGTATATAAAGGCCACTGTCCCCTGACCGGCCAGTACTCTCTCTCATCAACATTTATCTGTCGGATAATTGGAGGACTGGATCCGGTTGCGCTAGCGAGTGTTCCCCCGTATGGTATGTTCTCTGTGGCCACTTTGTTACCCGTTTAATGTAAGCCATTCATTCTTATTCTATGTATTTGTGTTTGCGTTCGTTCGCTATTGTGTATATTTCTGTTTAGTTATTCTGTTTAGTTATTAATGTTAGGTCTGTAGTGTATAAGCTGTAAACTGTTTTCTTTTCCCTTTTACATACTAAAATCATCTAGTAAAGTGTTGGAACCTTAACAAGTGTTTCTCTGACGTCCTAAGTGGATGCTGGGACTCCGTAAGGACCATGGGGATTAGCGGCTCCGCAGGAGACTGGGCACAACTAAAGAAAGCTTTAGGACTACCTGGTGTGCACTGGCTCCTCCCACTAAGACCCTCCTCCAGACCTCAGTTAGATTTCTGTGCCCGGCTGAGCTGGATGCACACTAGGGGCTCTTCTGAGCTCCTAGAAAGAAAGTATATTTAGGTTTTTTATTTTACAGTGAGATCTGCTGGCAACAGACTCACTGCAGCGAGGGACTAAGGGGGAGAAGAAGCGAATCTACCTAACTGGTGGTAGTTTGGGCTTCTTAGGCTACTGGACACCATTAGCTCCAGAGGGATCGACCGCAGGACCCGACCTTGGTGTTCGTTCCCGGAGCCGCGCCGCCGTCCCCCTTACAGAGCCAGAAGCATGAAGAGTCCGGAAAATCGGTGGCAGAAGACTTCGGTCTTCACCAAGGTAGCGCACAGCACTGCAGCTGTGCGCCATTGCTCCTCATGCACACCTCACACTCCGGTCACTGATGGGTGCAGGGCGCTGGGGGGGGCGCCCTGAGGGCAATATAGGACACCTTGGCTGGCAAATCTACATCATATATAGTCCTAGAGGCTATATAGATGTAAAATTACCCCTGCCAGTATTCCAGATAAAGCGGGAGAAAGTCAGTTGAAAAAGGGGCGGGGCTTCTCCCTCAGCACACTGGCGCCATTTTCTCTTCACAGTGCAGCTGGAAGACAGCTCCCCAGGCTCTCCCCTGTAGTTTTCTGGCTCAAAGGGTTTAAAAGAGAGGGGGGGGGGGGCACTAAATTTAGGCGCAATATATGTATACAAGCAGCTATTTGGGGAAAAATCACTCAGTTATAGTGTTAATCCCTGCATTATATAGCGCTCTGGTGTGTGCTGGCATACTCTCTCTCTGTCTCCCCAAAGGACTTTGTGGGGTCCTGTCCTCAGTCAGAGCATTCCCTGTGTGTGTGCGGTGTGTCGGTACGGCTGTGTCGACATGTTGGATGAGGAAGGTTACGTGGAGGCGGAGCAGAGGCCGATAAATGGGATGTCGCCCCCTGTGGGGCCGACACCAGAGTGGATGGATAGGTGGAAGGTATTAACCGACAGTGTCAACTCCTTACATAAAAGGCTGGATGACGTAACAGCTGTGGGACAGCCGGCTTCTCAGCCCGCGCCTGCCCAGGCGTCTCAAAGGCCATCAGGGGCTCAAAAAACGCCTGTTACCTCAGATGGCAGACACAGATGTCGACACGGAGTCTGACTCCAGTGGCGACGAGGTTGAGACATATACACAATCCACTAGGAACATCCATTACATGATCTCGGCAATGAAAAATGTGTTACGCATTTTCTGACATGAACCCAAGTACCACATAAAAGGGGTTTTATTTTTGGGGAGAAAAAGCAGCCAGTGTTTTGTTCCCCCATCAGATGAATGAATGAAGTGTGTAAAGAAGCGTGGTTTCCCCCGATAAGAAACTGGTAATTTCTAAAAAGTTACTGATGGCGTACCCTTTCCCGCCAGAGGATAGGTCACGTTGGGAGATATCCCTTAGGGTGGATAAGGCGCTCACACGTTTGTCAAAAGGTGGCACTGCCGTCTTAGGATACGGCCACCTTGAAGGAACCTGCTGATAAAAAGCAGGAGGCGATCCTGAAGTCTGTATTTACACACTCAGGTTATATACTGAGACCTGCAATTGCCTCAGCATAAATAGGGCTGCTGCAGCGTGGTCTGATACCCTGTCAGATAATATTAATACGCTAAGACAGGGATAATATTTTGCTAACATTGAGCATATTTAAGACGTTGTCTTATATATAAAGGATGCACAGAGGGATATTTGCCGGCTGGCATCCAGAATTAATGCAATGTCCATTCTGCCAGGAGGGTATTAGAAACCCGGCAGTGGACAGGTGATGCTGCCTGTAAAAGGCACATGGAGATTCTGCCTTATAAGGGTGAGGAATTGTTTGGGGATGGTCTCTGGGACCTCGTATACACAGCAACAGCTGGGAAGAAAAAATGTTACCTCAGGTTTCCTCACAGCCTAAGAAAGCACCGTATTTTCAGGTACAGTCCTTTCGGCTTCAGAAAAGCAAGCGGGTCAAAGGCGCTTCCTTTCTGCACAGAGACAAGGGAAGAAGGAAAAAAGCTGCACCAGCAGCCAGTTCCCAGGATCAAAAATCTTCCCCCGCTTCCTCTGAGTCCACCGCATGACGCTGGGGCTCCACAGGTGGAGACAGGTGCGGTAGGGGCGCGTCTCGGGAACTTCAGGGACCAGTGGGCTTGCCCACAGGTGGATCTCTAGGTTCTGCAAATAGTATCACAGGGATACAGGCTGGAGTTCGAGGCGACTCCCCCTCGCCGTTATCTCACATCAGCCTTGCCGGCTGCCCTCGGAGAAAGGTAGTACTGGCGGCAATTCACAAGCTGTACTTCCAGCAGGTGAAAGCAAGGTACCCCTCCTTCAACAAGGCCGGGGTTACTATTCCAAAATGTTGTGGTACCGAAACCAGACGGTTCGGTGAGACCCATTCTAAAATTGAAAGCCTTGAACACTTATATACGAAGTTTCAAGTTCAAAATGGAATCGCTCAGGGCGATTATTGCAAGCCTGGAGAATTTCATGGTATCACTGGACATCAAGGATGATTACCTGCATGTCCCTATTTACCCTCTTCACCAGGAGTACCTCAATATTGTGGTACAGGATTGTCATTACCAATTCCAGACGTTGCCGTTGGTCTGTCCCCGGCACCGAGGTATTTACCAAGGTAATGGCCGAAATAATTATCCCGTCTTGGACGATCTCCTTATAAAGGCGAGGTCCAGGGAGCAGTTGTTCGTCGGAGTAGCACTATCGCGGGAAGTGCTACAACAGCACGGCTGGATTCTGAATATTCCAAAGTCGCAGCTGGTTCCTACGACGCGTCTACTGTTCCTGGGTATGGTTCTGGACACAGAACAGGATAAAAAGGGTTTCTCCCGGAGGAGAAGTCCAAGGAGTTGTTGTCTCTAGACAGAGACCTCCTAATACGTATACAGGTGTCGGTGCATCAATGCACGCGAGCCCTGGGAAAGATGGTAGCTTCTTACGAAGAAATTCCATTCGCCAGGTCCCATGCAAGGATTTTCCAGTGGGATCTGTTGGACAAGTGGTCCGGGTCGCATCTTCAGATGCATCGGCGGATAACCCTGTCTCCAAGGGTCAGGGTGTCGCTGTTGTGGTGGCTGCAGAGTGCTCATCTTCTAGGGGGCCGCAGATTCGGCATACAGGACTGGGTCCTGGTGACCACGGATGCCAGCCTTCGAGGCTGGGGGGCAGTCACACAGGGAAAGAACTTCCAAGGCTATGGAAAAGTCAGGAGACTTCCCTACACATAAATATTCTGGAACTGAGGGCCATTTACAATGCCCTAAGTCAGGCTAGACCCCTGCTTCAACACCGGCCGGTGCTGATCCAGTCAGACAACATCACGGCGGTCGCTCATGTAAACCGACAGGGCGGCACAAGAAGCAGGATGGCGATGGCAGAAGCCACAAGGATTCTCCGATGGGCGGAAAATCATGTGTTAGCACTGTCAGCAGTTCTGAAGAAGGACATCTGTCCGAAAGCGCTCAAGCAGGGAGACGGTGCAATACGAGGACCTGGAGATTGGAGCTGCGATTTCCAACTGTTGGGGACACCAGAGCTACCGGGGCTTGTGGTGATTATACCTTTTGCAGCAACTTTGTCCATGAGAATTTCCTTGGCACCTATATGTTGTTTTTTGTCGGATGTTTGTGAGTGCATTTTTGTTCATTAAAAATCTTTGTCTTAACGTCTAAGACGGTGTTGCACTATTACCACTACTTTTCTTTTAAGAGACATATGAATAAGGATTCTGCTATGGAGTACAAAGCTGTTCCATCTTAAAGATTGTTGAACCTCGATTCTCTACATGCAATAAGATCTTATATTTATGTGAGTGGATCTAAGCAAATACCCACATTATTGGTTTCCAACAGGGTTACGCTATGCCTCTATTTGTTTGTCTATTTTAGTGATGTTTCATCTATAAAATGAACTACTTGTGGAATTGAATCCTGCTGTATACTGATTGTGTAAGCAATTTTTTTTTTTTTTGAGGGTGTGGAGTAGCGCCACGTGGAGTCACAACTATCTAGTATTGAATTCTGTTTGAATCACGGTGAAAGGTTCTTTTCTGCCTCCAAGGGCTGCTATTAATATTTAAGCGCACAAAGGGGACTGTTCTTTTCTCTTTACTGTCAGCAGTGTTCATTCCCGGAGTGGACAACTAAGAAACCTCCACCCGGGAGAGTGGGGAGTTCATCCAGAAGTCTTCCAAATGATTGTACACCATTGGGAAAGGCCACAGGTGGACATGATGGTGTCCCGCCTCAACTAAAAGTTACAAAGATATTGCGCCAGGTCAAGGACCCTCAGGCGATAGCTGTGGACGCTCTGGTAACACCGTGGGTGTACCAGTCGGTGTATGTGTTCCCTTCTCTGCCTCTCTTACCCAGGGTAATGAGAATAATAAGAAGGAGAGGAGTAAGAACTATACTCATTGTTCCGGGTTGGCCAAGAAGAGCTTGGTAACCAGAACTCCAAGAAATTATCTCAGAGGACCCATGGCCTCTGCCGCTCAGACAGGACCTGCTGCAGCAGGGGGCCTGTCTGTTCCAAGACGTACCGCGGCTGCGTTTGACGGCATGGCGGTTGAACGCCGGATCCTGAAGGAAAAGGGCATTCCGGAGGAAGTTATCCCTACGCTATTTAAAGCTAGGAAAGAAGTGAACGCAGACCATTATCACCGCATATGGCGGAAATATGTTGCGTACTGTGAGGCCAGGAAGGCCCCAAAGGAGAAATTTCAGCTAGGTCGATTTCTGCACTTCCTACAGTCAGAGGTGACTATGGGCCTAAAATTGGGTTCCATTAAGGTCCAGATTTCGGCTCTATCGATTTTCTTCCAAAATTGAACTGGCTTCACTGCCTGAAGTTCAGACTTTTGTTAAGGGAGTGCTGCATAGTCAGCCCCCGTTTGTGCCTCCAGTGGCACCGTGGGATCTCAACGTGGTGTTGGATTTCCTGAAGTCGCATTGGGTTGAGCCACTTAAATCCGTGGAGCTATAATACCTCACGTGGAAAGTGGTCATTCTGTGGGCCTTGGCGTCGGCCAGGCGTGTATCAGAATTGGCGGCTTTGTTATACAAGAGCCCTTATCTGTATTTTATATGGATAAGGCGGAATTGAGGACTCGTTCCCAATTCCTTCCTAAGGTGGTATAATTTTTTAATGTGAACCAACCTATTGTGGTGCCTGCGGCTACTTGGGACTTGGAGGATTCCAAGTTACTGGATGTAGTCAGGGCCCTGAAAAGTATATGTTTCCAGGACAGCTGGAGTCAGGAAAACTGACTCGCTATTTCTCCTGTATGCACCCAACAAGCTGGGTGCTCCTGCTTCTAAGCAGACGATTGCTCGCTGTATCTGTAGCACGATTCAACTTGCACATTCTGCGGCTGGACTGCCGCACCCTAATTCTGTAAAAGCCCATTCCACGAGAAAAGTGGGCTCTTCTTGGGCGGCTGCCCGAGGGGTCTCGGCTTTACAACTTTGCCGAGCTGTTACTTGGTCGGGTTAAAACATTTTTGTAAGAGTCCACAAGTTTGATACCCTGGCTGGGGAGGACCTAGAGTTTACTCATTCGGTGCTGCAGAGTCATCCGCACTCTCCCGCCCGTTTGGGAGCTTTGGTATAATCCCCATGGTCCTTACGGAGTCCCAGCATCCACTTAGGACGTCAGAGAAAATAAGATTTTACTCACCGGTTAATCTATTTCTCGTAGTCCGTAGTGGATGCTGGGCGCCCATCCCAAGTGCGGATTGTCTGCAATACTTGTTTATAGTTATTGCCTAACTAAAGGGTTATTGTTGAGCCATCTGTTGAGAAGCTCAGTTATATTTCATACTGTTAACTGGGTATAGTATCACGAGTTATACGGTGTGATTGGTGTGGCTGGTATGAGTCTTACCCGGGATTCAAAATCCTTCCTTATTGTGTCAGCTCTTCCGGGCACAGTATCCTAACTGAGGTCTGGAGGAGGGTCTTAGTGGGAGGAGCCAGTGCACACCAGGTAGTCCTAAAGCTTTCTTTAGTTGTGCCCAGTCTCCTGCGGAGCCGCTAATCCCCATGGTCCTTACGGAGTCCCAGCATCCACTACGGACTACGAGAAATAGATTTACCGGTGAGTAAAATCTTATTTTGTGTGTTTCACCATTTATTACTAAGGGTTTCTGAGCATCTCAATCGCTCAAACAGCTGGCTTAAATACTAAGGTTAATCAGTGTTACATCATTACAGTACCACGGTATTAAGGTTTACAGTGTAAGCATATTCTGTTTAAGGTTTAAAAAGGTTATTGTCTGTGTGTACGCTCGCTGTGTGTATTCCGTACACCTAGCGCAGCGTGTGTACGTAACTTGCGTACCACGTGCGAGGTCTTTGTACGCAAATAGCGTACAAAGTGCGTAGCACGTGCACGAGGTTTAGCGGCCATTACGGCTTCACGGTATTAGTAAATAGCTTGTGTTAAAGGATAAATATTTAGCTTTATCAATTGGGGACGCGTCCGGTCCACCTCATATCCGCAGTCAGGCGAAAACGCGCAGACTTTATCGACCAGCAAAGGGCGGAAAGGTAGTATCCCCTGTATCCGTGTTTGCGGTTGGGGATACAGTAGTGCTGATCGGATAAGCGTCTGCGTCTGCTTTGCTTGGTTTGTAGGGATGCTGGTGAGATCCGAGGAAGGTAAGAACATACAGCTATTGTTTTAAATCTGTTTTTTTCTCTCTCTCTCTCTCTCTGTTTGGCGCCAATTGCGCACATAATACACGCACACACACCTGCATTTTTATTTATGTATTCTCGCATAGTCACTCTCTTGTTGCCATTAGAATTGATTGTTAGACACGTGCTGAGGAAATTTGGTGCTATTTAGTTGAGATTATAAAAGTAATATTTAAGGGAATAATTGTAAAGGACACGCACACAGCATAACAGATACTGTGTGGTGTTCGGTAAGCGATTATAGTTGAACATCGTTTACATTTATAGAAGCGTGTTATTTGCGTTACTGTGAGCGTATCTGGCCTTTTGCATACGTGTCTCGGGCAACGTGCGAGATTACGTACGCAAACGCAAAGGCCTACACGAGTGGCGTGTTTACGCAACGCAGTGTGCGGATACCCCCAGTAAATTCAAATCACACGATAACATTGTTTCTCTAACATCCTAAGTGGATGCTGGGGACTCCGTAAGGACCATGGGGAATAGCGGCTCCGCAGGAGACTGGGCACAAAGTAAAAAGCTTTAGGACTACCTGGTGTGCACTGGCTCCTCCCCCTATGACCCTCCTCCAAGCCTCAGTTAAGATTTTGTGCCCGAACGAGAAGGGTGCAATCTAGGTGGCTCTCCTGAGCTGCTTAGAGAAAAAGTTTAAAGTAGGTTTTTTACTTTCAGTGAGACCTGCTGGCAACAGGCTCACTGCATCGAGGGACTAAGGGGAGAAGAAGCGAACTCACCTGCGTGCAGAGTGGATTGGGCTTCTTAGGCTACTGGACATTAGCTCCAGAGGGACGATCACAGGCCCAGCCATGGATGGGTCCCGGAGCCGCGCCGCCGTCCCCCTTACAGAGCCAGAAGACTGAAGAGTCCGGAAAATCGGCGGCAGAAGACGTCCTGTCTTCATTAAGGTAGCGCACAGCACCGCAGCTGTGCGCTATTGCTCTCAGCACACTTCACACTCCGGTCACTGAGGGTGCAGGGCGCTGGGGGGGGCGCCCTGAGACGCAATAGAAATACCTTTTTTTGGCTAAAAATACATCACATATAGCTCCTGGGCTATATGGATGTATTTAACCCCTGCCTAAATTACAATAAAAAAGCGGGAGAAAGGCCGCCGAAAAGGGGGCGGAGCCTATCTCCTCAGCACACTGGCGCCATTTTTTCCTCACAGCTCCGTTGGAGGAAGGCTCCCTGACTCTCCCCTGCAGTCCTGCACTACAGAAACAGGGTAAAACAAGAGAGGGGGGGCATAAAATTGGCATATAAAGATATACAGCAGCTATATTAGGGAAAAACACTTATATAAGGTTATCCCTGTATATATATAGCGCTCTGTTGTGTGCTGGCAAACTCTCCCTCTGTCTCCCCAAAGGGCTAGTGGGGTCCTGTCCTCTATCAGAGCATTCCCTGTGTGTGTGCGGTGTGTCGGTACGTTGTGTCGACATGTATGAGGAGGAAAATGGTGTGGAGGCGGAGCAATTGCCTGTGTTAGTGATGTCACCCTCTAGGGAGTCGACACCTGACTGGATGATCTTATGGAAAGAATTACGTGATAGTGTCAGCACTTTACAAAAGTCTGTTGACGACATGAGACAGCCGGATAATCAGTTAATACAGGCGTCTCAAACACCGTCAGGGGCTCTAAAGCGCCCGTTACATCAGGTCGACACAGACACGGACACTGACTCCAGTGTCGACGGTGAAGAAACAAACGTATTTTCCAGTTGGGCTACACGTTACATGATCACGGCAATGAAGGAGGTTTTGAACATTTCTGATACTACAAGTACCACAAAAAAGGGTATTATGTGGGGTGTGAAAAAACTACCCGTAGTTTTTCCTGAATCAGATGAATTAAATGAGGTGTGTGATGAAGCGTGGGTTTCCCCCGATAAAAAACTGCTAATTTCTAAAAAATTATTGGCATTATACCCTTTCCCGCCAGAGGTTAGGGCGCGCTGAGAAACAACCCCTAAGGTGGATAAGGCGCTCACACGCTTATCAAAACAAGTGGCGTTACCGTCTCCTGATACGGCCGCCCTCAAGGAACCAGCTGATAGGAAGCTGGAAAATGTCCTAAAAAGTATATACACACATACTGGTATTATACTGCGACCAGCAATCGCCTCAGCCTGGATGTGCAGTGCTGGGGTGGCTTGGTCGGATTCCCTGACTGAAAATATTGATACCCTGGACAGGGACAATATATTATTGACTATAGAGCGTTTAAAAGATGCGTTTCTATATATGCGAGATGCACAGAGGGATATTTGCACTCTGGCATCAAGAGTAAGTGCGATGTCCATTTCTGCCAGAAGAGGATTATGGACACGACAGTGGTCAGGGGATGCGGATTCCAAACGGCATATGGAAGTATTGCCGTATAAAGGGGAGGAGTTATTTGGGGTCGGTCTATCGGACTTGGTGACCACGGCAACGGCCGGGAAATCCACCTTTCTACCCCAAGTCACCTCGCAGCAGAAAAAGATACCGTCTTTTCAGGCTCAGTCCTTTCGTCCCCATAAGGGCAAGCGGGCAAAAGGCCACTCATATCTGCCCCGGGGCAGAGGAAGGGGAAAAAGACTGCAGCAGACAGCCTCTTCCCACAAACAGAAGCCCTCCCCCGCTTCTGCCAAGTCCTCAGCATGACGCTGGGGCCTTACAAGCGGACTCAGGCACGGTGGGGGCCCGTCTCAAGATTTTCAGCGCGCAGTGGGCTCACTCGCAAGTGGACCCCTGGATCCTGCAGGTAGTATCTCAGGGGTACAAATTGGAATTCGAGACGTCTCCCCCTCACCGGTTCCTGAAGTCTGCTTTACCAACGTCTCCCCCCGACAGGGAGGCGATATTGGAAGCCATTGACAAGCTGTATTCCCAGCAGGTGATAATCAAGGTACCCCTCCTACAACAGGGAAAGGGGTATTATTCCACGCTGTTTGTGGTACCGAAGCCGGACGGCTCGGTGAGACCCATTTTAAATCTGAAATCCTTGAACACTTACATAAGAAGGTTCAAGTTCAAGATGGAGTCACTCAGAGCAGTGATAGCGAACCTGGAAGAAGGGGACTATATGGTGTCTCTGGACATCAAGGATGCTTACCTCCATGTCCCAATTTGCCCTTCTCACCAAGGGTACCTTAGGTTTGTGGTACAGAACTGTCATTATCAGTTTCAGACGCTGCCGTTTGGATTGTCCACGGCACCCCGGGTCTTTACCAAGGTATTGGCCGAAATGATGATTCTTCTTCGAAGAAAAGGCGTCTTAATTATCCCTTACTTGGACGATCTCCTGATAAGGGCAAGGTCCAGAGAACAGTTAGAGGTCGGAGTAGCACTATCTCAAATAGTACTACGACAGCACGGTTGGATTCTAAATATTCCAAAATCGCAGCTGATTCCGACGACACGTCTGCTGTTCCTAGGGATGATTCTGGACACAGTACAGAAAAAGGTGTTTCTCCCGGAGGAGAAAGCCAGAGAGTTACCCGACCTAGTCAGGAACCTCCTAAGACCAGGCCAGGTGTCAGTGCATCAATGCACAAAGGTCCTGGGAAAGATGGTGGCTTCTTACGAAGCGATTCCATTCGGCAGATTCCACGCAAGAACTTTTCAGTGGGATCTGCTGGACAAATGGTCCGGATCGCATCTTCAAATGCATCAGCGGATAACCCTGTCTCCAAGGACAAGGGTGTCTCTCCTGTGGTGGTTACAGAGTGCTCATCTCCTAGAGGGCCGCAGATTCGGCATTCAGGATTGGGTCCTGGTGACCACGGATGCCAGCCTGAGAGGCTGGGGAGCAGTCACACAGGGAAGAAATTTCCAGGGCTTGTGGTCAAGCATGGAAACGTCACTTCACATAAATATCCTGGAACTAAGGGCCATTTACAATGCCCTAAGTCAGGCAAGGCCTCTGCTTCAGGGTCAGTCGGTGTTGATCCAGTCGGACAACATCACGGCAGTCGCCCACGTAAACAGACAGGGCGGCACAAGAAGCAGGAGGGCAATGACGGAAGTTGCAAGGATTCTTCGCTGGGCGGAAAATCATGTGATAGCACTGTCAGCAGTGTTAATTCCGGGAGTGGACAACTGGGAAGCAGACTTCCTCAGCAGACACGATCTCCACCCGGGGGAGTGGGGACTTCACCCAGAAGTCTTCCACATGATTGTGAACCGTTGGGAAAAACCAAAGGTGGACATGATGGCGTCCCGCCTCAACAAAAAACTGGACAGATATTGCGCCAGGTCAAGGGACCCTCAGGCAATAGCTGTGGACGCTCTGGTAACACCGTGGGTGTACCGATCAGTGTATGTGTTCCCTCCTCTGCCTCTCATACCCAAGGTATTGAGAATCATAAGAAGGAGAGGAGTAAAGACTATACTCGTGGCTCCGGATTGGCCAAGAAGGACTTGGTACCCGGAACTTCAAGAGATGCTCACGGAAGACCCGTGGCCTCTACCTCTAAGAAAGGACCTGCTCCAGCAGGGACCATGTCTGTTTCAAGACTTACCGCGGCTGCGTTTGACGGCATGGCGGTTGAACGCCGGATCCTGAAGGAAAAAGGCATTCCGGATGAAGTCATCCCTACCCTGATCAAAGCCAGGAAGGATGTAACTGTGCAACATTATCACCGTATTTGGCGTAAATATGTTGCGTGGTGTGAGGCCAGGAAGGCCCCTACAGAGGAATTTCAACTGGGTCGTTTCCTGCATTTCCTGCAAACAGGACTGTCTATGGGCCTAAAATTAGGGTCCATTAAGGTTCAAATTTCGGCCCTGTCAATATTCTTCCAAAAAGAACTAGCTTCAGTTCCTGAAGTTCAGACGTTTGTCAAGGGGGTACTGCATATACAGCCTCCTTTTGTGCCTCCAGTGGCACCTTGGGATCTCAATGTAGTTTTGGGATTCCTAAAATCACATTGGTTTGAACCACTCACCACTGTGGACTTAAAATATCTCACATGGAAAGTGGTAATGATGTTAGCCCTGGCTTCAGCCAGGCGTGTATCAGAATTGGCGGCTTTATCCTATAAAAGCCCTTACCTAATTTTTCATACGGATAGGGCAGAATTGAGGACTCGGCCTCAATTTCTTCCTAAGGTGGTTTCAGCATTTCACTTAAACAAGCCTATTGTGGTGCCTGCGGCTACTAGGGACTTGGAGGATTCCAAGTTGCTAGACGTAGTCAGGGCCCTGAAAATATATGTTTCCAGGACGGCTGGAGTCAGAAAATCTGACTCGCTGTTTATCCTGTATGCACCCAACAAGCTGGGTGCTCCTGCTTCTAAGCAGACGATTGCTCGTTGGATTTGTAGTACAATTCAGCTTGCACATTCTGTGGCAGGCCTGCCACAGCCAAAATCTGTAAAAGCCCATTCCACACGGAAAGTGGGCTCATCTTGGGCGGCTGCCCGAGGGGTATCGGCTTTACAACTTTGCCGAGCAGCTACTTGGTCAGGGGCAAACACGTTTGCTAAATTCTACAAATTTGATACCCTGGCTGAGGAGGACCTGGAGTTCTCTCATTCGGTGCTGCAGAGTCATCCGCACTCTCCCGCCCGTTTGGGAGCTTTGGTATAATCCCCATGGTCCTTACGGAGTCCCCAGCATCCACTTAGGACGTTAGAGAAAATAAGAATTTACTTACCGATAATTCTATTTCTCATAGTCCGTAGTGGATGCTGGGCGCCCATCCCAAGTGCGGATTGTCTGCAATACTTGTACATAGTTATTGTTACAAAAATCGGGTTATTATTGTTGTGAGCCATCTTTTCAGAGGCTCCTTTGTTATCATGCTGTTAACTGGGTTCAGATCACAAGTTGTACGGTGTGATTGGTGTGGCTGGTTTGAGTCTTACCCGGGATTCAAAATCCTTCCTTATTGTGTACGCTCGTCCGGGCACAGTATCCTAACTGAGGCTTGGAGGAGGGTCATAGGGGGAGGAGCCAGTGCACACCAGGTAGTCCTAAAGCTTTTTACTTTGTGCCCAGTCTCCTGCGGAGCCGCTATTCCCCATGGTCCTTACGGAGTCCCCAGCATCCACTACGGACTATGAGAAATAGAATTATCGGTAAGTAAATTCTTATTTTTAGTGTGGGCGGTATAGTAGCCACGCGATAATAGCACAAGTTTGTTCAGTTTCCAAAAGTTTAGTTTAAAAAGAACCTTTTTCTATTGCAAAACCCGGGGATTGAACTGTCTGCCTGAATGAAAGTAATTTCTGTACAGAAAATCAGAGTGCATATGAGTGAACAGGAGTGAGTGTGCAAATAAAGGTATTCTTTTTGTGAACCCAGAAATCGGGATCCTGTCGGAGACCACATCAGGTGAGTGGACACTTGGTAGCGTGGGATTGGCTTGCTCACGTTAACATTGTATAAGGTAAAGGAGCAAGTAGTATCCGCAGACAAAGAGGACTGCGAAGGTTAAGAAAGCGCAGCCCCGGGGGTTAGCGTAGTACCCATATAGGCACGTTATAACGCTCTGGCTGAAGGTTTCGCAGCCTAAACAACCGATTCCATTGGTCGCACGGCGGATAAGTAATAGGTACTTATACTCAGTGCGACTGGACCGCACGCTACTGTGTACATTAGTTAGTTCACCTTGATACCCACTAAAATTTACTGTGGGATCATAGACGCTATTTGTACATTTTAACGTGATTTGTGTAGGTTTTTGTTATTTTAAGGGAGTTTCGCTGTTCACTCAGGAAATCACTAACAACTAATATTTACTGGGGAGGGTAGCATACTCCCACACGCCCCAGTAAATAAAGGTTACAAAAAGATCCAGAGATTGGGTACAACCAGTGGTGGGCACATCGCTGGAATTCGTATTGGCCAATAGGGGCGTGAGTGAGTGAAGGCACTCGTTGAACTTTCACCGTCGCCTTATCTCTGGGAACTTGGTTTGTTTTGTAAGAATTCGCTGAGACAGCAATATCTGCAAACAATGGGGGCCAGTTGCTCAAGTAAGGGACGACCAACAAGGGTTCACGTTGGTAGTTGTTGGCCCAAAGGGTCAGCACGGTATATAATGTGTGAGAAATACGGATCACACACACAGGTATTATGCAAAGAATGGGAACGAATGACTGAGGATGATGGAGAACAGTTCCCCAGGGTGGGCAGTTTGAATCCTGAGGTATTGCAAAATCTAAGAAAGAGGATATGTTTAATAAAATCTGCAAAACAGAGGATTAGACATTATGATTGTTTACAGTTATGGCAACAGGAGAGTGAAATACAACAGGAATTAGCTCAAAAAGCAAATTCAAATCCTGGTAGAAGTCTGATAGCAACGGCACCACCACCGTATATAGTAGGGGAAAAAGTGGCTGCACAGAATGGCATACGGGTATACGAAAAGAGTGCACTTAACAAATATAGTAGTGATAAGAGTAAAATGAATGTTAATGCAAATGTTGATGCTAATGCTAACCCGTGCAAGTTGTATCCCATTCTAAACCTCCCTCAGGAATGCGACCAGGAAGATGAGCCCACTACGATTTCAGCTCTCTCTCTAGCGGCCACCATAAACGATACTCCAGTGGGCATGGCCCAACCAGTAAGAGCGGTAGCGAAGGCCCATAGTGCAGGGACAGGTGAGGTTGTGTCTACAGGTAAGTACGGCACTGTACAATATGCTGAAACTGTTACACCACACAGTGTAGAATCAACCCAGAGTGAGGTAATTGATCTTAATCCTGTCAGGGTGATAGCGGTCCCCAATGGCAAGACCGACACAAATGGAGTCACACCCATCAGGAATATTGCAATGCATTGTCCCTGGTCCCGGGCAGAATTAAGAACAATTTTGTCTGAATTTCCCGATCCCAGAAAAGATCTAGCTGCATGTCAAAGGTTCATTAAGGACCTAGGTAACTCTGCTGAACCCAACAACAAAGATTGGCGGACACTACTGCGGGCATGTCTGCCCTCTAGTATTGACCCTGTTAAATTCATTACAGATTGTAAATTGGATGCTGAGGTAGCCCTCACTGACGAGTACAATCAGGAAAATGTTAAACAGATCAATCTGCAGTTAGGAGTATATTTCCCAGCCGTTGTAAAATGGAACAAAATTTTCTCCATTAAGCAAATGGAAGGAGAAACTGCTTCTGATTATTTCCACAGGGCACTGGAGGAAATGGCTAGATATACTGGGATCATGGACATTGAGGCAAATGTACATCATAGAGAGGTAGCGGTGTCCGTATTGATGGATGGTTTAAAGGAAGTATTAAGAAATAGGGTATAAACCAGTCAACCTAAATGGAGAGGTATGTCGGTGGCCGCCTTAAGAGAGACTGCTGTCGGGCACGACAGGAACATCACAAGACGCAGGGAGTCACAGGGTGATAAGCTGATGGCCATAAGTATCCAAGCCCTTACAACAAGGCCGCCTCAGTCTAAATCTCAGACCCCTGGTGGTAAGCCGTATATGGTAAAATGTTACAATTGTAGCAGGGAAGGACATTTTGCACGTAACTGCACCAATAGAAACTCACATAATGTATATCGACCCCCTAGACCAGAGCATGACACACAGTATGGCACACGTAGATGGGAGCAGGGACCGCAGAGGAGGAGTGATGAGCCACACGCAGGGGAAACTAGAAGGTACCCACCAAAAAGAGACTGGCAAGTCTCTGAAAATTCCCAGTTACCTCCCTCACATATTGTAGCAACCAATGCGCTGCGGGAAGGTCACAATTTACAATAGGGGTGGGGCCACACCTGTAGTTTGCAGCCAGTGAAATTAATTGCGAGCCTTGGAAGTGAACCCGAGGTCACAATTGATGTAGCTGGTAGATCTCTACCTTTCCTTGTAGATACGGGGGCGGCCAAGTCAGTGTTAAATTCAACAGTGGGTATGAAGACCACTGGTAAGACAATTCCAGCCATGGGAGTAACGGGAGTAGTACAATACTACCCGTTAAGCAAACCAGCAGAGATTACGATAGGGCCTTTACAGACTAAGCATTCCTTTCTGCTGGCTGCATCGGCTCCGACTAATCTACTTGGTAGAGATTTACTGTGCAAGATGGGATGTGTCATATATTGTACTCCTGAAGGTGTATTCTTAGATATACCTGAGAATCACGCTCAGGAAGTGCAGGATATGTTAGACACCCCACAAAAGTTAATGACGGATACTACTGTTACACATAGATGTCCGTCCAAGGTAGAGGAAATGATTTCCCAGATACCGGAATCACTTTGGACCAAGGATGGACAAGACACTGGATTGATGGCAAATGTAGCTCCTGTAGTAGTTCAAGTAAAAGATGGTAGGATAGCTCCAAAAATCCCACAGTATCCTCTGAAGCCAGAGGTAGAGTTAGGAGTTTACCCAGTAATAGAGCGCTTGCTACAACAGGGCATTCTGGTTAGAACGTCCAGCACTGCCAATAGTCCCATCTTCCCTGTTAAAAAGAGTGGGGGGAGGGGTTACAGGCTAGTGCAGGATCTAAGGGGGATCAACAAAATAGTTGAGAGCCAATTCCCCGTAGTACCAAATCCAGCTGTCATCCTTATGCAAATCCCTCCCACTACGAAATTTTTCACTGTAATTGACCTCTGCTCCGCTTTCTTCTCGATACCTCTGCACCCTGACAGCCAATATTTGTTTGCATTTACATATAGAGGAGTACAGTACACCTGGACTCGTTTACCACAAGGTTTCATCGACAGCCCAAGTATTTTCTCGCAGGCTTTGCATGATTGTTTACAATCCTTTCAACCTGAGAGTGGATCAATATTAATACAGTATGTAGACGACTTACTGCTGTGTTCTGATTCACTCGAATCGTCCTTGAGAGACACGAAACAGCTTCTGTTTCATCTTTCTGATACAGGACACAAGGTTTCAAAGGACAAGTTGCAATTATGCCAGACCAAGGTAAAATATTTGGGGCATTGTTTGACACAAGGACTGAGACACCTCACCACTGATAGAGTACAGGCAATTCACGACATGACTCTACCGCAAACTCAGCAACAGATTCGCACATTCCTAGGAATGTGTGGGTACTGTCGTAACTGGATCCCAGGATTTTCCATACTAGCTCTACCTTTGCAGGAGATGGTCTCATCAAACAAACTAGATCGGATCTCTCATACAGATGAGTCCGAGCTGGCATTTGTGAAACTCAAGCAGTGCCTAACGCAGGCACCAGCATTAGGTATGCCATATTATGGGAAACCCTTTGAACGGTACGGAAAATGCTGGATGTGCGGCAGGTGTCTTAACCCAGAAGCACGGTGATGCCAGCAGGCCGGTAGCCTACTACAGCGCTCAGCTAGACACGGTAGCGTGATCCCTCCCCACATGCTTGCGAAGTGTTGCAGCAATAGCATTGCTAGTGAGTAAAAGCGAAGATGTAGTGCTAGGACACAACCTCACAATTTATACACCTCATGCAGTGTCAGCCTTACTAAATTCAGCCCAAACCAGACACGTCTCATCAGCACGGGTTACAAGGTGGGAATTGGCATTAATGGCCCCTGTAAACATCACCATAAAGAGATGCAGTGCACTAAATGCGGCAACGTATCTCCCAGGTGTGCCTGGACAGGCACAAAGGGTGGGGGATGAGAATGATGGTGAAGGAGGATTTAGTACAGACACTGACTCACATGATTGTATGGAATATTTGACCCAAAATTTCACGGCAAGGCCTGACATCAGTGACAACCCACTGGAAGGTGTAGATTTTACTTTCTACACTGACGGTGGTTGTCACAGACAGACGGACTCGGGAGACTTGTTTACTGGATAAGCAGTCGTAGATGACAAAGGTACCATAGAAGCGGAACCCCTGGGCCCACCTCACTCAGCACAAGTTGCTGAACTGGTCGCCCTAACCAGAGCGTGTGAATTGGCTAAAGGTAAATCAGCCAATATCTACACGGATTCTAGGTACGCCTTTGTAGTAGTTCATGATTTCGGGGCCCTATGGCGCCTTAGAAATTTCATGACGGCAGCTGGCACACCCGTGGCACATGCAACCCACATCAAAAGACTTTTAGCAGCAATACAGGAACCTGACAGAGTGGCTGTTATCAAGTGTAAAGCCCACACGTACAGCCAAGACCCAGTGTCACTTGGTAACAGCCGAGCAGACGAAGCTGCTAAATCAGCAGCCAGTACCCCCATGCAGACAGACACCACACAACTGATGGTATTTAATACTGTAAGCACACAGAAATTGTGTGAAATGCAAAATTTGTGTTCACCACAAGAAAAGGCAGTTTGGAGGTCAAAAGGATATGGCCAGGAGTCCTCAGGACTCTGGACAGATGGACAGGGTAAGCCAGTGGCACCCAGAGCATATCTTCCAAGTCTAGCAGAAGCGGCACATGGGCTGACTCATCTAGGCAAAGAAGGAATGTGTAAGTTGGTAAGAGCTTATTGGTGCGCGCCAGGATTTTCTTCCCATGCGGGTAAAAGAGCGATGACATGTCTCACCTGCTTGAGGAAGAATATCGGAAAGACAATACCAACAGAACCATCCCATATCCCTCCTACAGATGGTCCTTTCCAGGTAATACAAATTGATTTCATACAATTACCACCTTGTAGAAATTTAAAGTATGTATTGGTTTGTATTGATGTATTTTCAAATTGGGTAGAAGAACACATCGTTAAAAGGCACCTTGTAGATAGGACAGAGCATGCGGCCTCTGATTTGATTCATGAATCCACCGGGATTCAATTCCTTCTTGCGGTAGATATCACCCGTACCGCCAGAGGAGTTATAAATTATAGGTATATTAATGCGCTAGCAAACCTGATAGACAATATCACCGAGATGTATAATGACACCTTCAGATATACTGGGAGAGGGCTGCAAGCCTACAAAACAGAGCTGGTCCAGCATAGAATAGTTCTCAATTACCTCACAGCGGTAACAGGCGGGTATTGTGTCACCCTAGCAACTCAGTATGGCGTGAAATGTTGTACATATATCACTAACAGCACTGAGGACCCAACCGAGGTTATAGATCGAAAAATGGATGATATATTGCAATTAAAGTGGGAGTTTCGAAGGAGGCACAATCATACACTCGCTGCTGTGGGTAATGAATTGACTGGCTGGGTGTCATGGTTGAACCCACGAAATTGGTTTTCAGGTTTAGGAGAATGGGCTCAGGGCGTCATCATGGACGTAGGGAAATTCCTTTTGTGTATCCTGGGAGTTATCATATTGATTGGTCTGGTATTCAGATGTGTTCGGAGTTTAATGAATTGCAAGCGTAGTACCAAGGTGATGAGTCTGAGGAGTGAGGGCATTGTAACAACAACTAATTTAATTTATGACCCGGCAATCGAGACAATGTTGTGATAAAATGTGATTCCACGGTCCGTTTCTTTCACCCGTTTCTCCTTTGCTTTTCTCCGAGGTACCAAGAGATCCGCCTGGAAGAAGAATTTGATGACCGTTTATACAAGACCACTGATGAACTGTGTCACAGACACCTAACGAGCTTTTAGAGACTGTAATTCTTTTTTTTCTGGACACTTGAAGAAGCTTTCTGTTTGCCAATAAACCTACGATCCGGACAAGACATCAGACAAGACATCGACAAGATCCCAATCAGCGACTGCATACTAAATCTCACATAATCATATGACTGCATTTATAACGCTTGTTTCTTATCTTCATCTCTACAACCCCCAGGTAGTACCCCACATAGTCGACAGGTGATTTTCACATAG
This sequence comes from Pseudophryne corroboree, assembly GCF_028390025.1. Taxonomy (NCBI): domain Eukaryota; kingdom Metazoa; phylum Chordata; class Amphibia; order Anura; family Myobatrachidae; genus Pseudophryne; species Pseudophryne corroboree. The sequence continues at coordinate 233,767,752 of NC_086444.1, forward strand.
TAGCATTCACATATTCTCCCCCTTCATGTATCATCAACTAATGTGCACCCCATTTGTTGTAACCAAAAGCCGGAAAGAGCTCGGTAGAGTTTGACAGCCCATCCACAGACCCTTAATACGGGATAAGAAGGATTCAAATGTATACTTCGCAATACCTCGAAGCTTGATTTAGAACACGTACGGCACGATGATACATGACCCCTCAGACATGGATTTCATACACACATGCTTTCACTATCTCACTAGGTCATATCTTTCCCACCTTCTCCTCTCCTCCCTCTACCCAATCATAAAAAGGTATTCCATGATGACATATATTTTTCTGTTTGAATTGTTTAGAAAGTGGCAGTTATTGGTGACTGCCAAAGGGTGGACTGTCAAAGTCGAAAAATATCATGCTTCACATTGCCATATACTAACCCCATGCACATGCCCGCTGCGCGTGCACTCAGTCCGCCGTACGTGCACACATCCGCAAGTTGCGTAATATCGCTCCAGCGATAGTGCGCATAATGTGGGTATTTACGGCGGAGTTTGTGAGCCTGTAGCTGGCGACTCGTTTATAGCATAGTTAACCCATATAGCGTGTTTTGTAGATAGTATTCCCCTTAATAATATCTGCAAGTATGTTTAGTGTAAATGGTTCGGGGACTTGGGAATTCCTCTTTGCATGATATGAAGGGTCAGGCAAAGGTTGAACGGTGGTGTCTAGTACCTAACTGAAGAGTATTTTATTAGAAACATTCCGGTGTTGGTTAGGAAGAGATTAATCGCTCCTGCGTATAGTTATGTCTATAAGAAGTTTATGGACATTTACTGTATTTGCAGTTCATTATCCATGCGGCGGGAATCCTGTGGATACCTCCCACCTGAGCAGTTTGAAATAGTCACAGCCCACCTGTTCAAATCCACATATGACCTTTTGTTATAATGCAGAGACACATTCCTGTGTCCAATGAACAATGAGATTGTAGGGCCCATTGTAGTGTACTGTATGTTGTGTATATAAAGGCCACTGTCCCCTGACCGGCCAGTACTCTCTCTCATCAACATTTATCTGTCGGATAATTGGAGGACTGGATACGGTTGCGCTAGCGAGTGTTCCCCCGTATGGTATGTTCTCTGTGGCCACTTTGTTACCCGTTTAATGTAAGCCATTCATTCTTATTCTATGTATTTGTGTTTGCGTTCGTTCGCTATTGTGTATATTTCTGTTTAGTTATTCTGTTTAGTTATTTATGTTAGGTCTGTAGTGTATAAGCTGTAAACTGTTTTCTTTTCCCTTTTACATACTAAAATCATCTAGTAAAGTGTTGGAACCTTAACAAGTGTTTGTGTGTTTCACCATTTATTACGAAGGGTTTCTGAGCATCTCAATCGCTCAAACAGCTGGCTTAAATACTAAGGTTAATCAGTGTTACATCATTACAGTATAACGGTATTAAGGTTTACAGTGTAAGCATATTCTGTTTAAGGTTTAAAAAGGTTATTGTCTGTGTGTACGCTCGCGGTGTGTATTCCGTACACCCAGCGTAGCGTGTGTACGTAACTTGCGTACCACGTGCGAGGTCTTTGTATGCAAATAGCGTACAAAGTGCGTAGCACGTGCACGAGGTTTAGCGGCCATTACGGCTTCACGGTATTAGTAAATAGCTCGTGTTAAAGGATAAATATTTAGCTTTCTCTAACGTCCTAGTGGATGCTGGGAACTCCGAAAGGACCATGGGGAATAGCGGCTCCGCAGGAGACTGGACACAACTAAAGAAAGCTTTAGGTCACCTGGTGTGCACTGGCTCCTCCCACCATGACCCTCCTCCAAGCCTCAGTTAGATCTTTGTGCCCGGCCGAGCTGGATGCACACTAGGGGCTCTCCTGAGCTTCTAGAAAGAAAGTATATGTTAGGTTTTTTATTTTACAGTGAGACCTGCTGGCAACAGGCTCACTGCAACGAGGGACTAAGGGGAGAAGAAGCGAACCTACCTGCTTGCAGCTAGCTTGGGCTTCTTAGGCTACTGGACACCATTAGCTCCAGAGGGATCGACCGCATGGAACTGCCCTTGGTGTTCGTTCCTGGAGCCGCGCCGCCGTCCCCCTTACAGAGCCAGAAGCATGAAGATGGTCCGGAAAATCGGCGGCAGAAGACTTCAGTCTTCACCAAGGTAGCGCACAGCACTGCAGCTGTGCGCCATTGCTCCTCATACACACTTCACACTCTGGTCACTGAGGGTGCAGGGCGCTGGGGGGGTGCGCCCTGAGGGCAATATAAACACCTTGGCTGGCAAAATAATCACAATATATAGTCCCAGAGGCTATATATGTGATAAATACCCCTGCCAGAATCCATAAAAAAGCGGGAGAAAAGTCCGCGAAAAAGGGGCGGAGCTATCTCCCTCAGCACACTGGCGCCATTTTCTCTTCACAGTGCAGCTGTAAGAAAGCTCCCCAGGGTCTCCCCTGTAGTGTTCAGGCGCAAAGGGTTAAAAAGAGAGGGGGGGCACTAAATTTAGGCGCAATATTGTATATACAAGCAGCTATTGGGGAAAATTCACTCAGTTATAGTGTTAATCCCTGCATTATATAGCGCTCTGGTGTGTGCTGGCATACTCTCTCTCTGTCTCCCCAAAGGGCTTTGTGGGGTCCTGTCCTCAGTCAGAGCATTCCCTGTGTGTGTGCGGTGTGTCGGTACGGCTGTGCCGACATGTTTGATGAGGAGGCTTATGTGGTGACGGAGCAGATGCCGATAAATGTGATGTCGCCCCCTGTGGGGCCGACACCAGAGTGGAGAAGGTATTAACCGACAGTGTCAACTGACAGCTGTGGGACAGACGGCTTCTCAGCCCGCGCCTGCCCAGGCGTCTCAAAGGCCATCAGGGGCTCAAAAACGCCCGCTCCCTCAGATGGCAGACACAGATGTCGACACGGAGTCTGACTCCAGTGTCGACAAGGTTGAGACATATACACAATCCACTAGGAACATCCGTGACTTGATCCCGGCAATAAAAAATGTGTTACACATTTCTGACATTAACCCAAGTACCTCTAAAAATGGGTTTTATGTTTGGGGAGAAAAAGCAGGCAGTGTTTTGTTCCCCCATCAGATGATTGAATAAAGTGTGTGAAAAAGCGTGGGTTCCCCCGATAAGAAACTGGTAATTTCTAAAAAGTTACTGATGGCGTACCCTTTCCCGCCAGAGGATGAGTTACGCTGGGAGATATCCCCTAGGGTGGATAAGGCGCTCACACGGTTGTCAAAAGGTGGCACTGCCGTCTTAGGATACGCCCACTTTGAAGGTACCTGTTGATAAAAAGCAGGAGGCTATCCTGAAGTCTGTATTTACACACTCAGGTACTAGACTGAGACCTGCAGATCGTGCTGCTGCAGCGTGGTCAGTGACCCTGTCAAACATACTAGTTTGCTAACATAAGAACATATTAAAGACGTCGTCTTATATATGAGGGATGCACAGAGGGATATTTTGCCGTCTGGCATCCAAAATTAATGTAATGTCCATTCTGTCAGGAGGGTATTAGAGACCTGTCACTGGACAGGTGATGCTGACTTTAAAAGGCGCATAGAGATTCTGCCTTATAAGGGTGAGGAATTATTTGGGGATGGTCTCTGGGACCTCGTATCCACAGCAACAGCTGGGAAGAAATTTTTTTACCTCAGGTTTCCTCACAGACTAAGAAAGCACTGTATTATCAGATACAGTCCTTTCGGCTTCAGAAAAGCAAGCGGGTCAAAGGCGCTTCCTTTCTGCACAGAGACACGGGAAGAGGGAAAAAGCTGCACCAGTCAGCCAGTTCCCAGAATCAAAATTCTTCTCCCGCTTCTTCTGAGTCCACCGCATGACGCGGGGGCTCCACAGGCGTAGCCAGGTACGGTGAGGTGCCGCCTCAAAAATTTCAGCGATCAGTGGGCTCGCTCACAGGTGGATCCCTGTTTCCTTCAAGTAGTATTTCAGGGGTATAAGCTGGAATTCGAGATGTCTTCCCCCCGCCGTTTCCTCAAATCTGCCTTGCCGACAACTCCCTCAGGCAGGGAGGCTGTGCTAGAGGCAATTCACAAGCTGTATTCCCAGCAGGTGATAGTCAAGGTGCCCCTACTTCAACAAGGACGGGGTTACTATTCCACACTGTTTGGGGTACCGAAACCGCACGGTTCGGTGTGACCCATTTTATATTTAAAATCCTTGAACACATACATAAAAAAATTCAAGTTCAAGATGGAATCGCTCAGGGTGGTTATTGCAAGCCTGGACGATGGATTACATGGTATCCCTGGACATCAAGGATGCTTACCTGCATGTCCCCATTTACCATCCTCACCAGGAGTACCTCAGATTTGTGGTACAGGATTGCCATTACCAAGTCCAGACACTGCCGTTTGGACTGTACATGGCACAGAGGGTGTTTACCAAGGTAATGGCCGAAATGATGATACTCCTTCGAAAAAAGGGAGTTTTAATTATCCCGTACTTGGACAATCTCCTTATAAAGGCGAGGTCCAAGGAGCAGTTGATAGTCGGGGTAGCACTATCTCAGAAAGTGCTACAACAGCACGGTTGGATTCTAAACAGTCCAAAGTCACAGCTGGTTCCTACGACACTACTGTTCCTGGGGATGGTTCTGGACACAGACCAGAAAAAAGTGTTTCTCCCAGAGGAGAAAGCCAAGGAGCTGTCTTCTCTAGTCAGAGACCTCCTGAAGCCGAAACAGGTATCGGTGCATCATTGCACGCGAGTCCTGGGAAAAATGGTAGCTTCCTACAAAGCAATCCCATTCGGCAGGTTCCATGCAAGAACTTTTCAGTGGGACCTGTTGGACAAGTGGTCCGGATCGCATCTTCAGATGCATCGGCTGATAACCCTGTCTCCAAGGACCAGGGTATCTCTACTGTGGTGGCTGCAGAGTGCCCATCTTCAAGAGGGCCGCAGGTTCGGCATACAGGACTGGGTCCTGGTGACCATGGATGCCAGCCTTTGAGGCTGGGGGGCAGTCACACAGGGAAGAAACTTCCAGGGACTTTGGTCAAGTCAGGAGACTTCCCTACACATAAATATTCTGGAACTGAGGGCCATTTACAATGCCCTGAGTCAGGCAAGGCCTCTGCTTCAAAACCAGCCGGTACTGATCCAATCAGACAACATCACGGCAGTCGCCCATGTAAACCGACAGGGCGGCACAAGAAGCAGAATGGCGATGGCAGAAGCCACAAGGATTCTCCTATGGGCGAAAAATCACGTGTTAGCACCGTCAGCAGTGTTCATTCCGGGAGTGGATAACTGGGAAGCAGACTTCCTCAGCAGACACGATCTACACCCGGGAGAGTGGGGACTTCACCCAGAAGTCTTCCAACTGATGGTAAACCGTTGGGAAAGGCCACAGGTGGACATGATGGCGTCCCGCTTAAACAAAAAAAACTAGAGAAATATTGCGCCAGGTCAAGAGACCCTCAGGCAATAGCTGTGGACGCTCTAGTGACACCGTGGGTGTACCAGTCGGTTTATGTGTTCCCCCCTCTGCCTCTTATACCAAAGGTACTGAGAATAATAAGAAGGCGAGGAGTAAGAACGATACTCGTGGTTCCGGATTGGCCAAGAAGAGCTTGGTACCCAGAACTTCAAGAAATGATATCAGAGGACCCATGGCCTCTACCGCTCAGACAGGATCTGCTACAGCAGGGGCCCTGTCTGTTCCAAGACTTACCGCGACTGCGTTTGACGGCATGGCGGTTGAACACCAGATCCTAAAGGAAAAGGGCATTCCGGAGGAAGTCATTCCTACGCTGATTAAAGCTAGGAAAGAAGTAACCGCAAACCATTATCACCGTATTTGGCGAAAATATGTTGCGTGGTGTGAGGCCAGGAAGGCCCCAACGGAGGAATTTCAGCTGGGTCGATTTCTGCACTTCCTGCAGTCAGGAGTGACTATGGGCCTAAAATTGGGTTCCATTAAGGTCCAGATTTCGGCTCTGTCGATTTTCTTTCAGAAAGAACTGGCTTCACTGCCTGAAGTTCAGACTTTTGTAAAGGGAGTGCTGCATATTCAGCCCCCTTTTGTGCCTCCAGTGGCACCTTGGGATCTCAACGTGGTGTTGAGTTTCTTAAAATCACATTGGTTTGAACCACTTAAAACCGTGGATCTAAAATATCTCACGTGGAAAGTGGTCATGTTATTGGCCTTGGCTTCGGCCAGGCGTGTGTCAGAATTGGCGGCTTTGTCATGTAAAAGCCCTTATCTGATTTTCCATATGGATAGGGCGGAATTGAGGGCTCGTCCCCAGTTTCTCCCTAAGGTGGTATCAGCGTTTCACTTGAACCAACCTATTGTAGTGCCTGCGGCTACTAGGGACTTGGAGGATTCCAAGTTTCTGGACGTAGTCAGGGCCCTGAAAATTTATGTTTCCAGGACGGCTGGAGTCAGGAAAACTGACTCGCTATTTATCCTGTATGCACCCAACAAACTGGGTGCTCCTGCTTCTAAGCAGACTATTGCTCGCTGGATTTGTAGCACAATTCAGCTGGCGCATTCTGCGGCTGGACTGCCGCATCCTAAATCAGTAAAAGCCCATTCCACAAGGAAGGTGGGCTCATCTTGGGCGGCTGCCCGAGGGGTCTCAGCTTTACAACTTTGCCGAGCTGCTACTTGGTCAGGGGCAAACACGTTTGCTAAATTCTACAAATTTGATACCCTGGCTGAGGAGGACCTTGAGTTCTCTCATTCGGTGCTGCAGAGTCATCCGCACTCTCCCGCCCGTTTGGGAGCTTTGGTATAATCCCCATGGTCCTTTCGGAGTTCCCAGCATCCACTAGGACGTTAGAGAAAATAAGATTTTACTCACCGGTAAATCTATTTCTCGTAGTCCGTAGTGGATGCTGGGCGCCCATCCCAAGTGCGGATTGTCTGCAATACTTGTACATAGTTATTGTTAACAAAAGGGTTATTGTTGAGCCATCTGTTGAGAGGCTCAGTGTTTTCATACTGTTAACTGGGTATAGTATCACGAGTTATACGGTGTGATTGGTGTGGCTGGTATGAGTCTTACCCGGGATTCAAAATCCTTCCTTATTGTGTCAGCTCTTCCGGGCACAGTATCCTAACTGAGGCTTGGAGGAGGGTCATGGTGGGAGGAGCCAGTGCACATCAGGTGACCTAAAGCTTTCTTTAGTTGTGCCCAGTCTCCTGCAGAGCCGCTATTCCCCATGGTCCTTTCGGAGTTCCCAGCATCCACTACGGACTACGAGAAATAGATTTACCGGTGAGTAAAATCTTATTTTATCACATTTTATGTCTTAATGTGTATATATTGCACTGGATAGTTATTGTGTGTTTTCACATATTTACAGGGAGCAACCTCTGATTCCGTGCCCACCCGGCACCTGGTGATGGGGAGAGCAGCCTGTGGATTTGCGTGTCATAGCGGCTGTGCCTGGCTGACCGGCATGCGCCGGGTAGCCATGGCAACGGTGACGCAGTGGGCGGAAGTGACGCGGCGGCTCGGGACCCGGAAGCGGGATGACGTGGAGGAGACGCGGCAGCGGGTGTGGTCCAGGGGGTATTTAGTGGGGTAAGTGTTTTATGTTTGTTTGTGTATGCTTGTATTTGGCCTGAGGAAAGGGCTAATGCCCAGAAACAGCTGTAGTCTTTGAATACAATTTTACCGCAATTACCTGTCTCCAGTGCCGTTCATCTTTTGGAGCTGCATGTTACTTTTGGATCTGGCACGGAGCACGTTGTCACAAAGAGTTTGGGAGTGCCGACTATCTTGCAAGGATATCGTAGTGTTCTTGGAACACCTGTTGTATGGCACCATTTGCTGCATTTTCATTGGACCTCAAAGTTTAAATACTCTGCTTATAGTGTGTGGGAGAGATAACTTTCATAAACACATAGGTGCAAGGCAAGCATCATGTCTTCACAACCCGACATCCCAGGGTGTCATGTCATGAGCACCATGGCCCCGGGTGAGACTTTTGGTTTCACACAGGAGCAGATTGACAGAATTCTGTCTAAAGAAAGTATACCGGTCACAGATTCAGTCATGAGAGCGGAAGACTGTCTTTTTCAGTTGATGAAATACAAACGCCGTGAAATAGATTTTTTATTACATGGAATATCATTAACAGAGTACTACAAGGAACACAAGATCCCACGTGGGTTCCGTGTTCGGAATGTGCCCACGATTGGGCGACATAACCCTGACTTTGTAAGAAAATGGATAGGTATACTGAACCGGTGTGCCTTTGATCTCATGGTTCTCGTAATTGAGGAAGCCAATAGAGAACTGGAAGTCACTAGACAGAAGATCACTACCTTTGAAAAAGATAACTTAAAGGTCCTTCAACAGGATGAATCACAGGATTGGATGGGTAAATTAAAAATCCAATGCGATCAATACCGTCGTGATCTATTAAAATTTAAGCGAAATAAAAAAATCACGGTAGATCAAGATTATGAGGACAATAAGGTGCATCGGTGGTTGGCAGGCATGGATACTCAAGACAGACCTAGGCCGCAACAAAGACGTCGCCCGTGGCAAAAGCAGAAACAGGGCAACAAAAATACAAAGTCAAGTAGTGATAGTGACTTTATTGTTTCTGACACAGATGACACGTCTGGAAGTGCCCCTTTGGGACGGGGTCCACAACATGGCCAGGCACAAGCCGACGCACTGCCACCCGCCGGGGTGGCCAGAACAAAAGGGGTCAGAAGGGCGGCCCAAGGGAAGACTTACAACTAGTCTTCAATTTGTCAAAAAGAGTATTTACATCACATGAAATTGGTGTCCTGAGTAAAGGACTCAGTTTTGTGCCTACCAACTTACACGATTCTTTTGCCTGGTCCAGGGATCTTCACAAGTTCACCAGGAAACTCCGATTAAAGGAGTTCTTTCAAAATACACCACAGGAACATAGCACTGTCTCCATCTTTGATCCTTTTCTACAGAAAAAGTCCAGGTCGGATTTTGATCCGGTTTCATTGAATCCGTCTATTAAGACTTTTGGCAGATTAATGGACGAGTCCATTAATAAATATGTGGCAGCTCCTGCTAAAATTAAGAGGAACCTATCGGCTGAGGAGAGAAATGCGCTCACCAAACTGCGATCTTATAGTGACATAGTCATTCGGCCCTCCGACAAGGGCGGGGCCATTGTCATTTTATATATTGAGTATTACCGACAAGAGGCTCTGTCACAACTGGGGGAGGAAGGGGTGTATTGTAAACTATGGGGCAATCCTGTTGTAGAATATCAGCAGGAACTTTTCTCCATTCTAGGCAAAGCCAAGGAAGATGGACACTTACCAACTAAGGTTCATAAGGCCTTATGTGTTACCCATCCCAAAAGCCCATTGTTATATACAATACCTAAGCTCCATAAAAATCAAACTAGCCCCCCGGGGAGACCGATAATCTCGGCAAGAGATTCATTATATCAGCCAGTGTCACAACTCCTAGATAGTATCCTCCAGCCACTGTTGCCGGCACAGAGAACTTTCCTTAAGGACACTAATTCTTTCATCCGTAAATTGCATGAAGTACGGAATGTGGCCCCAGGCACCTTAATGTGCTGTCTTGACGTTTGCAGCCTCTATACATCCATCCCCCACCAGGATGGGATGCGAGCTATGCGGAGTTTTCTTGAGAAACATTTGGCTACGACTGTATTTAATCATGAGTTGTTTTTGACCTTACTGGAGCTCACCTTGTACAGGAATTATTTCCTGTTTGACAGTGAGTTCTATCTACAGCTACGAGGGTGCGCAATGGGATCATCGGTCGCACCCTCGTATGCTAATGTATTTATGTTCTCAGAAGAGCATAAAATGTTCTTTCTGGACCAGGGGGTGGCCGATAATATCTTAATGTATACTAGGTACATCGATGATGTGTTCCTTCTGTGGAGCGGAGGAAGGGATGCTTTCGTGGATTTGATGGCAGAAATCAACGCCTTGCCTTCACCCATCAAATTTACCTTTATTTGTGATGAGAAGGAAGTTACGTTCCTGGATGTTACAATTATGGTAAATGATGGTGTGATTTCCACGGAAATCTTTTCTAAGCCCACGGACCGGAATACGCTATTGATGGCATCCAGTGATCACCCTGAATCCCTTAAGAGGGGACTTCCCCTGTCACAAATGATGCGGGTGGCACGCATCACGAGTGACAGGGAAAAAGTTCCTGGGTTGCTAGATAATATGATTCTAAAATTTCTTGCTAGGGGATATGACTGGTCTTTATTACAGACACAGAAAAATAGGGTACTCCAAATGTCCAGGAGTGAGCTTTTACATCCTACACGGAAAGAAAGTAGAAACATTCTTCCGTGGCCTTGTGATTTCTCAACTGCCAGCCCTATTGTTCGCAGGGCTTCACAAGCCCTTTGGCCAATAGTGGCATCAGACCCAGATTTGACATCTTTTAGAGGGTTGAAACCAATCGCAGCCTTTAGGAGAGGCGCCAACCTCCGTGACCTTGTTGTAAAAACAGACATCTCAGGGATGAAGGGGTTGGATGATGTTATCATCCATAAAAAAAACCCTGGGTGGTACCGTTGTCCTAAATGTGCTACGTGTAAACACGATTGCCTGGAAAAACTTCAAGCATCCGAATCGTAACGTGACATTTACTATCAGACAGGTGATTACATGTAGCACATCTTATGTCGTCTATGCCATAGTCTGCCCGTGTGGGTTGTTCTACATATGGCAGACTACACGGAAATTCAGTGAAAGGATGGCGGCTCACCGTTCCGCCATAAAATTGACGTTGGAGGGCAAACTGGTGGACCAGCCGGTAGCCCGGCATTTTCAATTAGCTCATCACACTATTAATTCTTTTAAATACTTTGGTATAGAGCATGTACCACCGACATTGAGAGGTGGAGATAGGGCTAAAATCTTGTTGGAAAAGGAGACCTGGTGGATTATGAGACTGGACACCCTCTGGCCCCGGGGTCTCAATGACAAGGTCAACTGGAATGTATTTGTTTAGAATCCTAGGATTATAGTTTATTATAATTCTATATTTTTACAATTGCATTGTGTATTTACAATTCCACAAATATATTTTGTCCTAGATGTTTCATAAGTTAAATAATGGGCCCTTTATTAGAAGTTTAGCATAATTAATTGCAGTTTTTAATTGCAATTTGGGGTGCTTACATTTAGGGATAGTGATCTATGGTGTAGAGTAGACTTATGCTGCTTTGATCAATGTGATTTATTATTGATTTGCATATGCAAGAAAGTTGTGTCTAATTTTATGTCTTAATGTGTATATATTGCACTGGATAGTTATTGTGTGTTTTCACATATTTACAGGGAGCAACCTCTGATTCCGTACCCACCCGGCACCTGGTGATGGAGAGAGCGGCCTGTGGATTTGTGTGTCATAGCGGCTGTGCCTGGCTGACCGGCATGCGCCGGGTAGCCATGGCAACGGTGACGCAGTGGGCGGAAGTGACGCGGCGGCTCGGGACCCGGAAGCGGGATGACGTGGAGGAGACGCGGCAGCGGGTGTGCTCCAGGGGGTATTTAGTGGGGTAAGTGTTTTATGTTTGTTTGTGTATGCTTGTATTTGGCCTGAGGAAAGGGCTAATGCCCAGAAACAGCTGTATCTTTGAATTCAATTTTACCGCAATTACCTGTCTCCAGTGCCGTTCATCTTTTGGAGCCGCATGTTACTTTTGGATCTGGCACAGAGCACGTTGTCGCAAAGAGTTTGGGAGTGCCGACTGTCTTGCAAGGATATATATACCATATTAGATAAATACATATTTATTTTACTCTGACATCTGTTTGGATAGCACAAAATTTGGCTCGGTAAAACTTTTAAACATTTTGAACGAGAACAATATCACAAAATACCATTTATAAAAAGAATAAAATATTATGGTATATCCATCCCGGTAATTTTACTGCCGCTAATAGATTCGCTGTTATCCCCGATGCCAGCATACTGATCCCCCCATGCTGGCACTTATTGGGGATTATGTACATGCTCAGCATAATCTCCAATAAACAGCCCTTCAGCCGCGATAACACATGGGTTCAGGAACTTATCCCGGATCCCATACCGCCCGCAAATGAATTATTTTTTCGTCCGGAAAAAAACCCCACCTGGCTTTAATTAGATCCCATTGGGGTAAAATTGCAACAAAAATTACTTCTTTTTTTTTTCGGCTGAAAAATTAACGGGACTAATAGGATTCCCCTATTAATATTTATTAAAACATACATATAGATTACATTTCATTATCAAGGTCTGTATAAAACACACAGATGGGCATTTTAACTCATTAAGGGGTCTATTTACTAAGCCTTGCTTGGATGGAGATAGAGTACCAGCCAATCAGCTCCTGTCATTTTTCAAACAGTCTATAACATGGCAGTTAGGAGCTGATTGGCTGGTACTTTAGCTACGTCCACTTTAGCTCCATCCAAGGCTTAGTAAATAGACCCATAAGGGAGTTATTTATCAAAGCAATTGGAATAGATAAAGTGGAGAGAGATATAGCACTAACCTATTAGCTTTTAACTCTCATTTTACAGGCTGTGTTTGAAAAATGACAGAAGCTAATTGGTTGGTAGTTTTATCTCTATCCACTTTATCTATCCCATGGTTTGATAAATCCCCCCTCCCCTAATAGATTGGCAAAGGTAAAAAAATATAACTGTAAATATATATATTAATGTGGCAATATATATATATTTATGTTTTATATTGTAACAGTGTCTTCTACAGAAATACCAGCTTTGGGTGGCCACCATGAACTAAATCATAAGTACTGTAAGTTACTTTTCAAATTTCAACATCACCTATCACATTCAATGTATCTGTACAACTTTTCTCTGTTTCTGTGTCGGACAAATGTTATTCTTCTAACTGCATTACTAGTATTCCTTTCTTATTGTCCTCCAGACTTCACATAATATCTTTTCTAATTCATTGATCAGAGGAGCTCTGATCAATGGCTGTACATATCCTATTATTCCTGTAAACATTTTGTTCCCATCTACGCTTGCAGCAGTGTTCATATCTCCTACAACACCCAACTCTTTACTAGTCAATGTCCCCCCCCAGATTGGAAGAGGTGGCAGAAGACACCAGGTCAAGCTTGAAGACTCCAGGACATCTAAGCCATGACGGCTGGGGTTCTTTGCCAAAAAGACAGTATTGTTCTCTTTGTTATTCAGGTGAAGTTCACGGAGTAGTCAGCTATTGCTGAGAGGCAAAAGGGGATCCGATGCTTGGCAAGTTGAGGAGCGGCTCTGATACTGGAGGGAAGGGGCGACACAGAAGTTACCCCTTTGCGCCTGCCAAAATTGGCAGAGCAGGTAAGATCCCAGTGGGACACACTTTATTCATAACCCTCTGGCGTTAGGCCTGTGGGCAGGCTAAGGTAGTGATGGCCATCAACCGCTCCATTGGTAGAAAACCATCTATGGGGTCGATCCTATTACCCGTGAAGAGTGTGATGTGCCGTTGCCACAGTGTTTAAATGCCAGCAACGGCACCCGATCTTGCACCCTTCGCAGGCTGGTTTTGTGCTGAATTCACACCAAAAAGCTATGAACTCCATGGGTGGGTAAAAGGATCGACCCCTGTGGCTGAGTACTTGGTATGTACAGACCATGGCCATTGGACTGCCGCTAATGTTTCCTCAACATTGGGTGCCACCACTGAATGTTTGGCATCAATGGAAAAACGTTTTCTCTGACGTCCTAGTGGATGCTGGGTACTCCGTAAGGACCATGGGGTATAGACGGGCTCCGCAGGAGACTGGGCACTCTTAAAAGAAAGATTAGGTACTATATCTGGTGTGCACTGGCTCCTCCCTCTATGCCCCTCCTCCAGACCTCAGTTAGTATCTGTGCCCGGCCAGAGCTGGGTGCACACTAGGGGCTCTCCTGAGCTTCCTAGAAAAGAAAGTATTTGTTAGGTTTTTTTATTTTCAGTGAGATCTGCAGGCAACAGACTCACTGCTACGTGGGACTGAGGGGAGAGAAGCGAACCTACCTGCTTGCAGCTAGCTTGGGCTTCTAAGGCTACTGGACACCATTAGCTCCAGAGGGATCGAACACAGGCCCAGTCCTCAGGTCGTCCGGTACCGAAGCCGCGCCGCCGTCCCCCTTGCAGAGCCAGAAGAACGAAGAGAAGTTGAAAATCGGCGGCTGAAGACTCCGGTCTTCATTAAGGTAGCGCACAGCACTGCAGCTGTGCGCCATTGCTCCCTTAGCACACCACACACTCCGGTCACTGATGGGTGCAGGGCGCTGGGGGGGGGGCGCCCTGGGCAGCAATTAGATTACCTTACTTGGCGAAAAGCACATAATACAGTCTGATAAACTGTATATGTGCATTAACCCCCACCATTAAAGTACATAAATTGGACAGAAGCCCGCCGCTGAGGGGGTCGGGCTTTCTTCCTCAGCACACCGGCGCCATTTTCTCTTCACAGCTCAGCTGGAAGGAAGCTCCCCAGGCTCTCCCCTGCAGTATCCTGGTACACAAAGGGTAAAAAAGAGTGGGAGGGCACATAAATTTAGGCGCAAAACTGTGTATATAAGCTGCTATAGGGGAAAAATCACTCAGTATAGTGTACATCCCTGTATTATATAGCGCTGTGGTGTGTGCTGGCATACTCTCTCTCTGTCTCTCCAAAGGGCCTTTTGGGGGAACTGTCTTCAAATAGAGCATCCCCTGTGTGTGTGGTGTCGGTACGCGTGTGTCGACATGTCTGAGGTAAAAGGCTCCTCTAAGGAGGTGATAGAGCGGATAAGTGTGTGGGAGGGGGTCTCCGTCAACAACGCCGACACCTGTTTGGATATGTGTAAGTGCTGAGGTAAAATTATTGCACAAAAGGTTAGGGAACAGAAAGGAAATCTACCCTGGTCTGTCCCTATGTCACAGAGTCCTTCAGAGTCTCTCTATGCTCACTATCCAAAATAACAAAGTATCGACACGGAGTTTAACTCCACTGTCGACTACGATAATGCAAAGTTACAGCCAAGAGGGCTAAAAGATATTCAATATATGATTATTGGAATAAAAGATGATTTGCATATCACTGATGACTCATCTGTCCCTGACACGAGAGTACACATGTTAAGGGGAAGAATGCTGAGGTAAATTTCCCTCCTCTCATGAGGAAAAAGAGCGGGAATCTCCAGACAAGAGACGGCAGCTTCCCACGAGAGAATTCTCAGGCTGTATCCTTTCCCCACTAGGGCCAGGATGTGTTGAGAATCTTCCCCTTGGGTGTCCTGTTTGCACTAGCTATTCTCAGGGATCCTGCAGATAGTGTGCACATTCTAGTATACTACCCAGACCAGAGATTGTGTCGGAATGGGTTTATAGCGCTGTGGCAGCGTGGACAGGTACCTTATCAGCAGAGATTGAGACCCTAGTATGCATATAAATATTTTAAGATGCTGTCTTAAGTGATAGATATATAATTATAAAGCATGCCCAAAGGCACATGAGTATACTGGGTCCTAGAGACAAAAGCTATGTCGATTTCTGCTTGACGTGTCCTGTAGAATATACATTGGACAGATGATGTCGACTTAAGAGGCATATGGAAGGCTGAGGATTGTGTGGAGAAAGGTTCTCGGGCCTGGTCTCCACAGCTATAGCTGGTAATTCTGATATTTTGCCTTATATTCCTGCACAGCCTAGGAAAGCACGACATTATTAAATGCAGCTTTTCAAATAAAGAAACAAGAAAGTCTGAGGTGCGTCCCTTCTTGTCAGAGCCGGGGGCAGAGGAAAGAAGCTGTACAACACAGCTAGTCCCCAGGAACAGAAGTCCTCCCCGGCCTCTACAAAAATCCACCGCATGTCGCTGGGGCTCCACAGGCGGAGCTAGGCCCGGTGGGGACACGCCTTCGTAAGTTCAGCCACAAGTGGGTTCACTCCCTGTTAGATCCCTGGGCAATAGAAATTGTATCGCAGGGATACAGGCTGGACTGTGAGAAGATGCCCCCTCACGAGGACCCGGCGGGCTTCCCCCCAAGAGAGGGAGCCAGTGTTAACTCCAATTCGTAAATTGTATCTTCAACAGGTGGTGGTCAAGGGTCCCCTCCTTCAACAAGAGGGTGTTATTATTCGACCATGTTATAATCCCGAAACCAGACGGTTCGGTTAGACCCATATTGAATTAAAATCCCTGAACATATACCTGAAAAGGTTCAGGTTCAAGATGGAATAGCTAAGAGCGGTCATTGCAAGCCTGAAATGAATCGGGACATAAGGGATGCATACCTTCGTGTCCCCATTTATCCACCTCATCAGGCGTACCTCAGAATTGCGGTACGGGATTGTCATTACCAATTTCACCAAGGTAATGGCGGATATGATGGTGCTCCTGCGGAAGCAAGGTGTCAGTATTATCACATACTTGGATGATCTCCTCATAAAAGCGAGATCAAGAGAGCAGTTGCTGGACAGCGTATCACCTTCTCTGGAAGTGAAACGGCAACACGACTGGATTCTATATATTCCAAAGTCGCAGTTGGTTCCTACAGCTCATCTGCCTCGCCTAGGCATGATCCTAGACACAGACCAGAAGAGGGTTTATCTCCCGATAGAGAGAGCTCAGGAGCTCATGACACTGGTCAGGAATCTATTGAAAACCAAAACAGGTGTCAGTGCATCACTGCACTCGAGTCCTGGGAAGGATGATGGCATCATACGAGGCCATCCCCTTCGGCTGGTTCCATGCACAATGGAACTTACTGGACAAGTGGTCCGGATCACATCTTCAGATGCATCGGTTAATCACCCTATCCCCCAGGGCCAGGGTGTCTCTCCTGTGGTGGCTGCGGAGTGCTCACCTTCTCGAGGGCCGCAGATTCGGCATTCAGGACTGGGTCCTGGTGACCACGGATGCAAGCCTCCGAGGGTGGGGGGCAGTTACACAGGGAAGAAAATTCCAAGGTTTGTGGTCAAGCCAACAGACTTGCCTTCACATCAATATCCTGGAACTAAGGGCCATATACAACGCCCTAAGTCAAGCGGAGTTCCTGCTTCGCGACCAACCGGTTCTGATCCAGTCAGACCGCAGGGGCTCATGTAAACCGCCAGGGCGGCACAAGGAGCATGGTGGCGAGGGTAGAAGCCACCAGAATTCTTCGCTGGGCGGAGAATCAAGTAAGCGCACTGTCAGCAGTGTTCATTCCGGGAGTGGACACGACCTCCACCCGGAGTTGGTGACTTCATCAGGAAGTCTTCACGCAGTTTTGCAAATTGATGGAAACTGCCTCAGGTGGACTACATGGCGTCCCACCTCAATAAAAAGATAAAAAAAAAAAAAAGGTTTTACGCTGGGTCAAGGGACTCTCAGGCGATAGCTGTGGTCGCACTAGTAACACCGTGGGTGTTCCAGTCGGTCTATATATTCCCTCCTCTTCCTCTCAGACCCAAGGGCTGAGAATTGTAATAAACGGAGGAGTGTGAACAATATTATTTGCTCCGGATTGGCCAAGAAGGACTCGGTACCCGGAACTGCAAGAAATGCTCTCAGAGGACCCATGGCCTCTGCCTCTCAGTCAGGACATGTTGCAACAGGGACCCTGTCTGATCCAAGACTTACCGCGGCTGCGTTGGACGGCATGGCGGTTGAACGCCGGATCCTAGCAGAAAAGGGCATTCCGGATGCAGTTATTCCTACGCTGATAAAGGCTAGGAAAGACGTGACAGCAAGACTTTTTCACTGTATATGGCGAAAATAGGTTGCTTGGTGTGTGGCCGGGAAGGCCCTACAGAGAAATTCCAGGGGGGTCGATTCCTGCACTTCCTACAGTCAGGAGTGACTATGGGCCTAAAATTAGGATCCATAAAGGCCAAGATTTTGGCCCTATCCCTTTTTCTCTCAAAAAGAACTGGCTTCACTGCCTGAAGTTCGGACGTTGTTACAGGGGTGCTGCATATTCAGCCCCTTTTGTGCCTCCAGTGGCACCTTGGGATCTTAACGTGTGTTGGATTCCTAAAATCCCACTGGTTTGAGCCACTTAAGACCGTGGAGCTAAAATATCTCATGTGGAAAGTGGTCATGCTTTTGGCCTTAGCTTGGACTAGGCGTGTGTCAGAATTGGCGGCTTTGTCATGTAAAAGCCCATATCTGATCTTCCATATGGAAAGGGCAGAATGGAGGACTCGTCCCCAATTTCTCCCTAAGGTGGTATCATCGTTTCATTTGAACCTACCTATTGTGGTGCCTGCGGCTACTAGGGACTTGGAGGATTCCAAGTTGCTGGACGTAGTCCGGGCCCTGAAACTTTATGTTTCCAGGACGGCTAGAGTCAGAAAAACTGACTCGCTATTTATCCTGCATGCACCCAACAAGCTGGGTGCTCCTGCTTCAAAGCAGACTATTGCTCGCTAGATCTGTAGCACGATTCAGCTTGCACATTCTGCGGCTGGACTGCCGCATCCTAAATCAGTAAAAGCCCATTCCACGAGGAAAGTGGGCTCTTCTTGGGCGGCTGCCCGAGGGGTCTCGGCTTTACAACTTTGCCGAGCTGCTACTTGGTCGGGTTCAAACACTTTTGCAAACTTCTACAAGTTTGATACCCTGGCTGAGGAGGACCTTGAGTTTGCTCATTCGGTGCTGCAGAGTCATCCGCACTCTCCCGCCCGTTTGGGAGCTTTGGTATAATCCCCATGGTCCTTACGGAGTACCCAGCATCCACTAGGACGTCAGAGAAAATAAGAATTTACTAACCGGTAATTCTATTTCTCGTAGTCCGTAGTGGATGCTGGGAGCCCGTCCCAAGTGCGGACTCTCTGCAATACATGTATATAGTTATTGCTTAACTAAAGGGTTATTGTATGAGCCATCTGTTGAGAGAGGCTCAGTTATTGTTCATACTGTTAACTGGGTATAGTTATCACGAGTTGTACGGTGTGATTGGTGTGGCTGGTATGAGTCTTACCCTGGATTCCAAATCCTTTCCTAGTAATGTCAGCTCTTCCGGGCACAGTTTCCCTAACTGAGGTCTGGAGGAGGGGCATAGAGGGAGGAGCCAGTGCACACCAGATATAGTACCTAATCTTTCTTTTAAGAGTGCCCAGTCTCCTGCGGAGCCCGTCTTTACCCCATGGTCCTTACGGAGTACCCAGCATCCACTACGGACTACGAGAAATAGAATTACCGGTGAGTAAATTCTTATTTTTTTTTTTTAATTGCTATTATCCATACAACATTGATAGTGGCAAAACGGTCAGCCATCTCTATGCTAGGACACACTTAAAATATTGCCTTTGGCACTGAGTTTGGCAGGGTTGGCTCTGCCCCCACAGCACAGCATCATCCTCAATCATCTATCCCCACCCCTTGCAAAGCAGATATCCTGATCACTTATCCCCCCACTGTACAGCAGCCACGATCACCTATCCCCCACCCCTCACAAGCAACCAGATCAGATACTTTTTTTTTTTTTTTCCAAAAGTGTTTTTATTGCAAATTGTACAATAAATTTAACAATTGAACAAAACAAAAAGAGAATCATTGCATACATTTTCCAACAATTTTCCTTCCTCCAGGTATAATAAAATAGACACTTATGACGGTTTTTATGTTGTAATCATATAAAAGAGAAAAAAAACAACGGACTTAAAAAAGGAAAAGAAAAAAAAAATAGTGGGAAAGAAAGGGAGAGAAAGAGGAGAGAAAGCAAAAAAGGAAAAAAAGAGGAATTGTAAGCCATGCATGTCCAAGTCATCCTCCAGGTTTTAATTTAGGGAGATAGGTGGATCTTGTATGAATATTCTAGTTTTATACCAGAGGGTCATACGGAAACATTTATGTATTTGCTATTTGCTGTCTGGTTTCTATGGGTAAGGTGTCTATGTAACTTTCCCATATTGAAAAAAATTGTTCAGTTTGAGAATCCTTATGAAGCGTAGTTTCAGTCCATTCAAGTTTAAACACTTGAAACAATTTTTCCTTGAACATATTAAGTGATGGGGGTGTGGAGGAAATCCATTGTTGTAATATGCATTTTTTAGCTACCGAGGAGATAAACAGTAGTAGCTTTTTACATCCCACTGAAATTTTAGGAATGTTTGTCAAGAAGCAGAGTATAGCCCATTCTGGTGTCAATGAAAGAAAATGCACCAAGTGATCCACTGCATACTGTCTTATTGTTAATCAAAAACATTGGATCATGGGACATTCTCATAGGCAATGGTATAAAGTTGCTTCAAGGCAATTACATTTATGACATTTAGACGTAGTAGTCATACCAATGAGACTACAACGATGCAGAGATAAGTATATAGAAAACTTTGAAAAACATATCTCTGTATGATGTGGCGGATATTGTTTTAATAGAGTACAGTAAAGTTCTCAGAATATCCTTCTCTTCTAAGCTGGGAAATTGTGATTGCCATTTAGTAATGCCTGTTTGAAATTGGCCTGTGTGATAGGGCTGTCTCAATATTTTATAAAAATAAGTTATGGCTTTTTTGGAGTAACTCACATTTAGAAAGGCCTCATCCCGTTAATTATGCCAGTTTTCCGCGCTTAGATAAGTTATTACGTTGTTAGTTTAATGTTGCACCTGGAGAAAGGCTAAGTCACACAATGGCAAAAAAGTCATAGCGGGATTTTGCTTGAGTCAAAGGGGCTTTTTTGAGTCAAAATTTGCGAGGTGCCTTACTGAGCAAATTCCCTGGACATGCCATGATCCAAATGGTTGTGTTGCCATACCATGTTGGAAATTACCATTGCCTAAAAAGGGAAGATGTAGAGAATATAGAGTGTGAAGTTTGGCTTTATTACGTGTCGTGTGCCATGTCGACATTAGTAATGGGTTGTCCAATAAATGCTTAAGAATGTCATGTTTAGGTAAATGCAAAAAGCAGGTTAGATCGAGGTTTGGGAGAAACTGTTGTTCTAGTGTATAATTGGCATATTGGTTCTTCTTCTGGAGCCAATCTTTGATGTACCTACAGGTAGCTGCTAGATTATATAGTTTAACATTGGGAAAATGTATTCCTCCCTCCTCTCTGGTTTTCTGTAATATTTTTAAACTGATTCTTGGTCTTTTCTTAGACCATATAAAGTTCCGGAATAATTCCACTATTTTCTTTTCATCCGATAACGTAAGTATAAGTGGGAGAACTTGCAGCGGATATAATAATTTTTGAAAAGTGATAAGTTTAATTAAATTAGCCCTACCCAAGTACGATAATTGGAGGTGCTGCCATCCTTCCAACTCTGTCCCCAGTTTTGCAATAAGTGGGGTTATATTTGCATAATATAAATTATGTATGTTTTTGGTTAGTTTTATCCCCAAGTACTGTATCTGAGAAGAGGTCCATCGCAATCCTCCCAGAGGGGTGTTAGGTTTATAGGGGTGACTCCCTGAGGCCATTGCTGTCGACTTAGATAAATTTATCCTAAATCCGGAGATTGAGCCATAATAATTACGTTTTTCAAATAGGGGTTCCAGGCTATCTCGTGGGTTAGAAACAAAAAGTAATAAATCGTCAGCAAAGGCCTGCAATTTTAATTCCTGATTCCCAATCTTCGCCCCTTGGAGGGTCGTCCATTGTTGTAAGTAGCGCAAAAGGGGGTCCAATGCTAGATTGAATAGCAAAGGTGACAATGGACAACCCTGTCCTGTCCCTCGTTGCATCAGTAAAGACTTGCCGAGGCGGCCATTTATCAACAATCTGGTGCTAGGGTCTAAGTAAAAATATTTAATCATCTCTACAAAGGTAGTTCCGAAGTCTCTAAAATCCAGAACTTTAAATAGATATTCCAATAAAATTTTGTCAAAGGTCTTCTCGGTGTCTAAAATTAATATCACAGTTGATGATGCAGTGTTTGTTTGTGAAGAGGTTAGTACTGCTATAGCTGAGCGAATTCCTAGAACAGAGTGGCGACCCGTTGTAAAGCCTAGCTGGTGTGGTGTTAAAAGAATTGGCATTAAATCTTGTAATCTAGTAGATAATATTTTGGCTAAGATTTTGTAGTCTTGATTTAACAGTGCAATTGGCCTATAGGATTCCACTTGAGAAGTGTCTTTATCTGGTTTAGGTAATAAAAGTGTTAGGGCTTCATTAAATGATGGTTAAGCGATTTTGTCATCAAATATTTGTTGGAATAAAGCCAGAAGCGTTGGGATGATATCAGTTTTTAGTATTTTGTAATAATTTGCATTAAGTCCGTCAGGGCCCGGTGCTTAATTTAGTTTGAGGGAATCTATGGCTGTGAGAATTTCTTGTTCTGTTATCGAACTATTGAGGTAATCTTTCTGTTCTGTTGTCAGTTTGGGTAACCCCACTGTTTCTAAGAAATCCATAATGTCTTTTTGATTAGGATCACTAGATTTATATAAATCAGTAAAGTATGACTCTAGCAGATTTAAAATCTCAGGGTAAGAAGTGAGGATTTAACCAGAACTGCGGTCCTGAAGTTTAGTAATGTAACATTTTTTCTTTTGCTGTTTGGCCATAAAGGCTAAAAGTCGACCTGACTTGCCACCCCAACGATAATATTGGTTTCTCATATAATCAGTCCTGAGTTTTGCTTCTTGCAAAAGAAAGGCTTCTAGTAAACCCTTCTCTTGTAGATAAGTAGTTTTGTTTTCCTCTGTAGCTGAAGTTAAATACTGATGGTGTGAATGACGTAATCTGCTGGTTAAAGAGTGTAATTGTTCTTTTTTATCTGTATTACGCTTAGCCACATAAGATATGATGTGGCCGCGCATCACTGCCTTCGAGGCCTCCCAGAATAAGACTATATTGTCCCAATGTTGTATATTATCATCTACATAGGCCTGCCAATTAATTTTAAGATGTTTTTGGAAATCATCATTTTGGGATAAATATGTTGGAAATCGCCATAATCTAGAGGTGCAGAGGGGGCTCTTCCTTTCTATGTCACACGTTATAGGGGCATGATCCGAGATTATAATGTTATCTATGAAGGTATGAGAAACCCGGGTGAAAAAGGAATCTTCTAGTAGGATATAGTCCAATCGTGTAAAGGTGTCATGAACTCTAGAATGATAAGTGTATTCTCTGCTAGTACCATTCCAAAGTCTCCAGACATCTAGCAGTGCATGCTGAGAACATAAAAAGGATATGCCTTCTCTGTGATTAGAAGATGGGGTCACTGGAGAATCAGAATGATCCAAGTGTGGATCATGTAGTGAGTTCATGTCACCTCCAACAATCAAGTTAGGAGTAGCATGTTGCATTAACAAGTTAGAAATGGATTGAAAGAATGTCAAATTGGGTGAATTAGGGGCATAAAGGTTTAGCAAGGTGAAGTGTTCACCATGTATCGTTACATTAAGCATGAGGTATCTACCTTCTGAGTCAGCTATAGTCTTAGTTACTTCGTAATCGAGGTTCCTAGCAAATAGAATAGCCACCCCTCTTGTTTTTTTACAATAAGAGGCCGAAAAACAATCCCCTAACCAAGGACTTTTTAAAGTGGAAGGTGATTTTTTTAACCAGTGAGTTTCTTGTAAGATGATGATGTCTGGATGTGCCCGTTTTAAGTGTGTGAGGACTCTACGTCTTTTGATAGTTGAATTCAGGCCAGCAACGTTCCACGATAATAATCTGAAGGAATTTGAAGTAACCTGTGGGATTTTCAAGTTAGGTACCTGTGTTTGTGTCATCCTATACCATTCCGGACATGTGTTGCGTGCAGTTTGAGTCAGACATATGGGTCACCTGCTCTGTCCCAGCAAGCAGAGCACATGGGGGTGGACTTACAAGGTCCAAACCAAGACCTGGACATGCAAGGCTTGAGAAGAAAAAGAGGAAAAGAAGAAAAGGGGGGAAGAGAAAAGAAAGAAAAAAAAGAAAGGGAAGAACAAAAAAAAAAAAACAACCAATTCAACATTAACAGTAGACATATTACTTTTAAGTTTGATGCATTACCCATTATAGTTAGGGAAAGCAATCAAAACCACACAAGAAGCAATCCACAATGTGGTATCACTAACAATATTAACTTATAACAGTGTAAACTTTCACCCGTTTGGGGACGGACTATTAGTTTGGGTAGAATGAGTGATTTTGAAGTAATTTCTGGCTTGGATGGGATCATCAAACATTTGTGTTTTGCCTTCAGCAGTTACTCTGAGTTTGGCAGGGTACAAAAGAGCGAAGTTAATGTTATTTTCAAAAAGATGTTTACATATGGGGGTAAATTCTCAGTGTTTTTGAGTGACTGAATTTGAAAAATCTTGAAAAATCAGGATTTGAAAATCACGCACCTTAAGGGTACGACGTTGTCTATACACCATTAGAATGTTTTCTTTGTCCCTGTAATTCAAAAATTTTGCTATGACCAGCTGCGGTCTTGAATCTCGAGTCTCTCTGACTGGTCCTATACGGTGTGCTCGTTCAATCATGACTGAGCCTTATGAGGTGGGAACGTTCAGTATAGATATGATGTCAGTGCTAAGGAGATCCATCAAGTCTGTTCCCTTTACAGATTCAGGGATGCCCAGGAACCTCAAATTACTCCTCCTGGTTCTATTTTCTAAATCTTCTAGTTTGGCTTCTAGCTTGATATTAAGATGGGCTTGTGCCTCAGCGTACTGTTTGAGTTCTGAAATGGCATCTTTGTTAGTACTAGTGCGTTGTTCCACCTCAACCAAACGTTTAGTGTTTGTTTCTAGATGTGATAGGATGGTATTTATAGAGGCCTGAATGGCGTCCAGTTTGTGTTCTATTTGTGATGCTTGTGCTGGGTTCAGCAAACTAGAGGAATCACCTGTGCCTCCCAAAGGGGGGCTTTCTGGAGGTGTGATGGAAGGTGAAGAGGTAACTGAGTTATGGGCAGCAGAGCCCGGGGTTTGGGTGTTTTTAACCTTAGTTTTGTTTTTCATGGTTGATACTTGGGATCTATCTAAAAATTTGTCCATGCTATGAGCGTTTAGCTTGAGCCAGAAATTGGGTAAGCCCCCAGAGAGGTACGAAAAGTGTCACATAGTATAACAATCCAGTTAGTGACCCATTAAAGATTTGAATCACATTTTATTTATTTATTTTATCCCTTCTTTCCCTTTCCTGTGTTAAGCTGGATAACAAATTCCTTGTGAAATTCTACGTCACAATTGAATGTATACAATCCAACGAACTGTATCTAAATTTGTTGTTAGTGACAGTAATAGTTCAATATGATAAAAAGGGGGATACTGTACTTAAGCAAATGGCCTATAGTAGTACCGACGGTGCTATCTGTAGACCAATAAATATTACTGTGTGTATTGTTATAATGTAATAAATTTCAGCATCTAGACTCAAAGAATATAAACCTTAAACTTAAAGCGTTTGTGTTTTTAATATTAAGAGAAATTTGTATATTAGCCAAACTGCATACTGGATATACAATATTTAACTTGAGCACCTGTAATATAGGTAAGTATTTAGGCTATATAATTTTCTAGAGAGGCAGTACCTAGATAAGAGCTTTAGGTGGCACTGTTGTACAAGAGTATGTCTGGCTATACAATACTTAACTCAAGTGTCAGTAATACAGGTAACAAGTATTTAGACTATGCAATTTTCTAGAAAGGTAATACCTTGATAGGAACTCTAGGTGGCACCGTGGCACATGAATAATGTGTCTGAATATACAATATTTAACTTGAATGTGAAATTACAAAATAGAATATTATACCACTGTATAACCTCCCAAACACAGTACCTGTCGGTGGATATCAGCAAAGGATATCGGTTAGAGGAGAGTAAAGATTAAAACATAAAAATAAAAACAAACAGAAATAAGCTGGAAGAAAAGTCTGACATCTGATCAGTGGCAACTGAATCCATAGGCAGCAGCACTGGTTTAGCTATAGAGCAGAGACAGTCACTGTTAAACATTTTTTACAAAAATGGCTGTTGGTCTGGACATCATGGGATGTGAGTCAGCAATTGCACTGCCCTGCAATATGACCCAGCACGCTGGTAACTCAGTAGGAAAGTAGTTTAGGTCCACCACAGGATCCTAACCAATTCTCCCCATCCAAATGCAAAGACTGTGTGAGGATGGTCTTGACGAGACACTGGTTACCAGATGGTAGAGAAAAATCACTGTACACTGAATAAGCTATGGTAAGGTAAGACCCTTTTCCAAAGTGTAAAACACGCTGGTGATGGTGTAGCAGTCTCTATACACTAAAGCAGGTACCAGAGTCTCCCCCAGTCCCCAAATATTGCCCAGTGTACGCTGGAGAATCACTGAGTTTTTGCTTAGATCAATTTAGGGTATTTAGGAGCGCCACTGATCCCGGTCCCAGGTGCAGTGGGGCCCAGCAATGAGAGCAGTAACTTCTTCCCTGGTTGTCTAGGTAGCGCCAGACATGGTATATCCAGCCAAGGATCCCGCTATCCCTCAGCTTCCTCAGGGCCAGGCACCACACATCAGCTCACCTGTTTGCGGTGGAATAGGGCTCAGCGTCTGGTCTGGGAGAGTTCTCCGGTGTGTAGCCAAGTTCAGGGGCGGGTGAAGCGGACGCCGGGCAACAGCAGCTCCCGCCACCGGCGGGTGTGCAGGTCTCAGATCCACTGGCCCAACTCCGGAGGCTCGGTGCAGGGAATCAGGGAGTAGCGTCGGATGCGACCTCTGGCCGCGCAGTCCCGGCGACGTGCGTGAACGGCCAGCAGCGCCGAGCTCAGAGATACCAGCAAAGGGGCCAGGCGCGTCGTTGGGCGCAGGGCGGGCAGAGCAGATGTGGTAAAGGATACTGCCGCACCGTCCAGCCGCAGATGTCTTCCAGCAATCAGAGCCAGGAAAGATCGTCGGGCGAAGTCCTCCAGGCGGCAAATACAGTGGCAAAGAGCAGGAGAGGGTCCGCACCACACTTCCAGTGGGAGAGATCAGACGAGGTGAGTCCCGTCAGCGCTGCCGGGACCCGGCGCCACACTTCCCATGAGAAGGAGCAGTCAGAGCAGGTGCGATTCCCGATCCCTCCAGTCGCACAGCACCTGCAGATATTATCCAGTAGGGAGAACCGCCCCTGTCAGCACAGCCCGGGCTACAGGATTAGAGCGCAGTTCCAGCGGCAATGCGCTTCAAACTAGCCAGATCACTAGTTGCTTCCACAGACACAAATCCACCTCACCAGTGTGTCGGAGAGTCTGTTTTATGAGGCCCTGTTAGTGTGTAGGCTCCGTTAGGGTAGAGCCAGATCAGATACTTTTACCTCCCACCACAGCAGCCCCATCACTTCCCTCGCCACATACAACAGCCAGTATTCCCCCCCTTCTCTCCCTCTTTCATCATCTTCTTCCCCTCTTTCACCATCCCCCTGCTTTCAGCATCTCTCCCCCTCTCTTTTAGCCTCTCCTCCCTCTTTCAGCATCTCTCCTTTTCTCTTTCAGCTTCTCTCCCTTTTCTTTCAACATTTCCCACTGTTTTTCATCAACCCCCCCCCCTTCCCCGTTTCAGCATTTCTCCACCTCTCTCATTCAGCATCCACCACGCTCTCCCTCATTGTCTGCTCCTCTTTTATCTTTAAATGAAAGATATGAAATTCCATACACAAAAAACTTTTCAGTTTCACATGTCCTATTAAGGCTTCATGATCAAGGGTTAGAACATTTTTCTGAAATTTTAGATCATGTGTAAGAATCCTTAATGGGAAAGTTTTTTTTTTTTTGTCTATGAAATAATATATTTGGTCATATCAGTAAATTTCATGTCTATCATTTAATATACATGTTGGCAATTAATAAAAAGTTAAAAGAAAATATGCAGGTGCACACTCTAAGCACTAAGAACGCTGGTAATCGGAAGCATTCTAATACATCGTCCAGTGCAACACAGACGGTGTAATGGTTAGCATTACTGCCTCACAGCACGGAGGTCATGGGCTCAATTCAGGCAGTTTGCCGTGTGCTGGAGTCCGGACTGTGGTGCTGTGCTTGTGTAGATCTCAGGGAAAAACAGCAGCGGGAGATGTCCTTGTAAGGACATCTCACGCTGCTGTTTTTCCCTGAGATCTACACAAGCACAGCACCACAGTCCGGACTCCAGCACACAGCAAACTGCCTGAATTCTGCAGCTACGAACGGCGTCCTCCCTCCCCGGTGAACTGAATAGAACACCGCCGCTCCCACCAACCACAACGGATTCCGCATGCTGACAGCCAGCCTCACATGAGACTCTAAGGAATAAGTGGTGAGCACAAAATTGTTTGGCGGTCGGGGGAGGTAGTAACATAGCGCCCATCGTTTATACAGCTGAAAATTCACCATCTAGTGAACACCATTCACATTCCCTAAAACAAATTGGGACTTTATAATTTGCTTTGGAGCGAACCAGCCACACTGGTCTTTTGGATGTGGACATCTGTGCAATATACAATTGGGATACAGTATATGGCAGCTTGTAAATAATATCAGCAGTGAGAATAATTATTTTATGAAAATATGCATTGCATTTTTTATGCTTTTATTTTATGTGATTGAATAAAATGTTTATATAGTAATGATCGGTATCTAGCGCTCTCTTGTGATATGGCATGTTTCACAATTACTTGATAATTGGATACCCCCATAGTATAGTAAATGATTATTATTTTTTGAAAAGTTTTTATCTCTGTGATCTACTCGGTTTGATACAGTACTATTTTTTTTAATAGAATAAATGAGTTTCATTAATATAAACCCATGACCCATGTATTTACTTTAGAAAAAAAAATATTTAAAATATTATTGATATTCCCTGTGACAAGTACTGCTATAACTATCCTTGGAGGTGTACTAACCCAGTTTTATTCAAAGATGACTCAAGACATATTTCCACGTATGAAGTATTTATTCTGAATATAAGAACATTTGTAAAATAAACGTATTATAAATTGCTCTGTATAAATAAATGAAGTTTATTTATTTTTTTTACATTTATTTTTTGTATCAAATTAACATACAATGACCATTTGACAAAAGCAGGAATATTGGGGAAGGCATGGAAAAATGTCGGTGAGTTCCAGTCTGTTGAGAAGACAATACAGTTTATGAAACCTTCATTATAGTAACTGGCTGATTACATTCTGATGTTGGTTGGCATGGAAAGTCAGTAGAAAAGTAGCACATTAAGGAAGTGATTCAAAAAGCATAAATCCATGCAGTACCCCGAAATACAAAGAATCAATTCACTACTCGGGTGAGAATATTCTTAGAGAGAAACTATCAGCAACAGTGAAAAGCCCTTTACTACTGTATTATAATAATAATCTTACTGCTCTTTGCTCATGTCCAGTATTTCTGCTATAGGAGCTGCACCAGTTACAAAGTAATTCAGGTTAAATAACAATCAAAAACTTGATTTTGTAAATCTTTCTTAACAATCAAAGTCTGACAAGTTAATTTTGCAAATCTTTCACTTAGTTATATAAATTATTTGTACATGTGTCTCATGAGTAAAGAAAATCTCCAGAAAGCAACTGAGCATTAGGTACAAGCATTTGTCCAGGAATGTGGCAGTTCCACATTAATACATAAATCTCAATGCGTTCTTAGTGCAAGTTATTAGTGGAAAACGGGGCAATTATCGGTTTCAGAACATAGTTTAATGTGGTAATTATTTTGCCTGTGTTAATACAAATTAACAAATGTCTTAATCTATGTGTACTTGTATATACACTACACGTGTGCCCAATAGAAGTTATGCAATTAGCTGATATTAGATCCAGGCCGCATTAAGGCTGGCAATAAGTGAGATTCAACAGAGTCTTATCCAGATTATTGGACCTATAGTTGCATCAACCCTTTTGTTATGACAAGAGAAGAATTACAATTTAGGTATGTATTTTTGTATGAACTGTGGGAAAGTACGGCATAATTTGGATGCCACCTAAATAATTTTTTTTTAATCACAGTATGTTATTGAACGTAGTGCTATTTTTTTGAAAGAAAAAAATATTAAAATGTACTTATAATCAAATTTGTCACTGCTCATTACAATAATATTTAATCCGGTCTTGTCAAGATAAATGTTAAAAAATAAAAAAGTTAAATGTTTTTCAAAGAGATGCCATTTAATGAATCTAGTCCCAGGTTTTATTAAAAATGTATAAAAAAAATTGCAAACATTAGATCCCGTTCTGCAGAAGTATTAGATCAGTAAATTTTTGTGTTTTTTTTTTTTAAACATAATGGGAGTTAAAAAATAGTATGTTAAAAATAAAATTGAATGGTGTTTTGAGTAAGAATTATTCTGTATTCTATAAAGTTTGTAACAGCTTTTTTAATCATTGCTGTTATATATTTGACAGAATTTATTGCATATAAAAAACTTTTTAAAAATCATTTTTTAATACTGAAAGGTTTTTTCTTAAGTGTACATCAAAGTTTGAACATAATTTCCATACAAAAAAAAAAATGTTATCGCTGAAAAATAGTTTTAATTGGTTTCCAGCCAAAAAACAACTTGTACAATTCACGTTGTGTTCCTTTTTTTTGTTTTATGCTACAAAAACAAAACCTTAGCACACTTGATAACACTTTTTAATTCTAAAAACACTTAATTTATAAAGTATTGTTTTTGCCATTTTTTTGTTTTCAATTGAAACTGTACCTTAAGTCTATAAAAATTACTTGTTTCTTTAGCATATATTTCAATTTACATGATTTAATAGTGTGATTTTTAAACCAAAAAAAAAAAACACCTTAAATCTGAGATTACTTTTTAAGTTTTACCCCATTTCCAGTTAAATGACAGATTCTGTTAGTTTCGGGTTGAGTCATCCTCTGCAAGTGCGAGGAGATATAAGCTTTAATTGCTGTTGTAAGGGTACCCATTGGACTTTTAATTGAGCACCTACAAATACTTATTCCAGACAACCAGTCTGCGCAACTCAACCCATAGCTAAATTAATCTGGGCATTTTATAGAATAATCCCCAATGAAGGCCACTGTGTAATTAAACTACAACAATCCATGGTATCCGGATGATATATAGACAGTGTCTAGTTAAGACAGTCAATAGATAGACACCATATATTAGACAGACATTAGGTCGACATGAAAAAGGTAGACAGTACAAAATGTCGACAGGGTCAAAAGGTCGACATTAAAATGGTTGACATAAAAAAGGTAGACACAGGTTTTACTTAAATTTTACATGTATTTGGACTTTTTCATACCTTCTCTATCCATGTCGGCACAGAGTTAGTTATAAACCTTGTGGCGAGTGCAGGGAGTCACCGAGCCCGAAGATTGGCGAGCAGATGCCTTTCTACAATCGGGGGTCACAGATGAGAAAACTAACCACACTAACCCCCAAAATGCCCCCAAAATTTTGTCTACCTTTTTTATGTTGACCTTTTGACTACTACTGTATGTGCAGCATACATCTAGCATGGCAAATGTGCTTCAAAACATTGGTTGATGTAAAGTAATGTGAACCGGATGGCACTTGATGTCCCGGCTGTCGGGATCCTGGCGCTCAGCATACCGGCGCTGGGATCCCGACAACTATTTTCCCTCTTGGGGTGTCAACGACACCCCTGGAGGGAGAATAAGCGCCACCGTGCCTACAGCGCGGCGAGCGCAGTGAGCCCACAAGGGGCTCTTTTGCGCACGCCCTGCTGCCGGTATTCCGGCAGTCGGGATCCAGGCGCCGGTATGCTGGGCGGCGTGATACAGACAACCGGCAAAGCGTAGTAGACCCATGTGAACCATATAAATTCTATAAGAACAAATGAGGGGATTGTTACTTTATATGTTTTCAAAGTTCATTTGCCACTATTTTAAGGCCAGTTTACTGGAAAATTCTCTTTAGAGAATTCCCTTCTAATGTCTACAGCAGATTTATTAAACCTTTGTATCGACCCACAACAGCTTCCAACAGGATGCACCGAGCTGACCCATATGTGGTGCATTTGGGATTCTGGTGTGATTTATACCAAACTGCCCACAAATCTATTTTTTCAAATTTCTTTTTGAACTAGTAGATCTTTTGGAGTAAATGGGTGGTAGCTATCATGACAGTCATTGCTTGTTGTACCTGGATAATAGCTGGAAATGCTGAAAATATAACAACTTCTGATTTCCACACTAGGGGATGTTCCATACTCTAGAATGTTAGCTATCAAGTTGGTGGTAATTTGTTTACAGTTTAACTAACATATACTGATTAGGGGTTCTCTGGGTTAACGTAGAAGTTAAATATTAGCTTTGCTAGCAGATCGGTGCAGAATAACTTCTGTAATAGAAGCAATTAATGGCGGTATCCTATTAGAGGAGATAAAGCATCGGGTGTGAAAAACGTCAGTTTTTGTGCACTTTTTCCCCAATGTTTTACAGATTATTTTTTTTATAGGCTATCCAATTAAGATCGCCCATAATAAAACAGCTTCAGTGAAACCTGTGTGTTTTCGTAAGAAACTGCACCATTTTCGCTTTAAAACGGGGCTGTTTCCGGGAATTCGGTTTCGCCTGCCGCAGGCACCCAGCGCCGTGACCCCAGCCAGGGAAGTCAGAGCAGTGCCGCATCCCCCCTCTTCCCCTGCAGCAGTCACATGACGGGGAGCAGTCATGTAACTGGGGAGCCGAAGGTGTAGCTCTACCCTGTCTGCACCGGTAGCTGTCAGGAGGCTGCACCCGATGCAGTAACGAAAACCCTGATAAGCCGCAGTACGTACCCAATTATCTGGGCTAATGGGACAGCCCCGGGCGATGTCATTACCCATGGTAAGAGGGGCAGCCTCAGTGATCACATGTATCGTGGGGGAGAAGTCCTGCATCCTCTAAGCAATACAGTGTGTTCTATTGCATGTTCCACATAAATTGAGTGCCCCGAATCTGCTCCTACGCACAGATAAAAGATGGAAGATACATTTAAAGAACATGACTACCCAATGTCAAAAGGCTTTGGGTGGTCATTAATAGGTTAAATTGGCCACATATGGGCAGATCTTTATCAGTGGCCCAACTGGGTAAAATAAGTTTGTTCAATGTCAGACTTTGGAACTTTCCATGTGGTCCATACAAGGATGAGACACATAGCTGCACAGCAGTAATAATCTGAGAACACGGACCCCCATGTCTGATAATGATCTGACCAAGTCTGTTTAGGCTAGGATCAGGCATCGTGCTGGTTTTATGGCACACTCTAGGTGAGTTTCCAATATTTGTAGCAAGCATAAAACTTGAAATGTCTATGGAGTTATTTAGCAATTAGGTTACAACTGTAAGTAATTAGCCATGAAACATATATCATTTCTCTACAACTGTTGCAGTTCTCTATCAATATATTTCTCATGCACTTGATGCATTTAATTTGAATATTTTCATCCGGAGTGAGTATCACTGAAAATGCTTTCACAACAAGAATTATTGCCAGTTACCTAAGAATGCCTGGTGGTAAGTGATGAAATAATCCACTATTTATCCTGATGATACAACATTTATTTATCCTTTATGGTCCCAGTAAACTACTGACTTTGCTCTGTATTACATGGATTCCTGTTGGGGCATTTTCCCATATTTGTGTACAATAATAATCCATTTATTTGATGAGAACACTAAACCTATCCTAGCTTGGAGCCGTCGCCCTGGGGACGGAATGTACACCCTGCATTTATTGTGCAGCTTACCAGAACAAGAGACAGGCAAACATCTGCAAAACTTTTACTAAACTAAAGACATAAGCAAATAACATTTAAAGTGCATCAGATCAGTTTCCCTCTCATCTTCATGGTGGGCTGATATAGAAGTAGTAAAAGCAGAGCTGTCTGTTACTATACAGAACCACATAAACAGCTGCATTCACATTTCAGCACAACTCCCAATCTGCCTGGTGCGACTTGCTGGAAGTAGATTACTATGATGGACACAGGTAGAACACAGCACAATAAAAACTCTGACATTAAAATAATTCCAGACTGTGGTCCATAATAATCAGAAAAGCAATGTGAAAACATTGCAAATAACCATCCACATGTCTGATGCTGGACATATAAATCAGACCATATCCCCACATGTATGTATTGCCTCAGATTCCATAAAGAATCTAATAATTATACAATAAAGAACCACCACAAGAAATTGATCAGAAAAGACAGACGTACTGTAACCGGCACCACCACCCAATGTCATTATTCTCCCTGACCCTATGATAAAACAATGCTTGGCTGCACATGCGGCTTCAGGAGAATACAACTATAAATGTAAGTGACTGACTTACACCTTGAGCAACACAATATCTTGTACATATTAAAAAGCAACATATAAAAAATAGGCTATGAATACAGGTTGACAGTCCCCATATAAAGGAAAATCAAAGCACTTATAGTCACAGTGTACTAAGAAACACAGTCAGCCTCTGTATTAGTTTATGGTATTAAAGCTGTAGGGCATGGATTTATCAAGCACCCATCTGGCTGAGCAGAGAAGGCGCTCTAATGTATTGGTGGAGAGCCCTGCAGTATTGGCCCCCTGGTAATGCTGGTAGTGATCTAGAAAGGTGCATGTTTCTCAGGAGTGATGGGCTTCTTACATCCCTCTCCACTCAGCATACTCTGCACAACGTGGCCTCTCCGCTTGTGCAAGCGTGACATGATTTTGGCACACACCAGTGTCTTACAAAGATAAGTGTATTAGAGACATCACAAGGAGGAAGTGATCTTCTATTTAACTCGTCTCCATGCCACATATTAGGCCCCAATTGTTTTGTATTAGAAGGTGACTTCTTTACTTGGAGAGTGAGTGTTCTGTATATCCAGTCACAACCAGGAGCAGACTGCTGGATAGCACTGCAGATGAGAACCCATCAGTCTGTATTGCAGGCTTGTATGGCACAAACATTGGTTCACAGTGATGTCTCATTAGTATGAGGTCTTGAGTTTTCCTCTTCTAGTAAAGCTATTCTCTGCTTCAGCATCCGCACTTGGGTCTCATGTCTCTCCACCATCGCCATCATTTGGGACTCCAGTTTTTTCAGCTTGTTCTGGTGTTTCTTCTTTGCCTTTTCATATGCGGCCACTAAGTTGCTACTCAGGAAAAACAAAATAAATTATTATAGAGCCACATCACTAAACAAAGGCTGCAGGTTAAGAAAAAAAAAGTTCAAACAGCAAAGCACAAGACGCCAGTTATTTTCCTTAAAATGTGCTGTGAAATCACACCCGATAATACTGTGCGCATCCATCCGCTTCTGTAAAGGTGAGAAGTTCTGTCCCCTTCAAAGTGTTTACTACAAGTGGTCGGAACGAACATGCTGGGCAGATGTATAAATATGCATGTCTAATAGGAAGCATATTATGAGAGGAGAGGGCCCCATGTGTAGTCTCCATCCGGGGCCCCTCCTCTCTAGCCGGCAGCAGCAGTGACAGTGACTATGAACATTAGGTGGTACACAGGTCTCTGGGAAAATGGCACAGTGGCCATTTTCCCGGTGATGGGTACCAGTTAGTGCTCAGAATCACTGTCACGGAACTCTGGCGAGGTAAGTATTGGAAAACTGTGTGTGGTGTGCCCCTGTGGACCCATGTGCACCGCACACACTGCACCAATTATCGATCACAGGCTGAGACACGCCACGAAAATGCTCACAACATGCCTGTGTTTTTTCCACCGCTTCCCATAACTGCCCCAAATGGTCCCTGTCAGTGTGTGAATACATCATCTCTGTGACCACCATTGCAAGAGCACATGTGCAGTGCAAATTAGAACCGTGTGCAGACAGCTGATAATCTCTCAACTCGGGTTTGCATCCATCTCTGAATCAGCCCAATGTCGCATAACTAGCCTGGGCTGTGTCATTGCCCAGAATACTTGGGGAGCTGTCTTACCAGGTGTAAAAGTCACTTACAGATATCCCTTATTGTAATAGTTTTATTGATTTTCAAGTAAGTAGGAATGAGATTAAAAAGTATATTTACTCTTATTCATAGTGAGCTCTAAGTGAAATATTTGGCACTTGTATAATTTCGCACTGTAAGCTTATACTGCTGAGGTTATGCAGCTACTATATACACTGACGGGTTGGTATTGCGTGACTGGCAGTCAGGAGACCGGCGGCGAAATGCCGGGGGAAGGTGGTTGAGCGAGTGCAGCAATCCCCTTGCAGGTCGCCACGGGTTCTATTCCCACTCTATGGGTGTCATGGTAATAGTCCCTGTTGGTCGGCATGCCGACCGTGGGTTCGTGAGCAGGCGGGATCCAGGGGTTGGTAATGTGAGACCGCCGGTCATGTATCCCCCACTGACATATATACAGATACACTGACAAGACTATTACATCTCAAGTGTTGCATTGGCACGAAGGAGGGAGACTAAGGAGTTAAGGCATTTAGTGAAGTCACCCATGGTAACACAGAGTTACTGACCTATTGGCTCTCTTTAAGTCATTGACAAACTCTGCAGACTGTTGATGTCTGATTTCACTGCTCTTTGTGAGTCTTTCTAAAGCGCTCACCAGCTCCTGCGCTCGAGATTTCAGCTTCTTTTCCCTGAGGCAAAAAGCAAAATAATTAGACAATGCTTTGAAAACACGTAAATCACATTTCTATAGAAGTGCAGAACCTCATTTTGCCATTAGGATGACAATAACAGCTCCAAACATAATATGAACAATGAACACTGGTGTACTTGGCAATCACAAAATCTATAAATAAGAGGACACATTCCATAAATCCTCGAGGAAGTGGTGGACGGTTGGCTGAGCAGATAGGGTGGTAAGAACAACCTTGATCATGTTGCTTTGCCGAAATTTGATATCTCTCTCTATCTCACTGCATTTGTCACATACTTTTAAGTAAAGCGCCGTGATAGTAAGAATAATAATTACATGGTGTTATTGCTGCTTTGCCCAGCAGATGTCATCATTCCCTTAGTGATTGTCATATTGTTGGCTCCAGTACATCACCTGTATTACATACCCTGTTGCAAAGAATAAGGATGGGTAGAAAAGTACTGACTGACTGCAGACCATTAAATGACTGCATTCAACAGGTCAGAAACATATATTCTCTCTTATTCATCCTATGGGGCCAGTGGATAGAAACATAGAATTTTACGGCAGATAAGAACCACTTGACCCATCTAGTCTGCCCCTTTTTTTTTACCTCAAACATTATTTGATCATTATTTCTTTAGGGTATCCTTATGTCTATCCCATGCATGTTTAAATTTCTCTACTGTCTTAGCCTCTACCACCTCTGATGAGAGGCTATTCCACTTGTCCACTACCCTTTCTGTGAAGTTATTTTTTTTCTCATATATCCCCTGAACCTCCCTCCAGTCTCGGTGCATGTCCTCGTGTTCTAATACTTCCCTTCATTTGAAGAATGCTTCCCTCCCTTTCCCTTCCTGAATGTGTCCCCTCCCCCACCCCCTTTCCCTTCTATACATATTGAGATTTCTTAGTCTTTCTGGGTATGTTTTGTGATGTAGGTCATGCAACATTTTAGTCATCCTTCTTTGTCTAATGTATTAATATCTTTCTGAAGATATGGCCTCCAGAATTGAACACCGTATTCTAGATGAGCCTGTACCAATGACCTATACAGTGCATTATTACTTCTTTCTTTCTGCTGCTGATTCCTCTCCCTATGTAACCAAGCATCTGACTAGTCTTCCATATTGCTGTTACATTGCCTACCTGCCTTTAAGTCACCTGAAAGTGACTCATAGATCCCTTTCCACCTCAGTAGTTTCCAGTATATAGTGGCATTAATACTATATTTAGCTTTTGGATTTTTGAGACACAAGTGCACGATTTAGCATTTTTTTGGGCATTAAACTGTAAGTACCACGCTCTTGACCATTCCTCTAGTCTCCTTAGATCCTCAATCATTTGTTTTACCCTTCCTGGTGTGACTACACTGTTGCATACCTTTTTGTCATCTAAAAAAAAGGCATACTTTCCCTTTAATGCCATTTGCATTGTCACCAATAAAGGTAATAAAAAAGCACTGGTCCAAGTACAGATCCCTGGGGTGCACCACTGGTAACATTTCCCTTCTGTGAATGTACTCCATTTACTACAACTCTCTGTTTTCTATCCTGCAGCCAAGATCTTATCCATTCAACCATCTTAATATCCAATCCCAAGCTTTCAAGTTTATTTAGCAGTCTGCGATGTGGGAAAGTGTTTAAAGCCTTATTAAAGTCTAGATAAGCTATATCTACGGCTCCACCTTTATCTATTACTTTAGTCACTCAGTCAAAAAAAGTCAATAATGTTTCTTTGCCATGATCTCGCTCCAGTGAATCCATGTTGTTTGGTGAATTTGCTGTTTGCTGAATTTGAGATAATCTACAACTCTAAGAGTGTTTCCCATCAATTTCCCTACTACTGAAGTAAGGCTCACTGGTCGGTAGTTACTTGCCTCTTCCTTGCTTCCACTTTTGTGCAGTGGGACTACGTTTGCTCTTTACCAGTCCTCTGGAATTACTCCTGTAGCTAGCGATTGGTTGAATAATTCTGTTAATGGTGCTACCAGCACCTCTTTAAGCTCTTTTAATATCCTTGGCTATATCCCATCTGGCCCCATTGATTTATCCATTTTTAGCTTTGAGAGTTGTTAGGCCCTTCTCCTCTGTAATACCCCTTTCACACTGCCAATGCCGGAGCCCTCCTGGGAATTGGAAACGGGTCTAACTGCTGGCTTCCCGACACGGCAATATGCCGGGTTGGTTGCCATAGCAGCGGGCAATGTGCCAGGCCGGTTCTTCCCAGGAGGAATATTCAGACATTTCCAGAGCTTGGGGAACTCCTGGGAGCTACCACTAAAGGTAAATATTCTGGCCCTGACGTTTCCTTATGTCCTGATGAGAATTCCAAAGCGGAGTGTGTAGAATTTAGTCACTGCACTACTCTATACTCATTAGGCGGGATTCAAATGTTTTATTGCCCCGGATCTCCCGTCTAAAGTGACAGGAGATCACAGGGCGATATTCTATTGACCCCCGTTATCAGGCCCATAAGAGACGGGTTTAGCTGTGTAAAGCAGCTAAAGCAGTCTAAAGTCATGGGCGTGATAGCGGAAAGTCTTGTTTGGACGTCCAAACGGGTCACTTTTCGTGCATTTCAGCTCACCACCCCTAGGGGTGGCGAGCTGAAATGCTGATATCGCACCCATCGGCAGCAACATTTGAATACTGCCGGCGTGCGCAATGGGGACAGAAGATTTGAATCCCACCCATTGTATCCAATATTCCTATGGGACTAGGAGAAAAGGAATTAGCGCAAGTGCAAAAATCCCATTAACTGTACAAAGCTTAATAAGTGTTCAACATGAGTTATAATGAAAAGTGAACATGTAATAAATCAAACAAATTACTGATGGCTGTGTTTAATAAAACTGAAGGCAAAGTAAATCTACTTTTAAAAGTCCGAAGACGTAATTTATGGACAAGGATAAAAAAAAAAAAAAAAAAAGTGTATGGGGTATATGCGATTGCGGTCGAATTCCGGCTTGAATTCGACCGTTTTTAAATTCGACACAGTTCGACAGTCACATACCCTCCCGCCGGGACCCGAATTCGACATAATCAATAAAAAACGGATTCGACAGTCCCGCTGTCGAAAAACGGACCAATTGACGGATATGTGCGTCCTGGATTCGACTTTTTGGACGGCACAAAAATGTTTAAAAAACCCAGAAAAAAATTGCATGGGGTCCCCCCTCTTAAGCATAACCAGCCTCGGGCTCTTTGAGCCGGTCCTGGTTGTAAAAATATGGGGGGGGGGGGGATTGACAGGGGATCCCCCGTATTTTCACAACCAGCACTGGGCTCTGCGTCCGGTCCTGGTGCAAAAAATACGGGGGACAAAAAGCGTAGGGGTCCCCCATATTTTTAACACCAGCATCGGGCTCCACTAGTCAGAGAGATAATGCCACAGCCGAGGGACACTTATATCGGTCCCTGCGGCCCTGGCATTAAATCACTAACTAGTCACCCCTGGCCGGGGTACCCTGGAGGAGTGGGGACCCCTTAAATCAAGGGGTCCCCCTCCTCCAGCCACCCAAGGGCCAGGGGTGAAGCCCGAGGCTGCCCCCCCCCCCATCCATGGGCTGCGGATGGGGGGCTGATAGCCAAGTGACAAAATAAAGAGCATTGATTTTTGTAGCAGAACTACAAGTCCCAGCAAGCCTCCCCTGCAAGCTGGTACTTGGAGAACCACAAGTACCAGCATGCGGGGGGGAAAACGGGCCCGCTGGTACCTGTATTTCTACTACAAAAAAATACCCAAATAAAAACAGTACACGCACACCGTGAAAGTAAAACTTTATTACATACATGCCGACACACACATACTTACCTATGTTGACACGAGGTTCGGTCCACTTCTCCAAGTAGAATCCACGGTGTACCTGAAAATAAAATTATACTCACCAAAATCCAGTGTAGATCTGTCCTCTTCTTTTTTGTAATCCACGTACTTGGCAAAAATACAAACCGCATTTACCCGGACCACGCACTGAAAGGGGTCCCATGTTTACACATGGGACCCCTTTCCCCGAATGCCGGGACCCCCCGTGACTCCTGCCGCACCATTATCTTCAATGGTGGGAACTGTGCGGTCAGCGGTGAGGTTACTCGCGGTGTAAACATGGGACCCCTTTCAGTGCGTGGTCCGGGTAAATGCGGTTTGTTTTTTTGCCAAGTACGTGGATTACAAAACAGAAGAGGACAGATCTACAATGGATTTTGGTGAGTATAATTTTATTTTCAGGTACACCGTGGATTCTACTTGGAGAAGTGGACCGAACCTCGTGTCAACATAGGTAAGTATGTGTGTGTCGGCATGTATGTAATAAAGTTTTCTCTAACGTCCTAAGTGGATGCTGGGGACTCCGTCAGGACCATGGGGTCTAGCGGCTCCGCAGGAGACAGGGCACAATAATAAAAGCTTTAGGATCAGGTGGTGTGCACTGGCTCCTCCCCCTATGACCCTCCTCCAAGCCTCAGTTAGATTTTTGTGCCCGGCCGAGAAGGGTGCAATCTAGGTGGCTCTCCTGAGCTGCTTAGAATAAAAGTTTAAGTTAGGTTTTTTATTTTCAGTGAGTCCTGCTGGCAACAGGCTCACTGCTACGAGGGACTTAGGGGAGAGAAGAAAACTCACCTGCGTGCAGGATGGATTTGCTTCTTAGGCTACTGGACACCATTAGCTCCAGAGGGAGTCGGAACACAGGTCTCACCCTGGGGTTCGTCCCGGAGCCGTGCCGCCGACCCCCCTTGCAGATGCCGAAGTTGAAGAGGTCCAGAGGTCCAGAAACAGGCGGCAGAAGACTTTCAGTCTTCATAAGGTAGCGCACAGCACTGCAGCTGTGCGCCATTGTTGTCAGCACACTTCATACCAGCGGTCACTGAGGGTGCAGGGCGCTGGGGGGGCGCCCTGGGCAGCAATGTATTATACCTTTTTTATGGCTAAAATACATCACATATAGCCCTTGAGGCTATATGGATGTATTTAACCCCTGCCAGATCTCACAAACTCCGGGAGAAGAGCCCGCCGTTTTAGGGGGCGGGGCCTATTCTCCTCAGCACACGGCGCCATTTTCCTGCTCAGCTCTGCTGTGAGGAAGGCTCCCAGGCTCTCCCCTGCACTGCACTACAGAAACAGGGTTAAAACAGAGAGGGGGGGGCACTTATTTGGCGATATGATTACATATGTGAAAATGCTATAAGGGAAAACACTTGTATAAGGGGTTGTCCCTGTATAATTATAGCATTTTTGGTGTGTGCTGGCAAACTCTCCCTCTGTCTCCCCAAAGGGCTAGTGGGGTCCTGTCCTCTATCAGAGCATTCCCTGTGTGTGTGCTGTGTGTCGGTACGTGTGTGTCGACATGTAGGAGGACGATGTTGGTGAGGAGGCGGA
Organism: Pseudophryne corroboree; assembly: GCF_028390025.1. Lineage (NCBI taxonomy): Eukaryota > Metazoa > Chordata > Amphibia > Anura > Myobatrachidae > Pseudophryne > Pseudophryne corroboree. The sequence continues at coordinate 233,809,576 of NC_086444.1, forward strand.
GCAAATTGCCTGTATTGGTGATGTCACTCTCTAGGGAGTCGACACCGGAATGGATGGCTTATTTAGGAATTACGTGATAATGTCAACACGATGCAAGGTCGGTTGACGACATGAGACGGCCGGCAAATAAATTAGTACCTGTCCAGGCGTCTCAGACACCGTCAGGGGCTTGTAAAAACGCCCATTTACCTCAGTTGGTCGACACGGACACTGACTTCAGTGTCGACGGTGAAGAAACAAACGTATTTTCCTTTAGGGCCACACGTTACATGTTAAGGGCAATGAAGGAGGTGTTATATATTTCTGATACTACAAGTACCACAAATAAGGGTATTATGTAGGGTGGGAATAATCTACTTGTAGTTTTTCCTGAATCAGATAAATTAAAGTGTGTGATGATACGTGGGTTTCCTCCGATAGAAAATTATTGGAGGTATACCCTTTCCCGCCAGAAGTGAGGGCGAGTTGGGAAACACACCTTAGGGTGGATAAGGCGCTCACACGCTTATAATAACAAGTGGCGTTACCGTCTCCAGATACGGCCGCCCTCAAGGAGCCAGCTGATAGGAAGCTGAAAAATATCCTAAAAAGTATATACACACATACTGGTGTTATACTACGACCAGCAATCGCCTCAGCCTGGATGTGCAGCGCTGGGGGGGCTTGGTCGGATTTCCTGACTGAAAATATTGATACCTTTGACAGGAACAATATTTTATTGACTATAGAGCATTTTAAGGATGCATTTCTATATATGCGAGATGCGCAGAGGGATATTTGCATTCTGGCATCAAGAGTAGATGTGATGTCCATATCTGCCAGACGATGTTTATAGACACGACAGTGGTCAGGTGATGCAGATTCCAGACGGCACATGGAAGTATTGCCGTATAAAGGGGCGGTCCATCGGACCTGGTGGCCATGGCAACAGCTGGAAAATCCACTTTTGTTACCCCAAGTCACATCTCAGCAGAAAAGGACACAGTCTTTTCAGTCTCAGTCCTTTCGTACCCATAAAGGCAGGCGGGCAAAAGGCCAGTCATATCTGCCCAGGGTTAGAGGAAAGAGAAGAAGAAGACTGCAGCAGGCAGCCCATTCCCAGGAACAGAAGTCCTCCACAGCTTCTGCCAAGTCCGCAGCATGACGCTGGGGCCATACAAGCGGACTCAGGTGCGGTGGGGGGTCATCTCAAGAGTTTCAGCACGCAGTGGGCTCACTCGCAAGTGGACTCCTGGATCCTACACGTAGTATCCCAGGTGTACATTGGAAATTCGAGACGTCTTCCCCTCACAAGTTCCTGAAGTCTGCTTTACCAACGTCTCCCTCCGACAGGGAGGCAGTATTGGGAAAAAATTCACAGGCTGTATTCCCAGCAGGTGATAATCAAAGTACCCCTCCTACAACAAGGGAAGGGGTATTATTCCACACTATATTGTGGTACTGAAGCCAAACGGCTCGGTGAGATCTAAAAGATTTGAACAATTACATACAAGGGTTCAAATCAAGATGGAGTCACTCAGAGCAGTGATAGCGAACCAGGACGATATGGTGTCACTGGATATCAGGGACGCTTACCTACATGTCCAAGTTTTGCCCTTCTCACCAAGGGTATCTCAGGTTCGTGGTACAGAACTGTCACTATCAGTTCAGACGCTGCCGTTTGGATTGTCCACGGCACCCCGGGTCTTTACCATGGTAATGGCCGAAATGATGATTCTTCCTAAAAGAAATATGGACGCTTTCCTGATAAGGGCAAGGTCCAGAGAACAGTTGGCGGTCGGAGTAGCACTATCTCAAGTAGTTCTACGACAGCACGAGTGGATTCTAAATATTCCAAAATCGCAGCTTTTTCCGACGACACGTCTAATGTTCCTAGGAATGATTCTGGACACAGTCCAGAAAAGGATGTTTTCTCCCGGAGAAGAAGGCCAGGGAGTTATCCGAGCTAGTCAGGAACCTCCTAAAACCAGGAAAAGTATCAGTGCATCATTGCACAAGGGTCCTGTGAAAAATGGTGGTTTCTTACAAAGCGATCCCATTCGGTAGATTTCACGCAAGAACCTTTCAGTGGAATCTGCTGGGAAAATGGTCCGGATCGCATCTTCAGATGCATCAGCGGATAACCCTGTCTCCAAGGACAAGGGTGTTTTCTTCTGCGGTGGCTGCAGAGTGCTCATCTATGAAAGGGCCGCAGATTCGACATTCAGGACTGGGTCCTGGTGACCACGGATGCCAGCCTGAGTGGCTGGGGAGCAGTCACACAAGGAAAAAAAAAAAAAATTCCAGGGAGTGTGATCAAGTCTGGAGACTTCTCTCCACATAAATATACTGGAGCTAAGGGCAATTTACAAGGCTCTAAGCTTAGCAAGACCTCTGCTTCAAGGTCAGCTGGTATTGATCCAGTGGGACAACATCACGGCAGTCGCCCACGTAAACAGACAGGGCGGCACATGAAGCAGGAGGGAAATGGCAGAAACTGCAAGGATTCTTCGCTGGGCGAAAAATCATGTGATAACACTCTCAGCAGTGTTAATTCCGGGAGTGGAAAACTGGGAAGCAGACTTCCTCAGCAGGCATAACCTCCACCCGGGAGAGTGGGGACTTCAGCGGGAAGTCTTTCACATGATTGTAAACCGTTGGGAAAAACCAAAAGGTGGACATGATGGCGTCCCGCCTGAACAAAAAACTAGACAGATATTGCGCCAGGTCAAGGGACCCTCAGGCAATAGCGGTGGACGCTCTGGTAACACTGTGGGTGTACCAGTCAGGGTATGTGTTCCCTCCTATGCATCTCATACCAAAAGTACTGAGAATCATAAGAAGGAGATGAGTAAGAACGATACTCGTGGTTCCGGATGGGTCAAGAAGGACTTGGTACCCGGAGCTTCAAGAGATGCTCACGGAAGAACCGTGGCCTCTACCTTTAAGAGAGGACCTGCTCCAGCAGGGGCCTTGTCTGTTCCAAGACTTACCGCGGCTGCGTTTGACGGCATGGCAGTTGAACGCCGGATCCTGGAAGGGCATTCCAGATGAAGTCATCCCTACCCTGGTCGAAGCCAGGAAGGATGTAACCGCAAAACATGTTCACCGCATTTGGCGAAAATATGTTGCGTGGTGTGAGGCCAAGAAGGTCCCTACAGAGGAATTCCAACTGGGTCGTTTCCTACATTTCCTGAAAACAGGACTGTCTATGGGCCTAAAATTAGGGTCCATTAAGGTTCAAATTTCGACCCTGTCGAATTTCTTCCAGAAAGAACTGGCTTCAGTGCCTGAAGTTCAGACGTTTGTAAAAGGGGTACTGCATATACAGCCTCCTTTTGTGCCCCCAGTGGCACCTTGGGATCTCAATGTTGTTTTGAGTTTCCTAAAGTCACATTGGTTTGATCCACTCACCACTGTGGAATTAAAATATTTCACATGGAAGGTGAAGATTCTATTAGCCCTGGCTTCAGCCAGGCGTGTGTCAGAATGGGCGGCTTTATCATATAAAAGCCCTTACTTAATTTTTCATTCTGACAGGGCAGAATTGAGGACTCGTCCTCAATTTCTCCTTAAGGTGTTTTCTGTTTTTCACATGAACCAACCTATTGTGGTACCTGCGGCTACTAGGGACTTGGAGGACTCCAAGTTACTTGACGTTGTCAGGGCCCTGAAAATATATGTTTCCAGGACGACTGGAGTCAGAAAATCTGACTCGCTGTTTAGCCTGTATGCACCCAACAAGATGGGTGTTCCTGCTTCTAAGCAGACGATTGCTCGCTGGATTTGTAGTACAATTCAGCTTGCACATTCTGTGGCAGGCTTGCCACAGCCAAAATCAGTAAAAGCCCATTCCACAAGGAAGTGGGCTCATCTTGGGCGGTTGCCCGAGGGGTCTCGGCTTTACAACTTTGCCGAGCTGCTACTTGGTCAGGGGCACACCCTGGCTGAGGAGGACCTGGAGTTCTCTCATTCGGTGCTGCAGAGTCATCCGCACTCTCCCGCCCGTTTGGGAGCTTTGGTATAATCCCCATGGTCCTGACGGAGTCCCCAGCATCCACTTAGGACGTTAGAGAAAATAAGAATTTACTTACCGATAATTCTATTTCTCGTAGTCCGTAGTGGATGCTGGGCGCCCATCCCAAGTGCGGATTGTCTGCAATACTTGTACATAGTTATTGTTACAAAAATCGGGTTATTCTTGTTGTGAGCCATCTTTTCAGAGGCTCCTTCGTTGTTATCATACTGTTAACTGGGTTCAGATCACAGGTTGTACGGTGTGATTGGTGTGGCTGGTATGAGTCTTACCCGGGATTCAATATCCTTCCTTATTATGCACGCTCATCCGGGCACAGTATCCTAACTGAGGCTTGGAGGAGGGTCATAGGGGGAGGAGCCAGTGCACACCACCTGATCCTAAAGCTTTTATTATTGTGCCCCGTCTCCTGCGGAGCCGCTAGACCCCATGGTCCTGACGGAGTCCCCAGCATCCACTACGGACTACGAGAAATAGAATTATCGGTAAGTAAATTCTTATTTTACTTTCACGGTGTGCGTGTACTGTTTTTATTTGGGTATTTTTTTTGTAGTAGAACTACAGGTACCAGCGGGCCCGTTTCCCCCCCCGCATGATGGTACTTGTGGTTCTCCAAGTACCAGCTGCGGGGGAGGCTTGCTGGGACTTGTAGTTCTGCTACAAAAAACAATATTCTTTCTTTGTGTCACTTGGCGATCAGCCATGGGAGGATGGGTCCGCAGCCCATGGATGGGGGGGGGGGGGGCAGTTTCGGGCTTCACCCCCTGGCCCTTGGGTGGCTGGAGGGGGGGGGGGGGCTTGATTTAAGGGGTCCCCACTCCTCCAGGGTACCCCGGCCAGGGGTGACTAGTTAGTGATTTAATGCCACGGCCGCAGGGACCGATATAAAAGTGTCCCCCGGCTGTGGCATTATCTCTGACTAGTGGAGCCCGGTGCTGGTGTTAAAAAATACGGAGGACCCCTACGCTTTTTGTCCCCTGTATTTTTGGCACCAGGACAGGACGCAGAGCCCGGTGCTGGTTGTGAAAATATGGAGGATCTCCTGTCATTTCCCCCCCCCGTATTTTTACAACCAGGACCGGCTCAAAGAGCCAGAGGCTGGTTATGCTTAGGAGGGGGGACCCCACGCATTTTTTTTTCTTGATTTTAAACCATTCCCACCCCTTCCCACTGAAAACCATGCTCTGATCTCTCCATATTATTTTAGTCAGTAAAAAAAATATATATATTCTTTTAAAAAATATATAAATAATACTTGTGTCTCCTAATAGACAAACCAAGTACATAATCCCTTCTAATATAAATAGGTATGCTATTAGCAATAAAAAAAACATGTTTTTAAATTTTTTTATTAGATTCCGCCAGCAAAGTGAGGCGGAATGAAATTGACGAAATTACTGTAGAAAAGCACTGTTGTCGAATCGACATTCTTCAATTGAATATACTTTTGTCGAAAAGCCGCATTTTTACCATTGCAGACATGTCGAATTTGACAACTGTCGAATTTCAAAAAGTCGAATCTGAAATGTCCGTTTTTTTTTTGTCGAAAAGTACTGTATTGCATTGTCGAAAAAAAAAATTGTGTCGAAAATGCACCGTTTTTCGACATTTGCGGCAACCCCTATGTGTTTTAGAACTTCAAAGTTAGCATTATGGGTTTCTTAAGTAACTTTCCTTTAACTCCAGCTTTTATTTGTGCTGTAAATATCGCAGTGTTTGACTGTAATATTAAATGACACGTTATTAAGCACATTAAATTGATGTCAGCATGTAAAGTCCTTACAGATCTTATCAACTCTACGAGATAAGGACCAGTGTGGCTGCCATGAGTTTCTATGTTGCCTGGAGAGGAGTGCCATTGTTGAAAACCCCTATTACTGTAAGCATGGCCTCAGCACACGAGGCAGATGTTCTGAGAGCTCTAAATGCAGACTACTTAACTCATTAATTACAGAAACTTGTACAGTATGAACAGCATGTGGGATAGTTCATCACATTTAAGATGTTACTCATTGCAGGACAGCAGACTGACAGCTGCTGAGACATGAAGCACTTAATGTAGGACAAGTGCATAAATGCATCTGTATTCCCTCCATAACAACCATCCACTGAGGAGATAGAAGACTGGCAGGGCAGCATTTGGCATGAGGTCAGGATTGGAAGCATTATTTTTTTTTTTATTTGATTTGATTAACCTTTTATTTTATTTGATTGGACACTTGGAAACATTACGCAAAAATATACAAATATAAATTGTATGCATTATTTTAAAGAGCAAAAGCAAACACTAAAAATTAATAAATGAAAAACTGTAAAAAAAAACAAAAACTAAAAAAATGAATGCCTTTATATACAGAGTTGTAAAGCAGGACCCTCCCTCAAAGCGAAAACCTTGTTCTGTTTTGAGTTTACAAAAAATGAAAAAATAAAATAAATAATAATCAAAACAAAAGTGAGTGTTCCTTATCAGCCACACTCTAGATGGGTCTGTCCCATCCTTCACTCACTCCCCTCCTCCCACTTATGCAGGGATTCACCAGCTCGGTTTATTTCAACATTCGTAGGAGCAATTATTATACAAAGAAGTAGACAATAGGAGCATCTGAGCCCAGGTAACATGACATGCAGATGTGTCCTCATACACTATTGCTGCAGTCATGTCAAACATCCCATCTCGGTGTGCCATGTTCCGAGGGACTCTACCTGTGCCAAGTGCCTTTTTCAACATAATTGCAAAAAATTAAGGTATTTAACGAATCGGTTGGAACACTATTCCTTTATGGTTCAGAATCATGGACAAACGAACTTACAAGACTGGAACGTTTCCAAATGAGGTGCCTATGAAACATACTACAGATGGAGCCTCGCTCATCTATACCGTCTGTGGCATTTGTCCCATTCATGGAGTCGCAGTGTGCCTGGTCGCAAGGCGGCATATGTTGTCACAGGGTGGGCATAGAGCTTAGCTTGGCGTATGTTGTTACCAGATGTCGCTTTTGAAAATCACCACTGCGCATATGTGTGGTTTCCAATAAAATACTATAGTGCAAGAATCACCATTGTGCATGCACGAGGTCTCCATTGAAATACATTAAAGCGCAAGAACTACTGTACTGTACCGTACAGTACTGTATGTTAAATAGAGATGTTCATTTGTAAGGCATGCCGTGAGAAGCCTGGCGTGAGTGAGCCGTCAATTCCTGGATAGCTCTGCTAACGTCGGGTGTCTTTTTTTTAAATGTGTCTTATACGCAGCATATCTGTGTAGAAATTAGAATCCACAGTTTTTTACTAATTTTCCCAAAACAAGTTCTGTCAGCTACTATATATGTACGAAACACGATAGGACCTGTTTTGGGAATATTAGAAAAAAGCTGTGGATGCTAATTTTTACACAGATATACAATACAAGTGTGGCTTTTCACATTACGAGAGTGTTATCTTTATGAGACTGAGTTTACTGTACTTCTTCCTGCGCCTCCCCATTGCTTTACTAGGCAGCCTCCCCCACCACTAATTCCTCCCTCTGAGACTTGTGATTTCAAGGACTGGGTGTACTGCTTAGTAAATGACAAACACAACACGGCCGATACACTATGTAAATTAAATGCTCATGCTGGCTTTGGTTGGAGCAAAAGAACCCAGAAGGCACAGAATGCATGTTCATTTGTAAGGCATGCCGTAAGATGTCTGGCGTAAGCGAGCTGTCAGTTCCCGGGTAGCTCTGCTAACGTTGGGTGTCTTTTTTGCCATAAATGCATCGCTATATGAATAGGATGCACAAGCTGCTTCTGCTGATTAAAATTATATGTTACAGTGTTTTCTTGGCTCGGCCACTTCATAATGAAAACTGATCTTTTCCTGTGTTCATAATTCTATTAAATGTAAGGTTCTTAAATGTATGAATGTAAAAAAAAAAAAAAAAAATGGCATTTGCTCTTCCCAGGAATCAAACCTGGGACCATGAGCACCACACCGCTAGGCCACAACGCCTGGTGATACAGACGCAAACTCATGTGTAAGTATAAGCAGTGATCCCTTTCAATTGGTTTTGCTTATGCTGTATTGTCTACGGAACTTGGACGTTCACATAGCCCTAACGCCAATGGACCATTGCTTTAACACGTAAGTTTGCATTTGTATACACTATTTTTATTTATTTATTTTTTGGTCCCGACAGCAAATTAATATTTCCTACAGCATCCCTGAAGCCCAGCGTTCATTAGTAAATAATGGTATCAATGCTTACAGTATGCTAGACTGTACACTTCAAGTTCCTGATTGACTCTCTCCATCTGACTGTTGGTCAGTGTATATAACATTACAGTTGTCATTGGCCATTTGCCAGGGCTTACTAAGAGTACACTAATACAGTACTTTTACTGTACTGTATATCCATCTGTCGCTATTCGCTCTACAGTACTGGATTAGCGGAGCATTAGCCACCCAGTGGTGAAGATGTGTATTGCATGCTGTGTATGTTGTTGCACCCTAACGTGCCTTTCCATGCAAACCTCAACAACCTGAGCTATAGCTAAAGCACGACAAATACTCAGTTTAGGCGGAGAAACTGTAACAATGAGGGAGGCTCCATCTGTACAAGTAAAACTAATAGAAATGAAAACATCTGAAAACTATGCCAAGACCAACCCACAATTAAATCCTATATTAAAAGACAGAGTTTTACGTGGTTCAGATATGTCTGGAGAATGGAGCCTAAAAGAATACCATACCAGTATCTAAATAACACATGCCAGAATGGATGACAAATAGCACGTGATGCGCCAAAGAAAACATGGCTAAAGCAGATTGCCCAAGACCTTCAACCACTACACTTCTAAATTGATGATGCCAAGCAAGCTGCCCTAAACCGATCCCAGTGGCATGCGATTATTAGAGATTCCATGCCTTTGGCTGTCACAGTGCCTTCCCTAACGACAATTAACTTGAAGGATTAATTGCAATGTGATGACAAAAAACATCTCCACGAGACTGCACGGATTAACGTGATAAGCGATACTTGTCTGAATCTGTATACGAAGTGCTACAATACAACGGCTGCAGATTTTTTTCATGCCAAGTTCCATTGTGCTTCATATACAGATTCAGTCACACAGATATATGCACATTCACGTAAAAACAAAAAAAAAAGCTACTGCACTGAATTGACTGTTAAGACTCAATGGCACCAGCACCACAGGTGGTGTACAGCAAATTACAGGAGGACACCTTCATATCCCATGCAGTCCTTTCTAATAGAAAGCAAACGCACGGGGATCTACTAATGAGCACCTGGGGATGGACTGCTTACTGTGGGAAGTTTGAAGAGAATAATAAGAATTTACTTACCGATAATTCTATTTCTCGGAGTCCGTAGTGGATGCTGGGGTTCCTGAAAGGACCATGGGGAATAGCGGCTCCGCAGGAGACAGGGCACAAAAAGTAAAGCTTTAGGATCAGGTGGTGTGCACTGGCTCCTCCCCCTATGACCCTCCTCCAAGCCTCAGTTAGGTACTGTGCCCGGACGAGCGTACACAATAAGGAAGGATTTATGAATCCCGGGTAAGACTCATACCAGCCACACCAATCACACTGTACAACCTGTGATCTGAACCCAGTTAACAGTATGATAACAACGGAGCCTCTGAAAAGATGGCTCACAACAATAATAACCCGATTTTTGTAACTATGTACAAGTAATGCAGATAATCCGCACTTGGGATGGGCGCCCAGCATCCACTACGGACTCCGAGAAATAGAATTATCGGTAAGTAAATTCTTATTTTCTCTATCGTCCTAGTGGATGCTGGGGTTCCTGAAAGGACCATGGGGATTATACCAAAGCTCCCAAACGGGCGGGAGAGTGCGGATGACTCTGCAGCACCGAATGAAAGAACTCCAGGTCCTCCTTAGCCAGGGTATCAAATTTGTAGGATTTTACAAACGTGTTTGCCCCTGACTAAATAGCCGCTCGGCAAAGTTGTAAAGCCGAGACCCCTCGGGCAGCCGCCCAAGATGAGCCCACCTTCCTTGTGGAATGGGCATTTACATATTTTGGCTGTGGCAGGCCTGCCACAGAATGTGCAAGCTGAATTGTATTACACATCCAACTAGCAAAAGTCTGCTTAAAAGCAAGAGCACCCAGTTTTTTGGGTGCATACAGGATAACAGCAAGTCAGTTTTCCTGACTCCAGCCGTCCTGGAACCTATATTTTCAGGGCCCTGACCACATCTAGCAACTTGGAGTCCTCCAAGTCCCTAGTAGGCGCAAGACACCACAATAAACTGGTTCAGGTGAAACACTGACACCACCTTAGGGAGAGAACTGGGGACGAGTCCGCAGCTCTGCCCTGTCCGAATGGACAAACAGATATGGGCTTTTTTGAGAAAAAAAACACCAATTTGACACTCGCCTGGTCCAGGCCAGGTCCAAGAGCATGTTCACTTTTCATGTGAGATGCTTCAAATCCACAGATTTGACTGGTTTTAAACCAATGTGTTTTGAGGAATCCCAGAACTACGTTGAGATCCCACAGTGCCACTGGAGGCACAAAAAAGGGGGTTGTATATGCAATACTCCCTTGACAAACTTCTGGACTTCAGGAACTGAAGCCAATTCTTTCTGGAAGAAAAATCGACAGGGCCGAAATTTGAACCGTAATGGACCCCAATTTGAGGCCCATAGACACTCCTGTTTGCAAGAAATGCAGGAATCGACCGAGTTGAAATTTCTTCGTGGGGCCTTCCTGGCCTCACACCACGCAACATCTTTTCGCCACATGTGGTGATAATGTTGTGCGGTCACCTCCTTTCTGGCTTTGACCAGGGTAGGAATGACCTCTTCCTGAATGCCTTTTCCCTTAGGATCCGGCGTTCCACCGCCATGCCGTCAAACGCAGCTGCGGTAAGTCTTGGAACAGACATGGTACTTGCTGAAACAAGTCCCTTCTTAGTGGCAGAGGCCATAAGTCCTCTGTGAGCATCTCTTGAAGTTCCGGGTACCAAGACCTTCTTGGCCAATCCGGAGCCATGAGTATAGTTCTTACTCCTCTACGTCTTATAATTCTCAGTACCTTAGGTATGAAAAGCAGAGGATGGAACACATACACCGACTGGTACACCCACGGTGTTACCAGAACGTCCACAGCTATTGCCTGAGGGTCTCTTAACCAGGCGCAATACCTGTCCCGTTTTTTGTTCAGACGGGACGCCATCATGTCCACCTTTGGTAATTCCCAACGGTTTACAATTATGTGGAAAACTTCCCCATGAAGTTCCCACTCTGCCGGGTGGAGGTCGTGCCTACTGAGGAAGTCTGCTTCCCAGTTTCCATTCCCGGAATGAAACACTGCTGACAGTGCTATCACATGATTTTCCGCCCAGCGAAAAGTCCTTGCAGTTTTTGCCACTGCCCTCCTGCTTCTTGTGCCGCCCTGTCTATTTACGTGGGCGACTGCCGTGATGTTTTATCCCACTGGATCAATACCGGCTGACCTTGAAGCAGAGGTCTTGCTAAGCTTAGAGCATTATAAATATACCCTTAGCTATAATTATGTGGAGAAAAATCTCCAGACTTGATCACACTCCCTGGAAATTTTTTCCTTGTGTGACTGCTCCCCAGCCTCTCGGGCTGGCCTCCGTGGTCACCAACATCCAAAACTGAATGCCGAATCTGCGGCCCTCTAGAAGATGAGCACTCTGTAACCACCACAGGAGAGACACCCTTGTCCTTGGATATAGGGTTATCCGCTGATGCATCTGAAGATGCGATCCGGACCATTTGTCCAGCAGATCCCACTGAAAAGTTCTTGCATGAAATCTGCCGACTGGAATTGCTTCGAAGGAAGTCACCATTTTTTTACCATGGCCCTTGTGCAATGATGCACTGATTTTAGGAGGTTCCTGACTAGCTCGGATAACTCCCTGGCTTTCTCTTCCGGGAGAAACACCTTTTTCTGGACTGTGTCCAGAATCATCCCTAAGCACAGGAGACTTGTTGTCGGGATCAGCTGCGATTTTGGAATATTTAGAATCCACCCCTGCTGTTGTAACAGTATCCGAGATAGTGCTACTCCGACCTCCAACTGTTCCCTGGACTTTGCCCTTATCAGGAGATCGTCCAAGTAAGGGATAATTAAGACGCCTTTTCTTCGAAGAAGAACCATCATTTCGGCCATTACCTTGGTAAAGACCCGGGGTGCCGTAGACAATCCAAACGGCAGCGTCTGAAACTGATAGTGACAGTTCTGTACCACGAACCTGAGGTACCCTTAGTGATAAGGGCAAATTTGGGACATGGAGGTAAGCATTCCTGATGTCTCGGGACACCAGACAGTCCCCTTCTTCCCGGTTCGTTATCACTGCTCTGAGTGACTCCATCTTGATTTGAACCTTTGTAAGTGTCCAATTTTTTTAGATTTAGAATAGGTCTCACCTAGCCTTCTGGCTTCAGTACCACAATATAGTGTGGAATAATACCCCTTTTCTTGTTGTAGGAGGGGTAATTTAATTATCACCTGCTGGGAATACATCTCGTGAATTTTTTCCCATACTGCCTCCTTGTCGGAGGGAGACCTTGGTAAAGCAGACTTCAGGAGCCTGCGCAGGGGAAACGTCTCGACATTCCAAACTGTACCCCTGGGATACTACTTGTAGGATCCAGGGGTCCTGTACTGTCTCAGCGTCATGCTGAGAGCTTGTCAGAAGCGGTGGAACGCTTCTGTTCCTGGGAATGGGCTGCCTGCTGCAGTCTTCTTCCCTTTCCTCTATCCCTGGGCAGATATGACTCTTATAGGGACGAAAGGACTGAAGCTGAAAAGACGGTGTCTTTTTCTGCAGAGATGTGACTTAGGGTAAAAACGGTGGATTTTCCAGCAGTTGCCGTGGCCACCAGGTCCGATGGACCGACCCCAAATAACTCCTCTTCCTTTATACGGCAATACACCTTTGTGCCGTTTGGAATCTGCATCACCTGACCACTGTCGTGTCCATAAACATCTTCTGGCAGATATGGACATCGCACTTACTCTTGATGCCAGAGTGCAAATATCCCTCTGTGCATCTCGCATATATAGAAATACATCCTTTAAATGCTCTATAGTCAATAAAATACTGTCCCTGTCAAGGGTATCAATATTTTTAGTCAGGGAATCCGACCAAGCCACCCCAGCTCTGCACATCCAGGCTGAGGCGATCGCTGGTCGCAGTATAACACCAGTATGTGTGTATATACTTTTTATGATATTTTTCCAGCCTCCTGTCAGCTGGCTCCTTGAGGACGGCCCTATCTATAGACGGTACCGCCACTTGTTCTGATAAGCGTGTGAGCGCCTTATCCACCCTAAGGGGTGTTTCCCAACGCGCCCTAACTTCTGGCGGGAAAGGGTATACCGCCCATATTTTCTATCGGGGGGAACCCACGCATCATCACACACCTCATTTAATTTATCTGATTCAGGAAAAACTACGGTAGTTTTTTCACATCCCACATAATACCCTCTTTTGTGGTACTTGTAGTATCAGAAATATGTAACACCTCCTTCATTGCCCTTAACGTGTGGCCCTAATAAGGAATACGTTTGTTTATTCACCGTCGACACTGGATTCAGTGTCCCTGTCTGTGTCTGTGTCGACCGACTAAAGTAAACGGGCGTTTTAAAACCCCTGACGGTGTTTTTGAGACGTCTGGACCGGTACTAATTGTTTGTCGGCCGTCTCATGTCGTCAACCGACCTTGGCGCGTGTTGACATTATCACGTAATTCCCTAAATAAGCCATCCATTCCGGTGTCGACTCCCTAGAGAGTGACATCACCATTACAGGCAATTGCTCCGCCTCCTCACCAACATCGTCCTCATACATGTCGACACACACGTACCGACACACAGCACACACACAGGGAATGCTCTGATAGAGGACAGGACCCACTAGCCCTTTGGAGAGACAGAGGGAGAGTTTGCCAACACACACCAAAAACGCTATAATTATATAGGGACAACCTTATATAAGTGTTTTCCCTTATAGCATCTTTTTTTATATATTTCTAACGCCAAATTAGTGCCCCCCCTCTCTGTTTTAACCCTGTTTCTGTAGTGCAGTGCAGGGGAGAGCCTGGGAGCCTTCCCTCCAGCCTTTCTGTGAGGGAAAATGGCGCTGTGTGCTGAGGAGATAGGCCCCGCCCCTTTTTCGGCGGCCTCGTCTCCCGCTCTTAACGGATTCTGGCAGGGGTTAAATATGTCCATATAGCCCCCGGAGGCTATATGTGAGGTATTTTTTGCCAAAAAAGGTTTTCATTTGCCTCCCAGGGCGCCCCCCTCCCAGCGCCCTGCACCCTCAGTGACTGCCGTGTGAAGTGTGCTGAGAGGAAAATGGCGCACAGCTGCAGTGCTGTGCGCTACCTTAAGAAGACTGAGGAGTCTTCTGCCGCCGATTCTGGACCTCTTCTCGTTTCAGCATCTGCAAGGGGGCCGGCGGCGAGGCTCCGGTGACCATCCAGGCTGTACCTGTGATCGTCCCTCTGGAGCTAATGTCCAGTAGCCAAGAAGCCAATCCATCCTGCACGCAGGTGAGTTCACTTCTTCTCCCCTAAGTCCCTCGTTGCAGTGATCCTGTTGCCAGCAGGACTCACTGTAAAATAAAAAACCTAAGCTAAACTTTTCTAAGCAGCTCTTTAGGAGAGCCACCTAGATTGCACCCTTCTCGGCCGGGCACAAAAATCTAACTGAGGCTTGGAGGAGGGTCATAGGGGGAGGAGCCAGTGCACACCACCTGATCCTAAAGCTTTACTTTTTGTGCCCTGTCTCCTGCGGAGCCGCTATTCCCCATGGTCCTTTCAGGAACCCCAGCATCCACTAGGACGATAGAGAAAATAACATGGGCAGGTGAGAGAAGGATGTGGCACAGAACATGGGTGGTGTGTGCTGTCTTCTACAGGTCCAATAATGAGAGCAATAAGTGACTAAGGAATTGGTGATTCTCTAGCATTTGGTAAGATACATGTTCTGTTTCCTATCATACAGGTTTATATAGTTGCTAACTTTATAATATAGATACAGTTTTATTTTATCCAGTATCTTGCCTGTGCCATCCTGAACCCAAAGATCTTTCTAGGGGGTAAATGTATGAACTGTCGATATGATAGCTGCGGTGCCGCCTCAGTGACAGTGGCACTATGCGCCCCTGCCCATATCAGCACTGCTATCTATAAGAAAGCAGGCTGATGTGCGTGGGCAATGTATGTACGGTCTGACCGTTTCGACACCTGCAGCTGTCAATTTTGACAGCTGCATGGTGTCGATGCCCATACACCACAGCGGGAACCGAGCTGTCCCTGGCTGTGGCAGGTGCCAGCTTGGGGCTATGCTGGGGATCTCGCGTGAGTAGCAAGTTCCCGCGCGTGTGCGGAAGAGCCGGCCAGGAAGGAGACCGAGCGTGTCAGCACTGAGCTGATGCATCGTGTGCTCGGGGGATATCGCCAGAGCTTTCGCTCCCCCACTTTGGCAGACAAGATGTTCTTACATCTTGTCGATGTCCCTTCCTGCTTCGCTACAGTAATGAGGCAAAGCAGGAAGTGTATTATAGCGCACGATGCGTGCCGCTATAATGCATTTACCCCTAGGTTACCTAGCAAGCTCAGGCTCCATCCTCAGGTGTTTTGGACTTATTTATTTAGATGTAATGTATAGTGCTTCCACTTATACTGTACTCTGCATTCCAACTCAGTGTAGTAGACCAATACCTAGGGCGGGATGTAATGAAGTCCAAGTTCGGTGGCCGTGCGGGATACCGTCCGAACTCGAACAATTTTTTGTAAAGGGGCACTCATTTACAAGGCATAGTTTAGCCTTGTAAATGATTGCCCCTTTAAAAAACATTGAACTCCACCGAACTCTGACTTCATTACAACCCGCCCCAAATATTATGTGTTATGTGATGAACTGTGCAACTTCGGTATGGTAAAATGCATACAAATCATTCAGTGTATAAAGACATATTAGGTAGCAAGTCTTATTGCTCCTAAGTTCTGCACTACTGGAGTAAGGACATCGCATGTTACACATGTCATCTCCTGAAAAACACTATGGTCACTTACAGCCACACAGCAAGAATCAGGCAATACCAAAAGGAGAAAAACAGGCATAGGTAGAACTTTAGAATGTAAGCTCTCACGTGCAGGGCCTTCACCCCTCATGTGCTTCTCCCTCCTTTAGGCAATTTTCTACTCCATACTCCCTACAACAGCACCTAACCCTCAGTTTCTGTCACCCTGATGCTTATTTCAGTGTCTTGTACTGTAAGTCGCTGTTTCATTGTTTTGCTCATTTTCTATGTAATTTGTTAGGTGCTGCAAAACCCTTGTGGCGCCATATAAGGATAATAATAATACATAAAAAAACACTACTGCTATTATTTATAAAATTATTTACTGTAATTATGTATAATATGTTCGGATGGGACACTTACAACAGTACAGTAAGTACACGTGATGCTACTAACATGTACAGGAATGCCGATTCTGTATAAATATACATACTGTAGTAACACATTCCTCTCTACTGAATGCGTAGCCAGAGTTACGTAGAATCGTGGAAGGCATCACAAAGCTGTGACATAACAGCCGACTGTACATATCTCTATTTGCCTCTGCCAACCTCTCCCTGAGCAGAGCTGTAGCAGCAGATGTTGTGATTTCACTGGAGACACTTCAGTTCTCAGATGCCCATTGCATTACCTCACACATGTAATAGACAGAACGGAGGTGGCATCACTCTGATTAGAGTCTCTCTCCTGTGCAATTACTCAGCTGTCTGCAGTGGAGAATCACTTCCCTACCGACTCACATTAAACAAGGCATCAGACAGCAAACACAGGCAGCTCGACTGGTCAGATGGGAAATGTGTTATGCTGGTAATATAGTCTGCACATAAGCCACTCACATTGCTTAGTGGATTGCTCCAGAATGTAGGAGAATGATTAAATCATGGATGAGCAATGTCAAACCGTAAAGACAACAGTTCTCAATTAGGCTGGGGGCATAAAAACAGCTGTGTAGGTTGCATCTCTCGCCCCATTGTACAGCTCTACTGATGTAACAGACTCTATAGCTGGCTTGTAATGTGCCCTAATGGCTTTGATTAGGTAAGCACGCACTGCCATTTTAAACCCATGGCTTTTAGCAGGGGTCATAGAAATAAATGGGAAAAAAACCCATTCCACAGTCACCCCAATCTCTATATGATTAAGGAACCTATCTGAGGCTGTGTTTTCTCTCACCTTTTCAGTGCACTCGTGAGTTCCGCTGCTAGTTCACTGTCATTGTAAGCTCTCAGCTCAGACAAAGACAAGGCTGATCCCTCCACAGAATCCTGTGGGACAAAATACAAGACGTGGCATCATTCATGGTTAGACTGCACTGCATGCATGACTACCACAACAGACAGTAATGGGAAGATGTGTTTCCCATCTGAGACAATTAACGTAAAAATCAACACAAACGCAGCAAAAATATAATAACTGCTGTAAAATGAGAAAGTGTCAGCAGGTCCAGTGCATGAGTTTATAGTAAGCACTTATGTGGGCCAACAGGAAGATATGCAGTACATTCACGTTCAGTCAGTGAGTGGGTGGGGCCTGAGACCATCCCTTACATCTGGTAGGATGAGCATACCTCCCAACTATTAAATTAATAGAGTCGGGACCCTTGTGCGTCGCAGCCGCGTGCGACCAGGAAAGGGTGTGTGGCCTCGGGTGGGATGTGGCTTCTGTCTAGTGGGCATGGCCTCAAATCACGGACCCGTTTTTCAGCATTTTGGGGGCATTGCCAGCGCTCCCCGAGCAGGCCCCTGCTCACCTCCTAGCACTGAATACATGCTTTGCACATGTGCACGGCATGTATTCAGAGATCACGCACTGCTTTGGAGACTAATAGTTGGGACAGCAGGACAATGTACAAATAGCGGGACTGTCCCGCTGGAATCAGGAAAGTTGGGAGGTATAGGATGAATGGGAGGGGCCTAATGCCATCCTTTACCTCAGTGAGAGGGTTGCTGGGGCCTACGACCACATCTTACCTCTGGTAGAATGAGTGTGTGGGGCCTGATACCATCCCTTAAGCTGGGTACACATTCAGCAGCATAGTCCTCACTAGCAATATCGCAAGACTGAGCTGCATGCAGGTCTGATGGACAATGTTGCTGAGCGGGAGCACGCATCGTCAGCGACGTTCTGAGTACAAACTTGCCGATTTCAACAATTTGTCATTCTGATCCATCGGAACCGGGAAATCATTTAAAAATGTATTAATGTGTACTCAGCTTTACCTCAGTGAGACAGTGTGTGGGGCCTGAAACCATCCCTTTCCTCAGTGAGAGAGTGGGTGGGGCCTGATACCATCCTTTACCTTAGGGAGAATGAGTGTGTGAGGCTTGATACCATCCCTTACCGCAATGAGACAGTGGGCTGGGCTTGATGAATCACCTAACTCAGCATAGACTGCTTCATAAAAATATCAATATCTCTTTTTCCCTCATCATTAAATCATTTAATGTTAATTATTCTTTGTATATTGTTTGCATACAGACTGTAATATTAGCACCTGTACTGTACAGCTTGCACTTTATGAATAGGAAAAGAACCTGGTGTTTACGTGACCTAAGAGAAACACAGATAATAGCCATACTCACCTTTCCCATTTTGTCCTTGCTGCTGCTGCTGGTGGAGCTCAGTGACCTCATTCTCTGCTCTTTTTGCTCTTCTACTTCTGACTTGAGATGCTCAATGTGCACCAGGTAGGCCTGTTCCTGGGCATCCCGCGTGCTCAGTTTCAGCTCGATAGCCTTCTTCTCCTTCTCCAGCAGGTATAACTGCGCCTTGAGCTCAGCCATTTCCTCCTGACAACAATAGACAAGCACAAGGTCAGTTCCGGATCACAGCACCAAGTGAAAACCTTAAACGTTACCAGAGAGACCCTCCTATCTACAGCATTCATTATACCACCGAAACAGATTGCATTGTACCTCTATGCTACAATCATCCTAAGAGAGAAGGGGATGTAGTCACGATCCCGGCGGTCAGCATACCGACGCCGGGATCCCGGCCGCAAGAATGCCGGCAGGGGACCGAGAGCTATTCCCACTCGTGGCTGTCTACGACACCCACAGAGTGGGCATAGAACCTGTGGTGAGCCGGCAAGGGGATATTCTGGCGGCCGGAATCCCAAACCCAACTCGAGAGAAGGTAGCTTGTTAATCTGCAGAACCCAGAATGTGCTGGATATTGCAGCCTATAGCATCTTATATCATGCCAGACAGGGACAACAACATGGCAGCTTCTCATCTAGAAATTGGGGTACATGTGGTTGTACTGGTAACATACTATATAGTGCATTATCACTGATTTGTATGTAACATGGTACTCCTTTTTAGGATGTTAGTCATCAAATGAACTCATTCATTTTATAAAGTGCCTTGATTGTATCATTCTATAATGTCAGTTCTACATTATAAAGAGCTGCATGCCATCCCCGTTGTATTGGTTCTGCATACTTTTTGAAATATAGCTGAGCTTCCATTCGCTATATCAGGCCAATGCAGCTGTAATTATCAGTGAGTGGATTTTTTCAGGTGATTAACAATTTGGTCTATTAGTGCCTGTTTTGGGGGAGATTGGTTCATTTCACAGCTTCTCACCTTTCGGTCATTATCATTACAGACAACAAGGTGAAAAACTACAAACACAAACATTGATTGCTTGGGGTGAATGTAAGTAGAGCAATGAATTGGCATTAAGTGCCTTTCTATAATTAGAAAGATATAAATGGAGCACTTCTACAGATCGTGCATGGCTAGAGGCGTCTCTGGCTGGCACGAGTGTCAGTTCTGTGCCCTAGTGTCTGTTGGACGGCACTGGAAGAGTGATTACCTTGCAGTGAGATCACAGTGGGCCGGCTGCTCACCACTGATAAGGTGAGGGCAGTAAGCAGAACTTGTAGTGTGGTTATCTTGATACTCGCTTGATAATTGAGAATGGATTTTAGCGATCAAGATAGCTAAGTACATACCTGAAGGAAAGACACCCCAGTGGGTTTTATAAACCCTCTCTTTTTTGCATCACATAATTCACTGAGAATCCATATCAGCTTCTGTAGCCCAAAGGAGAAAAATACTAAATGCAATTTCTTAAAAGCAGTTTTATGCACCTTTATTCATTTTCCTTCCATCCGCCTGCCTGGTGTGTGAGTCTCCCCGTCCGCAGAAGAGATCCTATTTGTCAGTGTGCCAAATGCTTTTATTACAAATGTACTTTCATCAGTGAATTCCTGCAGCACGAGTCCCTGGGGAGCAGGGAGATTACAGCCTGTACCTTAGCTTTTGTCATGGTGTCGCTCACAAGATATTTTTTTCTGTCAGATCGCCAAGGTAAAGTAATGACACATTTAACCTACCTGATAGAGGCAGCTATGTAAAAAAATCACAGCACAGGGCTATTTGCCAGATAGGTTTCAATAAAATGGGTACATCAAAAACCAAATGCTAATGATGTAAAAAAGCTACATACCATCAGCTCTCCATTCACAATGCACCTAACTGGCAGCTATATTTTCACAATAGACAGCTACATATTTCCAAGACCACTGTTTGCAGCTTGAATTGTCTCTGCAACAGCTGTAACCAGCCCTGGCCCTGGAACAGGAGAACGCTGAACCATTGTCCTGAATGAAATGCTATCCTCAGAAAACTAAGCGTGGGCATTTATTAAATGCTATTAAATAAACATCTCTTACAAGACATGCTTAAAACCCAGGCTCTATTAGAGGCGGGAGGCTTGCTAAAACAAACAGGATAAACAGCTACGATTAGGCAGTATTACAGCTGCTGTAAATTTTCATTTGAGATTACGGGATGAGGAGGGCAGGCTGACATGCATGGCGTTTATTACTAACCGTGTATAAAACACCCTGTAGACTGGCACAGACAGCAAAAGCCCACTCACTTTTAATTGGCGGCACATTAATAACCTGCCTAGCCATTGCAGATTTACTAAGTAAAGTATTAAAGCGGATGCTAACATTTACCCAACAAAATAGAAGGGGACAGCATACTACGTCAAAAGAACAACTAAAAACTAAACAAAAATAACTCCTAGGTAATACATTACTGCACTGTAATGGAAAGCAAACCAAGGTAACTTATAAAGAAATTCTAACTGCTTGAGTTAGTCCTCCATTCACGTGCAAGTGATTTACAGGGTGTAGTCAATGGGTATTTATATGAGACCAAGTTTGGCTGCAGAGCTCAGGTCAAGGTAACCAGCAGAATAGATGCAACTTGTTGCTGTATTTTGGTGATAGTGTCTGAATGGGTTCAGTATGAATGACCGCCGGACGGGATTACGGTCACAATACTGACACCTTAATCCCGATCGGTGACCCGGACCTAACCCTAACCCACACGCTGTACTTGCGGTCGGGATGCCGGCTGTCGGAAATCCGGCGTCAGTCTCCTTACCCGTTGGGATTCTGCCGTCGGCATTTTCACTTGTAAGAAAAAATAAGAATTTACTTACCGATAATTCTATTTCTCGTAGTCCGTAGTGGATGCTGGGGACTCCGTCAGGACCATGGGGAATAGCGGCTCCGCAGGAGATAGGGCACAAAAATAAAGCTTTAGGATTAGGTGGTGTGTACTGGCTCCTCCCCCTATGACCCTCCTCCAAGCCTCAGTTAGGATACTGTGCCCGGACGAGCGTACACAATAAGGAAGGATATTGAATCCCGGGTAAGACTCATACCAGCCACACCAATCACACCGTATAACTTGTGATCTGAACCCAGTTAACAGTATGACAAACGTAGGAGCCTCTGAACAGACGGCTCACAACAATAACAACCCGAATTTGTTTATAACAATAACTATGTACAAGTATTGCAGACAATCCGCACTTGGGATGGGCGCCCAGCATCCACTACGGACTACAAGAAATAGAATTATCGGTAAGTAAATTCTTATTTTCTCTAACGTCCTAAGTGGATGCTGGGGACTCCGTCAGGACCATGGGGATTATACCAAAGCTCCCAAACGGGCGGGAGAGTGCGGATGACTCTGCAGCACCGAATGAGAGAACTCAAGGTCCTCCTCAGCCAGGGTATCAAATTTGTAGAATTTTGCAAACGTGTTTGCCCCTGACCAAGTAGCAGCTCGGCAGAGTTGTAATGCCGAGACCCCCCGGGCATCCGCCCAGGATGAGCCCACTTTCCTTGTGGAATGGGCCTTGACAGATTTAGGTTGTGGCAAGCCTGCCACAGAATGTGCAAGTTGAATTGTGCTACAAATCCAACGAGCAATCGTCTGCTTAGAAGCAGGAGCACCCATCTTGTTGGGTGCATACAATATAAACAGTGAGTCAGACTTTCTGACTCCCGCCGTTCTTGAAATATATATTTTCAATGCCCGGACCACGTCCAACAACTTGGAATCCTCCAAATCGTTAGTAGCCGCAGGCACCACAATAGGCTGGTTCAGGTGAAACGCTGACACCACCTTAGGCAGAAAATGAGGACGCGTCCGCAGTTCTGCCCTGTCCGTATGGAAAATCAGATATGGGCTCTTATATGATAAAGCCGCCAATTCTGATACTCTCCTGGCTGAAGCCAGGGCCAGTAGCATGGTTACTTTCCATGTAAGATACTTCAACTCCACCGATTTGAGCGGCTCAAACCAATGGGATTTGAGAAAATCCAAGACTACATTAAGATCCCACGGTGCCACTGGGGGCACAACCGGGGGCTGTATATGTAGTACTCCTTTTACAAAAGTCTGGACTTCAGGAACTGAAGCCAATTCTTTCTGGAAGAAAATCGACAGGGCCGAAATTTGAACCTTAATGGACCCCAATTTGAGGCCCATAGACAATCCTGTTTGCAGGAAATGTAGGAATCGACCCAGTTGAAATTCCTCCGTGGGGGCCTTCCTGGCCTCACACCACGCAACATATTTTCTCCAAATGCGGTGATAATGTTGTGCAGTCACCTCCTTCCTGGCTTTTACCAGTGTAGGAATGACCTCTTCCGGAATGCCTTTTTTCCTTAGAATTCGGCGTTCAACCGCCATGCCGTCAAACGCAGCCGCGGTAAGTCTTGGAATAGACACGGTCCCTGCTGAAGCAGGTCCCGTCTTAGAGGTAGAGGCCACGGATCTTCCGTGAGCATCTCTTGAAGTTCCGGGTACCAAGTTCTTCTTGGCCAATCCGGAGCCACTAGTATCGTTCTTACTCCCTTTTGCCGTATAATTCTCAGTACTTTTGGTATGAGAGGCAGAGGAGGGAACACATACACTGACTGGAACACCCACGGTGTTACCAGAACGTCCACAGCTATTGCCTGAGGGTCTCTTGACCTGGCGCAATACCTGTCCAGTTTTTTGTTGAGGCGGGACGCCATCATATCCACCATTGGTTTTTCCCAACGGTTCACAATCATGTGGAAGACTTCTGGATGAAGTCCCCACTCTCCCGGGTGTAGATCGTGTCTGCTGAGGAAGTCTGCTTCCCAGTTGTCCACTCCCGGAATGAATACTGCTGACAGTGCTATCACATGATCTTCCGCCCAGCGAAGAATCCTTGCAGCTTCTGCCATTGCTGTCCTGCTTCTTGTGCCGCCCTGTCTGTTTACGTGGGCGACTGCCGTGATGTTGTCCGACTGGATCAACACCGGCTGACCCTGAAGCAGGGGTTTTGCCAGACTTAGAGCATTGTAAATCGCTCTTAGCTCCAGTATATTTATGTGAAGAGACATCTCCAGGCTTGACCATACTCCCTGGAAGTTTCTTCCCTGTGTGACCGCTCCCCAGCCTCTCAGACTGGCATCCGTGGTCACCAGGACCCAGTCCTGTATGCCGAATCTGCGGCCCTCTAACAGATGAGCACTCTGCAACCACCACAGAAGAGACACCCTTGTCCGTGGCGATAAGGTTATCCGCTGATGCATCTGCAGATGTGATCCGGACCATTTGTCCAGCAGATCCCACTGAAAAGTTCGTGCGTGGAATCTGCCGAATGGAATCGCTTCGTAAGAAGCCACCATCTTTCCCAGGACTCTTGTGCATTGATGCACAGACACTTTCCCTGGTTTTAGGAGGTTCCTGACAAGTTCGGATAACTCCCTGGCTTTCTCCTCCGGAAGAAACACCTTTTTCTGAACCGTGTCCAGAATCATTCCCAGGAACAGCAGACGTGTCGTCGGGGTCAACTGAGATTTTGGAAAATTCAGAATCCACCCGTGTTGTTGCAGCACTAGTCGGGTTAGTGCTACTCCGTCCTCCAGCTGTTCTCTGGACCTTGCCCTTATCAGGAGATCGTCCAAGTAAGGGATAATTAATACGCCTCTTCTTCGCAGAAGAATCATCATTTCGGCCATGACCTTGGTAAAGACCCGAGGTGCCGTGGACAATCCAAACGGCAGCGTCTGAAACTGATAATGACAGTTTTGCACCACGAACCTGAGGTACCCTTGATGTGAAGGGCAAATTGGGACATGCAGGTAAGCATCCTTTATGTCCAGGGACACCATAAAGTCCCCTTCTTCCAGATTCGCTATCACTGCTCTGAGTGACTCCATCTTGAACTTGAATTTTTGTATGTACGGGTTCAAAGATTTCAGATTTAGAATAGGTCTTACCGAGCCGTCCGGCTTCGGTACCACAAATAGCGTGGAGTAATACCCCTTTCCCTGTTGTAGGAGGGGTACCTTGACTATCACCTGCTGAGAAAACAGCTTGTGAATGGCTTCCAATACCGTCACCCTGTCTGAGGGAGACGTTGGCAAAGCAGACTTTAGGAACCGGCGAGGGGGAGACTTCTCGAATTCCAACCTGTAACCCTGAGATACTACCTGCAGAATCCAGGGGTCCACCTGTGAGCAAGCCCACTGTGCGCTGAAATTCTTGAGTCGACCCCCCACCGCTCCTGAGTCCGCTTGTAAGGCCCCAGCGTCATGCTGAGGGCTTTGCAGAACCCTGGGAGGGCTTCTGTTCCTGGGCAGGGGCTGCTTGCTGCCCTCTCTTACCCCTTCCTCTGCCCCGAGGCAGATATGACTGTCCTTTTGTCCGCTTGTTCTTATAGGACCGAAAGGACTGCGGCTGAAAAGACGGTGTCTTTTTCTGTTGGGAGGGGGTCTGAGGTAAAAAGGTGGATTTTCCGGCAGTTGCCGTGGCCACCAGATCCGATAGACCGACGCCAAATAATTCCTCCCCTTTATACGGCAATACTTCCATATGTCGTTTGGAATCCGCATCACCTGACCACTGTCGCGTCCATAAACTCCTTCTGGCAGATATGGACATCGCATTTACTCTCGATGCCAGAGTGCAAATATCTCTCTGAGCATCTCGCATATAAAGGAAAGCATCCTTTAATTGCTCTATAGTCAATAAAATACTGTCCCTATCCAGGGTATCAATATTTTCAGTCAGGGAATCCAACCAGACGACCCCAGCACTGCACATCCAGGCTGAGGCGATGGCTGGTCGCAGTATAACACCAGTATGTGTGTATATACCTTTTAGGGTAGTTTCCAGTCTCCTATCAGCTGGATCCCTGAGGGCGGCCGTATCAGGAGACGGTAACGCCACTTGTTTTGATAAGCGTGTGAGCGCCTTATCCACCCTAGGGGGTGTTTCCCAGCGCGCCCTAACCTCTGGCGGGAAAGGGTATAATGCTAATAACTTTTTTGAAATTAGCACTTTTCTATCTGGGTTAACCCACGCTTCATCACATACATCATTTAATTCCTCTGATTCAGGAAAAACTACAGGTAGTTTTTTCACCCCCCACATAATACCCATTTTTGTGGTACTTGCAGTATCAGAGATATGCAAAGCCTCCTTCATTGCCGTGATCATATAACGTGTGGCCCTACTTGAAAATACGTTTGTTTCATCACCGTCGACACTAGATTCAGTGTCTGTGTCTGGGTCTGTGTCGACCGACTGAGGTAAAGGGCGCTTTACAGCCCCTGACGGTGTCTGAGACGCCTGGGCAGGTACTAACTGGTTTGCCGGCCGTCTCATGTCGTCAACTGATTTTTGTAATGTGCTGACATTATCACGTAATTCCATAAACAAAGCCATCCATTCCGGTGTCGACTCCCTGGGGGGTGACATCACCATTATCGGCAATTGCTCTGCCTCCACACCAACATCGTCCTCATACATGTCGACACACACGTACCGACACACAGCAGACACACAGGGAATGCTCTTATCGAAGACAGGACCCCACTAGCCCTTTGGGGAGACAGAGGGAGAGTTTGCCAGCACACACCCAAGCGCTATAATATATATGGGAACAACCTTATATAAGTGTTGTTCCTTATAGCAGCTTAAATATATCAAAATATCGCCAAAAAATGCCCCCCCTCTCTGTTTTACCCTGTTTCTGTAGTGCAGTGCAGGGGAGAGTCCTGGGAGCCTTCCTCACAGCGGAGCTGAGCAGGAAAATGGCGCTGTGTGCTGAGGAGAATAAGCCCCGCCCCCTATTTCGGCGGGCTTTTCTCCCGGAGTTTTAGATATCTGGCATGGGTTAAATACATACATATAGCCTCAATGGCTATATGTGATGTATTCTTTTGCCATAAAGGTATTAAATATTGCTGCCCAGGGCGCCCCCAGCAGCGCCCTGCACCCTCCGTGACCGCTTGGTGTGAAGTGTGTGACAACAATGGCGCACAGCTGCAGTGCTGTGCGCTACCTTCATGAAGACTGAAGAGCCTTCTGCCGCCTGTTTCCGGACCTTCAATCTTCAGCATCTGTAAGGGGGGTCGGCGGCGCGGCTCCGGGACGAACCCCAGGGTGAGACCTGTGTTCCGACTCCCTCTGGAGCTAATGGTGTCCAGTAGCCTAAGAATCCAATCCATCCTGCACGCAAGTGAGTTGAAATTCTCTCCCCTAAGTCCCTCGATGCAGTGAGCCTGTTGCCAGCAGGACTCACTGAAAATAAAAAACCTAAAAACTTTTTCTAAGCAGCTCTTTAGGAGAGCCACCTAGATTGCACCCTGCTCGGACGGGCACAAAAACCTAACAGAGGCTTGGAGGAGGGTCATAGGGGGAGGAGCCAGTACACACCACCTAATCCTAAAGCTTTATTTTTGTGCCCTGTCTCCTGCGGAGCCGCTATTCCCCATGGTCCTGACGGAGTCCCCAGCATCCACTTAGGACGTTAGAGAAAACAATTTGTGTTCCCTAATGCACACTGAGTGAGTAATAATGCTACATAATAATCAGATAATACGGAGATCTTAGTTGCGTATATCTGCAGATATAGGGTTAAGCCCCCAGGCCGATCGACAAGGCTTCTCCGTCACTGGGGGTCCCTAATACTAGGTATGGGTCCGGGGTGCAGGACCTCATCATGCCGGAACAGGTCGGCTACCCCAGGTCAGCACACCGGTGAAAATTAATAAGGGTTAATAAGAAGCACAGAAGTGCTATATAAGTGAAGTGTGAATAAAAAACAAAAATACATACAAAGTGATAGGGAAAATCATGAGTGTTAATAAAGTGTTAGGGTGTGCCGACCTGAAGCCGCCCAGCCATACCGACACAGGGGCCACCGCAACCCACACCCACCCCATAAATAATTACATATATGTCTGGGTCTGAATGCCCAGTGTAAGGCTACATGATAATGGCTCCTACAGCATCTGAGAGCCAGCTTACCTGGAGACACCCCTGGCTTATCCAATGGCACTCTGGAGTCAGCAATCCCTCCTAAGGCATTTTCACTTGTGTCAGGATTCAGACATCATTATTCCGACTGCCAGGATCACGACAGCCGGCATTTTTACCGAATCCCGTCTGAATGGTTTACATTTCCAAAACCTACTTATGATAGGTAGAATGGCATGGGGCTATAGCAAAGTTATCAAACAGCAGCATCAGACAAATCACATCACTTAATGCATAACCATTTATTAGATTCCATGTGGCCTTTAAGGACCCTACACACCTAGCGACCCACCGCCGCGCTGCCCGACGGCCGATATGGAAGACGGGTGACCCGGCGGCCGGGGGAGTGACGTTTCTTCACTCCCCCCGTCACTCGGCTCCATAGCACTGCATGCTAATATGGACGAGATTGTCCATATTGGCCAGCATGTTTAAACGAGACGTCACCAGTGATGAACAAGTGTGGGGCCGCGCATCGTTCATCGCTGGTGCCTACACACAGAGATATGAACGGTATACCGTTCATTAATGAACGAGATCGTTCATATCTTTCACTGGCATCGGTCAGTGTGTAGGGCCTATTAGAATGTACTTCATTCATTTTAAATACCTATTCTCATTTGTATGAATAAAGGCTTTCCATAGCACAAGCCCTATTATGGATACAGGCATCAATCTGTCCACTTGTATTTTTTTTTTAAGTATGTATTTTATTACATATAATTGTTATTACATACTGCAGAAAAATAGCTTTTGGCTTTTTGGATTCTGAACCACAGAAAAGGGATTAGGTTTCGGATGGCAACTCGCACTATAATTGAAATCAGTTTACCAAACCCCCCACACAATCCTATCCGGCCCCAGGCCTCCCTACTCACGTAACACAGACAAACACTCTGCCAGAGAAATGGGCAAGGAAGAAAAGCTCCCTCCTTACCCCAAACACCAGGAGCCCACATCGTACAGTACACCAGCAACACAAAAGGCATTTGTACATGAAAACGTCTTCACTTTGTGCAACTTTACACATTTATGGCCAAGATTAAATCAGAATCTCTTTGAATTCTTATGGTAAAAGTCATTCGGGAGGCAGATTATTAATGGACAAGGATATAGAAAACTGCCACAATGTGATCATTTCCATTATTAAGGCTTGCAGGACTAGCTGTGTAATATGCTGCTAATAAGACTATATCATATACAACAGAATACAATAGCATAGTATATGTAACAGACTTCTCGGCACTTTTACAGTCCATTTTATAGGTATATATGGCCTAACCCAGATGTGGCAATAGCTGCTGGGGGCAATATCTGGACTGCTTCAGGCAGCATCACATCCCCATACAAACCTATAGGGGATGCAGCTGCGGTCTGCAATGGAGGGATTGCAGCAGGTATCAGAGATGCCTGATGTGCTCCCTCCTTCTTACACTGAGGTGTTACTTAATATGATGAGTTTTTATAGAACTGAGGTAGTTAGGTTCGTGTACTTCAGGCCTGGCCAACCCGTGGATCTCCAGCTATTGTAAAAAAAAACTACAGGTCCCATCATGCCTTGCCACAGTTTTGCTATTAGGGAATGCTAAAACTGTGGCAGGGCATGCTGGGATGTGTAGTTTGACAACATCTGGAGAGCCACAGGTTGGCCAGGACTGGTGTACTGGATCAGGGAAAATCATCTAGGTTTAAATGGTGCTAAAACAATGGTGATTGATTTTTAGAAGGAGTGACGACACCGTTAAGTAACCAGTGATGATACAGAAGGCCACCATTGAGATAGTGGAATCTTTTTAGTTTCCTGGAAGCATGGTCTCAAATGACCTTACGTGGTCTTCAAATAACACAGTTATATTAAGAAAGGCCCAGCAATGTATCTTTTTCTTATGATGGTTGAGGGTGGTAGGCGTGGGTAGAGACACCCTTGGGAATTTTTATTGTTGTACAATCGAGAGTTTTTGACATTTGGAATGATAACTAGGTTTGGCAATTGTACTGCAGGTGAGATAGGAGCACTTGAACGTCTTATTAAAAACAGCAGCTAAAATAGTCGGGGTACAGCTGCCTAGCATTCCTGAACTCTATGAGACCTGGGTCCTAAAAAGAGCACGTGGTATCATACGTTTAAAAGGTTTAGAGAATTTATGTCACGTACCAAGCGACTACATGATAGTTTCTTTCCATCAGCTAGTCATATGTTGAACCATAACACTGTTTAGTTTAAATATGTGTAAGGAATTGTACAGTACGTTCTTCTAACACTTGGCCATTCTCAGCACTAGTGTTGTACTTGTAATTTCATTTAACAATTCTTTTCTTGTTTAGTTTGATGACAAACTATTATTTTTATGTGCAGCTAACCTCCAAAAATCTGTGTTTTTAGGGATATAGCCGCAAATATACTATGATAATGGCCCCTAAGAAGCACTAGGTGCGGAAGCATATGGAGCTACAGCGTATAGTCACTAGGTGCAGCAGCATAGGAAGTTACAGTGTATGCACACCTGGCTAAGAGTCACTAGATGCGGCAGCATACAGAACTACGCAATACTCAGAATCAGGCCCATTGTGTCTGCATAGTACAACAACTACCTGACAGGTGCAGTACAGCAGACCTATGCTGACCACAGCCTGTCCCTGGTATAACAACCTATAGTAGACAACCCTGTAACATGGAGAACAGTTCAGCATAGCATTATGTAATGCTTGTTTACTATCGTGAAGAATAATTGCAGGTATAAACATCAGGAATGCACTCCAGAAGGGGAGCTTAATGTTACTGTCACTAGGTTGCACCAGTGTTTATAAAGGTGCCTTATACCGTTAACCTTTGTTGTTCTCTAATACCTCTTTCAGACTACCAGTTTCGAACATGGGTTATTGCACATGAACGTGCATAACCCGTGTTGCTGTGCGGTCTCAAAGGGCCCAGGGGAAATATCCTGGATCCAGCTAGATCAACCCCAGTAGCGACCGTGTTCAACCCTGGTCGCCGGGTCGATTAGACTCGCTTCCCGTTCACACTGAATGGATGATCATCTGATCTCCAAGCGGTGCCCCCGCACGTGTCATCGCTGACGTCACCAACCTGGCGAAATGCTGGACTGGAGACGACAGCGTAAAGGGGCCTGAGGCGGGTCGCACCTGGAAGCACCCGTGTACGGCTCCCAGTACGACCTGCCAATAGCTGTGTGAAAGGGGTACAGTATGACATTCTAAGTGCATAAAAAAGATCTGAGAGTGATTAATGTTGTATGGTTCTTTATAAATAGATCTGAAATAATAAGAATTTACTCACCGGTAATTCTGTTTCTCGTAGTCCGTAGTGGATGCTGGGAACTCCGTAAGGACCATGGGGAATAGCGGGCTCCGAAGGAGGCTGGGCACTCTAGAAAGATCTTAGACTACCTGGTGTGCACTGGCTCCTCCCACTATGACCCTCCTCCAAGCCTCAGTTAGGTACTGTGCCCGGACGAGCGTACACAATAAGGAAGGATTTTGAATCCCGGGTAAGACTCATACCAGCCACACCAATCACACCGTACAACTCGTGATATGAAACACAGTTAACAGTATGAAACAATAGAGCCTCTCAACAGATGGCTCAACAATAACCCGATTTAGTTAACAATAACCATGTACAAGTAATGCAGATAAACCGCACTTGGGATGGGCGCCCAGCATCCACTACGGACTACGAGAAACAGAATTACCGGTGAGTAAATTCTTATTTTCTCTAACGTCCTAGTGGATGCTGGGAACTCCGTAAGGACCATGGGGATTATACCAAAGCTCCCAAACGGGCGGGAGAGTGCGGATGACTCTGTAGCACCGAATGAGAGAACTCCAGGTCCTCCTCAGCCAGGGTATCAAATTTGTAGAATTTTGCAAACGTGTTTGCCCCTGACCAAGTAGCTGCTCGGCAAAGTTGTAAAGCCGAGACCCCTCGGGCAGCCGCCCAAGATGAGCCCACCTTCCTTGTGGAATGGGCATTGACAGATTTTGGCTGTGGCAGGCCTGCCACAGTATGTGCAAGCTGAATTGTACTACAAATCCAACGAGCAATAGTCTGCTTAGAAGCAGGAGCACCCAGCTTGTTGGGTGCATACAGGATAAACAGCGAGTCAGATTTTCTGACTCCAGCCGTCCTGGAAACATATATTTTCAGGGCACTGACAACGTCTAGCAACTTGGAGTCCTCCAAATCCTTAGTAGCCGCAGGCACCACAATAGGCTGGTTCAGGTGAAACGCTGACACCACCTTAGGGAGAAACTGGGGACGAGTCCTCAATTCTGCCCTATCCATATGGAAAATCAGATAAGGGCTTTTACATGATAAAGCCGCCAACTCTGACACTCGCCTGGCTGAAGCCAAGGCCAATAACATGACCACTTTCCACGTGAGATATTTCAGATCCACGGTTTTTAGTGGCTCAAACCAATGTGATTTTAAGAAACTCAACATCACGTTGAGATCCCAAGGTGCCACAGGAGGCACAAATGGGGGCTGAATATGCAGCACTCCTTTCACAAATGTCTGAACTTCAGGTACTGAAGCTAGTTCTTTTTGAAAGAAAATCGACAGAGCCGAGATCTGTACCTTAATGGAGCCCAATTTTAGTCCCATATTCACTCCTGCTCGCAGGAAATGCAGAAATCGACCTAGTTGAAATTCCTCTGTTGGGGCCTTTTTGGCCTCGCACCAAGCAACATATTTCCGCCATATGCGGTGATAATGCTTTGCCGTAACATCTTTCCTGGCTTTAATAAGCGTAGGAATGACTTCCTCCGGAATGCCCTTTTCCTTCAGGATCCGGCGTTCAACCGCCATGCCGTCAAACGCAGCCGCGGTAAGTCTTGGAACAGACAGGGGCCCTGCTGCAGCAGGTCCTGTCTGAGCGGCAGAGACCACGGGTCCTCTGAGATCATCTCTTGAAGTTCCGGGTACCACGCTCTTCTCGGCCAATCCGGAACCACGAGAATTGTGTTTACTCCTCGCTTTCTTATTATTCTCAATACCTTTGGTATGAGAGGTAGAGGAGGGAACACATAAACTGACCGGTACACCCACGGTGTCACTAGAGCGTCCACAGCTATCGCCTGAGGGTCTCTTGACCTGGCGCAATACTTCTCTAGTTTTTTGTTTAGGCGGGACGCCATCATGTCCACCTGTGGACGACCCCATTGATTTACAATCATTTGGAAGACTTCTGGATGAAGTCCCCACTCTCCCGGGTGGAGGTCGTGCCTGCTGAGAAAGTCTGCTTCCCAGTTGTCCACTCCCGGGATGAACACTGCTGACAGTGCTAGTACATGATTCTCCGCCCATCGGAGAATTTTTGTGGCTTCTGCCATCGCCATCCTGCTTCTTGTGCCGCCCTGTCGATTCACATGGGCGACTGCCGTGATGTTGTCTGACTGGATCAGCACCGGCTGGTGTAGGAGCAGGGATTTTGCTTGACTTAGGGCATTGTAAATGGCCCTTAGTTCCAGAATATTTATGTGAAGGGCAGTCTCCTGACTTGACCATAGTCCTTGGAAATTTCTTCCCTTTGTGACTGCCCCCCAGCCTCGTAGGCTGGCATCCGTGGTCACCAGGACCCAGTCCTGTATGCCGAATCTGCGGCCCTCCAGAAGATGAGCACTGTGCAGCCACCACAGAAGAGACACCCTGGTTCGTGGAGACAGGGTTATTAAACGATGCATCTGAAGATGCGATCCGGACCACTTGTCCAACAGGTCCCACTGAAAAATCCTGGTATGGAACCTGCCGAATGGAATTGCTTCGTAAGAAGCTACCATCTTTCCCAGGACCCGCGTGCAGTGATGCACCGATACCTGTTTTGGTTTTAGGAGGTCTCTGACTAGAGAAGACAACTCCCTGGCTTTCTCCTTCGGGAGAAACACTTTTTTCTGGGCCGTGTCCAGAATCATTCCCAGGAACATTAGACGTGTCGTGGGGACCAGCTGTGACTTTGGGATATTCAGAATCCAGCCGTGCTGGCTCAGCACTTCCTGAGATAGTGCTACTCCCACTAACAACTGTTCCTTGGATCGTGCCTTTATTAGGAGATCGTCCAAGTATGGGATAATTAAAACTCCCTTTTTTCGAAGGAGTATCATCATTTCCGCCATAACCTTGGTAAATACCCTTGGTGCCGTGGAGAGTCCAAACGGCAGCGTCTGGAATTGGTAATGGCAGTCCTGTACCACAAATCTGAGGTACTCCTGGTGAGAATTGTAAATGGGGACATGCAGGTAAGCATCCTTGATGTCCAGGGATACCATGTAATCCCCCTCGTCCAGGCTTGCAATAACCGCCCTGAGCGATTCCATCTTGAACTTGAATTTTTTTATGTATGTGTTCAAGGATTTCAAATTTAAAATGGGTCTCACCGAACCGTCCGGTTTCGGCACCACAAATAGTGTGGAATAGTAACCCCGGCCTTGTTGAAGTAGGGGTACCTTGATTATCACCTGCTGGGAATACAGCTTGTGAATCGCTGCTAGCACCGCCTCCCTGTCTGAGGGAGCAATCGGCAAGGCGGATTTTAGGAAACGGCGGGGTGGAGTCGCCTCGAATTCCAGCCTGTATCCCTGAGATACTATTTGAAGGATCCAGGGATCCACCTGTGAGCGGGCCCACTGATCGCTGAAATTCCTGAGGCGGGCCCCCACCGTACCTGGCTCCGCCTGTGAAGCCCCACCGTCATGCGGCGGACTTGGAAGAGGAAGCGGGGGAGGACTTTTGTTCCTGGGAACCTGCTGTTTGCTGCAGCCTTTTTCCCCTGCCTCTGCCTCTTGACAGAAAAGACCCTCCTTTTCCCCGCTTGTTTTTCTGGGACCGAAAGGACTGAACCTGATAAAATGGCGCCTTCTTAGGCTGTGAGGGGACATGGGGTAAAAATGCTGACTTCCCAGACGTTGCTGTGGAAACTAGGTCGGAGAGACCATCCCCAAATAATTCCTCCCCCTTATAAGGCAAGACTTCCATGTGCCTTTTGGAATCTGCATCTCCAGTCCACTGGCGAGTCCATAAGCATCTCCTAGCAGAGATAGATAATGCACTTATTTTAGATGCCAGCCGGCAGATTTCCCTCTGTGCATCTCTCATGTATAAGACTGAGTCTTTTATATGGTCAATTGTTAGCAGGATCGTGTCTCTGTCTAACGTGTCAATATTTTCTGACAGTTTATCTGACCACGCAGCGGCAGCACTGCACATCCATGCTGACGCAATAGCTGGTCTGAGTATAATGCCTGAGTGTGTATATACAGACTTCAGGATCGCCTCCTGCTTTCTATCAGCAGGTTCCTTAAGGGCGGCCGTATCCTGGGACGGTAGTGCCACCTTTTTAGACAAACGTGTGAGCGCTTTATCCACCCTCGGGGGTGTTTCCCAACGTAACCTATCCTCTGGCGGGAAAGGGAACGCCATTAGTAGCTTCTTAGGAATTACCAATTTCTTATCAGGGGAAGCCCACGCTTCTTCACACACTTCATTTAATTCATCTGACGGGGGAAAAACTACAGGTAGTTTTTTCTCCCCAAACATAATACCCTTTTTTGTGGTACCTGGATGTAAATCAGAAATATTTAACACCTCTTTCATTGCCTCAATCATGCAGTGAATGGCCTTAACGGGCATTAAATTTGACTCATCGTCGTCGACACTGGTGTCAGTATCCGTGTCGACATCTACTTGTGCCACCTGAGATAACGGGCGTTTCAGATCCCCTGATGACTTTTGAGACACCTGGACAGGCACGAGCTGAAGACTCGGCTGTCCCACAGTCGGCATGTCGTCAAATTTTTTATGTAAGGAGTCTATACGTGCACTCATTTCCTGCCATAATACCATCCACTCAGGTGTCTGACCCCCAGGGGGTGACATCCCTGCTAAAGGCATCTGCTCCCCCTCCACATCATTATCCTCCTCAAACATGTCGACACAGCCGTACCGACACACTCCACACACACAGGGAATGCTCAAACAGAGGACAGGACCCACAAAAGCCCTTTGGGGGGACAGAGTAAGAGTATGCCAGCACACACCAGAGCGCTATATATATACAGGGACTAACTGAGTTATGTCCCTAATAGCTGCTTTTTATATAATATACTGTATACAGTGCCAATTTTAATGCCCCCCCTCTCTTTTCCCTCTTACTGTACTGTAGAATTGCAGGGAAGAGCCAGGGAGCTTCCTTCCAGCCGAGCTGTGAGGGAAAAATGGCGCCAGTGTGCTGAGGAGATAGGCTCCGCCCCTTTTTCGCGGCCTATTCTCCCGCTTTTTATGGGATTCTGGCAGGGGTATTTACCTCATATATAGCCCCAGGGGCTATATATTGAGGTATTTTAGCCAGCCAAGGTGTTTTTATTGCTGCCTCAGGGCGCCCCCCTCAGCGCCCTGCACCCTCAGTGACCGGAGTGTGAAGTGTGTATGAGGAGCAATGGCGCACAGCTGCAGTGCTGTGCGCTACCTTGGTGAAGACAGGATGTCTTCATGCCGCCGATTTTCCGGACCATCTTCTTGCTTCTGGCTCTGTAAAGGGGACGGCGGCGCGGCTCCGGGACCGAACATCAAGGCTGGGCCTGCGGTCGATCCCTCTGGAGCTAATGGTGTCCAGTAGCCTAAGAAGCCCAATCCGGCTGCAAGCAGGCGAGTTCGCTTCTTCTCCCCTTAGTCCCTCGCTGCAGTGAGCCTGTTGCCAGCAGGTCTCACTGAAAATAACAAATTCTAAGACTATAACTTTCTAAGAGCTCAGGAGAGCCCCTAGTGTGCATCCAACCTCGGCCGGGCACGAAATCTAACTGAGGCTTGGAGGAGGGTCATAGTGGGAGGAGCCAGTGCACACCAGGTAGTCTAAGATCTTTCTAGAGTGCCCAGCCTCCTTCGGAGCCCGCTATTCCCCATGGTCCTTACGGAGTTCCCAGCATCCACTAGGACGTTAGAGAAAGTGCTAATACCATCTAACTTGACATATTTTAATTATACATTCTACTTGCAATACCTGTTGTAACTGGGGTCCATATATGCATCATTCTTACCCTTCATCGCAGCACCCATACCCGAACGTTCCATCATTTATACATGCAATACCGTGGACACAGTAAGGGAACCTGTTATAATTACTACTATAAGTAGTATACACATCCTTAAGAGAATAGAGCCTCCCGAAGCTCCCTTCATCCTTGAGTAAGAATAAAATGTGTGTGTGATATATGCAAATGCCGAATGCTGGCTACACAGGCAGATTGATCCATGCTCCTGGGTGGCATCCTACATCACTGCTTCCTGCAGAGTAGCTGTAGGAGCAAATAGCATACAGAGATGTTCTATGTCCTTTCCCAAACATAGAGAACATGGGGTAACAGTGGTGTTTAAAGCGCATGCATAGTGCTATGGGTACTGTGTAAAATGTCCATTAGCTGCATCGTACAGTTTCATCTTTAGACTGAACAAAGGACATAAACAGTAGTAGATGGGACAAATAGTGACTCCGATCCAGCATCAAACACTACTAAAGACAAATTAGTGGAGATATAACATGATAAATACCTAAAACACACTAAGGGGGATATCCAATTATCCGCGGTACATTACCGCGGGTAATGATATCACCCCCAGGGCTATCCTGTTAGCCCCGATAAGCCAGCAAGAGCTGCGGCTTATCGGGGGGTTTCTGTACTGCATCGGGTGCCGGCTTCTGACAGCTTCCGATGCAGTTCTCCACCTCCTGCTCCCCCGGGGCAGAGGAAGAGGTAGGGGATGCCGGTCACAGCGCTGTCCCAGATTCCCCTCCGGGGGTCCCAGCACTGAGTGCCGGCTCCTGAGCTGCTATTGGGGATTTTGTTTCACCTGCGGGTGAAACCAAGTCCCCAGAAACAACCCTGTTTTGAAGCGAAAACGGGGCTGTTTCTCATATAAACACACAGGTTTCACTGAAGCTGTGTGTTTCTGGGCGGAAAGCTGGGGTTTTTTTTTATGGACGATCCTAATTGGATAGCCTGTAAAAAAACATTAGTAAAACATTGAAAAACAGTGCGAAAAACGTCTCCTGTAATAGGATACTGCCGTTAGGTTAGTAAGTTTGAATGATCTTCAGCAGCTTTCCCAGTTGCAGTAGAATTTGTCGCTGTTCAGAATGTCAGCATTCAAAAACTCGACATGGACAGGAGGTCAAAATGTCAAGTGTCGACAATTACAATCAAAATTTTTAGAATGAGGACCACAATGTTTTCCATTCCAGAGAGGAGTATGCCCAGGGGTTAAAGTGGGGGGACGGGGGGGGGGGACGGGGTGGAGCAGAGTTCCACCACCTCTAATGGTAGGTGGAACTTGTTCCACCTCCTCCATGGACCTGTACAGTAATTCCAACAGAAAAGCCTGCCCCACAACCCACGTCAATAGATGATGCAGGTGACACTAGTGTCACTGATGAGCTGCAGCCACCTCCTCCTTTCTCAGGCCCTGGCAGCTTCATGGTCCTCCTCAACCTGTGGCCCACCCCTCGAGGAGGAGCATGCCCTGTGCATGCTGAAAACAAGGTGAGAGGGGGCTGGGGGGACATAGAGAGACGGGAAGATGATGGAG
This sequence comes from Pseudophryne corroboree, assembly GCF_028390025.1. Classification (NCBI taxonomy): domain Eukaryota; kingdom Metazoa; phylum Chordata; class Amphibia; order Anura; family Myobatrachidae; genus Pseudophryne; species Pseudophryne corroboree. The sequence continues at coordinate 233,847,905 of NC_086444.1, forward strand.
AGATATAGGGCATGGAGTTGCTGCAGTGACAGAGGCAGAGATTTGTATAAGGGGCACTACTGTGGGCATTATGTGTATAAGAGGCACTACAGTGTGCATTATATGTATAAGCGGCACTTCTGTGGGCCTTATGTGTACAAGCGGTACTTCTGTGGGCACTGTGTGTATAAGTGGCACTTCTGTGGGCATTATGTATAAGGGGCACCACTACTGTGGGCATTATGTGTATAAGCAGCATTACTACTGTGGGCATTGGCACTACTGTGGGCATTGTGTATAAATGGCACTACTGTGTGGCATAACGTGTATAAGGGATACCACTGTGTAGTGTAACATAAATAAGGGGCATTACCAAATGATGCAACATGAATAAGGGCCACTACTGAGTGACAATATGAATAAAAGGCATTACTAGGTGGTGTAATATGAATCAGGGGCACTATGTGCGGTGTAATGTGAATAAGATTTTGATACTATATGGCAACATTTGAATTGGGGGTACTATTGTGTGACAATGACCTGTCCTTGTGAGACCACTGTGCATTTATAACGTATGGGAGATAAATTTATAGATTGCAGGGGGTTGCAAAAAACCTTAGTTCTGCCCAGGATCCGTTTAATGGGGGGGCAGGTGGCGGAGGATATGAGTTTCACCGCCTCTCCAGGACCAATTTAAACCCTTAGTATGCCTGATGCTAATCCTAACCGCAGCCTACACATAAACCTAATCCTAAAGTCATCCAAAAATCGTTTGTCAACATTTTCTTGCCAATATTCACAATGTGGACATTACATGATTGTTGACATATTGAATGACAACATTCAGAACATGTCGATAATCTGAACATATACAGTTTACCCCATTTGTAGCAAGGAAGGTACCAACTGATGAGAGGTAATATGTTATCCCCTCTACCTCATTATCCCACTCTCCTCTTCTATCCCACTATTCTTTAACAGGAGTAGTAAGGACATAAACAATTGCCATTTTTCCATGCCAGCTGGCTCAGTATGGTCTCTTACAATGCCCACCAGGGGCCAGTCTGCCTGTGAAACTTCTTATGTGAGATCAAATCATTTCAGCTTCATTTTTCATTATCAAGTTGTTATGCTTTGGCTAGAACATTAAGATTTATGTAGGAATTACCATAGTTTAATTAATAGTGTAATTATTTAAGTAAAGCACAAAATTATGACTCTGAATACATTAACACCAATGACTGCAATAAATCTACTTTGATGACGATTGTGGTAGTGATGATTAATACAAAGAAAACTTGTTTTATCTGTTGCTTGTTCTTCTGAATGAGACAATGCAGAATAAGAGAACGGCTGATGAATGGAATGTGTGCGGCACAATACAGGCAGGTGCACAGCGAAGCTGAGAGCTATCAGCTGTAGAGTTCTGCACAGGGGCTGCATCATTTTCCTACTTATCACCATCTAAAGGAAAACCCTTCCTAATCACACAATAACTATGACGACGAATGTTCATTGTGTAACTGTGCAAGTTATAATTCACAGAACAAAAATCTGCAATTTGTATTGTAATCAATCAGTCCTGCACATGCCGCATGTAGTACTGAAAGCTTATGATGCATAAACGACAGATATTACTATGTGAGTAAAACACACCCATCACCTACAGTATATATGGACAGGCTGTGTTCTCAGGTCCCGGCCAGCCGGGTCCCCTGGTCTCCTCATTGGCTGTTCTTCCCCCACGTATGGCTGCTGCCACCATAACTTCTGCGTATGACCAGAAGCTCGTTAAAGCCAGAGCGCGATAATTTCCTGTGCGCGTCTGCCCGCACACAGCGTTCATTGAAGTCCTCCAGTCCTTTTAGCTCCGACTCCACTAGCTACCGTGCAGTCAGTCTCCTCACTTGTTTGTGCCGCTACTGAGTGCCGGGCATCGACTGAGGAGCCGGCTGGTAAGTTTACTGTGGTGGGACAGCAGCTCCTGAGTGGGCACTTGGGAAGTGGGACAGCGGGCGTGTGAGTGTGTGGTAAGAGACAGCGGCCGCAGGAGTGGGCTGGGTAGTAAGAAACTGCTAGGTGAGTGCTGGAGTAAAATTATCCATATAATACCAATGGGTACTATTAATGTAGCAGGAGGTATTTTTGTTTTCCATCCTCTTATTTAAGTGAAGACACAGGATGAATAAATTATTGTAATATATTGTGTTATATATTACAATAAATTATTTTCCCTGTGTCTTCATTTAAATAAGATGATGGTAAACCAGGAGTCATTGTTATTTATTAGTCATCTCTTGCAACATTAATAGTACCTGGTTCTTTGAACGGGTTCAGTATGATTTGCCAATGGATGGGATGCCAGCTGTCAGTATACCGACAGCGGCATCCCGTCCATCGGAATCCCAACAGCCCCCCCCATTAAGCCCCCTAACCCTCCCCTGCTCTACCTGGCACAAAGTGTATAATGTGCTCTACCGGACGCAAAGTGTATAATGTGCTCTACCTGACGCAAAGTGTATAACGTGCTCTACCTGGTGCAATGTGTATAATGTGCTCTACCTGACGCAAAGTGTATAATGTGCTCTACCTGACGCAAGTGTATAACGTGCTCTACCTGACGCAAAGTGTATAACGTGCTCTACATGGCGCAATGTGTATAACGTGCTCTACCTGGCGCAATGTGTATAACGTGCTCTACCTGAGGCAAAGTGTATAACGTGCTCTACCTGACGCAATGTGTCTAACGTGCTCTACCTGGCGCAAAGTTTATAACGTGCTCTGCCTGACGAAAAGTGTAGAACTTGCTCTACCTGGTGCAGTGTGTATAGGAGGTTCTACCTGGTGCAATATGTATAATGTGCTTTACCTGGTGCATTGTGTATAATGTGCTTTACCTGGTGCATTGTGTATAATGTGCTCTGCCTGGCGCAAAGTGTATAGTGTGCTTTACCTGGTGCAGTGTGTATAATGTGCTCTGCCTGGCGCAAAGTGTAGACCGTGCTCTATCTGGCGGAATATGTATAACGTGCTCTACCTGGCGCAGGGTGTATAGGAGGTTCTACCTGGTGCAATGTATATAAGCGGCACTACTGTGTGGTGTAATGTGAATTGGCACTATTTGGCCATGCCCCTTCCACACAAAGCCACGACCCTAAAATTTTGTGGCGCGCACTTTCCATGCATGCATATAATCAGGCCTTCTGAGCAGTAATCCCTCCCACTTAACAGACTCCACCCCCTCAACAGACCCCCACCCCTAATAGGGCTGCTTCCATAAATTTCCCAGGCTGGTTTTCAATCCCAATCCGCCCCTGTTCTCAGCTGTGTGACTTGTTCAGGGTCTTAAGCTATAGGCCAGTGGATTCCAAACTCAGTTCTTAAAGTACCCTAACAGTCCAGGTTTTAAGAATATCCATGGTTGAGCACAGATGGTTAAAACAAATTGAGTGAGGTACTAATTAAGTCACCAGTGCTCAAGCATGGTTATTTGGATGCCTTGAGAACAGCATTTGGGAATATTTGCTATAGGCCTTACAATGTTATTTACATGCCTGGTCACCCAGTGTAAAAGTTATACTTCACATTGATGAATTTTAATTGTTATTTCAACACAAAGGATCTCCATTACGCCTGTAATTGGGTCCGGTTTACAATCTATAGGTTATAAATTATAACTATAATCTACTGTATCTATACTTTATCTATTACCAAAGGCATTCTTCCAGCACTGGGTTTATGTATGGAACAACTGGGCACTTAGCAACCACCTAAAATTGCCCGATCTTAATTTTAATGTTCTTCTTTACTATCTATCATAAGTAATTCCTCTCTTACTAGACCTTCACTGGCTCCCCTTCCCTTTCAGAATCCATTTCAAGCTTCTCACACTCGCGTACAAAGCCCTCACCCACTCCTCTCCCATCTACATCTCTGACCTTATCTCCCTTTACACTCCCACACGTCCTCTTCGCTCTGCTAATGCACGCCGACTCTCCTGCCTACTGATTACTTCCTCCCACTCCTGCCTCCAAGATTTCCCTACCTCTCCCCCTCAGACTCTCCACCTCTCTACAAAACTTCAAACGGGCTCTCAAGACCCACTTTTTCACCAAACCCAGCCAAATCTCATCCTAAACCTCTGTTCCACGCTCTCTATGTACCCCATCTGTCTCACCCGTCTGTCTGTCTACCCCTCCCCTTTAGAATGTATGCTCTCACGTGCAGGGTCCTCTTCCCTCATGTGCTTATCCTTTTCTTACTCTAATAATATTCAACTGCACCAAATCCATCAGTCTTCTGCCACCTGATACTTATTCCAGTGTCATCTGCTGATGTAGCTATGTTTATTTACCCTGTACTTGTCCTATATTGTCGTCAACTGTAAGTTGCTGTTTTCCTGCTTGATTATTTGTTTATGTACTCTGTAATTGGGCGCTGCGGAACCCTTGTGGCGCCATATAAATAAAGGATAATAATAATAATAATAATAATAATAATACAGCACACTCGTCAGTAGAGATGCTCACACTGGCCATATATTGTTTCTTCAACCATTTTTCCGACAGAGTGCAAGAATTTTTTTATTTTTTTTATTTTTTTTAGAGATAAACAAAAAAGTAACATTCGAGAAAGCTGTGCTAAATTCGAGAAAGTTGAACATGTTTTACTATATTCAAGCTGGTTTCAAGTTTGGTATTTATTTAATTGTGAAAGGTGAATCTCAAACGTGAACAGAGAACCATAAAGGCAATTTCAGACCAGAGTCACTAGTACATATTTGTGGCCATGGAACTGGTTTGAAATTTTAAGCTTCTCTACTCCCTAAAATATGTGCCTGCTACCAGCTGGCTGCTTGCCGAATGTCCCTCTAAATTAGGTATCTAGACAGCCAATACAGCCTGAACGTGACATACTGTGTCCTACAAATACGAGCAGACTGTTCTATGCACTTTCCGCTGTGTATCACCACTCCGTCTATGTCTGAACAGCTAGTGGGTACGCTCTTAGGTTTCTGCCTGGCAGAAATTGTGGTAGGATATGTACAATGTAATCCTCAATTATTTCAGAGTGCAAAAAAACTCAGCATGCGTCAACACTTAATGAGATGATTCTAAGTTTTAGAAGAATAACTGCGTGCATTACGTAGAGAATGTACCACATAGCATGTAAATAATCAGCCCTAGAATACTGAATTACATGTTTTCTTACAGCTGAAATTACAAAGTGGCTACATTTGGAAAGATGGAGACATTCTCTTAACAAACAAGATGGATCATTGTAACCCTGACGATAAGGAGAAATGAGGGCAGTCAGGAGAGATACGGATAGCTAATGTTAAGTTATTGTCAGATATGATGGATCAAAGACTCTGCGTCTTCAAAGACCCATCAGAACAACGTAAAGTGACAACGCAGCTGCACAGGGACTGATGTGAGCTATGCATTGTGCTGGGAAATGACCAACAGACAACATTACTTTTCCTGCTGGCATTTAGAATAAAACACCCGTTCTGACAGACTTTGTGTGACAGACTGATTCACTACAAGTAATAAAGACCTTACACATAAATCTCAGCATAACTCAGTAAGTCTCTTGGTTTTCTTGTCATAACTTCAATTTGCTGGGGTTTGGCAGCAAACCTTCCTTTACACTACCCTGTGTTCTGCTTCCAATTACACAGCGCTAGTTGCTTTACAGTGACTGTTAAAAATACAATTGAAAAACAGTTTTGAATAACCCTTTCCTAGGGAGTTAAATAAAGTGGAACAGATGCCTTGTTAAAAAGCTATAGCCCCGTACAACCGATGTATTCACATACAGTTCTCTCAAAAACAGGATTTGTCCACTGTCTTTAAACAGTAAATCTGCATTTAGTCCCCTCTTGGCCTTGGCAAGAAAGATCTTTTTAGATCAAATATATTCGCATTTCATACCCCAGGGGCAATGAGGCCTCCAAGGTCATGGAAAGTAGGACCGCTATACGGGTGACACAGATAACAAATCATACAGCTCTATTTTTGTCCTGATGTGCAAAGTCTCCCTTTCCCTTAATGCACCGGTGGTTCTAACTTTGGTGGCGGGAGTGTGGCCCTTGACAATGAGGTCACAGTCTGCCAGAGAAACGGAATGACGGAGATGCAATTTAAGTCCTGAGTCACATGGTCAAAGACTCATGCTGGGTACACACCTATACAATCCATGGCCCGATATCGGGTGCTCGAGCAGACTGTATATAGGTCCATTACAGGAGCAATAGCGGATACATAGCTTTAAACACTCCTGCAACGGTCAAGACTGTGAGGTTGCATCTTATGTGTTGTTTAAAATATGTCAGCTCAACATCCCAGTCCCATAGAAGCCCGTACACACTGAGCTATTTCTAGCATAGATGGTACTGGGCTCACCTATGGCCTACATGGGGTCTAGCTGGGAACACAGCATTTACCTGATCATCGCAAAGGTGTGTACCCCAGCTTAAGTTTCCCTGCTTTCGCCCTAGATTCAACTTGCCCTCACCACAGGGCAGGGAAGTACAGTGATTGTAATATAGAACGTGAGTTTGGGCAGGCTAACACCAAGCGCAGAGATAAGTTACCACAGAGAGGTGAGGCAGGAGAGAAATGTGGTGGGGGTGTTACAGTGGTGAGGGAAATGCCACGCCCTCTATATGACATGGCCACACATCGTATCATGCCACCTCCTTCTATTCCCATATAGACAGCGTTGAGAGATGCAGATGTGTCCTCATACATAATGCCCGTATTGGCGCACCAGTCCCATGTGACTGTTAGTGCAGGGCAACTGAGTCTGAATCTGTATAGGAAGTGCTACAATGCTGTGGCCATAGAATTTTTCCAAGCCAAGTTCCGGTGTGCTTTATATACAATTCTCAGTTGCACACAGATATACAATTAACCAGCACAGTCTCCTGGTGCGTCCTAGCCGTATTACACTGTGACTAAGACACATTTCAGTTAAAATGATGCAAAAGACGCCTGGCGTTAGAGTCCCTCAGGATCTGGTGGCTTACTTGTTCCATTCAAATGAGTATAATCTCCCAGTTTGGCCCTCGGATAACACCCCTGATTTATATACATCCAATGGCTGTTCAGTATATACAATTAATAATGTCCCATTTTTCTATAATGTTTCAGCTATCTGTGTTTCATATCCCATTACACTCTGAGTAAGAACCAGCAGTGCTCACCTATACACATTTACTTTCAATGATAGGAACCTGATGAGTAAGATTTTGAGTAGTGCAATAGTACTACAAATAAAAATTTCTACACATCCTAACGCCTACTGTACCTTCATGGCCATAAGCTCTTGCATCAAGACAGCATTCTCTAAATCTAGTCTCTGGCTGTCTCCGCGCGGTTTGACGTCGTAGCTGAGGGGATCAATATGGATGCTCTCCAGTTCCAGCATAGTGAGCTTAACTGCTGCCCGGTCATTCTTCAGCTGCTGAATGTAATCCTTCAGCCTCTGCTCGTCTTCCTTTGTGAAGTCTGTGTCACAGCTACTGGCTGTTGAACTGGTGGTACTGAAAGTCAAGAGAGAAAAACATGATACACTATAAAACAGAGCTTGTTGCTGTAATATTATAAGATGTAACATTAAGACTCACCCTCCCTCAAAAAAACTAAAATAAACAAAAAAAAAAAAAAAAGACCTCTACAGCATAGTAAGTTATGTACATGCTGTACTCCGTCCTTAGTTGGTGCATTTTATGGTCTGAAACAAACTATATTTTTTCTTTACCTACAGAAAATCTGTACTTAGTGGAAACATCAATATAAACTTTGTTCAGTTAATTGTGCAAAACTGCTGAACATTTCAGTGCGTTGCAATGTCAGTGCTGAACACTTATGCTGAATGGACTGGCTATTCAACAGAGATGTCTGGAGCTGTAAACGCACAGCAGTAAAGCACTAGGTAGTGTCAGCATTTTTCATCTGCAGGACACGCTGAACAGAATAATATACTACAGAGAGAAAAACAAAGTCACTGTGGTAAAAAATGTGAAAAAGCAAACAAGTAATCAAATAAAACAAAAAGCTATATACTATTTTTCTTCCATCAGATTTACTTCTACTGAATATTCATGGAAATACAAAACACAATTGTCTTAAAAAAAAAGGTAAAGAAAATTGTTGCTTAATTCTGAAATATTAACCTGTAATAAAATAAAGTTTAAATTGCAAAAGACAATAGCGATACAGTAGTTTCTGTTACTGCTACATGAAGATTGTGGGAAGCTGTCGTGATTAACCCTGTGCACCTGGCATCTACTTCGGTGCACCTGATGGACACTGTGGCCCTGGGTCCCATGCACGTTCCAATGTGGCCGCATCTTTAAGTGCTTAAAGGCCTTATTCAAGTTTGTTAGCAAACCAAAAAAGTGAGCAATTGAGCAAAACCATGTTTCACTGCTGGTGGGGCAGATGTAATACATGCAGAGAGAGTTAGATTTGGGTGGGGTGTGTTCAAACTGAAATCTAAATTTCAGTGTAGAAACTAAGCAGCCAGTATTTGCCCTGCACAGAAACAATATAACCCACCCAAATCTAACGCTCTCTGCACATGTTACATCTTCCCCACTTGCAGTGCAACATGGTTTTGCCCAACTGCTAACTTTTTTGATTTGCTAACAACTTTGAATAACTACAAGCGATTCTGACCCGTGCGCAGGTCTTCCTCTGTGATCTCTGAGCGAGCATTAATGGCTGTCAATTGGGTGTAAGGAAAATGTTCCGTGGGTATCACGGAGATACCCTATGTAATCTATGCAGGGAGACCCATTAAGGAACAATAGATTATATAACAATGTATTATAATAGTATAATCTGAGGTACAGTATTGATGTCATGTCTTCATTGCTACTACACATCCTGCAGGTTGAGTATCCCTTATCCAAAATGCTTGGGACCAGAAGTATTCTGGTTATCGGATTTTTCTGTATTTTGGAATAATTGCATACCATAATGAGATATCATGGTGATGGAACCGAAGTCTAAGCACAGAATGCATTTATGTTTCATATACACCTTATACACTCAGCCTTTAATATAATATTTTTAATAACTGTGTATTAAACAAAGTTTGTGTACATTGAGCCATCAGAACACAAAGGTTTCACTATCTCAGTCTCACTCAAAAAATTTAGTATTTCGGAATATTTGGATATGAGATACTCAACCTGTAGTAGCTCCATATACCATACCACCAGCAGGGCTTTACGGTAACTTGTGCCAGCCACGTCCCCATAGCACTTGATGTCATGCCAAGGGAGTGGGGCCGCCAGCCATCCAGATGAACAATGCTGCCTGGAGAATCCTCAGGATGTTCAGAGTGTCTGTACAGGCTGCGAAGGACACTCCGGGCAGCACTGCAGCAGCCATACTGATGGAACCCTGCTAGCCAAATGCAGGGACTGTTGATAAGTGATGGAGCCGCCCCAGAGCCTTGCAGTCCCCCAGTTACAGCCTTGCATAGCACTGACCCAAGCCTGTGAATGACGCTTATTGTACTATAAATTTAAAATGTGTTTACTATTATAAAGGCGACAACAGAACTTGACCCCATGAGGTATACAGATCATTTGACCCTTAAGACAGCTAAAGGGCAGTACACACATTCTTTAGATGTGTGCTGAGCGATCTATCACAGACCGCTCACCACACATCTCTCCCCCACTCAGCACAGCACGATGTGTGCTGAGCGAGGGGGCGGACGGGTGGGGGAGGGGCGCTCATTTCACCCAGCGGCCAATCTAGCCCCGGCGATAGCAATGCGAGGGGTGACTATCGCTGTGGGGTATACACACGAGAAATCCGTGCTTATAATCTAAGCAATCTAGTCACATTGCTTAGATTTTAAGAGCGGATCTATCCGTGTGTCCCCCCATTTAGATATAGAGACTTTCTTAAGAAAGTTAGATTTATGTGTGAAATACTGTATGTGTCATCCGTGTTATCACAGAGTCAGAGCAACATAACATACAGTTTGCCCTTCCCAATACTTTATTTGCTCCGACAGCCTCGATTCGTTTTTTGGCACAGGACACAATATAATATGTTTAAAGACTACTTTGAACACTAGAAATATAGGATCAATCTGTCAAAGTAGTAGGAGAATTAGGCAACACAAGATTTGATAGAGAACTGCTAAACCTACACTACACTTTTAGGGTGATATTAATACCTTTACTGTTTAGTCTTTCCTCACCCCAGTGCTGAGCCTATTTTGGCACTTTTTGGGCTGGTTACATACCAACATCATTCACTTGTGTACGGAATAGCTGCACACATTATTCCATTTTTTTATTTAGGGAGAACTTTTCAAAATACAATTATTGGGTTATGTCTGCTCACATTGCAATGAATCTACACAAAACGTCCAAATGAGTATTTTCTTACGCTGAAATTGCAAAAGCAAGTGAACTAAAAGCAAATTTGTGTATTTTATTTCCTTTTCTAACCAACACCAAGAAATACTTTGTGGTTCTGGCATCAGTAACACGCCATCCAGGCGCTCTCCCTGCTGTTGCGCCGCCCTGTCCCCCTGCTCCTGACGGCTGCTGTGCCGGTCACACTGTATGACAGGTAACGGCACCGGCAGCATGAAGCCTCCTCCCTCTGGTGAAAGCGTCAGTGACAGTGTTGGGCACTGAAAAGCAGGCGGAACTACACAGATGGAGGGGGCGAGCTATACAGGACCAGCAGACTGCCACAGAGGAGGATTTGCTGCTCCAGATCCTGCCAGCCAGACTGTGATAAGTGAAGGGAGAGTGAGAAAGTCTGTGTGTGTGTATGTATGTGTGCTGGGGGGGGCAAAATGTGAATAAACTGCACTTCTGCGGGCGTTGTGTGTAAGCGGCACTATTACTGGAGGCGTTTTGTGTAAGCGGCGCCACTACTGCAGGCGTTATGTGTAATAAGTGCCACTACTGGGGCGTTATGTATAAGCGTCGCCACTACTGGGGCGTTATGTGTAAGTGGCGTTGTGTGTTAGCGGCACTATTACTGGAGGCGCTTTGTGTAAGCGGCGCCACTACTGGAGGAGTTATGTGTAAGAAGTGCCACTACTGGGACGTTATGTGTAAGTGGAGCCACTACTGGGGCATTATGTGTAAGCGGCGCCACTACTGGGGCATCATGTTTAAGTGGCGCTACTACTGGGGCGTTATGTGTAAGCGGCAATACTACTGGGGGCGTTATGTGTAAGCAGCGCCACTACTGGGGCATTATGTGTAAGCGGCGCCACTACTGGGGCATTATGTGTAAGTAAAGCCACTACTGGGGCATTATGTGTAAGTGGAGCCACTACTGGGGCATTATGTGTAAGCGGCGCCACTACTGGGGCATTATGTGTAAGTGGCGCCACTACTGGGGCATTATGTGTAAGCGGCGCCACTACTGGGGCATTATGTTTAAGCGGAGCCACTACTGGGGCATTATATGTAAGCGGCGCCACTACTGGGGCGTTATGTGTAAGTGGAGCCACTACTGGGGCGTTATGTGTAAGTGGAGCCACTACTGGGGCATTATGTGTAAGCGGCGCCACTTCTGGGGCGTTATGTGTAAGCGGCGCCACTACTGGGGCATCATGTGCAAGTGGCGCTACTACTGGGGCGTTATGTGTAAGCGGCAATACTACTGGGGGCGTTATGTGTAAGCAGCGCCACTACTGGGGCATTATGTGTAAGCGGCAATACTACTGGGGCATTATGTGTAAGTGGCGTCACTACTGGGGCGTTATGTGTAAGCGGCGCCACTACTGGGGCGTTATGTGTAAGCGGCGCCACTACTGGGGCGTTATGTGTAAGCGGCGCCACTACTGGGGCGTATGTGTAAGCGCCGCCACTACTGGAGGCGTTATGTGTAAGCAGCGCCACTACTGGAGGCGTTATGTGTAAGCAACGCTACTACTGAGGATGTTATGTGTAAGCGGCGCCACTACTGGGGCATTATGTGTAAGCGGCGCCACTACTGGGGCATTATGTGTAAGCGGTGCCACTACTGGGGCATTATGTGTAAGCAGCACTACTACTGGGGGTGTTATGTGTAAGCGGCGCCACTACTGGAGGCGTTCTGTGTAAGCGGCGCCACTACTGGGGCGTTATGTGTAAGCGGCACTACTACTGTGGGCATAATGTGTATAAGCAGCACTACTACTTACAGTGTAATGTGAATAAGATTGTGCTACTGTGTGGCATAATTTTTAATAGGGGTACTATTGTGTGGCCATGCCCCTTCCTTGAGAGACCATATCCATTTTCTGATGTGTGCTGTCCCGTTTGTAAAGTATGGAAGGGCGCAAATTAATAGTTTCCAGGGGGGGACCGAACACCCCAGCACTGGCCCTGACCCCATCAGTTCATAATTTCCATAGTGATAGAGTGTCATTGCATGGTGAAAACTCTTTCAAATGAGGGCACCTTTGAGGTTCATGTGGGCAGGAGGGATGTTACTAAATCCCTTCATACATGCTGGGATCCTGAACATTTTCTGTATTGTAGTGGATAATTTTCTGGTGATCACATATGAGCACCATATGTTAACTAATAGAAGACCACATCATTTAAAACAGATCCCCTTCTTGCAAATTAGGTTACCCCTGAGGTTAGTGATGCCAGGATGGAGGAGATACTCCCCCACCTTACTAATGATATCTGAGGTGGAAGGGTTAGACTCTGGTGATCACAATGATCATCAAAGAATGACTTATTTTCTATTTCAAAGGAGTCTGGTGCCATGATATTAGGGAGACAGTGACCTTTCCTGATATCACCAAGCTCTGACCCTCCACCATAACACTGGGGACTTTTTGTTAAGTTTTTGTCCCATCTGAACTCCTGCAGTGTTGAGGAAAAGTGAGGCTCAACCATAGCACTTTTGATGGTAAACAGAGGGGGCTGGGTGCCACTAATTCCATTATCATGTCTCCGTCCCCACTATTTAATGCCACAATTCGCTGCACCACAGACATGATAATGCAATTCACTTCCCCAGTGAATCCATGAGGCTGGTCTATTTTATTGGGCGTGTGGGAGGACTCTCACAAATTTGTGAGTTTCCAAGATTCTGGGGGAGTATGCATGCAAGATATACAGTGCATCCGGAAAGACAGCGCTTCACTTTTTCCACATTTAGTTATGTTACAGCCTTATTCCAAAATGGAATAAATTCATTTTTTACCTCAAAATTCTACACACAATACCCTATAATGACAACATGAAAAAAAAAATGTAAGATTTTTTTCAAATTTATAAAAAACGAAGAAATCACATGTACGTAAGTATTCACAGCCTTTCCTCAATACTTTGTTGATGCACCATTGGCAGCAATTACGGCTTCGAGTCTTTTTGAATATGATGTCACAAGCTTGACACACCTATCTATGGCCAGTTTTGCCCATTCCTCTTTGCAGCAGATCTCAAGCTCCATCAGATTGGAAGGGAAGCTTCAGTGCACAGCCATTTTCAGATCTCTCCAGAGATGTTCAATCGGATTCAAGTCTGGACTTTGGCTGGGCCACGCAAGGACATTCACAGAGTTGTCCTGATGTCACTCCTTTGATATCTTGGCTGTGTGCTTAGGGTCGTTGTCCTGCTGAAAGATGAACCGTTGTCCTCTGAAGCAGGTTTAATCCAGGTAGTCTCCCAGTTTCTGCCGCTGAAA